>NC_064629.1:18397650-19024367 GCF_023864275.1 Schistocerca cancellata
GGATCTCCACACCCTTGTCCACGTGGCTCCGTATTGCTAGACGTCTTCCACCAAGCGGATCTAGTTTGCCTCAACACTGGGGTCCCCACATTTTTGTCTGCCTCCACGACAACCTTATCTCATTTGGACCTTGCGGTCGGTACTGTTCCGCTAGCTCGGCGCTTCGAATGGTTCGCCCTTGATGATACACACTCGAGTGACCACTTTCCATGTGTCCTCAGACTGCAGCCTCAACTGCCATATATGCGCCCGCGACGCTGGAAGTTTGCCCAAGCCGATTGGACACTTTTTTCGTCTCTCGCGACATTCGATGACCGTCGCTTTCCCAGCGTCGACGATGAGGTCACACACATTACCGACGTTATCCTTACAGCTGCGGAACGTTCAATACCACGCACCTCCGAATTGCCCCGGCGCCCCCCAGTTCCTTGGTGGAACGAGGCATGCCGTGACGCAATACGTGAGCGGCGACGTGCTCTTCGCATTTTCCGTCACCATCCTACTTTGGCCAACTGTATCCGCTATAAGCAGCTCCGTGCGCGATGCCGTTGCGTCATCCGCGATAGCAAGAAGGCAAGCTGGAAATTCTTTATTAGCTCATTTAACACCTTCACTCCCTCCTCGGAAGTTTGGAGTCGGCTTCGACGGTTCTCAGGCGCGCCTAGTTTCTCCCCGGTTTCTGGGCTCACTGTCGCGCATGATACCTTAGTGGACCCCGTCGCAATTTCTAACTCGTTGGGTCAGCACTTTGCTGAGATTTCGAGCTCTTCAAATTACCCGCCAGCGTTTCTCCCGAAGAAACGTGCAGCGGAAGTGCGACCTCTTGCTTTCTCCTCCCAAAATCACGAAAGCTACAATACTGTTTTCTCCATGCGGGAACTCCAACATGCCCTCTCATCTTCTCGCTCCTCCGCCCCAGGACCGGATGGTATCCATGTCCAAATGTTGCTGCATTTATCAACCCCTAGTCTGCGTTACCTCCTTCGCCTTTATAATCGAATTTGGACCGACAGTACCTTTCCTAAACGGTGGCGGGAAGCTATTGTCGTTCCCGTTCCGAAACCTGGAAAGGACAAACATCTCCCCTCTTGCTATCGCCCCATTTCTCTCACGAGTAGTGTCTGTAAGGTTTTGGAGCGTATGGTGAATTACCGTTTAGCTTGGTGGCTGGAATCCCGCAGTCTTTTAACACCAGCCCAATGCGGATTTCGGAAGCATCGTTCTGCAGTTGACCATCTTGTTGCTCTCTCCACTTATATGATGAACAATTTTCTCCGGAAACGCCAAACGGTAGCAATATTTTTTGATCTGGAGAGAGCATACGATACCTGTTGGAGGACAGGCATCCTTCGCACACTGTTCTCTTGGGGCTTTCGAGGCCGGCTGCCCTTTTTTCTTCGCGAATTTATGGCAGAGCGCACTTTTAGGGTGCGGGTGAACACTACTCTCTCCCGTACTTTCTCCCAAGAAAACGGGGTACCCCAGGGATCCGTGCTGAGTGTTGTACTGTTTGCCATCGCCATAAATCCAATTATGGATTGTCTCCTTCCTGATGTCTCGGGCTCCCTCTTTGTGGACGATTTTGCGATCTACTACAGCTCTCAACGGACCAGCCTTCTTGAACGACGTCTTCAAGGATGTCTTGATCGCCTCCACTCGTGGAGCATCGAAACCGGCTTCCGTTTCTCACCCAGTAAGACCGTTTGTGTCAATTTTTGGCGACGGAAGGAGTTTCTTCCGCCCTCCTTACATCTAGGTCCTGTCAACCTTCCGTTTTCAGACGTCGCTAAATTCTTGGGTCTTATGTTTGACAGAAAACTGTGCTGGTCCTCCCACGTTTCCTATCTTTCGGCTCGCTGTCTGCGATCGCTTAACACCCTCCGTGTCCTGAATGGTACCTCCTGGGGAGCGGACCGAGTGGTCCTTCTCCGCCTCTATCGCGCCTTAGTGCGCTCAAAATTGGATTACGGAAGCATAGTCTACTCCTCTGCTCGGCCGTCTATTCTTCGGCGTCTCGACTCTATCCACCACCGTGGATTACGTTTAGTGTCTGGAGCTTTTTACACTAGCCCTGTGGAAAGCCTTTATGCTGAGACTGCTGAACCTCCGCTGTCCAATCGGCGAGCAGTCCTCCTGAGTCGTTATGCTAGCCATCTGTCTTCCATGCCTGCTAATCCAGCCCATGACCTTTTTTTCGACGCCTCCTTTGATGTAGGGTATGCAGGCCGCTCCTCCTCCCTACTACCCCCGGGAGTCCGCTTCCGTCAATTGCTCCATTCTCTTTCCTGCCGCTTTCCGAAAACCTTCTTGACAACTTGGGGTACAGCACCGCCTTGGCTCCGTCCCCGGATCTGCCTGCTCCGTGACCTTTGTCAATTTCCCAAGGATGGTACCCCTACACTTGTTTATCGTCGGGCATTTGCTGCTCTATGTGCACAAATGACGGACGCCACATTTATTTACACCGACGGCTCGAAAACATCCTTAGGTGTAGGGAGTGCCTATATTGTTGGCGACACCCCAAATCGCTTTAGACTTCCCGACCAGTGTTCGGTTTATACTGCGGAGCTTTACGCTGTTCTCCAGGCTGTCCACTACATCCGCCGCCATCAGCGGATACAGTACGTTATCTGCTCCGATTCTCTCAGCTCTCTCCTCAGTCTCCAAGCTATTTACCCTGTGCACCCTCTGGTCCACCGGATTCAGGACTGTCTGCGCTTGCTCCACCTGGGGGGCGTCTCGGTGGCGTTCCTCTGGCTCCCGGGACACGCTGGTATCTGTGGGAATGAGGCGGCCGATATGGCGGCCAAGGCTGCAGTCTCTCTTCCTCGGCCAGCTATTCAGTCGCTTCCCTTCACCGATCTACGGAGCGGTTTATGTCGCCAAGTTGCTCATTTATGGCATGCGCATTGGTCAACACTTCCCCGTAATAAATTGCGGGAAGTGAAAGCCCTTCCTTGCGCTTGGACCTCTTCCTCCCGAACGCGTCGTCGGGAGGAGGTAATTTTAGCTAGACTCCGGATAGGGCACTGTCTTTTTAGCCATAGACATCTTTTAAGCGGTGATCCTCCTCCACTCTGTCCCCACTGCTCTCAGCCGTGGACGGTCAGACACCTTTTAATTGAATGCCCCTATTTTAATCCGTTACGCTCCCGTCTACAGCTATCGCCTGATCTATCGTCGATTTTAGCAGATGACACGCGCTCAGCCGACCGCGTTCTGCAGTTTATTAGTGACAGTGAAATGACGTCAGTCATTTGAAGTTTTTTTTGGGGGGACAATCACCCCCTGTCTGTAGTGGATTTTTAAGCATTCTTTCTACTTTTAGTTTCTCCAATTTTATGAGTTTGTTCCCATTGCTGCTGGTTTTCAATTTCGGTTTTTTACTGTCTTAAGTCACGGGCTGGGCGCTAATGACCATAGAAGTTTTGCGCCCTAAAACCACAAAAAAAAAAAAAGTTGGACACATCAAAAATAACATTGGTAATTACTGCACAAATAGCTCTGTCCATGACCATGCAACAAGAGACAGGCCCAACTTACATTTACCAAGAAAAAATAAACGTAAAACTCAAAACAGCATTTTATACCAAGGAATAAAACTGTACAATAAATTACCGAAAGAGATTAAAGAAATTGCAAAAATACACTTATTTAAAAAGGCAGCTAAAAAGTACCTGTTTTGCAATACCTTTCATACACTGAAGGAGTACTTAGCCAAAACAGAGTAGGGGTTTGATGGAGTACTTAGCCAAAACAGAGTAGGGGTTTGATAAAAAAAGTTATACAAATAAATAATAATAATAATAATAATAATAATAATAATGATAATGATAATAATAATGATTATAAAATATCCAATATTCCACATAACACCTTCACTTTATGTTTTTTTTTCCTTTTTAGAAATACTTATCCCCAAGCTGTGCATACCACAATACTAACACCTCTTCCTCTTTCTGATTTCAACATCTCATTCATTATGGTGGGATGCTGACTCAATTTTTCAGGATAGCAAATGGGAAGTTGCGGTACAGAAAATGGCCCAGAGAAGACCTGTGTGTGTGTGTGTGTGTGTGTGTGTGTGTGTGTTTAGTGAAGTGTTATGAAACAATGTGTGTGTGTGCGTGTGTGTGTGCAGTGTCTGATAGTGAGATATGAGTGAAGTGTGGCATTACATTATTTAATAAGTTATTTGTAAAAAAAAACTATTGTATACCAGGAGTAAATCTAATGATTGTCTCTAACAAGAAGTCTGTAAATATATGTGTATACGAATTAGCTTATTTTAAATTGATCTAAATTTGTAAATACTTTGACATGTCCTATATCCTTGTAAAAAGAGATCTACGGATGAATAAAACTACTATTGCTGCTGCTGCTACTACTACTACTACTACTACTACTACTACTACTACTAGAAACAGCGCCACACGTCCGCACCACAAAAGGAGAGAAAATTGAGTGTGCACCGATGCATTTAAGCAGTCATTCACTCCACGCTCCGTAATGAACGGAACGGGGAGAAATCCTAATATACAGTGCGATTCCTTGATGATGTCACAAACTTTCAGGGATGATGGAGAACGGTAAATTTATATTTTCAAGGTCAGATACTCTGGTTCGGAACGACCGAGTCGAAAGTTATAAGCGAAAATTGTTCCAATACCTCTGACAGTGGACCCCTTCTTCTACAATCTCTTCGTTTTCCATATACTGGGAGCGTGTACTGTGGACTAAGAAAAGTTACCTAGTAAACAGGGGTACTAAAAGCATACCTTAAGAGCTTTGAGCACTTGTTCATCTTTGCTACTGTGAAACACATCTCTTCTACTGAACAAGTGCACTTAACTTTTAAGATGTGAATTTTAGGGCCAGTGTTTACTGGGCAATATCTTTTATTCATTTTTAGGTCCATACAGTCTGCTTCCAAAATATGGAAAGCAAAGAGCGAGAAGCAGAAGAGGTCCACTATCAGAGGTGTCGGAAAGATTTTCGCTTGTAATTTTCGACGTGGTTTTTTCCGCACTGGGTTGCTCACTGATACGTCTACCTACCTCCATCATTCATCATGGAATCACCATGTGTATATTACATTAGAAAGTATCCTCTGCCATGCTTCTCTTATTGGTTCGTAGAGTATGGATCTAGATAGAGAATTGCATTAAAAGTGATCTCAAACTACTATGCAAGCCAAATTAGAATGTTAAAGCCCCTCATATTGGCAAAGGGTTACAGTTACTAGAGGGTGCCTTGAATATTACGTCTCAGAAGCTACGCACCTTAAGGTTAGCTTGTATATGGTACTTTTTAAAATTTTGTCAGTGTCCCTTGGTCTATCCTCCAAGTTGGTTCTACTTCATGAAAAAAATTGAGCTATGATATTTGGGCTCAATGGGATAAGAGAAAACGCTGTCCCAGAGATTCAAAAATATAAAAAATCAAGAAAAAAAGAGAGGCTTAAATTTCTGTTGATAACCTAATGTAGGCCGATTGCTTGCTTCATTTTCCATACCTGAATGTGGTCTCATTTCTCATATCACACTGGTCGAGTGACGTGCGGGTCAATGAAACTAAGACAGGAAGACACGGGGCAGGACAAGCTGTACCTCTCCATTTTTACGACCCAACGGGGTCCCACTTTAGAGGGAAGGTAGCAATCGTAGCACATACAATGCTTACGTCCTCAGTTGCTTTATAGGATGTATTATGTTCACTTGGTTATTACTCACAGAAATAAATGGAAGTAAACTGCCATTTGTCAAATGAACGTTTACAATTTGTGAATGCATAAATTATTTGCACTTCAAAGTACCCCATTAGCTGTGTGGGAGAAGTGATGAGTTGTTGGGAAAAAGTACGCTTTCCAACACATGAGCTGAGAAACCCTACTTACCAAAATTAGAATTTTTTTATCTACAATGTAGTTAACTACAAGATTCTGCTGGAGATAATCGGAGGTTTATAGGTGAGAGAAAAGTTGAGAACATAGCACATCTTAATACTTTGAAGATTAGTATTTTCGAGACGACAGGTAGATTTTGATCAGTCAACGATTGAAAAGAGAGCCAAGGTTGATGCACGGAAACGGCCACCAGTTACGATGTGTAGGAATACAGGTCATCTTGAAGAAAAAAAAGTTAAATGCTTTGTTTGAATCATCGGTAACTGATTCTACTCAGGGATTCACCAAGAAAAAATCAAGGAACACTTGGAGCAAGTTGATATGCCGCGATTCTCAGATTTTGTGCGAAATACTTCGAGAGAACAGCAGCCAAGGGAGAATTTTACTGAATTCTTAGAATTAACTGAAATTTCTCTTGTTAGAGCACTATATCATGGAGTATCTTTCCGCGCTCCATGGGCTGTCCATCGTGCAATGTGGATTTGCGAAAGCTCTTCTTTACTTGAAAACTACTGTCCTGTAACCAGTTTGAATTAAGACCGTAAGAAGAGAACGAAATTCGCGATGTTTTTATTTTATATTTCACTGTGTCGAAGCACGGTTCTGTGTTCATTCTGAAGCCAGAGCACCATTATTGGATTTCATTTCTCTTTCAAAACTCTAAAATATTGTGTTGTTGATCGTGATATCTTTTATGACATTTTTACAAAAAATGGAATATGATTTATGCCATTTGGCTCCTGTTCTGTTACCATGGCTGCCGTTGCTCCTAATTAGTCTCTCGAATATATATATATATATATATATATATATATATATATACCTTCCGTAGATCCTTGTATGTATGTGAGGCACAGGGATGTGTACTCCGTCTTCAGGCCACAAGTGGCCCATAGGGACCATCCGACCGCCGTGTCAATGTGGAACAAGTTAAAGAACTTGTAAATGATAAACTGAAATACATGTTTAATAAATGTAAATTACATAGAACATGTAACAAGGGAAAGTACAAAATTTCGCATTAAGCAAAACACAGTTTTTATTTATTTGTATTTATTTACGTTTTTTGGATATAGCCATCAATCCAGTGACTTTTGCATACGTTATACGTGTATTATATAGTAAATTAACATAAATAACACTTACAGACCGTAGTAGAACATTATTCACCCTAATTGTCTAAATATATCACATATTAATAACTTGAATACAGTTATTAATGAACCAAAATAATTATTGTTGTATTCGAGTTGTTAATCTGTCTATGCTCCTCCAAGAATCGGCGGAATATTCCACACACACACACACCTATTATATATATATATATATATATATATATATATATATATATATATATATATATATATATATATATTGCAACAGGAGACATGCAACTTAGAACCTGTGAAGTAGCTTTGCTTCACAAGTTTTTAAAGTATGTGGCAGCTTGTTGAACCATATCTTCCCATTAATATAAGAACTATTGCCAGTTATTTTTAACTTTGTTTTTTGCATGAAATAGTTAGCATTACTTCTAATGTTATTATGTGTATCACTGAATTTATTTACTTCCTTTTTACTATTCACAAAAAGTTTATAAAAATATAAGGAATATAGCTAAATATCTATGTTGGACAAAGATTTCATGACGGAAATTCATGCTTTAACCTAACTGCGCTCTTCTACAGTACTACTATTCTATCCAGGTGCGAGTCGGTTGCACATCCCCAACGTTCAATACCGTAATTAAGAAATGGATAAACTGTTCGATAGTTTACTGATTTTAAGGTTTGACTTGGAACTACTTTTGCCAGTTGGCTTATCAATGCAACCTACTGCTGATTTTTCTTGCATACAGAATAAATGTGATTTACCCAACAAAGACTTTTGTCCAGGTGGACACGAAGTAACATATCTGTTTTTACTGACATAATTCCACATATATAGTTTATTTCAACCTCATGAGAACCAGTTTTTTTAAATGTTAGTAGCTAAGATTTACTGATGTTAGCGTTTAGGCACTGGCGTAGAAAATATGTGGTTGCTTCTGATACACCCCCAGTTGCAACTGGCTGTAATGCCTCAAAATCATTCTTGTAAAATAAGCGGAAGGTGTAATCAGCATAACTTACAATATGTGATTTAAAGGTTTGAGCCGGGCGGAGTGGCCGTGTGGTTCTAGGCGCTACAGTCTGGAGCCGAGCGACCGCTACGGTCGCAGGTTCGAATCCTGCCTCGGACATGGATGTGTGTGATGTCCTTAGGTTGGTTAGGTTTAATTAGTTCTAAGTTCTAGGCGACTGATGACCTCAGAAGTTAAGGCCCATAGTGCTCAGAGCCATTTGAACCATTTTTGAAGGGTTGAGTCATGTCATTGACATGTCCGCCCCAGTAGCTGAGTGGTCAGCGTGACGTATTGCCGTCCTCCGGGCCCGGGTTCGATTCCCGGCTGGGTCGGAGATTTTCTCCGCTCAGGGACTGGGTGTTGTGTTGTGTTCATCATCATTTCATCCCCATCCGGCGTGCAGGTCGCCCAATGTGGCGCCGAATGTAATAAGACCTGCGCCAAGGCGGCCGGACCTGCCCCGCGAGGGGCCTCCCGGCCAATGACGCCAAACGCTCATCATCATCATGTCATTGACATCCTCTAAGAAGAGAAAGGGACCAAGGATTGACCCCTGCAGCATCTTTATCTCTATAAGACGGGAAATCTATGAATTTATAATCTATTTTGCATGAAATTTTAGTACACTTATTGCGAGTTGTTAAGTTTATGGATTGTAACTGCAAAGATGAGTCTTTGATGTTGTATACCTTCAATTTCTTAATGAGTAGCCCTTGGCTGACCGAGTCAAAGGCTTTTGAAAGACCTAAGAATATGCCCATTGTCTTCATTCCTTCTAGGAGGTTGTACACTTTACGGAGAAATTCAGTCACTGCAGTTGTTGTTCAGCGATCTTCCCTAAAACCATGCTGTTTTTCTGTTAAGAAAATTTTGGAGCCTCTTTTGCACCTCCCTTCTTATGCACTGGTTTAACAATGCTTGTTTATCGACTACTAGGATGAATGTTTTCCCTAATACTACAGTTTGTGAGGTAGGTTAGTGGTTTAACTATTTCTCCTATGCATTTTTAACTACAGCACTTGACATACCATCCCATCCATCTGAGTGTGTGTTCGTTAATGTGAGGATTACCTTGCTTATTTCAGTTTCATTAACCTCTTCA
Organism: Schistocerca cancellata; assembly: GCF_023864275.1. Taxonomy (NCBI): domain Eukaryota; kingdom Metazoa; phylum Arthropoda; class Insecta; order Orthoptera; family Acrididae; genus Schistocerca; species Schistocerca cancellata. The sequence goes on from NC_064629.1 coordinate 18,406,783, forward strand.
AATTCAAAATCCACTGTTTGAGAGAGTTTATTTGATACGTTTCTTTCTGTCAGCATGTTTCTTTTTCTATTTACCCATACATGTTTTGGCACCTATGTGTCATCTTCTGGGGGTTTAGATTTATTTATGTAAAATATGATACAAAGTTCGTCGTTGTTTTCCAGTTTTAGGCCTAACAACTACAATATTTGCATTTTGTTTAGATCAAACAGTTACAGGGGGACCTGCAGTTTGACACGGGCTCTCAACCACGCAGCAACGGGTTGAACCATACACATCTGGATTTTTAGTCTGTCAGTTGGCCACAGAACCACACTCCTTCGAGGTACTGGCCATTAAAGTGTCGGGTACACAATCGAATCAGAGGTATCTAGACATATATTAGTGGCCATAAACTGGAGTGCGTCCGTCATTCGCCTTTATGACGGCTTGAACTCTGCTGGGGCGTGTGAACCTCTGTGGACGAATGCCACCCTATTGTTCCTCAAGAGCCGAGACCAGAGAAGGTAGTAATGTTGGACGTTGGGGTCTGGAACGAAGTCAGCTTTCTGATTCATTCAAAAGGTGTTCCACTGAGGTCACGTTGGGACCCAGGGCACGCCAGTCCATTTCAGGAAAGCTGTCGTCCACAAAGCATTGTCTTACAGATGATGCGTAATTACAGGGTGGATTTGCTGATACCAATAAATCTTCTTCTCCAGACTGTTCCTCTACCATACGGAGCACACAATGCTGTAAAATATGTTCATATCTTTCCACTTTTAGCATTTTCTTCACCGCAGTAAGGGACCCCATACCCGTAACACCTTCATTTCCATACTACATATTACAGGTAACATTCTCTAGTCATTTGTCAAACCTGAAACCTTCCATCAGATTGCCAATTCAAGTGTCACTTAGCATTGACTTCAGGAATGTGTGGCTTATGAAGAGCTGCTGGACCACTGTGTCCCATTATTTTTAAATTTCTGTGCACAGTCACTGTGCTAGCTGGACTGCTATAGCGCTTTGGAACTCATGAGTGATTCCTTGTGCTGGTTTCTTGTGACTTTTTACAACCACCCTTCGAAATGCTCGACGGTCCCTGTCCGTCAGTACATAGGGTCTACTGGTCTTGGTTTAGCTGTGGTTGTTCAAGTTTCCAACTCACAACCACATCGCCAATAGTCGACTTGGGCAGCTCCAGAAGGCTTGAAATGTCTCTGATAGATCTGTTACCCAGGTGACATCCAGTGACTAGTCTCATGTTCGAAGCCACTGAGCTGTCCTGACCGAGTTATTCTGGTGCTACTGCTCCTCCACTGACAACACTTGTTCAATGCCTCCTTCTGTGCTGGAGGCACGCCACATCTTGTTTTCAAATATTTTGTTTTTTAAACTTTGTCACACTTTTGATATGCGGTGAGCTGACAAAAGTCATGGAATACATCCCAATATCGTGTCGGACATCCTTTTGCCCAGCATAGAGCAGCAAGTCGACGTGGCATGGACTCAACAAATCGTCGGAAGTCCTCTACAGAAATATTGCTGCGTCAACAGCCGTCTGTAATTGCGAAAGTGTTGCTGGTGCTGGATGTTGTGCACGAACTGACCTCTCGATTATGTCCTATAAACGTTCGACGGGATTCATGTCAGGTGATGTGGGTGTCCAGACCATTCTCTCACATTGTCCAGAATGCCCTCCAAGCCAATTGCGAACAATTATGGCCCAGTGACATGGCACATTATCATTCATAAAAATTCTTTCGTTGTTCGGGACACAGAGTGCATGAATGGCTGCAAATTGTCTCCAAGTAACCGAACGTAATCATTTCCGTTTCTGGTTCAGCTGGACCAGATGACCCAATCCATTTCATGCAAACGCAGCCCACATCATTATGGAACCACCGCCAGCTTACACAGTGTCTTGTTGACAACTTGGGTCCATGGCTTCGTGAACCTACGCCTCACTCGAACCTTACCATCAGCTCTTACCAACTGCTGAAATTGGAACTCGTGTGACCAGGCCACGGTTTTCCAGTAGTCTAGGTTCCAAGTCCAACCGATAAGGTGACAAGCCCAGGAGAGGTGCTGCAGACAATGTGCTGTTTGCAAAGACACTCGCGTCAGTCTGCTGCCATAGCCCATTAACGCTTAATTTCGCCGCACTGCCCTAATGGATACGTTGGTTGTTTCACACAGTGTTGCTTGTCTGATAGCACTGACAACTCTAAGCAACCACCGCTGCTCTTGGTCGTTAAGTGAAGGCCGTCGGCCACGTGGTGAGAAGTAATGAAATTTGGTATTCTCAGCACACGTGTGACACTGTGGATCTCGGAATTATTAAATTCCATAACGATTTCTGAAATGGAATGTCCCATGCGTCTAGCTCCAAACTATCATTCCGCGTTCAAAGACAGTTAATTCCCGTCATGAGGCCATAATCACGTCAGACGCCACTTCACGTGAATCTCCTGAGTACAAATGACAACTCCGACAATGCACTGCCCTTTTATAACTTGTGTGTGCGATGCTACCGCCATGTGGATATGTACATGTCGCTATCCCATGACTTTTGTCACCACTGTTTATTCCACTGGGTCCTTTCAACGCGTTGTCGTGCTTCCACAAGCTCGTTTCAGTATCGAAACCGCGGTAGAAGATTTAAGTGTACATTTGGACAGTTTTGTGCTTAAGGGTTTATCTGAACACTGTGTGTGTGTTTTTAGGCCCGTGTATAGCTGAAGGTGTCTATTTCCTGCTGTTGCGTTGCTACTGAAACGTCTGCTCCACATTTCACGCCTGGCAAATCAGTGCTCACAGTGCTTTCAAACGTATATGGTGTACCTATATGTAGGTAAAAGTATTTTTGAATCAGTTTCTTTCCTGTGCTGCTAACATTATAAGCCCGTTTTTTCCGAGCAGGGGCGTGTCTCATTCGCTTGCACGTCAGCAAAGGGAAAGGTCGTAATATAATCAAAGCTAGTCCTTGCAGTTTGCAGCACGCACCGCTAAACCGACTTTCTGGCTGCGTCCTTATTTCGAACTGCAATATCCATTTAAGTTCGCATACTCCTGTTATGATACCTGATTTATTTGTTACGTTGGCGTCCCGTTCCTGGGTCATTCGTTTGTATTTTTTGGTACACCAGAGGGCTGAACTTGTGATTGCAGTCATAATAGTACCGTAACATTCACAGACAATTGCCTATTTACTGTAAAAAGGGAAGAGCACCATTTGATGACCATTCTGTAACGACCGCCTTTTCAGAATCTGTTGACACATCCGAAAGTCTGTTACATGTGGCACTTTAACACAGCAGCTATCTTCAAACCAGATCACCTGAAAACGTGTTTTCAGGCTCCTGCACAGCTGGAGTGTCTATTTCCTGCTGTTGTGTTGCTCCTGAAACGTCCGCTCCACATTTCACGCATGGCAGAGCAGCGCTCATAGGGCTTTCAAACGAATATAGTGTGGTTCGGGGATTCACACAGATCACAGTGTACACATGCAGTCTGCATGTGGGATCCCTCAGAAAACTATAATGCTTCTCTTGCTTGAACATCTGTTTGCTGATATTAACAGGAAAAGTTATATTTCTGTGTACTGCACTCAGAACACAGAACAAGTAGGGGAGAACACATTATGAAAAATTAAGCTTTTGACGGTAATTCAAAACATCATTAGTAGGAGACTATAGTTACTGAGGATATTTAAGGTGGAATGGATTCAGAGGAATGACCATTGTTAGATAGGTGCTTTGCTATTCATGGGGTGCAATCTCCAGGTCAGTCGTAACTCGTAAGAAGTACTGGTCAATGTAAAATAACTCTGCCAAACGAATCACGGAAGTGAATGGTAGGAATTAAGATCATACTGCCAGCAGCATTAGTGATGATGATGATGATAATTGGTTTTGCCGACCGTTGTGGACGAGCGGTTCTATGCGCTTCAGTCTGGAGCCGCGCGACCGCTACGGTCGCAGGTTCGAATCCTGCCTCTGGCATGGATGTGTGTGATGTCCTTAGGTTAGTTAGGTTTAAGTAGTTCCAAGTTATAGGGGACTGATGACCTCAGACGTAAAGTCCCATAGTGCTCAGAGCCATTTGAACCATTTGATGATTGATTTGTGAGGCGCTCAACTGCGCGGTCATCAGTGCCCGTACAAGTCCCAATTTGTACACAGTCCAATTTTTACACAGTCCAATCTAGCCACTGTCACGAATGGTGGTGGTGGTGGTGGTGGTGGTAGTGGTGATGAAATTCAGAGGACAACACAAACACCCAGTCCCTGGGCAGAGAAAATCCCCAACCAGTAACAGTAGTGAAACTGTCATTCACCATAAGATATATAGGGTTTCCGTCTATAAGATGAAAGGAATCTCCAGAGGCACCAACATACAGCTCAAGAACTCATATGATCTCATTTCTGTACAGCAGCTGTCTAGGAACAATTTCACATTGCATCGAGATCCTCACATCTGAATTATGGATTCCTCACCACACCATCAACCTAGTCCATCTACAGATGTGCAGTTTTTACATGTCCCACACTCTGCATGTAAGCACCACCTAGGGATGCACAGGTTATGGTTCGACCTTCGAGTAGCCCGTCGTATCTAACGAATTCTAAGTGCAATACACCATAGAGAGGTGTATTTAAAATTTTTGCGCCCATAGGGCCCTCAAAAAAGATGCTTTAAATCATAACTGTATAATGTTTAAATCATAATTTACTTTTACTACAGATGTAGTGCTAGACCTATCGAAGTCGAATTAGCAATATTTGTTTGTGAAAAATTTGTCTACGTTGCCAAGCGTAGACATTAGCTTCTCGCTCTCTCTCTTTTCCGTCGCTAATTTCCGAAATCCCGCTCTTAATTTGGCACGTTTGGTTTTGTCACTCTTGTTAATTTTAAAGACACATATGAAATTGTCAACCAACACCAGTACAAAGGAAAATTAAGTTTGTAAATGAAATGTAACCTGTTTAAAATCGTACCACACGAGCACGAAGTTTTTCACTTTAAACACGACAGTGATAACTAACTGACTAGCTTGGATTACTTGACCGAACTGTGCTATGAAATAAAATAAAGACAAGAACGACCATGTAGAATAATTTAATTTCATTGGAGCTTCTTTCTTTATTCCCAATGAACGGAAGTAAGAAGCTGACAGCTCGGAATAACAACGTTTCAGAGCTAGTATTGTCGACTGTTGTTCTGATAGCTTACTGTAAAATACTATTGAACCATTTCATAAACACGATTCCAGACGGAAATTGAGTATTTGAAGTTACCTTTAGTCACCAAGTAAACTGATAATATTTCAAAGCTTGTATTGTCGATTTTCGTTCTTATGGCATGCTTAAACTACCAAATTATTTGACAGTATTAATAATTTTTGTCATTGTAAGAGCACTTACTTTAAAACGTAAAATGTTGAATTAATACTGTACCAAAAATGCCGCCCCCTAAAGCTAGGCCCGTGCCTAGTGGGCCTATATGTAAATCCGCCTTGGGAACGTCTGTGATCTGCAGGTCAGCCTTCTCAATCTCTAGAGAAGAGGAATCATTCTTCTGCTGAGAACCCTGACGTGGGTGCACTGATTGTAATGATAGCGTAACCAAGCAAGGTTTTAACCAATGCATTGTAACAATATGATCATTCCTGTAGTGGTTTGCAACAGCATTGTTGAGACAATAAGTTATAAGTCTCCGAATGAGTCTTTCAATGTTTAATGGAAAATGCACTGTTTTGCACTTCTTGGCAGATTAGAAGTGTATATTTGACCTGGTCTCAGACCCTGAACCTTGCTTTCAGCGATCAATTTTCTTACCAGCTAGTTACCCTGGCAGACAACCTACCCTCCCAGCTTCACTTCTACCAATAGCTGTGTCTTCCCTCTCAAAGTTCACAGTTCTCATGAATACCTTGTGGGGCAAACTGTCCTGTAAGAAATGATATTGGGTAGTGAGGAGAAATTGTGAGAGTGAATCAAGAGTCGTGCTTCTTCATCTCATCTGTAAGAGCGTGGCCAGTGAAAGGTGAGGTTCCAGGTTCAGGTCCTTACACGGTGTATAGTTGTAATCTACAATGAAGTTTCAACTTGTATGTCAATGGCAAAATGGATGGACAAAAGTGATAAATAGTGAGTGGCAATGAGTGGAGCAAAGGGATCACCAATGCTGCACATCCTTCCAGCACTGTGAACAAGATGTTGTGCATTCCAAGTGCTTGCTGGTAGAAAATTGTCCCTTAACTCATGGCTTCCTTTTATAATAAGACAATCAAACAGAATATAATAAGTCATTGTGTGTCACATATGTGAATGGTTGAATGCTGCCACTGTCGGTGTGTTGTAGATCCAAATAGTTGAGCCGTATGTGCATTATTACTTTATATTAGCATTAGGTGTCAAGATTTTAAAATCATTGTCTGTTCGAAATTTTTGATAAAAAATGTATCCATTCTTTATATCTAAAAATGTACTAAAAGCAGTTTAGCTACCTATGCCCTTAAACTACCTGCTGCCACAAGATGTAAATCAGTTAGCTACCAAGCTGGTTATTCCTTGTCTTAGATTGTCTTGGTGCACTAGGATGCTGTATTGTTAATGAGACAAACACCTCTGTTCTTAGACACCAACTTCATGAAGGTGACTGCAGATTTGATATAACACTGCTCTGTTTCACATGCATTTCATTGTTCAAAAGCATACATCATGAAATTGAAGTGTTGGACATTTCACTGGCATGCTCTTTCTGTGACCGAACAACTTCTTTCCTACCATCAACTCTTCAGGTTACAATATCTAGTAAATCATATTTTTGAGACGTGTACCACTTTTACTCATATTGAAATAGATGCTAGTGCTAAACACTATTTCAGGAACTTAAGTGATTAAGAAATGCATGTTGCCTGTCAGTAATATGCTTATTTATCTATTTGGCAGATTTGAATGTACAAGCAGGATTAGTGTTGGTGTTAACATTAATGATCACACGCATTACTTGATTATCAAGGTATATCACTTTTAAATGCATAGCATCATACATAATTACACATTTTGTACCTACTGTACAGTGTACCTACACTCATTTTATTTCTAGTCTACCATAAATATGAACACATCTTGAATTTACTACACATTATAATTCCATTAAACTGTATGATTATTTTCATTTTTCTTGCAATTATTATGTATTCATTGACTGAGTGAAAAGGTCTTTCTGTAAGCCATATTTTTATTGTTTGCTTAAATGTCTCTTTGAAGCTAATGTTTAAAATAAAAATGCTATGCAGCTCTATAGTTTTATTGCCATACAAGCAGTGCTGCTTTCTAGTTCGGCTGTGTCATTTTGTGAAACTCTTAACTTTGTACTGTTTCTGATAGCATGGTACGAATATCTTCATTGTTATTGAACTTGTTTTTATGTTCCCATGCAAATACTAGTATATGTTTCTGAGAATCAGTATAGCTGAATTTAATTTGCTGGTTAAAGGAAGCAGTGTGGTCTTTCAACAGCAAACAGTGTCTACGGTGAGACCTAAGAACTTTGTCTTTTGAACTACATTCATATACAGTTCTTATAGTTGTGGATTCATTTATTCTTCTTCTGATGTTACTAAAATTGTTGTTTCAGTTTCCTCTTCACTGAGAATTAGCCTATTGGTTCCTAGACACTGAGTGAGTGACTCAACTAGGAATTTCCTTTTTGTTATGATATCAAGTAAATTAGTGCCAATGGTCATGCTAGTGGTGTCATCTGCAAAAAGAATCATTTCCCTTTCATAGTTAAGCCATAAGTCGTGTATATATCTCAGAAACAACAGGGCTACTAATATGCTGCGTTATGGTTACACCATGGCTTATTTGTTGAAATTATGATAAATATTTCTTTTGTTCAAGTTGCATTTCTGCTGCTTGTTTCCTATTTTTCAGCTATGATTTAGTGATATTCAGAGATGTTTCTCATATCCCATAGTGATCAAGTTTCCTTAATTAGTTGAGAAGAATAACATTCTTCCCCTTCCTGTCGTAATACTGAACGAGGTGTCCTGTATACAAAATTTTGTGCAATTTTTGCTGTTATAGCAGAGAAAAGAACTTAAATGTGTGGAGATGTACAAAACTTTGATGGGATTTATAAAGTTATACCTGAATGTAAGCCATAAATAAAATAAAAAAGATCACAGGAAACCCACACACATTTTTTCCATTCTGCTCAAACATGTGTGCTGCTCACACAGACTGAACAGGACAGTCTGCAAACTATTTTGTGTTTTCATCATTCCATCACTTGCTTTCATGAATATCACATACTATGATGTGAAAAATAGGACACTGTAATTGGGAGGGAATTCCTAACTTTGTGTAAACACACACAAGAAAAAAATGTGCATGACATAAAAATATTTTCTGTAACATTGTGCTGCATTCATCTGTAGGTAGAGTAGTTGATACTAGCGTTAAAGGACAATGAAACATTTCTGTAGAACAGTGTCACTCAAAAGCAACATGCAGCCTACTATTGTTCTGTGTGCAGATACCAACTGAGTCAGTGCAGTTGTCCACTTTCTAAGAAAAGTGGCTCATGGCTGAAACTAATGGCTGCTCTATTGGATGTCAGCTGAGTTTTTATCAATGCTACTTTGTGTTGGTGCAGACCAGCTTCCACTGCTGTAGTACTGGAGGGGTCATCTGACATATCAGAGGAATTGCCTTTGATTATTGCTCCAGGCTCCTTCATTTAGGGCTTCCCTGTTGCTGTTGTTGTAGCACATGACAACTGAAGTTTGTATACAGACAAGTTTCTTGTCTGAATAAAAATGAGTGGAACTTAACAATATTAATAAAATGTTGGATCCTCCTCCTCCTCCACCACCACCACCACCACCACCACCACCACCACCACCACCACCATTACAACAAATCAGCTGATTCTGAACTAATGCTGAATATTTACTATTTTTATAGCTGAGCTGTGTCAGCTGTTTCCATTCCATTCCATTTTATGAATATGCCAAAAGTAAAATTTTATATACTTGTTAGATGACCCATATTATTTAAGTACATGAAATACTGTGGTTGAGATGAGAAACATCTGCAGAAGTCTATATCTATGGGGGAAGTCGATTATTGTGCCCAAAGTAGTTATAAAATTTTATTGTAATCAAATAGGAAACTTACAAGATGATCATCTTTCGACATAGTCTCCTTGCATTTTAGCACACTTGGTCCATTGTTGTACAAGCTTCCTGATGCCCTCATAAAAGAATGTTCTCGGTTGAGCTGCAAGCCAGGGTTGCACCACTTCTTTCACTGCTTCATCAGAGGCAAATCGATGGCCCCTTTTGCCTGTTTGAGTGGACCAAACAAGTGATGGTCAGAAGGGGCAAGATTGGGACTATATGGAGGATGATCCAGTACTTCAAATTTGAGTTTCTGGAGCCTTTTGGCAGTGTGGGCCGCAGTGTGTGGACAGGCACTGTTGTGCAACAACACAACACCTTTTGACAGCAATCCTCAGCATTTGCTTTGAGTTGCAGGCTTTAGCCTGGCAGTAAGCATCTCACTGTAACATACACTGTTTATTGTTGTGCCCCTTTCCACATAATGTTCCAATACTGGACCTTGTGTGTCCCAAAAATCCGAAGCATCAGTTTTCCTGCAGATGGTTGGGTCTTGAACTTTTTCATGTGTGGTGAATTTGGATGTTTCCATTCCATACTCTGCCATTTACTCTCCAGCTCATAATGATGGATCCATGTTTTGTCACCAGTAATGATCCTGTCTAAGAAGTTGCCCCCTTCGTTACTATAGTGATCCAAATGTTTTTTGCAGATGTCCAAGTGTGTTTGTTTATACAACTGTCTGAGTTGTTTTGGGACCCATCTTGCACAAACTTTATGAAACCCAAGTCTCTTGTGGATGATTTCGTAGGCAGAACCATGAGTAATTTGCAGATGATGTGCCACTTTGTCAATAGTTAATAGTCTGTCTAAGATAATCATTTCACATGAACGCTCAATGGTTTCTTCATTTGTGGCGGTAAACAGTCATCCAGCTCCTTCATCGTGCTTAACACTTGTGCGACCATTTCAGAATTTTTCAAGCCATTCGTAGACAATAAACTGTGGCAAAACACTGTTCCCGTACTGTACCGAAAGTCTTCCATGAATTTCACCCCTTGATACACCTTCCGACCAGAAAAAACGGATCACCGAACGTTGTTGCTCTTCTTTGGCGGAGCACCCATCTGTTTCCCCACATCTCCTGTTGGGAAACATACTACAGCATAAATTGTATTAAATCATGTGCAGAACATACTTGACTAATGGTATATGGTGGAGATATTACAAGATAAACTGAACTTCTGTATCAACATCTGTGCCTGGAAAATCACTGTGAAATGCCCATAATATAGTACCTCTTATTACATAATACATTGAGGTGACAAAATGTCATAGGATAGTGATATGCACGTATACAGATGGTGGTAGTTTTGCATGCACAAGGTATAAAAGGGCAGTCCATTGGCACAGCTGTCATTTGTACTCACGTGATTTCTGTGAAAACATTTCTGACATGATTATGATTGCTCAGTGGGAATTAACAGAATGGTAGTTGGAGTTAGATGCATGGGACATTCCATTTTGGAAATCATAAAGGAATTCAGTAGTCTGAGATGCACAGTGTCAAGAGTGTGCTGATAATACCAAATTGCAAGCATTACCTCTCACCACAAAAAATGCAGTAGCCAACAGCCTTCACTTAACAACTGAGAACACCAGTGTTTGTGTAGAGTTTTCAGTGCTAACAGACAAGCAACTCCTTGTGAAATAACTTCAGAAATCAATGTGGTACTTGTAACGAATGTATCCATTAGAACAGTGTGGCAGCAGATGACCAATGTGAGTGTCTTTGCTAAAAGTGCAACATGGGCTGCAACATCTCTCCTGGGCTTGAGACCATATCAGTTGGACCCTAGACTAGTGAAAAACATTGGCCTGATCATGAGTCCCAATTTCTGTTGGCATGAGCTAATGGTAGGGTTAAAGTGCAGTGCAGTGCAGTGCAGATCGCACAAAGCCATGGATCCTAGTTGTAACAAGGCATTTTCCAAGCTCGTGGTAGCTCCATAAATGTGTGGATTCTGTTTACATGGAATGAACTGGGTCCTCTGGTCCAACTGAACTGATCATTGACTGGAAATGGTCATGTTTGTTTACTTGAGGATTATTTGCAGCCGTTCGTAAACTTCATGTCCCCAAACAACGATGGAAGTTATATTTATGACAATGAACCATGTCAGCGTGTTGCAGTTGTTTGCAATTGGTTTGAAGAACATTTGGCCAATTTGAATGAATGATTTAGTCACCCAGATTGCCAGACATGGACCCCATTGAACAATTATGGAACATTATCGAGAGGTCAGTTTGTGCACAACATCCTGTGCTGGCAACACTTTCACGATTATGGACAGCTATACAGGCAGCGTGGCTCAATATTTCTGCAAGGGACATCCAATGACTTGTTGAGTTCATGCCATGTCAAGTTGCTGCACTATGCCAGGCAAAAGGAGGTCTGATATGATATCAGGGGATATCCAATAACTTTTATCACCTCAGTGTAAATTAAGGCTTGTTCCTGTTCTGCTCACAGATGAGGCGTGGACAAGATGATTGCCCACAGGTTTCAGTGTGAGCTACTATTAATTAATTCTTATCTTCACAGTCTCTGTGTTACAAGAAACTGTACAATCTGCACTCAGTGGGTAAACATAGTGGGTAAATCCTGAGCTCTGTAGCAGTATTATTAGAACTGAAAAGCCCTCTCATAGTTTAGGTGGGTGGAAACCTTAGTCACAGACTTCACTGAATGTACGATAACATAGACTGTGACCTTTTTATGCTTGCACCATAGATTGAAAGCTACATATTATTTAAGAAGTTAATTAACTGTGTAAACAACTTTGTGTGCAGTTCCAGGTTGCAAAAGGAGTTTTGTTGTTAGTTAGTTAGTTAGTTAGTTAGTTAGTTATCCAGTCTACCAACCTAATCTTCAGAATTCTTCAGTAACACTGCATTTCAAGAAGTTCTATCCTCTTCCTGTCCGAACTGTATATCATCCATATTTCACTTCCATACACAGCTGCACTCCAAACAAATGCCTTCAGAAAAGACTTCCTAAACACTTACATTTATATTAGATATTGACAGCAGTGAAAACCAAAAGGCACAAACCATTATTATAGTTGAAGAAACAATTTTGGGAAGGATGTTTGTGTACTTTCTTGTGTCTCTTGAAGCTGCTAATCATTATTAAGTTTTCTATTTTGGTGGAAGTTTTATGCCACAAAGCTAATGGGTGTGATTACTGTGCATTATTTGTGCTTGAATTTTTATAATTTTGGTTTAAAGATTGAGAGAAGGGAGATTCCCGAAATGTACACTCAGAATTTTGTTTTTAGTCTCTTTTTTTAAAATTGTACATGTATGATTTGTTGCAGATCCAGAGCCTGTGGGTTGCATTGAAGTGTTAGCCACAGCATTCTCAATTCTGCTTCTCATTCTCACCTTTCCAGTTGCAATTTTCATGAGCTACAAGGTAAGCGTCTTAAAGGAATGTTAAGTTCAGCTGAACTATAATAGATAGTGTATCATACTGTAAAACACAAACAACAGCACGGCCACAATGAACCAAAGTTTATTATTCCTTTACATACAGGTTAACAACAGTGGAGAACATAGGCACAAATACATATATAAACAGTCCAGGCACTGATAAAAGCAGTTACAGACAGTAAGTATGAACAAAATAAAAGAGCAAGAACCTGCTGTACTGTGCTTGTACAAAGGAAGGCTCCGTTTGACAGTGCGGAGGATGCCATGCCTTGTGCACAAGTCATATGGCTCAGGCAGCCTCTGGTGTCAGGCCCACACATATGCCATTGACAGAATATTCGAAGTGTAGCACGCCAGCAGCCTGGTCCTACAACACATAGTTAAGTATCACATGCAGGGTCATACCACTTCTGCTCCCTTGGGGAAAAGGTGTTCCTCTGATGCAGGCCATAGCATGACTGTTGAAACATCCATGGCCTCTGCAGCAGATGCATCAGGTGATGATGGTTGTGGTAGCAGAAGAGTCTGGGCCAGAACTAGTGAATAAGGGTGGAAGTGGCATGGCTGTGAACACACACAGCAGTTGCTCCCCTGTGAAGGACCAGTGACAATGGTGCTGGTAGCATCTTGAGGGTTCCTTGACATGGTGGAACTGTGCTGACATGCAGGCACTGGCCGCTCAGTTAGGGGCACCAGTGTTGCTGCTGTTGAAGGGCCCGAAGGCATTGGCCTAGCCAGTGGCAAAATCACCTGTAGGAGCAAAGCATTGTGTGAAGGCGTGGCAGCAGGGGCCAGGAGCACTGGATCCCATAGGAGAGGCACATCACAGTGATATCCACAAGGAATGTGTGTCCACCCATGCACCATGGATGCCCTGTGGGCCAGGGAAAGTGATGAGGGAGGAGGTGGAGGTGACGGCATTGGACCATTAGCTCTTGCCAGGGCATGAGGACACAACTGGTCCTGATGGTGTGCCACCAGCCTATCACTGATGCACACCATACAGAGACGGTGACCACAGCAGCTGTGGTCCACTTTGGTCGTTGGCTGCGCCCTTGAGCCCAGACCACGGAGCCTGTAGTGAACCATGACAAGGAGCAAGCTGACACTGGTGGAGCAGAATGAGAATATGCTGGAGAGTGTGCGGCTGGCAACCATTGACATCTCAGCTGGACCCAGATCCCCCATTGGTGTAAACCTGTAGGAACTCTAGAAGAGTGTCAAGGCATTGTCCATGGAGGAGTCTGCAACGTAATTTTTCATTTGAACCTTGAATGTGTGGATGAGATGTTCTGCCTCACCATTACATTGGGGGTGAAAAGGAAGAGCAGTTACGTGTCAAATACCTTGATGGGCGCAAAGATTATGGAAGGCCCGAGACAAACTGTGGACAGTTATCCATCACAAGTTGTTGTTGTTGTGGTCTTCAGTCCTGAGACTGGTTTGATGCAGCTCTCCATGCTACTCTATCCTGTGCAAGCTTCTTCATCTCCCAGTATCTACTGCAACCTACATCCTTCTGAATCTGCTTAGTGTATTCATCTCTTGGTCTCCCTCTACGATTTTTACCCTCCACACTGCCCTCCAATGCTAAATTTGTGATCCCTTGATGCCTCAAAACATGTCCTACCAACCGATCCCTTCTTCTAGTCAAGTTGTGCCACAAACTCCTCTTCTCCCCAATCCTATTCAATACCTCCTCATTAGTTACGTGATCTACCCATCTAATCTTCAGCATTCTTCTGTAGCACCACATTTCGAAAGCTTCTATTCTCTTCTTGTCCAAACTAGTTATCGTCCATGTTTCACTTCCATACATGGCTACACTCCACACAAATACTTTCAGAAATGACTTCCTGACACTTAAATCTATACTCGATGTTAACAAATTCCTCTTCTTGAGAAACGCTTTCCTTGCCATTGCCAGTCTACATTTTATATCCTCTCTACTTCGACCATCATCGGTTATTTTACTCCCTAAATAGCAAAACTCCTTTACTACTTTAAGTGTCTCATTTCCTAATCTAATTCCCTCAGCATCACCCGACTTAATTTGACTACATTCCATTATCCTCGTTTTGCTTTTGTTGATGTTCATCTTATATCCTCCTTTCAAGACACTGTCCATTCCGTTCAGCTGCTCTTCCAAGTCCTTTGCTGTCTCTGACAGAATTACAATGTCATCGGCAAACCTCAAAGTTTTTACTTCTTCTCCATGAATTTTAATACCTACTCCGAGTTTTTCTTTTGTTTCCTTTACTGCTTGCTCAATATACAGATTGAATAACATTGGGGAGAGGCTACAACCCTGTCTTACTCCTTTCCCAACCACTGTTTCCCTTTCATGTCCCTTGACTCTTATAACTATCATCTGGTTTCTGTACAAACTGTAAATAGCCTTTCGCTCCCTGTATTTTACCCCTGCCACCTTCAGAATTTGAAAGAGAGTATTCCAGTTAACATTGTCAAAAGCTTTCTCTAAGTCTACAAATGCTAGAAACGTAGGTTTGCCTTTTCTTAATCTTTCTTCTAAGATAAGTCGTAAGGTCAGTATTGCCTCACGTGTTCCAACATTTCTACGGAATCCAAACTGATCTTCCCCGAGGTCGGCTTCTACCAGTTTTTCCATTCGTCTGTAAAGAATTCGCGTTAGTATTTTGCAGCTGTGACTTATTAAACTGATAGTTCGGTAATTTTCACATCTGTCAACACCTGCTTTCTTTGGGATTGGAATTATTATATTCTTCTTGAAGTCTGAGGGTATTTCTCCTGTCTCATACATCGTGCTCACCAGATGATAGAGTTTTGTCATGACTGGCTCTCCCGAGGCCATCAGTAGTTCAACTGGAATGTTGTCTACTCCCGGGGCCTTGTTTTGACTCAGGTCTTTCAGTGCTCTGTCAAACTCTTCACGCAGTATCATATCTCCCATTTCATCTTCATCTACATCCTCTTCCATTTCCATAATATTGCCCTCAAGTACATTGCGCTTGTATAGACCCTCTATATACTCCTTCCACCTTTCTGCTTTCCCTTCTTTGCTTAGAACTGGGTTTCCATCTGAGCTCTTGATATTCATGCAAGTGGTTCTCTTCTCTCCAAAGGTCTCTCTAATTTTCCTGTAGGCAGTATCTATCTTACCCCTAGTGAGACAAGCCTCTACATCCTTACATTTGTCCTCTAGCCATCCCTGCTTAGCCATTTTGCACTTCCTGTCGATATCATTTTTGAGATGTTTGTATTCCTTTTTGCCTGCTTCATTTACTGCATTTTTATATTTTCTCCTTTCATCAATTAAATTCAATATTTCTTCTGTTACCCAAGTATTTCTATTAGCCCTCGACTTTTTACCTACTTGATCCTCTGCTGCCTTCACTACTTCATCCCTGAGAGCTACCAATTCTTCTTCTACTGTATTTCTTTCCCCCATTCCTGTCACTTGTTCCCTTATGCTCTTCCTGAAACTCTGTACAACCTCTGGTTCTTTCAGTTTATCCAGGTCCCATCTCCTTAAATTCCCACCTTTTTGCAGTTTCTTCAGTTTCAATCTGCAGTTCATAACCAATAGATTGTGGTCAGAATCCACATCTGCCCCAGGAAATGTCTTACAATTTAAAACCTGGTTCCTAAATCTCTGTCTTACCATTATATAATCTATCTGATACCTTGTAGTATCTCCAGGATTCTTCCAGGTATACAACCTTCTTTTATGATTCTTGAACCAAGTGTTGGCTATGATTAAGTTATGCTCTGTGCAAAATTCTACAAGGCGGCTTCCTCTTTAATTCCTTCCCCCCAATCCATATTCACCTACTATGTTTCCTTCTCTCCCTTTTCCTACTGACGAATTCCAGTCACCCATGACTATTAAATTTTCGTCTCCCTTCACTACCTGAATAATTTCTTTTATCTCGTCATACATTTCATCTATTTCTTCATCATCTGCAGAGGTAGTTGGCATCACAAGTATAGAAGACAAACCTTCAGTAGAAAAATTTTTGGTCAGGCCCTGAATCATCATTGCAGCTGATGTCAAAGGACACTAGATGAGATATGGAAATTTAGAGAAACCTTGACAACCAACATTCAGGAAGAATTTAGAAAGGGTCCCACGAAATCAACATGGACACATTCCCACAGATGCTGCAGTGCAGACCACTGAAGAGCATCGCCCGTGGGACCACCTGTTGGCTAGTACACTGAGAGCAGGCTGCGACAAGATGTATAATGTCACCATGATGTGTAGCCAAAACACGTGCTGACAGGCCAATAACTTGGTACGCGAGACCCACCCCCCACGTCCCTGATGTGGGAGCTGAAGCACATCTCGCAATAGGGTGACCAGGATCACAATCCTAGGCAACAGCCCATCAATAGCTAAGAAATCAACACAATCTAATACTGAAAGGCTGTGACTAAGGTCAAAATAATTAAGCAGAAGATCAGAAGGCCTGCCCAGAGTCCTGTCCAGCCAACTTTACTGAACGAGGTGAACAACTTGATGCAAAACCGGTTTGGCAGTGACAGCAGCTGCAATTTGGGTGCCCCTAATAGGGAATACTTCCACTGTATGTTGCTCCTCAATATCTAAATGAAAACAAAGTAGTTAATCCTGATCAAAAGTAGGATCTGGTTTCATCAGAAGCTGGGACAGCACATTGACACTGGCATGTTGTGTGGTAGGCCACAAGAGTATTTCATAGTTTTAGCAAGACATAGACAAGGGCCAACACTGAAGGTGATGTGCTACTTTGTTGGGCAACGAAACAGATGGATTAAACAACAAAACCAAGGGCTTTGGATCAGTAATGAGGTGGAACTTAGACTTGTACAAGAACACGTGAAACTTTTTGAGTGTTTAGAAGATAGCAGACACTTCCTTTTCAACTTGGGAGTAGTGCTGCTCAGTGGAGTTGAGCGTTTCTGATGTGTAAGCTGTCGGACGTTCAGAACCATCCTCATATTGATGATGTGCGAGAATGGTCCCGAGTCCATACTGAGAGGTATTTGAAGCCAAAACCAGGTTGTGACCAGACAATGAGCAGAATGTAATTTATATTTAAAAAGTGTGAGGCTACTGGCAGGTCAGCATCCACTGAAAAGGAACAGTCTTGTGGAGTAACTTGTGGAGGGGATGGGCGAACACACCTGCACCCAAAATAAATTTGTGGTAGTAAGCAATGTCACCTAAAAATGTTTGGAGTTCTGTGACATTGATAGAATGAGGCAGAGCTGAGACCATGGTAACATGACAATGTAAAGGCTTAAACCATCCCGAGAAACTTCAAACCTGAAATACACAATGGATTTGCTGAAACTAGGCCAAGTTGGATTTCAACGGTGCAGTATGTAAGACTGTGAACGAGGTGAGTAAGTTACGTAAATGCTCTCCGGGATGCACCCATCACAACAATGTGATTGAGGTAGCTGATGCACTCTGGAATGGTCATCATCAAAAAACATGGAAAATTGCCAGGCTGCTTGCCACACCAAACAGGAGGCAACAGTACTGGTACAACCTGAAGGGCATGTTAATCACAAGGAGCCATTTAGAATCCTCATCCAATGATACCTGTAAATAGGCTTCAGATTAATCAGTTTTGGAGAAAAACTGGTCCCTGGTGAGTTCAACCAGTAACTTGTCTGGACGAGGCAAAGGACAGGTGTCAATGATAGATTGAGCATTAACTGGAACTTTAAAGTTGCTACAAATGCAAAGATGACCAGTCAGTTTTTTAACAATCACAAGGGAGGTAAACCATTCTCTCAATGTAATAGGCTGTATGACCCCCAACAACATCAGCCTGTCTAGTTCCATTTCACTTGATCACACAAAGCCACTGGAAGATGGCACACACAGAAAAAACGGCCATGTCATAGGTTTCAGGGTAACGTGTGCCACAAAATTAGTGGCACAAGCTAATCCATCTGAGAAAAAAAGACGAGAACTCGGAAGACAGAGTATCTAATTGCTGGTAAGGGTGCCGGCTGGAAACAAGGTGCACCACATATAAAATGGAAAACCAAAAGCATTGAAAAACATCCAGACTGAACAAATTTGAAGTACCGGCATCATCCACTACCAAATAAGTTAAGGAACAAACCATAGATTTATACATAGTTGGAGCCATAACTTGCCCCAAAATTGGAATATGCTGTTGTTGTAACTCACCAAATGTCCAGTAACTGGAGACAACACGGGAGACCCAAATCCATATAGGTTTACGAGTTCAGTAAAGCACCCGTGTCCACTTGTAGTCTGAGCACTTTGATAAACAGGTTATGATTCATAAGCACTGGAGACAGAATTAACATCCATGTTCATGTCTGTACGAGGTGGTTGGGAACAACACACAGACGCTATATGTCCTTTTTTCCTACAGTTGTCACAAGTCACCCAGTGCTTAGGGCACACAGCCCTGTCATGTTACACGAAACAGTAGGGCGAGATGAGAGCACGGAGCTGTGGTTGGTTGTCATATCACTATCCAATGTGCTGCAGAGGCCACTTTTGTACAGCTGCCATGCTGCCCTTTCCTGAAAACTGACTGATGCCTGATGACCAAGCCTCAATCTGACCACCAGCAGCATGAGGTACATCAAAAAATTGAGCAATATTCAACACTTCAGCCAAAGATGGATTCTTACACTCTAGTGCACATTGAAACATCTCCTTATCAGGAGTCAACCGGACGATAATATCATGGACAATAGAATCAGCATAGGAATCATGATGATCATCAGTAACAAACTGTCATTTGTGACTGAGGCATGGAGTTTGGCCTCCAAACCCAGTAAGACTGGTGTTTTTTTTATGACAATGCTAGAACTCTACAAGTGCTGCAATGACATGCATGCATTTACAGTGATATTATGGCAATGTACACATTTCATTGAACGAAAATGATACAGGTTCCTGGAGCAGGACTAGCTGGCACAACAGTTGGTAGATCCAAGGAGAAATCCGAGAAAGGAACGAAGCCTTCCACATGATTGCATCAGTGACACTTCTCATATGCCTGCCAGTCTTTGGGCGCATTGTCTTAAGAGTGAAAGGATGACGGGTATGCCGATGGTGTGGAAGCCTGCGAAGTCAGCGTGGCTCCCAACTTTGTGATAGCGACTGTAAGAACCTGCTGCTGCTCGAGGAGAGATTGGATCACTGCCTCCATGGATAGAAGAAATGAAGGAACAACCAAATAGACGGAGCACTTGGAAGTGAACACCACACTTGTCACCAATTCTATCACACTGTAAGACACTACCAACAGCATGACCACAATCAACCAGAGTTAATTCTTCTTCTACTTACAGGCAGACAACAATTGAGAATGTAGATACAAACATAGAAACAATCCAGGTGCTGATATAAGCAGTTGCTGACAATAAGTATCAACACAATATCAGAGCAAGTGCCTCCTGCACCAGGCTTATAAAGAGGAGGGCTCCGGTAGACAACAAGTGATTGCTGTTCCATGTGTGCAAGTCGTGTGGCCCACCGCAGGTGTTTATTCAAAATGAGAGGCTAAGTAGTTTTAATATTAAAAACTGTCAAATGCATGCTCTAATCCCAGAATAGTTGTCATAATGCTTTACCAATGCACAACTGCACTCAGGTAGCTTAGCAGCCATATGCGACTTTGTATCATGTGGAAAGTGAGAAATTTGAGGAAAATAACCAAACAGATGAATAAATAAAAGAATTAAAGTAATTCAAGTCAATGAAAGAAAATTGCACTGAAGAAAGGCCATGAATAATAAAAATGTTAAGATTTAGAATGTGATGGATGTTGAAAGTAAAAGTTGAGAGGGTTATTAGTCACATGACAAAAGATAGAAACTAGAGCAGAAAAATTAAGAATATCACTGCAGTGGGTCGTGATACTTTGGGACAAGTATTGCTGGAGTGCTAAGGGACATGGCAGATGCAATAGGAGAAAGTTACCTTATTGCAGAATGACAAATGGGTGCAGATGCTCTCTCAAGAGCAGGGAAAAAGGGGATTAAAGTATAGGGTAGATTGGATGCTGTGGGCTGACAAAAACAAATAAATTGTAGCTGCAAATGTCTTTTTATTGGACTATGACTAGATAAGTTCTTGGAACCTACTGGACTTGGTGGAAGGCCTGGTGGAAGATTGAACAGGTGATAAGCTATTCCTTAGCACAAAAGAAAATTAAGCATTGTTGAATACATGCTCATATGTGTATTGAAATCGCTGCTAACAAGGAGGAGAATTCAGATGGCACAAAATATACAAACCTCTCGTGACTTGCTATAGAATGTGCCCTGGAATGGGTGGTTGCCCATGTGGCAGATTAAAACTGTCGCTGGATGAGAATTTTGTCTTCCATTGGGCACCGTTCACCAGAAGATGACAAGTGTAACATTCATAAAAACATTGTGGTTTCTGAATACTGCCACCAGCAGTAAACGCTTGAAATGTTTACATTGACACAGACTGTAAATTACAGCAGTGGTGAGAAAAAGAAGATTCTGTGTCATGATTGCTGAAGATTTCAGAGGAAGGTATGTTCAACAATACAGAAATAATTAGGGATAAGATGGTTTCTGGACATGCTATAGACCATTGCTTACACAATATATTTAAAGGTGATGCATCTTTACTACATCTTCTCTGCTGAGTAATATAGACTCACTTAAGACTGGGACTGGGAAGAGCATCTGGTCAAACACAACAATGACAACATTTGGGATTTAAAAGTGTGCCAGAAATGTCAACCAAGGTGAGAAAAGTTACACATGATGAGGAATAGGAAGAGAAAACAGCAAGAGGTTCAGAATGCTAATGATCCCAGATCTCGGTTTTAGTAGGTTTCTTGCATCTATTTAGGAGGTAAGAGACCACTTACAAATTACTGTAAAACAAACTTTCATCAATATAAAAGGTGTAGCATCTGCTCTGTAAAATGTAGATAATAAAATGAAAATCATGAACTGTTGACATATCAATGAAAAGCTCTTGTGTTTTGAGCTGGGTGGCAGTGTCAAAATACTGTGACACTTCGTAGAGTGTCATATGATGATCTTCTGGTGAAGATGATGATAAGTAAGATAGTCTATGAAATGAAATGTTGCATTATTTTAACAGTGTTAACCAAGAGGTTTTGTCAGTAGCATATGCTAGGAAAGTCTACATTCACAATTGACATATAAATCATTCGTCATAAAAAATTTGACTGGTGAATGTGTTAAATGTCAGAAGGAGGCAAGTATTTTCATTAAGAAAGTTAATTCCATTATTAATTTTATAGCTATATTTTTAATGTTTCATTAACTGACATTGCTTTATATAATTCTTATGGTATCATTTCTTTCCTTAAAGGTGTATTTTCAAAAAGACATGAGATATTTCTGCTGTGGGCTATATGGATACTGATTTAATTAGTTCACTCTTTCTTAGTTTTTTTGTCATTATACAATACCACAGCTTATTATTAATGAAGTAGCAGAAGTTTTCTAAAGCTGTAGAGCATTTGAAATGATCAGTTAGGAAATCTGGAAACCAATGGACTTGTGACAGTAACAATATTGAAACTTCCTGGCAGATTAAAACTGTGTGCCAGACCGAGACTCGAACTTGGGACCTTTGCCTTTCGCGGGCATGTTCTCTACCATCTGAGCTACCCAAGCATGACTCACGCCCCATCCTCACAGCTTTACTTCTGCCAGTATCTCGTCTCCTACCTTCCAAACTTCACAGAAGCTCTTCTGCGAACTAGCACTCCTAGAAGAAAGGATATTGCAGAGACGTGGCTTAGCCACAGCCTGAGGGATGTTTTCAGAATCAGATTTTCACTCTGCAGTGGAGTGTGCGCTGATATGAAACTTCCTGGCAGATCAAAACTGTGTGCTGGACTGAGACTCGAAATTGGGACCTTTGCCTTTCGTGGGCAAATGCTCTACTGTCTGAGCTACCCAAGCAAAAACTGTGTGCCGGACCGAGAATTGAACTCGGGACCTTTGCCTTTCGCAGGCAAGTGCTCTACCATCTGAGCCACCCAAGCACAACCCATGCCCCGTCCTCACAGCTTTACTTCTGCCAGTACCTAGTCTCCCAACTTCCAAACTTCTGTGAACCAGAAGAGCTTCTGTGAAGTTTGGAAGGTAGGAGACAAGATACTGGCAGAAGTAAAGCTGTGAGGACGGGGAATGAGTCATGCTTGGGTAGCTCAGATGGTAGAGCACTTGCCCGTGAAAGGCAAAGGTCCCGAGCTCAAATCTCGGTCTGTTGTTGTTGTTGTTGTCTTCAGTCCTGAGACTGGTTTGATGCAGCTCTCCATGCTACTCTATCCTGTGCAAGCTTCTTCATTTCCCAGTACCTACTGCAACCTACATCCTTCTGAATCTGCTTAGTGTATTCATCTCTTGGTCTCCCTCTATGATGTTTACCCTCCACGCTGCCCTCCAATACTAAATTGGTGATCCCTTGATGCCTCAGAACATGTCCTACCAACCGATCCCATCTTCTGGTCAAGTTGTGCCACAAACTCCTCTTCTCCCCAATCCAATTCAATACTTCCTCATTAGTTATGTGATCTAACCATCTAATCTTCAGCATTCTTCTGTAGTACCACATTTCGAAAGCTTCTATTCTCTTCTTGTCCAAACTATTTATCGTCCATGTTTCACTTCCATACATGGCTACGCTCCATACAAATACTTTCAGAAAAGACTTCCTGACACTTAAATCTATACTCGATGTTAACAAATTTCTCTTCTTCAGAAACGCTTTCCTTCCCATTGCCAGTCTACATTTTATATCCTCTCTACCTCGACCATCATCAGTTATTTTGCTCCCCGAATAGCAAAACTCCTTTACTACTTTAAGTGTCTCATTTCCTACTCTAATTCCCTCAGCATCACCTGACTTAATTCGACTACATTCCATTATCCTCATTTTGCTTTTGTTGATGTTCATCTTATATACTCCTCTCAAGACACTGTCCATTCCATTCAACTGCTCTTCCAAGTCCTTTGCTGTTTCTGACAGAATTACAATGTCATCGGCGAACCTCAAAGTTTTTATTCCTTCTCCATGGATTTTAATACCTACTCCGAACTTTTCCTTTGTTTCCTTTACTGCTTGCTTGCAGGCTACAACCCTGTCTCAATCCCTTCCCAACCACTGCTTCCCTTACATGTCCATCGACTCTTATAACTGGCATCTGGTTTCTGTACAAATTGTAAACAGCCTTTCGCTCCCTGTATTTTACCCCTGCCACCTTTAGAATTTGAAAGAGAGTATTCCAAATCCAAACTGATCTTCCCCGAGGTTGGCTTCTACTAGTTTTTCCATTCGTCTGTAAAGAATTCGTGTTAGTATTTTGCAGCTGTGGCTTATTAAACTGATTGTTCGTTAATTTTCATATCTGTCAACACCTGCTTTCTTTGGGATTATAATTATTATATTCTTCTTGAAGTCTGAGGGTATTTCGCCTGTTTCATACATCTTGCTCACCAAGGCCGTCAGTAGTTCCAATGGAATGTCTACTCCGGGGGCCTTGTTTCGACTCAGGTCTTTCAGTGCTCTGTCAAACTCTTCACGCAGTATCGTATCTCCCATTTCATTTTCATCTACATCCTCTTCCATTTCCATAATATTGTCCTCAATTACATCACCCTTGTATAGACCCTCTATATACTCCTTCCACCTTTCTGCTTTCCCTTCTTTGCTTAGAACCAGGTTTCCATCTGAGCTCTTGATATTCATACAAGTTGCTCTCGTTTCTCCAAAGGTCTCTTTAATTTTCCTGTAGGCAGTGTCTATCTTATACCGAGTGATATATGCCTCTTCATCCTTACACTTGTCCTCTAGCCATCCCTGCTTAGCCATTTTGCACTTTCTGTCGATCTCATTTTTGAGACATTTGTATTCCTTTTTGCCTGCTTCATTTATTTCATTTTTATATTTTCTCCTTTCATCAATTAAATTCAATATTTCCTCTGTTACCCAAGGATATCTACTAGCTCTCATCTTTTTACGTATTTGATTCTCTGCTGCCTTCACTATTTCATCTCTCAAAGCTACCCATTCTTCTTGTACTGTATTTCCTTCCCCCGTTCTTGTCAATCATTCCCTAATGCTCTCCCTGAAACTCTGTACAACCTTTGGTTCTTTCAGTTTATCCAGGTCCCATCTCCTTAAATTCCCACCTTTTTGCAGTTTCTTCAATTTTAATCTACAGGTCATAACCAATAGATTGTGGTCAGAGTCCACATCTGCCCCTGGAAATGTCTTACAATTTAAAACCTGGTTCCCAAATCTCTGTCTTACCATTATATAATCTATCTGATACCTTTCAGTATCTCCAGGGTTCTTCCATGTATACAACCTTCTTTCATGATTCTTAAACCAAGTGTTAGCTATGATTAAGTTGTGCTCTGTGCAAAATTCTACCAGGCGGCTTCCTCTTTCATTTCTTAGTCCCAATCCATATCCACCTACTACGTTTCCTTCTCTCCCTTTTCCTACACTCGAATTCCAGTCACCCATGACTATTAAATTTTCATCTCCCTTCACTATCTGAATAATTTCTTTTATTTCATCATACATTTCTTCAATTTCTTCATCATCTGCAGAGCTAGTTGGCATATAAACTTGTACTACTGTAGTAGGTGTGGGCTTCGTATCTGTCTTGGCCACAATAATGCGTTCACTATGCTGTTTGTAGTAGCTTACCCACATTCCTATTTTCCTGTTCATTATTAAACCTACTCCTGCATTACCCCTATTTGATTTCGTGTTTATAACCCTGTAGTCACCTGACCAGAAGTCTTGTTCCTCCTGCCACCGAACTTCACTAATTCCCACTATATCTAACTTTAACCTATCCATTTCCCTTTTTAAATTTTCTAACCTACCTGCCCGGTCTAGAACACAATTTTAATCTCCCAGGAAGTTTCATATCAGTGCACACTCCGTTGCAGAGTGAAAATCTCATTCTGGAACAATATTGAAGCATACATAGAATTTCTACCTCAAATTTTGTCCATGTCAAACCACTGAGAGATTTCCAGTATCTAGTATCCCACATTATATAATACATCAAATTCACAAGTAACCATCCAGATTTAGGTTTCCCACGATTTCCCTAAACTGCTTCAAGCAAGTGGCCAGAATGGGTCCTTTCAAATGCCACATCTGATTTCTTTCTCTAATTTTGAATCGTTCTGAGCTTGGGCTCTGACTCTAATGCCTCGATGCTGATGAGATGAAAAACCCTAACCTCCTTCCTATCTTTTATTGCACACTCTCACAAAATCGACAAAACTGCAAACACCCCTTTCTTGTGTGTTTCCAACTTTTTGTGTTAATCCAAACTTATGTTGATCTATCTCATCAGAGTAAGTAACTCAGTACTATTCAACAATCCAATAGCTGAATTCGAGTAGCACTATAGTTCCTTAGCATCAAAGTCCTAGATTATTTTTTTCAGTTATGAAGGAAATATCCAGTAAGAAAAGCAGTGCAAACCTGATGCAGAATATGTACGTTCTGTCAATAGTACCAAGGCTCTCTGTTCAAAGTGTCTTGCTATTTCTTTTTTTGTTTTTGTGCTAAATCAAACAGCCATTATTTTTTCTGAGGGCGTGCAGCTCTGCTGTATGCTTAAATTATGACGACATCCTCTTTCGTAAAATATTCTAGAGGTAAAATAGACCCTATTCAGATTTCTGGGTGGGGACTACTGAGGAGGGTGTTGTCATCAGGAAAACCAAAACTGGAATTCTATGGATTACTATGTGGAATGTCCGATCCTTTAATTGGGCAGCATGAACGAGACTTTTGGTCAGGTGAGTACAGGGCTATAAACACAAAATCAAATCTAGGGGTAGGTCTAATAATGAATGAGAAAATAGGAATGTGTGTAAGCTACTATTAACAGCATAGTAAATGTATTATCATAGCCAAGATAGACACAAAGCCAACAAACACCACAGCAGTACAATTTTTTATGCCCACTAGCTCTGCAGATGATAAAGAGTTTGCAAATAATGTACGATAAGATAAGAGACTGTGCAGATAGTTTAGAGAGATGAAAATTTGTGGTGGGAGACTGGAATTTGATAGTAAGAAAAGAAAGAGAAGGAAAAATACTAGAAGAGTACAAAGTGGGAGAAAGGAATTAAAGAGGAAGCCACCTGGTAAAACTTTGCACACAGCATAATTCAGTCATCACTAACACTTGGTTTAAGAATCATGAAGGAAGGCTTAATATCTGGAAGAGATCTGGAGACACTGAAATATTGCACATTGACTATACACTGCAGTGACAAAAGTCATGGGATACCTCCTAATATTGTGTTGGACCTCCTTTTGCCTAGAATAGTGCAGCAACTTAACACGGCATGGACTCAACAAGTCATTGGAAGTCCCCTGCAGAAATATTGAGTCGTACTGCCTCTGTAGGCATCCACAATTGAGAAAGTGTTGCCAGTGCAGGATTTTGTGCACGAACTGTTCTCTCAATTATTTCCCATAAATGTTCAATGGAATTCATGTCAAATGATCTGCATGGCCAAATCATTTGTTCAAATTGTCCAGAATGTTTTTCAAACCAATTGAAAACAATTGTGGCCCGGTGACGTGGCACATTGTTGTTTGAGAACATGAAGTTCGTGAATGGCTGCAAATAGTCTCCATATAACTGAACAAAACCCATTTCTAGTCAATGACTTGTTCAGCTGAACAAGTGGACCCAGTCCATTCCATGTAAACCCAGCCCACACCATTATGGAGCCACCACCAGCTTGCACAGTGTCTTGGTGACAAATTGGGTACATGGGGTCTGTGCCACATTTGGAATCTATCATCAGTTCTTACCAACTGAAACTGGACTCATCTGACTAGGCCACAGTTTTTCAGTCATCTAGGGTCCAACCAATATGGTTACAAGCCCAGGAGAGGCGGTCTGGGGCACATCGTGATTTTAGCAAAGGCACTCACTTCGGTCGTCTGCTGCCGTAATCCGTTAATGCCATATTTCACAGCACACTCATAACTGATATGTTTGTTCTACATCCCACATTTATTTCTGTGGTTATTTCATGCAGTGTTGGCTATGCGTTGGACTAACAACCCTATGCAAACACCACCGCTGTTCTCGGTCGTTAAGTGAAGGCCATCATCCACTGTGTTGTCCGTGGTGAAAAGTAGTGACTGAAATTTGGTATTCTCAGTACACTGTGGATTACAGAATATTGAATTCCCTAATGATATCCGAAGTGGAATATCCCTTGTGTTTAGCTCCACCTACCATTCTGTGTTCAAAGTCTGTTAATTCCCTTCGTGTTGACAATATACTGCCATCTGTGTATGTGCATATCACTATCCCATGACTTTTGTCACCTCAGTGTATAATATTAAGCCAGAGAGTTTGGACCCAGATTTTGAACTGTAAGACATTTACGGGAGCAGATGTGGACTCTTACCATAATTTATTGATTACAAGCTGTAGATTAAAACAGAGGAAACTGCTAGTAGGAAGGAAAGTAAGGAGATGGGACATGGATAAGTTAAAAGAATGAGAGGTGGTTTAGAGTTTCAGAGGGAGCATTAGGCAATTATTGACTGAAACAAGGAAAGGAATACAGAAGAAGATGAATGGGTAACTTTGAGAGATGAAATAGTGGAGGCAGGAGAGGATTAAGTAATTAAAAAACATGGAATTGTATCACTGAACAGCACAGTAGTTACTGAATTTAACTGATGAAAGGATAAAATACAAAAATGCAGCAAATGAAGCAAGAAAAGGGGAATAGGGGAATTTAAAAACATGAGACTGACTAGAAATGCAAAATGGCTAAGCAGGAATGAGTAGAGGACAAATGTAAAGCTATAGAAGAATATATAATTAGGGGAAAGATACATACTCTACAGGGAAATTAACGAGACATTTGAAGGAAAGAAAAGCAACTCTATGAACATCAAGAGCTCTAGTGGAAAATCAGTTCTAAGCTAAGAAGCTGAAAGGTGGAAGGAGTTTATAGAAGGGCTGTACAAGGGAAATGTACTTAAAGGCATTTTATAGAATGAGAAGAAGACATATATGAAGGTGAGATAGGAGCTATGACACTGCAAGAAGAATTTCACAGAGTCATAACTACTGATACCCTTTGGAGAACCAGCCATAACAAACTATTCCACCTGGTATTCAAGATGTATGAGAAGTGTGTGATACCCTCAGACATTCAAGAAGAATGAAATAATTCTAATTCCAAAGAAAGCAGGTGCTGCAGGTGTGAATATTACCAAAATATCAGTTTAGTAAGTCATGGTTGCAAAATACTAACTACAATTATTTACAGAAGAATGGAAAAATGGTAGAAGCTAGTCTTGGGGAAGGTTAGTTTGGGTTCCGAAGAAATATAGGAACATGTGAGGCAGTACTTGATCCTTTGAGTTCTCTTAAAAGGAAAGGCAAACCTCCATTTCTAGCGTTTTTAGATTTGGGAAAGCTTTTAACAATGTCGACTGGAATACACCCTTTGAAAATTTGAAGGTGTCAGGGGTAAAATACAGTGAGCAAACGCTTATATAAAACTTATACAGAAACCAGACGGCAGTCACAAAGGGCAAGAAACATGAAAGGTTAGCAGTGGTTGAGAAGGGAGTGAGAGAGGATTGTAGCATATCCCCGATGCTGTTCAATTGCTACATTGAGCAATAAAAGAAAAATTTGGAAAAGGAATTAAAGTTTACAGAAAAGAAATGAAAACTTTGAGGTTTTCTGACAACATTGTAATTCTATATGAAGATGGTATCTGTTCTTTCTGCGATGAGTAATGAGTATAGCGGGCAGGGGCACTACAAATGTAGTGTGTGGACAGTAAGTTGGGAATGTGGATCTCACGAGGAGCATGCCAGAGATAAGTCCCTGCAGTCGCACCATCCTCTGTGTCCTCAGTGGCTCAGGTGGATCTGCCATGTAAGCAGGAGATCCTGGGTTTGAGTCCCGGTCAGTGCACACATTTTAAACTGTCCCTGTTGATATTTATCAATGCCTATAAGCAGCTAAAGGTCTGGATTTCATTGTAATTACATTGTAATTCTGTCAGAGATGGCAGTGAAGTTGGAAGGGTAGTTGAATGGAATGGACAGTGTCTCTATGGGAGGGTATGAGATGAATACCAACAAAAGTAAAAAGGGTAATGGAATGTAGTCAAATTAAATCAGATGATACTGGGGGAATTGGATTAGGAAATGTGACACTAAAAGTAGTAGATGGGTTTTGCTATTTGAGTAGTAAAATAACTGACGATGGCTGAAGCAGAGAGGATGTAAAATGTAGACTGGCAGTGACAAGAAATGCATTTCTGAAGAAGAGAAATTTGTCAACATCTGTTATAGGCTAAGTGTTAGGAAGTATTTTTCTGAAGGTATTTGTCTGGAGTGTAGTCTTGTATGGAAGTGAAACATGGACAATAAACAATTTACACAAGGAGAGAATAGAAGCTTTTGACATGCGGTGCTACATATGAATGCTGAAGATTAGATTGTAAATAGTGTAGCCAATGGGGAGCTACTGAATATAATTGATGAGAAAAAAATTGTGGCACAATTTGACTAAAAGAAGGGATCTATTGTAGGATATATCTTAACACACCAAGGGATCCCCAATGTAATATTGGAGGGAAGTGTGTGGAATAAAACTATAGAGAGAAACCAAAAGATGAATACAGTAAGCTGGTTCAAAAGGATGTATGTTGCAGTAGCTATTTGCAGATGAAGAGGATTTCACAGAACAGAGCACTACGGAAAGCTGCATCAAACCAGTCTTTGGACTGAAGACGACGATGACAACAATGACAACGGCAACAAAAACATCTAAATCAAATATTGGTGACTCTTCTGTAACAACACTCTTTCATAACCTTCCAATGATATCAATAGTGTTGATGGTGCATTAATTATCTATAGTTTTTCAGTTGTGTTACTCTCGTAGAATTTTCTAAGTTAAGTGGTAGTATAAACTGTTCTTTTGTATTTAATTTCTTAAATGAAGTAAGAAGTCACTGCTGTCTTTTAATTTTTTTACAAATTGTTCATGGAACTAAAGTTTACTGTTTCCTACTGTGTACTGAATAAGAATATTGTAAATAAACTAAGGTCGACAGATTATTTTCATTTAAATAACAAAGGGTTATGAATGCTCTTAAATTTTTAGGTGGTCCAGGAGTACGAACGCGCTGTTATCTTCCGCTTGGGAAGACTTCGTAAGGGGGGAGCCCGTGGTCCGGGAATTTTTTTTGTCTTACCGTGCATTGATACGTACTGCAAAGTAGATCTACGGACTGTTTCATTTGATGTTCCTCCACAAGAGGTATGTTAAATATAGAGCTAACAAATAATAGTATTTATAAGGAAAGCTAATGTGAGCAAAGTAAGTAGCATAACACAGTGTATGTCTGTAGTTAAGATGAAGCCTGATACTCTGTATTTCGATTTGGTGCTGATATGGTCCCATTTCCCTAGTTATTCAGAGCAGAAGTGATTTCTATCAACAGAATTTTCAGTATTTTTCAGGGATGTTGGCTGAGTGTTGTTGTAAAACCAGCTCATAGTCTCTGGTGGTTTATTCCTGAGAAACTACATTTTTAAATACTTTAAATGAGCTACCTTTCTGTATGGCTATACAACACTTGTTTCATAGTTCACACTAGACCATATTTGCTTCAGTTCATTTAGTACTTTTGTACTTCTCAGTTGCTGCAGGCAAAACCTTTGCACACTGTTTCATTGCAGGTGTACCCTGATCATTTCAGTTATCAAATACAATACATCGGACTTCATCTTCTGAAGTTCAGGAGTTTGCAACTGAGACTTACACGGACTACGTATTACCATTCTTACACTTACTGAAAGTATATGTCACCACCTAGAACACCCGAGGATTTACGACAAACGAGAACATATCATTTAACTTGGTCACGATGACAGTGCCCACATCGTGAAACACCTGCTTTAAAGAGCAATCCAGGTTGTTTGGTAATTTTGTTCTAGACCTGCTCTGTAATTTACACATATCAAAACTTCATAAATAATTTTTCTCAATAATTTCTCAGTCTTGGAAGGACAGTCAGTGACTGGAACCTTGGTTTTTGTAAGGGAGGGTGAAGGGTGGGGAGGTGGGTGGCTGGTGGCAGTGGCAGCACGTCACATATTGTTCTGTGAGTGCAGTGTATCTGTAAAATTGTGGCATTTCTAACCACATATTTGTTACAAAACACAATTAATTGGTAAAGTTTTAAAGTGGTCCAGCAAAGTGAGCTCTTGTTTTCAAGGAGATCTCATTGAGTGTATTAAAATTTTATTTTGGGGCCAATAGTTTCTTGAATAAGTTAAGTTTTCTGTTTCCCTACTGCACTGTCATCGGTGTTAACATACCGATAACAACATCTGTTTGTCAGTGGTAGTAATGTGAATGTTTGGAAAAAAATATGTCAATTATGTTTCTGGGAGAAAATTTAAACTAAAACACTAATTGAGGAAAACATGTTATTTCAAAGAATAAAACATACTGTAAGAAGTAAGTTAACACAAAAAAAATTTATTTATGAACAGTAGACATAAGGGGTATCAATGAAATTTTACTGATTCCTTTCACTGAAACATGGGAACAGTGGGCTTTTATGTAAAGAAATTTATTCCTCGTGTAGACCTTCAGTGTGTGATGTGATATGATGTGTTCGTGAAAGCAGGGGAAATATGACCTTTTGTTTTACAAAATGTAGAACAGTAAGAAATTCAGTCTAGAGCTGGTGTTGTCCATATGCCAGCATTTTTATTTATGAACTGAAATTGGAATAAAGTGACCATTTCGAGAGCAATTTTGATATGCACAATTTTTACAGAATTGTCTGATTGCACTGCTTTTTAAATAGAATTACCAGTTTTGGCTATATGGTAGCCATCTTCAGAGCCTGCAATAGAAGTAAAAGAAGGTACAGTAATAAATAATACATTTATAGATTAAAAAAATATGACAAAACTTATAATAAAAACAATGTACCTCTCATTCTGCTGCACCACAAGTCATAACATGCAAAAATAACATGTCAAAACTGCTATGCAGCCATCAACTAGTAATGCACTGAGGTGACAGAAGTCATGAGATACCTCCTAATATTGTGTCGGACCTCCTTTTGCTTGGCATTGTGTAGCAACTGATGTGGAATTTATGCAATAAGTCATTGGAAGTCTCCTTCAGAAATATTGTGTTATGCGGCCTCTGTAGCTGTCTGTAATTGTGAAAGTGTTGCCAGTTCGTGACCCGTAGATGTTGAAGGAGATTCGTGTAGGGTTATCTGGTCAAATTATTCGCTTGCATTGTCCAGAATATTCTTCAAACCAATTACAAAAGATTGTGGCTTGGTGACATGGTGAATTGTCATCCGTAAGCCAGCATCAGGGGTGGCAGCTGGGTGTCATGGTGGGCCACAAAGGTTGGCAGTTTGTGGTGGATGCTGATGGGGAGCAGCTGACTCATCATGGAAATCAGTTGCACCTGTGCCCTGTCGGGGCACCGCAACTGCGGCCTTCCGGTCAGCTGAGAGCCAGGGTTGATCGTGACGTTGTTTTAGGGGTGGGCTCTTGCTTGCAGTAGTGAACCTTTCCGTTTTGCCCCCTGCACTCCCTCCACCATCCCTCAATTGCCTGCAGCCTCACTACCCAGTGAGTCTTACACCTCCACCTGCTGAGGTGGAGCCCATAAATTTCGACCTGTATCCATCCCCTTCTGCCTCCTCTCACTTGTCATCTTGGAGGGGGACGTGTCCCCGCTGACACTGGTGGGCCCACCGTTGCTGCAACGTCAATCATTCCACCCTCCTGGTGGGGCCAGAAGCGTCGACATTTCTTCCTCTGGTGGTCAGTCTGCTGTCAAGTTCTCTGGCACCATCCCAGGCTCTGCACTGGAGGATGTGGCCTAAGAATGGCCATTTTTGGCCGTTGCCTTTTCAGGTGAGGGAGGGATTTAGTATCCCCGCCAGAAGAAATCGCGATGGAGGCAGATGAGATGGGATGGATGGAGCAGTGTAGTAGTCTAGGAACTTGCCATGGAGGGCCCACATATCGTATAATAGGGACAGTCCTACTGACCGAAGTGTTTATTGGTGGTGTTAGTAAGTGAAGCAGGCAACGTTCACTCTGCACCTAACTACTGCGGACCTCTGCTTGTGTTTCATGCCGAGTGCTACTGTTGTGTGCTTAGTTGTTTACTGTCTGTGCCCGCCACTGTCTGAGATTATTGCTATGCAAATCTCTGCATGTATTTGGACACACTGCTTGCCATAGACTACATCACATGGCGAGTTTTTTTTCTCTGTCAGGGTTCCATTACCCAGTTGCTATTGAGCCATCGTTGGCCTGTGAAGTAACTGCACTAACAGCAAGAGTACCGGTATTGTCACACCTGTTCAGATGCTAAACAAACTTAAAAAAGGGTCACACTAAAATATATAACATCTAAAAAAAAGCAAGCTGAATTAAGGCTTCATAGCTTGAGTCCCAGGAATGAGATCTTCTGTTCTCAGCAGGTGGGAAGAATCTTCAACATAAAATTCAAAAAAGGGTCACACTAAAAT
Organism: Schistocerca cancellata; assembly: GCF_023864275.1. Taxonomy (NCBI): domain Eukaryota; kingdom Metazoa; phylum Arthropoda; class Insecta; order Orthoptera; family Acrididae; genus Schistocerca; species Schistocerca cancellata. The sequence continues at coordinate 18,441,005 of NC_064629.1, forward strand.
ATATAACATCTAAAAAAAAGCAAGCTGAATTAAGGCTTCATAGCTTGAGTCCCAGGAATGAGATCTTCTGTTCTCAGCAGGTGGGAAGAATCTTCAACATAAAATTCCAAAAATTTGCTGTGAACAGAATTATGTTACATGTTAGTTCTTGCAGCACGTGGATAGAAAACACATCTGTAAATAACTCAAAATAGTTTGAAAGGCCTATGTATTGGAGCAAAATGCAGAAATTTAATCTCTAGAAATTCAGTGAACCTATGGAACATAATTCAAATATACAAATAAAATACTTCTGTGCACATGTGAGTGACAAGATAAAAGTAAATTATTTTGATTTTTAACAAAATATCTTCATGAGACAGACAATCATGCATCCTCCCTTTGCTCCTACTGCTCCCCTCCCCCTGTGCAACTCATCATTTACAGATTTGTCATAGAATTAGTCGCAACATTTTGGCTGAACAGGGCAAGGTGTAATCCATGGATTTCATTTATTTTATCAGCAGCATTGCAATAATCAACAGGCACAATTACTCTTGTTATTTTGGAGCAGCAGGACTTGCATCTCTATCTGACCATTCTCGTTCAAATGTTCATATTTATCTGTGAATCACTTGAAGTGGATTCGAATTGTAGTTCCTTATTTAGCCACAGAGCTTTCTTCACTCGTCCTTGTCCAACTGTGCTAGTGTTTTGTCTTAAATGGCCTCAGTCAGATGTTAACCCCCAGATACCCCTGAGTGTTCCTCCTCCTGCCCCTTCCCCCAACTCCCACTCTGCAGGTCCCAATACAGTACATCCCTGAAATGAGAGCTCAGGAAAAACTGCAATTCATTGGCTTTCTCCCAATGATTGGACATTTCATACTGGCTACTGTATCTTTTTTCATAAAGATTATGTGAATAATACAATGAGTAATTAATTGCTGTTAATTTTTATATATGTTTTCACATGTTAAATATTTGTGTTGAATATATCATTGATGAAAATTATGTCAGTGTAAATCAAAACCATATCTTTTTCATGAGGGTTACAATAACATTTTTTGTCTTCAAGATGTGAACATTTTACTATATGAGTGATCAGTACATACGTTCTTCCAGGTGCTTTGAGGCTGTGGCTGTAGCTGTTAGTTGTGTATAGGATGGTCGTATGGAAAGATATAGGTGTTCTGCTGCGTGCTATACGAGATTGGAATAAAAGAGAATTGTGAAGGTGGTTCGATGAACCCTCTGACAGGCACTTAAATGTGATTTGCAGAGTATCCATGTAGATGTAGACATAGATGTAGATGGTCTTTTGTCATTGCAATATTTGAAATAATACTTAAAAAATAGGAAGACTGTTTACTGTAAACAGATTTTTTTTAAAGATAATTGTGATTTCTGTACCATTAAAAGAACTTCTGCTGCTGAAACTGAAACCTATACAAATACTTTTTCTTTGCATTATAGGTTTGGTCAGTGCTGTACTGCAGAAATATCAATTTCTGCAGTCATACCGAATATCGTTAGTATCCGCAACACTTTTTTAGATTTCAGGCCCTGATAATGGTATATTAGATATTGTTTTATTCATATCAAAAGTTGTCATACTTAAGCATTGTCTTTTGCCTATTTCTCCAACTTTTTTAAATTTTTTGTTGTGAATTTTTGCTGTTGTATGTGCTACTTTTGAGTAATTCAGTTCTGAATTGACCTTATTTAATTGTGTTATTAGATTAAATTATGAAACGAGAGGGACACATATGTTAAGCATTATGTTTAATCAGAACTGTACTGCAGAGCTAATGCTACCATTCCTGGAGGTACATTTACTCGAAAGCTAATTACACAGTAATATGAAAATATCAGCCAAATGCTTTTTGCTACAGCTTGGAAATGAGGAACAGGAAGGTTCAAACAAAATTTTAAAATGTAAGAGAAAACAACATGAGAATAAAATATTCTTTTTAAATACAGTGTATGGAGGAGGGGGTATACATATGTAATACATAGTAGCAAACTGTGTTTTATCACCACTAATGATGTATCTTCATCTCATGAAAATTAACTGCCCACATATACCTAATTCTCCTGAATAATAAGAGCAGTTTTTGGCATCCATCTTGCATAGAAATTGAAATTTACCATGAATATTAAAATGAAAAATGAAGTTCATTGGAAGATAAAAGGAAATGGCTACCAATTTCACCTTTCCTTTTTAAATTATTCAGCTTCATATTTATATTGTATATGCTATAGACAAGAATGCACTGTAGGAAGTTACTTACAATTAGTGTTAGGCATGTACAACAGATTGTTGCAGTAATGTATGAACACATTCTTCACTTGATTTCAAAAACTGAAGAGGGAAAGGAATGTTCAGTATGAGACAGAGTAGTTTAAAGCATCTCTCTCCCATCCTTTTCATGTCTTACCCATACCTCATTCCCCCTCCCCCTCCCCCTCCCTCCCCCCTCCTCTCTCTCTCTCTCTCTCTCTCTCTCTCTCTCTCTCTCTCTCTCTCTCTCTCTCTCTATCCACCCCCTTTTTTTCACTTTTCTCTGTTTGTTGTGGGTGGTTTTCCCCCCTTCCAGAAGATGCTATTATAGAAATGGATTTCAGGTGCTGTCACGTGACTCAGTCACAGTCAATGTAGATGCTGTTGTATTCTACCGTGTCAGCAGTCCAACAATGGCCACCAACAATGTTGAAGATTACAGGTATCCTTAGGAAAGCATCTTGGAACACATTTACTGTGAATTATTATATATTTGATCAACTCATTTTTAATAGCTACATTAATGCTTTTTAAGCTTCTTTAGTTTATTTTTGGTTGCATAATTTTGTATTTACAATCAGATTGGTCTAAAGATCACACCAGGTGTCACTTCTACTATGACACTATGTTCCTTCTGTAGTTTGAAGCCTGTAGTCACTGATTTGTTTGCATCACAGCCTAATCCTGGGAATCATCAGCATTTTGGCATGCATACTTTTCAGTTGGTATTTAAATTCTTGTCAGCACTGGTAAATGATACAGTATTTTGGTTTGTGATGAGGCTTTCATGACACATTCCTCACGGTGCTCATGCATGTGTGCACACCTCTTAAGTTGTGTAAGAATATATACAGATAGGGCTGTGGGAGATGAGTATTTTCGTGCGCAAATTTTTAATATTGCACCAGATGAAGGGGGTTCATATAGAGATACTAAAAAAGAAGATTTGGAGAAATTATAGCTTCAATTTTAGGTTAGAATTTATGACTGCACTAGAGATTTCTGAATCTTTCATTCCCAACAGAAATTTTAGGGGAAGAATGTAACATCAATTGTTATCAGAAATTCTTATCAAATTAAAAGACATTAAGGAATTGTGTGGCATCTTTATTACAGAAGTGCTTAAGTTCCGTGAATACATCAGTTCATGGAATAAGTTGTAGTATCATCACTCTAGCCACTATTGCAAATGAACAAAGAATGTGCTTTTGTTCTATGAAAACACATTTTTCTGAACTAATTTTATGAAGCAGCTGTCATACAAGTAAGGTAGAAGTGTATGACAGAGCGTAATATATTTGCTATCATTTACTACAATGAGTGTAGGGAATATACAACATATAATTTGGAATCTAGTTTGTTTTAGTGTTGTTCTATGGAATGTAGATCACACCTATTCTTAAACTGTAGGTAACAATTAATGGAAGTATTTTTATGCACCCATACTTCTACCCTCTTTTATATTTACAGAAACTATTAAATGGCCTGCTGAACTTAGTTGTGTTAGCGTGTGTAAAAGGATGAAAGGGCGGATTAGCACCTTAAGTTGAAATTACATTTAACAAAATTAAATTGAACTGGTACTATAGATTGAAACCAATCTGGATGCAAGTCATTGATTCATTTTCTGCATAATAACTACAATTACATTTCAGATATTTAACTGATTATTTGTTATGCAAAATAGCTTAAATGTTTATTCAAAATAATTTTTATACCATGTGTACATATGTGTGCATGAGCGAAAACTATGAAAAATTTTTGCTGTTAAGATCACCTGTCTTCATAGATAATTATAAAATTAAGTTACTAGTTTAACCTTCACTGCCACAAAAAATCATCACACAGCTGTTTGATATTTACATGTAAATATAAATGTTCAGGTTATGTTTGCTTGCTTTGCATGTTATATGCTCATGTAGTATATCTTGTAATATTCTCAAAAATGTGGGTTCAGGCACTCACCAGGGATTCAGTGACTGTCACAGTGGATGCTGTCGTCTATTATAGAGTAAATGATCCATTGAATGCCATCGTCTCAGTTAACAATTACAGGTGAGTGCCTAAAACCTATGGAAAGAGAGTACTGTGCTGAATTTAACTTGTTTTTGTTTTTGTTGTTGGTGTTGTTGTTGTGGTCTTCAGTCTGGAGACACGTTTGGCTATAGTGATTTTTGATTATGAATGCTCTCAAGATATTTCTGCATGAAACTAGAAAGTGTAGAACTTTTGATGTTTAATATTCATGCACTGTATGTTTTAGGAGTACAAGCATGCTTTTTAAACCTTTTAACTTAATAAATCAAAGTTCACATAAAAATGTTGTTGATCGGAGTGGCATTAAAATATGATAAACATTTGACAGTAGTTTTGCAAAAAGTCAGATTTTTCTGGGAAAAGACTATGAAGTTTTCCAACTGTTAAATTTATAGGATGTATGTGTAAAGTCTGTTATCAAGATAAATTCTAGTATATCTCAAGGACTGCTCCTATGTGAAGAAACATCAGTACAACTCTAAAATTTATTTCCAGTGATTGATTTCTTTTCTTTGTCAGTTTTTACTGAAAAGTACATTGCAACAAACTGAGACGGAATAGTGACCACTTCCTGTAAAACATTACATATAACCTGGGACATCTGTTATGTAGTAATGATCATATTTGGTGCTGAACAGGGAACATTTTTTCTTATGTGTCACAAACCAAGGTCGGCTGTACATTCAATCCATGTTAGTGGCACATGAAAGTACTCCAAGAGGACAGTACATCCAGATTATTGATTAAAGTAATAACAGAGGTGACATGGTATTAGTGTGAACATTAGCTAGAGTGTGTGCATTGTTAAATGTAGTGTAAAGTACAGTAGGTTTGTTTTTGATAGAATTTATAAAATCTGTGAATGTATTATTTTGAGAACATCAAAATATGTGAGAACAAAAATGCATGAGATAGCACCCCGAGTCAAAGAATTATACAAGATACTCTGGTAAATCTTCGATATTACATTACTGGCTGCACACAACATAGTTGTTATATATGTCTTACGTTTAATAGTTTGAGTAGTGTAGGTGAAATATAAAAACACTGTGAGTAATGCCTAGCGATAATATCGGAGAAACTATTTTTCATGTTCACACAGCTATTAACCACCAGGAAATCAGATCAATTCTTTTATCAGCTGCAAGACATGAGATGCAAGTGCAAATTATTAAGTTAATTGGTAACCTACTTCTGCCATAATAATTGACAACTTTATCTGCTCCCTGACTGCAAACATCTTTCTAACAGCCAGAACTAAATGTTTACAATTGTATTTCTGGAAAAAGATTATGTAAATGCACTATTGGACTACTGACACAGTTTTCTTCTGAAAGTGTAATGCAAGATTTTAGACAATATACCTTATATAACCAGTTTTTTAACTAGTTAACCTAGATCAACTTATTTGGGTTTCTGCAGATACAGTAGAATGATCCCTGCTCATATGAGATATGGTATGAACAATGAGAAATTAACTTTGAAGATATGAGAGGTGAGTGTGATATTCATGTGACACTGCTGAGAATAAAAAAGGAAAAAAAAAAACTGCTTACCAAACAGAAAAGCTTAAATTTTTGTGACTGTTGTACAGTATCTCTGTTTGTGTTCTATTTCTGAGGAGCATAGCTATGGCCATTATTTTTTCAAATTGTACATTAATTACTTCTCAACTGTTCTTATACACTGCAAGTATCATTGTACAGGTTGATTCCATAATGCTATTGGAAACTTTCAGGGATAATGGAGAAGAGTAAATTTATCGATTTGGGGTCAGGGACTCTGGTTCGGAAACGATCAAGTTGAAACTTATAATCGAAAATGGTTCTGATACCTGTGACAGTGTTGCTATGGTTGCATAGCAGCCAACTTACAGAGGTGATAGTATGGAGCAAAACAAGCAAAAAATGTCTAGCAAACATGGGCTCTTAAATGCATACCTGAAGAGCTGTGGCCACTTGTTCAGTAGAAGAGATGTGTTTCATAGTATCAAAGATGAACAAGGAGCTCATAGCTCTCAAGGCATGCATTTTAGCACCCATATATACTGGACTTTTTTCCTTATTTTGGTCCTTACTACCTTCTCCAAAAATATGGAAACCAAAGAGCTAGCAGTAGAAGACATGTTTTTCACAGTATCAGTTCACTGTCAGAAGTATCAGAATAATTTTTTCATATATCTCTCAACTTGGTCATTTCTGAAACAGGATCCCTTGCCTGAAACTGACACATTTATCCTTCTCCATCATCCCTGAAAGTCTGTAACATCATCAGTGTTACTGATATGGAAGGATGGTGAACTTGAGAACAACTATCAGGTACATTACTGCTGACTTTCTAGCATTTTCACAGTGTCCATGGACTGTATGTCTGAAATTTATGAGCTGTAAACCCCAAAAAATTCTTCACTCATTCTGTGCTTATTCCTTTCAACAAATAATTATGACACAATTTGAGACTGAGCACTTAAACTTCTTTGGACACATGGGGTTAGTTTTTAATAATATGTCCTCTCTCCACTGACATTCAGAATACTCTTGTCTGCAGAACCAAACAAAAAATTGTGATTACAATTACAATCACAAGCACTCTCCCTTCTCAATTGTGGTGAGGCTATTTCTTGAGGACTTTCACATCTGATCTCATCTGGGTGGAGCAGGTAGTAATGTTTGTGTTCAATTCTTTCCTCAAGAAAAACAAATTTATGTGAGTTCCATAATAACAAATACTCTTAATATCAGAAATAATCTCCACTAAAATTCTTATTGAGCAAAAAGAAAAAGAACTTCACTATTTCTCATTACTTTGCAGATTACATGTTGTCTTGCCCTAAAAAATGTAAAACAACATACCAGCTTCTGAAATCTGTCCCAAATTATTTACTCGAGTCTAAATAATTATGTTGGAATAATTATGATAAAGTAGACAGACAGATGACAAACTGACAGATGTACTAGGTTTTAGTCCTAATAATATAAAATTTAAAACCACCTAACATTTCCACAGAAATATAGTGAGTGTCACTGATAACACACAGTGCTGATACATGACTGGATAAAAACAGAAAAGAGACCCTTTTTTTCAGAAGGTGAAATCCAGACTCAATCTTCTGTAACAATAATTTAGAGCCACTAAAAGAAGCATTTGTGGTATAGGTTTTACCAAATTAAATCCCACACTAGGTGCACTTGTTTCTGTCTTGGTTTTGTTTTCTTTGAAGTTGAATATGAGCAATGATGGAGAATCCCCAATGAAATGCAAAAAGTTGAAAGGCTGAAGACAAGCAATTGACATATTCAGAAGGTAGCAGATAATCACATAGAGTAGTAGTTGAGAACTGATTGTAGCTCAGTTTCAAAATTAAATGAGTACTGAGTGAGACCTTGACAACTGCCAACTGTAGAAAATGTTCGATGACTAAATTATTATAATGTTTTTTAATGAATACTATTATTGCATTTTTTTTCTTTACTGGAAATATTCAGGTCAAGCATAGTTGCAGAGCAACCAATCAGTTCGAAGAGGTGTGCGGCCTACAGCACATCAAACTGACTGGTTGCTCTGCATCTATAATACATATGAAGATGTTCAGCAAAGCATGAAACACACACACTTACACTTGGTGCTACATTCTCCTGTTCCTGCAAGCTGATTAAGCTGTCTAGAATTTAGCTCAAGGAGCAATGAAAACTACACTCCTGGAAATTGAAATAAGAACACCGTGAATTCATTGTCCCAGGAAGGGGAAACTTTATTGACACATTCCTGGGGTCAGATACATCACATGATCACACTGACAGAACCACAGGCACATAGACACAGGCAACAGAGCATGCACAATGTCGGCACTAGTACAGTGTATATCCACCTTTCGCAGCAATGCAGGCTGCTATTCTCCCATGGAGACAATCGTAGAGATGCTGGATGTAGTCCTGTGGAACGGCTTGCCATGCCATTTCCACCTGGCGCCTCAGTTGGACCAGCATTCGTGCTGGACGTGCAGACCGCGTGAGACGACGCTTCATCCAGTCCCAAACATGCTCAATGGGGGACAGATCCGGAGATCTTGCTGGCCAGGGTAGTTGACTTACACCTTCTAGAGCACGTTGGGTGGCACGGGATACATGCGGACGTGCATTGTCCTGTTGGAACAGCAAGTTCCCTTGCCGGTCTAGGAATGGTAGAACGATGGGTTCGATGACGGTTTGGATGTACCGTGCACTATTCAGTGTCCCCTCGACGATCACCAGTGGTGTACGGCCAGTGTAGGAGATCGCTCCCCACACCATGATGCCGGGTGTTGGCCCTGTGTGCCTCGGTCGTATGCAGTCCTGATTGTGGCGCTCACCTGCACGGCGCCAAACACGCATACGACCATCATTGGCACCAAGGCAGAAGCGACTCTCATTGCTGAAGACGACACGTCTCCATTCGTGCCTCCATTCACGCCTGTCGCGACACCACTGGAGGCGGGCTGCACGATGTTGGGGCGTGAGCGGAAGACGGCCTAACGGTGTGCGGGACCATAGCCCAGCTTCATGGAGACGGTTGCGAATGGTCCTCGCCGATACCCCAGGAGCAACAGTGTCCCTAATTTGCTGGGAAGTGGCGCTGCGGTCCCCTACGGCACTGCGTAGGATCCTACGGTCTTGGCGTGCATCCGTGCGTCGCTGCGGTCTGGTCCCAGGTCGACGGGCACGTGCACCTTCCGCCGACCACTGGCGACAACATCGATGTACTGTGGAGACCTCATGCCCCACATGTTGAGCAATTCGGCGGTACGTCCACCCGGCCTCCCGCATGCCCACTATACGCCCTCGCTCAAAGTCCGTCAACTGCACATACGGTTCACGTCCATACTGTCGCGGCATGCTACCAGTGTTAAAGACTGCGATGGAGCTCCGTATGCCACGGCAAACTGGCTGACACTGACGGCGGCGGTGCACAAATGCTGCGCAGCTAGCGCCATTCGACGGCCAACACCGCGGTTCCTGGTGTGTCCGCTGCGCCGTGCGTGTGATCATTGCTTGTACAGCCCTCTCGCAGTGTCCGGAGCAAGTATGGTGGGTCTGACACACCTGTGTCAATGTGTTCTTTTGTCCATTTCCAGGAGTGTATTATCTAGCGAAACTACATGAAAAAGAACTGAGATATATTTGAAACTGTGTGCCTTATTAGGTGAGAATATTACCATAGATTATGCTTGTATAAGTAGCTTTTGTTCACTTGTAAACTTACAGCACAATCCACAAAAGTAAAAGAAATAGTTGTTTTTGCAGTGTGTGTCTCCATATCCAGCAAACTGCCTTATTGTTTTGTATTACGGAATTTGAAAGTGGTATCGAGCATTTAACCGGCACTCTGCAGTTGTAGGCAATGTGGGAACTGTTCTTTCTGATTTAAAGATTAGTAGTCATTAGAAAGAACATGACTCTATTAATATATTTTGTGCTTATCCTGAAGACAATGGGTTTGTGATTGTATTTCCTTACAAAGAAGACAACACTCAACCCTCTACCATTCTCTCCCCACTCCCAACCTCCCTCCTTCAATGGATGGACACGATCTCCATGAAGGTTAAACTTTGTGTTTTTGTTTTTAAATATGTTTTGATTTCTGTAATTGTTTTTCAGAAGTTCTCATGACAGCTAGCATTTTTCTGCCATACTACTTCCTAAAATGTTAGCAGCATTTATCCTCAGATGTTTAATTCTGCACTTTTACTTTGCCAGATTTACAATAACTGACAGTTTGCACTTTCTGTGAAGTGTTTATTGTACTATAGTGTTATTAAAACAAAAGTAAACTGTCATCAACATCATAGTTGGTTTCAAGACCATAGTGCCTTTACTAAGTCTGGTTTTATTGGAGGTGGTACACCATCGTCTTCATCCAGTTTTTGATATGATGTCTTGTATTAATTTTTGATACCTTGATATAGTACTTTGACCCATATATTATAACATCTAAGACCTTGCTCTTAATTTTATTAAGGATATAATGCTGTTAAACGTTTTATAAACTGTATTTTGTAAAAGATATGTGACAAAGTTCTTTTATAGTGCAAAATGGGCCTCAGAAGTGACACTTGTTTCACAGTGGGAAGTTGCTCCCTAAGAAAGTAAAAAAATAGAGTAAAAATTAAGAACTTCTAAGTTGTTATAAAGCAATACAATAACGGGAAATCATTGGTGAACTGTAAAGAAAGGTAGTGTCAGGAAATACAAGCAGTAGCCATGTAGTGTAGGGCTTCACTGCAGCCTGCCTTCATCCATTAAGAACTCAATGTCAAAAACCAAAACACTGTTGTTCACACATCTTTTGTATGCTTGCCTATTGATCAAGACTGCTTTTATGTAGCTGGTTGTTGCTTTTTTTCATAATTTTACAGTGTAGGTTTTAGTACTTCATTCTGTTGATGGTCATGATGCTCATGAATGGGATGCACTGTGCTGCTTCATGTCCACTATGAACTTAACACCATCACATGGGAAACAATGAGCTCCCAATGGATTTAGATTGAATAGAAGACAAGTGACTGAATGTCATATAGATAAGTCTGTAATGATGGGAAGAGGGGGAGGACATTCTACTGAAATTGAAAAAGTGCTGTTAATGGTATAAATAAGAAACAAAAATTGTTTTGTTTTGAACATACGCAGACAGCAGATGGGCACAACTTGAAATTCAATGATTGCATCTAAGTTGGAAATAACAATATTTCTTATCAAAAATGAAACAAAACATTTTAATTATGTTATCATAAATAAGAGGGAATACAGGTGATTACTGGGAATTTTTTATTGCTATATGGACATGCTCTCATTGTCATTAGCGTATGGGCTTAGAAAAACAAACTAACTACTAGCCCGAGAAAACGCTTTAACCTAAACTGCTTTCATTTACAGCCATTCTACTCGCCTGCTTGCTGCAACAACATTGCGTAATGTTCTGGGCACAAGAAACCTATCTGAGATACTGTCTGAACGAGAAGCAATTGCCCATACAATGCAGTCAGCTCTTGATGAGGCTACAGATCCGTGGGGTGTGAAAGTGGAACGTGTTGAGATGTAAGTTACGGCACTTTAAATATCTTCAACAAATTCTGTTTTATGAACTTTTACTATTATAAATGTTTGTAATAATGTTTATGGAACATTCCAACAGTTCTTGGAGGAACATAGACATATTAGCAACATGAATACACAATTTTAATGTTCCACAATAATTATTTAATAGTTCATTACGAACCAGCTTTCAATTCCTTAGGCCACCATGAGATAACTTAATACTAAACAGAGTCCACACAACTTCAGCAAGAATTCATAGCTGTACAAAGATTTTATGACTATGTCAATATAGTCATAAAATGTCACGTGTTTTTGTACAACAATATTTGTATAGCTATTATTTTTTATTGAATTTGCATGGACTATCTGTTTAGTATTAAGTTATTTGATGATGGCCAAAGAAGATGAAAGCCAGTTCATAATGAACTATTAAATAAATATTGTTGTGGAACATTAATACTGTGTATTCAAGTTATGAAAAAGTTGGTCATATGTTGGTATAGAAATCTTGATCAGTGGACCGAGCGAGGTGGCGCAGTGGTTAGACACTGGACTCACATTCGGGAGGACGACGGTTCAATCCCGCGTCCGGCCATCCTGATTTAGGTTTTCCGTGATTTCCCTAAATCACTCCAGGTAAATGCCGGGATGGTTCCTTTGAAAGGGCACGGCCAACTTCCTTCCCCTTCTCTGCTGAATCCAATGAGACCGATGACCTCGCTGTCTGGTCTCCTTCCCCAAACAACCCAACTCCATAGTATATGTGGAGACTAATGCAAATCATCTCTTATGACATCTGCTCCACTACTGTCAGAATTTGTAATAAATAATGTTAAGTAAGAATTCAGGTTCCAGAATATTGCATTTTAGTGAAACCAGCAAGGATTGGTTGGTTGCCTAGTCAATTTGGGGAAGGGGACCAAACAGCGAGGTCATTGGCCCCATCACGTTAGGAAAGGATGAGGAAGGAAGTTGGACATGCCCTTTCAAAGGAACCATCCCGGAATTTGCCGGAAGTGATTTAGGGAAATTGCAAAAAACCTAAATCAGGATGGCCAAATCCTGGTTTGAACCGTTGCCCTCCCGAATGCAACTCCACCGCTGCACCACCTTGCTCGGTAAACCAGCAAGGAAAGGGTATTCATAGCCTGAAAGTTGATTCATTACATTTCTGCAGACCATTACACTAATTATGTGCCTCTTTATGTGGCTGTAAAGTTATCATCTGAAATGTCTTAAACAGGATTAAGTGGCGTGTTACTAGACAAGCTATGGGCAATAAAAGTTTAATTCAGCTGATAAATGAGAGAAACAGTGATAGCCAGATTGTCAGGTAACAGTGCAGCAGATGTAGATTCAACAAAATCTGGAATTTGTTTTATCGATATTTCAAAAATTATTTCATTACAAACACTGACATGATTACCTGTTTGATTTTCATCCTAGGCAGACTATTATATCACAATAAACATTCTTTCTGTGGGTGCATCTCTTTCAGTAAGTGACTGTAACTGTGCAATAAAGTCACTTGTTTAGAAACAGTGTATCTTATGTGAAACCTGAGTTTCTTCCAGCACATAATGTTCAAGCAGCGTATGGATTTGTAGCCAGGTGATCAGTGTCTCCAGGCTGATAGTTTGTCACAATCCAGTGCAGCATGGAGGAGTACTTTTGTACCTTCGTTTATAGGGCCCACAACATCTGAGAACCCGAAAGTTTGTTAGCTGAGTTGTCCCACTTTGAAGTCATCACCAGGATTCTTAGAGTGAAAGACAAATCAGCAATGCATTGTGTCATCCATCAACATTCAATTGGGTGAGTGAGTGTTGGAAATAATAAGGGGACACCAAAGTCTACAGCCTTTTACCCTTGCATAGGTATCATTTCCAACAGGATTTGTTGTACTATGTGGAACCGTGATGTGAAATGTGTTTTCCAACCATCATCTAAGATTAGGACCCTTTAGTACCAGTAAAGGTTGATCATGGTTTGTGTAAAGTGCCCTTTAGTACCAGTAAAGGATGATCATGGTTTGTGTAAAGTGGCTGTCATAAATTGGTTAGGCCATCAGGATTATGGCAGATTAGAGTATTACTGAGTGTGAACAAAAAACACACACACACACACACACACACACACACACACACACACACACACACACACACACACACACACACAAAAACAATGCATTGGCACCTGGCCTCATATGCACTGTAACAACATTGTGATTATGGCAGCACTTTCAGCTATTGGGATAGTGTTAGTAAGGAAACAGTTGAGATCAAATTAGCAAGTAACCTAACAAATTTTTGCTTAAATTCTGCTCGGAATATTGCTCTCTCCTTGTTCAAATGACAGAAGGACAGAGTTAATGCTACTTCACCCATTAGTAATTAATAATTAATATTAATATTCACTATAAATACTTCTTGTGCACATGCGGATGCGTGTGCATTGCTGTATACATTTAATGTGAATTTCATAACAAAATTCATCAATGTATTCCTTAGGTCAAGAAAATTTCTGTAGATTATATGTTTGCGACGTCACACATTTTGTATTGAAGCCAACTTGTAAGTGCTAGAATAATCAGGAAGCTGAATTAAACACAACAATCAAATGATTTGTACTCCCTGTTTGTATCCAATTATCATCATAATGGTGAATCTTTTCTATGTCTAGAGTTAATGTCTGTGTTATCGTGTACTATGGAGTGCAGTTAAAATAACACTTTGTAAGGATAAATTACCTGCTTTGTGCAATATTGTAACCAGTGGTTAGTGCAGGATAAATAAGTCCAAAAAGTTGAATGAACATATTTTGACATGATTCCAGTTTTGCAGTTTTAATAAAAACGTTTCCTGTCATGTGAAACACTACTAAGTTTTCCAGGCAAATCATTCACCATGTAGTGGAAAGGTTCAATTTTTTTTTCAAAAATAGAAGAAAAATGGTAAAAATGAAGTGATAAAATTCTCTCAATCTGTTTTTCACTCTCAGCCACTAACTTATATTTCTATACAGGAATGAGTTACAGAATAACAGATCACGTTTTTATTTCTTATTCATTTATTTGTTTTTAATACTTACAGAAAAGATGTACGACTACCAGTTCAATTGCAGAGAGCTATGGCAGCTGAAGCAGAGGCTGCACGAGAGGCTCGTGCTAAAGTAATAGCTGCAGAAGGAGAAATGAAGGCTTCACGTGCTCTGAAAGAAGCTTCTGATGTTATGTCTGAAAGTCCAGCTGCCTTACAGGTTGGTGGTATTGTTTTTAGGTTTCCTCTAGTACTAAGTACTTATGAATGATGTAGTGTTTCCATGATCATTGTCTCATCTGCTGAAAAAGATAGAAATAGGGAATCTTCCTGCTGTGATACATTGCTGCATCTAAATATGCTGATACTGTAAGTTGCCCCTTATGTGAAATTGCATACAGAGAGCTGAGTTAGATAAACTGCAGGAGTAAATCTTATCAGTCTGCACTTGGTGTTTTGCTGATTGATTGAGAAGAAGCCTGCTCACCTCATATCTTCTAAAGCTGTCTCGTTTTCCCCATAAATATTCTTTTCTGTAGATTGTGACTCCAAAAAATGCTATTTTTAACACTGAAATTGTGTGTGGCTTTTGGAATTGCTGCTACTGTCACTACAATAATGTTTCAAGTCTCCACTTTAAGAAAAAATGGGTGCTGCCTTCTTTATTTGCCCAGAGGAAACAAGGAATCATTTATGCCTGTCTATGTAACACAGTCAATCCTATGTGAGAGCCTGTCAGAATTTATAAATCACTATAATGATCTCGTGATCTGAGAATACTTTCTCAAGCACCACAGATATTAAACATGACTTCACTGTCTTTATGTCCAATTCTTTTAAGATAAAATTAACGTTTCCCAAAGTAAAATTATAATTTATATCACTTTTCCATACAGGAAACTAGTCCATTTGATCATGAGTGAGTCATGTTCATATCACCAGCATTGACGGATGACTCATTCAAGACTAGTATTTGACTAAAATGTATTGTTTCCACCTGCTTGTACCGTGTCACACTTCTGTGATGGCTCAGCCGTCTGTGCCTATATTCATAATAGTGATCTGGCTGATTTGTTATCTTTTACAGGTTAATTTTTAATAAATGACATTGCAATTGTAAAGTGTCAGCATTGTTAAATCGTTTGTTTTAATATGCCAAACATTAAATGCTATTTCAGGGTGTTATGCATTTGGATCCAGTTCCAGTATGGGAGTTTCTCTGATCCAATGTCACTCAGGGGCAAAGTACATCTACAGCTACATCTGCATGCATACTCCATAAGCCACCGTATGGTGCATGGTAGAAGGTGCCTAGTACTACCACTAATCATCCCCTTTCTTATTCCATTTGTAAATGAAGTGAGGGAAAAAGATTGCCTTCATGCCTCTGCATGGGCCCTAATTTCTCTTATCTTGTCTTTGCAGTCATTACGTGAGCTGTGTGTTGGTGGCAGTAAGGCTGTTTTGCAGTCTTTCACAAATGCTACTTTTCTAAACTTTCTCAGTAGTGTTTCACAAAAAGAATGTGGTTTCCCCTTCAGTTATTCCCATTTAGGTTCATGGAACATTTCGATAATACTCGTGTGTTGACTGAGCCTAATGAAGAGAAATGTAGCAGGATGCCTCAGAATTGTTTTGATGTCTTCCTTAATAGGACGCGGTGGGGATTCCAAACACTTGGACAGCACTCAAGAGTGTGTTACACAAGTCTTCTATAACCAACCTCCTTTCTTGGTGACCTGCAGATTCCTGTACTTTTCCCAATGGACTGAAGGCAACCATTTGCATTCCCTATAACTGACCATATGTGCTTGATCAATTTCATGTTGCTTTGCAATGCTATGCTCAGATATTTAATTGATGTGGCTGTGTCAAACAGCACACCACTAGTACTGTATTTGAAAATTACATAATTGTTTTTCCAGTCCATCTGCCTTAACTTACATTTGTGTACATTTAGAGAAAGCTACCATTAATCATACCAAATAGAAATTCTAGCAAAGTCATCCTCTGTCCTCCTACAGTCGCTCAAAGACATGTTCCTGTACACTACAGCATCATCAATGGGTTGTACTGGGTTCTATTATTTAAGAAGTCTTCAAGCCACTCCACTACCTGAGAACCTATTTATGCTGGGAACCTTCATTAATAGTCTGCAGTGAGGCACTGTGTCAAATGATATGTGGAAATATGGAATCTGCCTGTTGCCCTTCATGCATGGTTCACAGCATTTTGTACAAGAAAATTAAACAGTTGTACACAAGCGATGCTTTCTAAATACCTGCTGATTTGTGGACATCAGCTTTACTATCTCAAGTAAATTTATTATATTGCACTGTCAGAGCTTTTCCACACTCTGGATCCAGGTGTCACGAGCATCTGTCGTTCGTGGAGTGGGTAACCTTTCTCACTACTGGCTCACACAGCTAAAGCATGAATACAGTTCTATATGTGCAACAAATTATGACCCACAGCTTGCCATAAATTCCTCAATGTGATAATTAAACAGTTAATGTGTGATCAGAATTATTTGGTGCAGTTTCTGTAAACTATACAGACCAGGACTCAAACCCAGATTTAGTGCTTCTCATGAGTGGTTGCCTTAACCACTTAGGCCATCTGCACACAGTCCCTAATAGATCCAAATTTCCAACTTAGCTTACATCTGTTAATCTCTTACTGAAAATTATTGCTTCCTGTAAGAGTCCAGACAATATTAGTGCTCCCGCACTGAAGCAAATGTCATGGAACCATCACTCTGTCACTGAAGAGGGTGTGTTAAGGGGTGGGGGGGAGGGGGGGGGGTGCAGGTGTGCCAAACCCCCGACCCACCCACCCACCCACCCACCCACCCACCCAGCCCCACACACACACACACACACACACACACACACACACACACACACACACACACATTTCTGTGATTGCATGATGGCTCCATGACATTTGCTTCAGTGCAAGACCACTAATACTGTCCGAAGTCCTAAGGGAAACAATAATTTGCCAGTAGGGGGTTAATGGACAAGGGACACTACATTGCATTGTGCAATAAGCTGGAAATTTGGGTCGGTCAGGGACTGTGTCCAGATGGCCGAAGTAGTTAAGGCAACTGCTCATGAGAAGCAATAAATCTGGGTTCGAGTCCCAGTCTGGCACACATTTTCTGCTTTCGCTATTGCATTTCCACAGTGCCCTGTGCAGCTGGAAGTAACTGGTTTCCCACCTACCCTTTCACTTTCCTTCCCATTCATGTACTTCAGATACAGTCTGACAACAGTTAACTGAAATAACAACACTGTCAGTAGATGCCATGTAAGAGATTATCCAGGCATATCTTCAGCAGCTTAAAAATGTTTCTCACTCTCAGTGAAATATTTGACTTACAATAGATGTGCTCTTACCTGGCAGATGATCTGTTGCCTGTTGGAGAATGGTGTGTTGGTTCTGAAATTCTTTTCAGGAAGCTCAGTCAAGGAGGACTGTATGGTATTGACCCAGTACTGTGGGTCATTAATACAGCTGCACAAATTTTTGTGATTCAGACGATGTCATTAATGTATTAGATGGGGATAAAATTGGTAGCTATGCCCAATGTTTGTAAATGAATCGTGTTACATTCTATATTACGTCCTGCAGTTTGTTTCTTAAGTGCAGTTTTATGTGTCATGTACCAGGAATATGTCATCTCATCAACTTCATCAAAGGTGCCATTCAGCAAAGGTTCCATATGTCAGTGATGGTTGCTTCTGTATCTTTCTTGTGTTCATTAACTCCGTGTGGAGCACAGCATTCCCTTGAGGAATGGTGATTTTTATGTTAGCATCACTAGGTTGATTAAATCATGTCTGCACAATAGAAAGACTTGATGGGTATCCTATTTCATCAGACGTCAGCATGGAGTGTCCTTTATTGATTCTGATCTTTTTCAGTGATTTCCTAGTTTGTTCAAATACTGAGAGAAAATTTACTCTTTTTGCTGGTGATACTACTATTCTTCTTGAAAGTTGCTCAGTCAGTAAACTAGAAAGTAAATGTAGTGCTATACTTACAAACATCTTGCACTCTTTCACGGCTAATGAATTAATGCTAAATATTGAAAAAACTCAATACTAGCAATTGTGTGTGTCTTGGCAAGAAAATGTAGTAGTCCATTTAAACTGTTATAACCAAAATATATTACATTATGAATCTTCTAAGTGTCTGGGCATTAATTGATGGCAATTTAAAATGGTTTGTGGATATTCTAGATCTTCCTAAAAGACTCAATTTGGCAGTTTATGCCCTGCATGTTATTATGACCCCTCTTGGAGATATGTTTACTACCAAAGCTGCTTATTTTGGGTATCTTTACTCTTACCATGTAATATGGTATAATTTTATGGATTAATCAAACTTTAGCCAAAAGAGATCTTTTTTGCATGAAAGAGAGTAATTATAATCCTGAGTGACAGTTGTCCAAAATGTTCTTGCAGAAACCTGTTCCGTAAGCTCCAAATATTAACCACCACATCTCAATTCTTATTTTCTTCAATGATTTTTGTCTCTAACAACCATTCTCCACACTTATAGTGCTTACCATGATCACAATACAAGGTATAAAAATGACTGACAGAGGGATCTAAACCATACAAGTTTTGTAGAAAAAAGGTGTTCATTATTCTGTCACAAAAATTTTCAGCATCCTTCCATCAGCTATCAAAGTTCACATAAATGTCTTGTCTAAATTTAAATACAAATGTGAAAAGTACCTTATTATTGATTTTTTGTACATTTTCTATTGTAATTTGTACTTTGCAACTTTGTTTTTAATGTGTTAGCCAAAATTCTCTGTACTTGTTTAAGATGGACAGTGTACCAATATTTATTTCTGTACTTAAATTTATTTTAAGTGATTATGTCATGTTATTTGGACTACTTCTTATTAATATTTGTTTTGTAAATAAAAAACACCTTCTCTTGCTGCATTGTATTTTATTCTCCCAGATGCGTTTCATCTTCTTTCACTTTAAGGTATCATCAATGGGACCTGTAATGATACAGTTATGATGCATTTCTGTTTTGTTACGTATTATTCATAGATTATAAAACAGTTCACTTCTCGCTTTTTATGTAAATAAGGAATTACTTACAGTTCTTTGCATTTTTAGTTGGCGTCTGTGTTTCCTCTCATATGTCCATATACTGCAGTTCACACTGGTGCTCTGTTTATGAAATGTTAACACATTTTTATGTTTCAAACATTTTTCTTCCCACTTTTCATGTTGTTTGCCCTTGTTGTTGTGATGCACTAGCAGTCTTCTGTCATTAATACAGACATTTGATAGAAAACTATGACTTCCAGACGTAACTACTTTGAGTTCACTTTGGGTCTCATCATGCAAGTTTTTTGTTAAGGTAATAGCAGAGAATGTTTGACAGTTTTAGTGTTCAGTTGATCTAGGTTTTGTTTTAAATCTTTTGTGGAGAGGTTTATTGACAAATGACTGGAAAATGGGTTGGGTGGTATTACTGTAGTCCTCTGTTGCAGTATTACTGTTGTGGGTTGGCAGGAGAGCCAACACTGGGTTACTAGAGGAAGCCGAAAGGCACGTGTTTTAGCTCACGCAGGCTGGCGTGAGGTCTAGAACAGGACAAGGAAATCAGACTTTATAAAAAACAGATGTAGCTGGTGGAATACTTAACTTTAATCCATAAATGGTGTACATTATTCACAATATCAATAGTAACTGAACATGGCGCCTTGCTAGGTCGTAACAAATGACATAGCTGTAGGCTATGCTAACTATCGTCTCGGCAAATGAGAGCGTATTTTGTCAGTGAACCATCACTAGCAAAGTCGGTTGTACAACTGCGGCAAGTGTTAGGAAGTCTCTCTAGACCTGCCGTGTGGCGGCACTCGGTCTGCAGTCACTGATAGTGGAGACACACGGGTCCGACGTATACTAACGGACCGCGGCCGATTTAAAGGCTACCACATAGCAAATGTGGTGTCTGGCGGTGACACCACAGTTACTCTATTATTTTATCTATTAGTGTAAACAATGAGTTGTTTGGCATATGTACTTGATCATTTAACTGGATTTTCTTTCCTACTTTGGTTTTCTGTGTGTGGTAATTTTCATGCAGGGTTAGAAGCTGTTTTTTTAATTGTTGATTCTAATTATTTTCATGTCTTCTTCTCTAGTGGTTGGTTTGTGATTGTGTTCTCTTAGGCGCTCTGCTAATGTGGAGTGATTTGTCACATACTTCCAGGCTCTCATGTGTTCTGTGTTCTTTGTATCCGACATCAAATGTCCTGCCTGTTGGTCCTATGTTCCTGCTATCTCAAGTTTTACACTGCAATTGACATATTTCTGGAATATGTTTCTGTTTCTTGTCAGTTTTGGGGTGTATTTTTATATAGAAATGTCTGTTGTGTATGCTGTGTTTATTCCCTGTCTTTTGAAAATGTTGGTGATTTGTATGTTATTGTGTGCCATCTTGTGTTTTCTCTTATATTTTCCGGATTATTCTGCATAGTTGTTTTGGTGCTGGGTATTTGTGATTGAGTTTGGTTATGTTGTGATGATGTCAATAGTTTTGTGCTTTCTGCTTTTATTTTTCTTTTAATTTTGTTGTTTAGCCTTGTGACTGTGTTACTATTGTGCCCATTGTTTCAGGCTATATACAGTATTATGTCCAGTTCATTTTGGTAGTTTTCTTTGTTGAGCAAGACTCTGTTGAATCTGTGGAGCATGTGTTGAAGTGCTGCTTTTCTTTTGTGAGTGTGGGTAGTTAGAGGATTGGGGGATGATAACGTCAGTTGCTGTGGTTTTATGGTAAATTTCAAACATATGCTTATTGTTTTGCTCTTTGATGGTTATATAAAGAGAGTTAATTTGGTTATTCTGTTCTGTGTTGATTGTGAATTTTATATTTTTATGTACCTTGTTGATGTCAGTGTGTAACTTTTCAGTTTCTATTTGTGGTTCCTCTATGAAGCAGAGGATGTCATCCATATACCTGAACCAATATAGTGTGTTGTATTCTTTCATTCGATGTGGTTTATAAGAATATTTGCTAAGGCTTCTGACACTGAGGATCCCATTGTCCACCCATTTTCTTGTAAATAAAATTCATTATTGAATTGTAAGTAATTTTGTTCTTTTATGAACTTTATTAATGTATTTCCTTAATCTGTTTATCAGGTAGCTGACTATGTGTTTTCAGGTTCTTATCTATGATTTCTGTTGTTTCGCATACTGGTATGTTAGAATACATGCTTTCTGTATCAAATGAGAGGAGTATTGCTGTGTCTGGGATTTTTATATCTTTTATTTGTTGTATTAGCTGTGTAGAGTTTTTAATAATTCTGTCTTCTTGTACAATGAAGTTTTCAAACAGTAATTGTAACATCTATCCTTGTACATGGGAAATTTTCTGAAATCCTGAATCAGTCTTAAAGGAAGATTCAGTTTGTGGACCTTTGGTTGGCTTCGGAGGACAGTTGCAATGGGATTACACTGTGTCAGCTTTCTTTTATCTGTGTGATGTGTACATTTTTTTACTTATGACTGGAATATGTTTGTTGGGTCCGATTTTAATTCTGTAATGTTATTTTGTGAGATGAGTTCTTATGTTTTTACAATGTATTGTTCTTTGGGTATAAGTACTACTGTGTTCCCTTGTCTGCTTTTGAAATGATTATATTTTGATTTTGATGTTTTTTCCTAAGTTTTTTGAGTGTTATAAATCCTGTGTTTGTGTTGTTTTTGTGTTGTGTTTTCATATTGGTTATTATATCAAGGTTTTCCTTTTTTAATTAGTTCTCTAGTTAATCCAGTGTTGACACTACTGTTTCCTCACATATCTTCCCTTGTCAATATGGTTTTTCTTCTATAATTAGATTTTCTGTGTAATGTTCATCTGCTTCTTCTCCAAAAGTTCATAACAGAACAAAATTAGTTCCAGTTCAATAATTAATTTTTTTTGCAAGAAGATAGATTACCAATGAGATCCCCTGTGTCAGGAGCCTTAACAAATATTTTTGTAAACCACACTGAAGAGATCATTTTGAAAAAACTGTAGCAAAAGAATGCAACATGGTTCAGGCATATGGACGACATCCTATACTTAATAGATGAACCACAAACAAAAATTGAAAAATTACATACTGACATCAACAACATACATAAAAATATAAAATTCACAATTGAAACAGATCAGAATAACCAAATTAACTCTCTTTATATAACCACCAAAGAGCAAAACAATAAGCATATGTTTGAAATTTACCGTAAAACCACAGCAACTGACATTATCATCCCCTAATCCTCAAACCACCCACACTCACAAAAACAAGCAGCACTTCAACACACGCTCCATTGATTCGACACAGTCCCACTCAACAAAGAAAATTACCAAAAGGAACTGGACGTAATAATGTATATAGCCCAAAACAATGGGTACAATAGTAACATAGTCACAAGGCTAAACAACAAAATTAAAAGAAAAATAAAAGCAGAAAGCACAAAACTGTTGACAACATCACAGCGTAACCAAACACAATCACAAATACTCGGCACCAAAACAACTATGCAGAATAATCAGGAAAATATAAGAGAAAACACATGATGCCACACAATAACATTCATACCACCAACATTTTCAAAAGACAGGGAATAAACATAGCATAAACAACAGACAATTCTATCCAAAAATACACCCCAAAACTGACAAGAAACAGAGACATACACCAGAAAGTAGGTATATATCAATTACAGAGAAAAACTTCTGATGGCAGATAAATGGGACCAACATGCAGAATATTTGATGTTGGATGCAAAGGATACATGAGAGCCTGGAAGTATGCGACAAATCACTCAACATTTGCAGAACACCTAAGAAAACACAATCACAAACCAACCAATAGAGAAGAAGGCATGAAAATAATTAGAATCAACACTAAAAAAAAAAAAAACCTTCTAACCATGCAAGAAAGTTACCACACACAGAAAACCAAAGTAGCAAAGAAAACCCAGTTAAATGATCAAGTACATATGCCAAACACCTCATTGTTTAGACTAATAGATAAAATAACAGAGTAACAGTGCAACAGAGGACTGCAATAATACCACCCAATCCACTTTCCAATCATTTGTGTACTTTGTTAGGTTGGCAACATGTACATAAACAAACCAAACAGCATGAGACCCAAAGTGAACTCAATGTAGTTACATCTGGAAGTCATAATTTTTTGAATCAAATGTCTGTATTAGTGACAGAAGACTGATAGTGCATCACAACAATAAGGGCAAACAACATGAAAAGTGGGAAGAAAAATGTCTGAGCCCTAAAAACATGTTAACACGTCATAAACAGAGCACCAGTGTGAATTCCCGCATATGAACATATGAGAGCAAAAACACTGATGCCAACTAAAAACGCAAAGTACTGTAAGTAATTCCTATGAATAATACATATCAAAACAAAAATGTATCATAAATCTATCATTATAGGTCCCACTGATGATGCCTCAAAGTGAAAAGAGGCAAAACATGTCTGGGAGAATAAAATACAGTGCAGCAAGAGAAGACATTTTTTGTTCACAAAACAAAATATTTATTTGCTTTCTGCAGAGGATGGCCATGCATCAAACTAGTTATACCTTATTAATTTTGCTTCAGCCTTCAAAATTTAAGCATATTCACCAATTTGTGCTACATTTTTGCTACAGTACATTTCTTAATTATATTTGTTGTGTCTCTATAGCTGTAAAACTGATGTGTTCACCATCCTTATAGCTTATCACAATATGGATTCATGGAATTCATAATAAATGAAGAATAAAAAAATAAAAACCATACCATTTCATGATCTTCCTTTTATTTTGCTTCTACTTACTTAGAGCTGCTGCTGAGTTTGTGGAGCAGTGCCTAAGCAGAGCTGAAGTAAATCATATAGCCTACAAATGTCTATTTACATATGAAGCTGCAGTGTACATACAGATCGCAGTATTTACAAAACTGAAATAATAGGGAGCAGTGTTTCACCTGCAATTTGTAGAACATGTTTAAAAATTTAATTTGTTTGTTTTTCTGATAGTTTATTACCTTTTTGTTTACATTAATAATTATGGTCTTTGTTACAGCTTCGTTATCTCCAGACCCTGAATACCATTTCAGCTGAGAAGAATTCTACTATTATATTTCCACTGCCAATGGACATTGTCACTCCTTTTCTCACTAATCTTAAAAAGTCTTAATTCGATCTTCAAACAAATTTACATATATTATTAAGTGATGTGTTTATTGTAATATGTTTATTCTATGTGTGCACAGCATTTGTTTGTATCTCAGGAATTTACATCTAATTTTATACTTTCTTGTGCTTCGTCAAGAGTGTGTTTCATACATACGAAGGAATCCACAAATTTGTATCAGAGTTCACTTTAAAAGCCCATAGAATATAATGTTCAAAACATTCAAGAACTTTTTTTCGTACAACTATAAGAAAATGTAGAAAAAATATTGCCTGAAATGTTACATTTTGCATTAACTTAGAGTAATCTATAGAATTCAGCTGTACATCTCAAGAAATCCATTGCTTCTTATTACCCAGATGTTACATTAGGTATGTGTTGTACAATGAGTATTTAAGGTTAGTTTGGAAAACGGAACTAAAAAGGACTGACATAACACCTCAATCTCTGACAAGATTAAATTAAAGTGTGGTATGCAATGCATGGTGTGACAATAAGAGGTAAAAAGATGAGAGTTTCCTTCATACATTCTGCTAGAGGCAAGGAGGAGAGGAAGGGATTTGGGTGGATGGGGGGGGGGGGGGGGGATTAAGACACTCACCACTAACACCAGCTGTCAGGGACTAATGCAGTACTACTGACAGATGGAGTTGAAACTATTTTACTACTCTGTTGACAGTATCCCCACATGATTTGTGAAATGTGTTGGTACTATAGCTTGTGCTCATAGTAAAAAGTGAATTTACGTATTATTTTCATATTATCCCTGAAAATCCAATCCTTATACTTACACTAGTCACTTTACCTAAAGTATAGAATGCCATCACATTGCCCAGTTTGGTCCTGTGAGAGTTGATATGACACTAAACCCTAATCTTCTTGTGCTCTTTTCTGTGAGAGTTTATATCACACATTATAAATAATAATAATAATAATAATAATAATAATAATTATAATAAATCCTTGTATGAAAGTACAACTTGTATGTTGTCTCAATAACACTCTGTAGTACCTCAGAACCTGTGGTATTTAGTTCCTATTTATCCTTATAAAACAGTCTATGAGCACAGCTTTGTGAATTAATGGGATGAACATATTTCATTCTGAACTCCATCAAACAGTCATGATTCCTGTAGTACTAAATGATGAGATTGTACATCTTGGGAAAAAATATTCGTAATGAGTGGACACCCGTCACTGTTTCAGATTTAAGTGTTGTTTCGTTAATTGAACACCAGAGTAAAATAAAATGATCATATAGATAATTAATGCAGACATCCATGAGATTAGTTTCTGACAGAATGGTAAAAATGAGACAACTAATGGGTTAAGTTGCCCACACATAGTTCACATTCTCTGCAATTTTAAAGAAAAATAAAGTAAAGAAAAGAATGAATATATTCTATGATACAGTAATATGTCAGTGTAATAATTAAATTCTAAATTTTGTCTCACCATGATCAGTATATTTCATTACTTTTTCCTCTGTAATGCTTTTTTGGTATGGCCTGTGAATATCACAAAGTGTTATTCATGTTAGAGACATTGATAAGTAGTAACTACCAGAAAATTTCTGCTGTGTTTGTTTTGACAGCAGGATTTTATGTCATTGGTATTTTGTGATACTTCTCCCATTTTGTGGATATTTGTTTTCCAGAAAAGGGGGAGATGGAAATTGGTTTCTGTGTGTATTTGCGACTGATGTACTGCTATCATTGTAACTGTCACTGGACATGCACTAATTGCTTTCCCAAGATTCATATCGTACTTTTTTGTGATTTGCAGAATAATTTCAATTTGTGTTAGTTTAATCCAGAATTCATACTACTTGCTGTAACAATTATGCAAAATTTCTAAAGTGTGTATCCATTTCTTTTTTAGTATGTTCCAAACATTGTTTGACAATTTATGGGTTGCAATATGAATTTGCCGTGTAAATAGTTCTCTGTGCAAGCCTAAAGTTAATGAAATATATTTGCTTGTAAGATTCTGAAGATACTTTAATTTTTTACAAATAGATGATTGTTATATGCTGTGTGACTTTTTTTATAATACAGCTCATCAGTGATTGGTAGTCAGCATTCATCTGCTGTAAGTATGACTAAAAACATTCATTATATTGTACATTTTCTCTGCATTGTGACATTTCATTCTGCAAACATAACTGAAAGTGTGTGTTCCAAAACTAGTTTCTTGATGAATTCAACTGATAGCTCTGTAGCATACTAGGTATAAGAATCTGTGTTTTCCTTATATATCAGTCGTTTTAGAATTTTTATGGATTGTGGCTTGATTGGCTTTTACTTTGTGTGTTAGTTTTTACTGTATCTTTCAGATAACAATATTGTGACTGATGGATGTAATAAAATTGTGTGTAACATTGTAAGTTTATATGTACATTAAAAATATTTCTTTTATAGATGTTTGTTATCATAGTATCATAGTGTGGAAACAGCATCTCTTCATTCTGTACTCTTTTAGTTTCAGTGTGTAGAATGTGGGTGGTGGTTTATTTTAAAGGTTTGTAATAACATTTGAATGACTGACCAGGATGAAGATGTCACCATGGTTGGTTTTGTTTAATATCCTGAAGCTGTAGTATTGTTAGCTACAAAGTACTGAGAGAGAGAGAGAGAGAGAGAGAGAGAGAGAGAGAGAGAGAGAGAGAGAGAGAATGAATCTAATTACACGTCTGTGCACCACATATCAATTGACTGCATGAGAACGGCTGTCTGTCCTCATTATTGTTTATAATTTTTGTATTTTTATAAAAGATTATCTGTAGACTTAAAAATTATGTAAATGTAATTCATATAGTGAGGAAAATTATGTCAGAATGTACACAATTTAGGAGTAAACAAGACCGCTCAATGAATAGCAGAAGCTTTGAGTCATCAGCTGTCACACACAAAAGAGTCTGTTGATGACTCAGTGCTAATGCTATTTGATGAGTGATCTCCTTTACTCCTAAATTATTTATGTAAATGTAATTCACTTTCCCACAGTTGGTTGGGAGAAGGGGGATAGTCAATAGCATTCCTAAGTGTCATATACTTCCTTAGTGGTTCTAAATGGCTTGCACCTCATTGAACCAGTTCAGAAGTGGTTGGATTTCGATTAGGCGAATCCATGTTTAGTGCCATTTTCTCTCTAATATCTTGTGCTTTGCGTGCAACAAACAACTGAAAGTGCTTCAGGACATTGCATAGTGCTGCAATGCATTGCATTGTTTCAGCTTGGGAACTTAGGCACTGCACTGCTCAGACAGGTGTAGGGGTGCTTCGATAGCAGCCTAGTAGTGTCGTGTTGGTATGTAGTGCTGGTGTACACTCCCTACTGGAGAGTGGGCTCAGATACAGATGTGCACAGCCTCCTGGTAAGTGAGTAGCTGCAATCTCTTTAAAGTCACAGCAGACAGACAGTTTTGTAAAACATCTTATGACATTTGTAGGCTCCAGAAATGGTTTGATTCTTCAAAGTAGAAAGTTGTTTTGAAATGGACAGATGATGATTTACTGGCAAAAATCTGATTTAGAAATTAAATGATCACATGCAGTTTTTACACAGTTTTATTGAGTCTATCATCAGCTAAATTCAATTATAGTGAGTGTATTTTAAATAAAGTAATTGTAAGGCAAGATTTATGACAGAGGAAAATATTCATCACGTCACACTCCTAAAGTTGAGGTGTTAAAAGCTATTGGACTGTTCCTTCTGATATTCTGTAACCATTTTAATCATGGACATCACCGCTGTGTCTCTGACTGCAGGATTTCTAACAGATCCACTATAAACATTAACCTACTACCCTCAGATAATACATACGGAGGCTCAAGTAGTAATGGAGTAAATCCATGGAGGCACACTGATCGCTATAAGAATTTGTAATTTTTGCAGGGCTTACACAGATTCCATTTGCAAGAGTGTGTCAGCTTTTTACAATGCAGTACTTAAGGAGTATACCTGGCGAACAATGCAGGGTTACTATGATGTTCTGGACACTAACCAGCTTGATTTATGCACTGGGGAGTGGCCCATAGTTGTTAAATGGTATTACATGGCTGAGCACATAGTGATATGCGGAGAGATTGTGTATCTTAATTCTGCAGAACTTATTGATGAGTGAACATGCAATGTCACTGAAATACATAATATAATATGATGAGTAGTGACTTTCCTTTTCATAATATTGATATAATGCAGCACATGAAGGGTGTGTTCCACTAGCTGTGAGGAGGATACCTTTCCTCTGTAACATCATTATTACTGACTTCAGTGAATTCTCTATATACCCACTCCTACAACAATTCAGCAGTATAATTATGCACAATATCATTGTATGTCATAACAGTGCACTTTTAGTATACAGGGTGTCCCAGTTATCTTGACCATCCTAAATAACTTTGTCCAGATGCAAATTACAAAACGTTTCAAGCAAATGTTCTTTAGCCATCAGGGGGACATCAATCAGCATGATTGCCTTTATTGTAGTTTTTTTTACAAAGATATGGACAGCAGTATGTCTTTTTAAAATGGCACAGTGTATTTTTTATTCAGTAATTCATTTCCTCTCGTAAAGACCCATTCAAAAATGTATCGTAGTATACCATTCACTGAAATACAACATTATTAATTACATAACACAACATTGACTTTGAGCCCGGGATCACAAACTTGCCCAATTGCTGGAGTTGTCAGAAAACAAATGAAAACCAAGTCAAAACATAACACAAAATTGACTTGGACTCTCCTGTACCATTGCCCAGGAGTAGAACATTTAAAGGTGCTCAAAGAGGTGACCCTGGACACTGATACACTGGTGCACTCGTTGAATGAAAGAATTATTTACTGCATCCAGTGTTGCCTGCTGAAGAGAATTACAAGCAGTCACAATACGTTCCTGCATGTCCTCTAGAGTTGTTGGAATATCACGATAGACAATGTCTTTAATGCACCTCCAAAGAAAAAAGTGCAGAGGATATAAATCAGGAGACCTAGCAGGCCAAGTAACTGTTCCTCCTTGACCAATCCATTTGGCAGGATACCTTCAGTTCAGAACATGACATGCACGCGAGGCATTATGTTCTGGACATCCACTGTGTTGAGACCCCATAAGCATTCTGGTTCTTAGTTCATCCAGAAGAGGAGGAAGAATTCATCTGAGGAAGTTGACATAAGCTGTGTCATTTAGACTGCCATTAATGAAATAAGGGCCAGTAATTGTAGTACCAAACATCCCACAACAGATGTTAACTCTCCATCGATGCTGATGTTACACCTGTCTAAGCCCTTGTGGGTTGTGACTGGACCAATAATGCATGTTCCTTGTATTTACCTGTCTTTTGTTTGAGAAAGAATATGCATCGGTAAATAGAACATTGGAGAAGAAGTTTGGGTTAGCGAGGATTTGCTGCTGTGCCCACTGACAATTCTGGAAATAACTCCCATGCAATTCTTGATGTAGTTGTAAATGGTAAGGATGAAACTGGTGACTTGTAAGAATACAATGTACACTGGTTTCAGGAATGCCAATCTTGTGTTCAAGCTGTTGTATGCTCACATGTGGATTCATAGCAACAGAAGTGAGAACAGTAACTTTGACAGCTTCGTCTGTGCAAGTGCTACGATGATTGTGTTGTCGTGGGTTGAAACTTCCCATTCCCTAAAGGGTCACAAAAAGGCGAGAAAACACCCATCGAGAAGGTGGGTTCTTGTCAGGATATCGCTCTCTGTACAGTTCCGCTGCCTGCGTAGCATTTTGCCTACCTTCAACAACAACAATAAAAGAAACGTTATGTCGATGTAGTTTGTAGGAAGGACAGCCTTTACTGTATGCCTACTCTGTACAACAGCATTTAAAAGGATTAAACTACTGTACTAAATGTACCCGCACATAAGAAAATAGTATTGCAATTACTGTTCTGCTAACTTACCTTCACCATAGATGAGTAGCATTTCTACCTTCTCTTCGTTGGTGTACATTCTACTTACACAACTCTTCAACTGATGATGGTTGACAGAATGACGGGTGTGCATTCTACTTATGTTTGCATTTGTCCTCTGTCAACATCAGCATGTGGATGTTTTCCATTACCCTGGGTACCTGCATTAAGCTCTGGGAGCGTCTGTGTCAATGTTGTGTTATGTAATTAATAACATTGTTTTTCACTGAATAGTACACTGTGATACATTTTTGAATAGGTCTTCAGGAGAGGAAATGAATTACCAAATTAAAAATACAGGGTGCCATTTAAAAAAGCCATACCGCTGTTCATATCTTTGTAAAAAACAAAAAGCAAAGCTATAACGAAGGCTATCATGCTGGTTGATGTGCTCTGATGGCTGAAGAGCATTTGCTTGAAACATTTTTTCAATTTGCATATGGACAAACAGTTATTTAGGGTGCCCAAGACAAATGGGCCCTCTGTATATGGAA
This sequence comes from Schistocerca cancellata, assembly GCF_023864275.1. NCBI lineage: Eukaryota > Metazoa > Arthropoda > Insecta > Orthoptera > Acrididae > Schistocerca > Schistocerca cancellata. The sequence continues at coordinate 18,472,088 of NC_064629.1, forward strand.
TGTTTTCAGAGTTAAGACAATTTCCAAAAACTGGATCAATGATATAATTGTTCTGAAACTTCCTGACAGATTGACACTGTGCACCAGATTGGGGCTTGAACCTGGCTCCTTTGCCTTGCAAGGTTTGAGTTTCAACACACTGTTGCAGAGTGAAAATTTCATTAAAGACGTAATTGTTCTATTTCGCAAGAAAGACCCATAAGACATAAAAAGAATTAAAGGTCTATCAAGCCAAAACTTCCATACTATACAAGATGGTCACTAGAATTACACCGACAATATAGAAAAACAGTTTTAATTGGGCAAAGGCTCTGTACACCTTAGAAGCAGAATTAATGCTGGAACATTTGCATGTCATAAACACAGTTATAGAATGAAGCAACAAACATAGATTACCACTTTGTCTGGGATTTATCGATTTGGAGAAAGCTTTTGACACAGTTTTAACAAAATCTATACTGAGAATACTTCATAAACAAGACACTGATTCAATCTATGTTAGTGTTCAGAAGACTATCTATACCCAACAGGTAAAGGTGGCAAGTCCAGTTTTTGCAGTTTTACCTTAAGACCTTATTTGTGATACCCACACACTGCTTCACTTGTGGAAGAAGGATGACTATCTTGTTGTAGAGCACTGCTGATTTAGAGAGCCTTAAATGGACATGTGCCCTTTTAATTTGGCCTAAATTGGCAATGGACCGGTGTGGGACCGCCACCCTTCTTCCTCAATTGAAGATGTATGTGTGTATTACTGATAGGGACAGGAAATTAGCCTTATACCCCTTTATACACTCCTGGAAATTGAAATAAGAACACCGTGAATTCATTGTCCCAGGAAGGGGAAACTTTATTGACACATTCCTGGGTTCAGATACATCACATGATCACACTGACAGAACCACAGGCACATAGACACAGGCAACAGAGCATGCACAATGTCGGCACTAGTACAGTGTATATCCACCTTTCGCAGCAATGCAGGCTGCTATTCTCACATGGAGACGATCGTAGAGATGCTTGATGTAGTCCTGTGGAACAGCTTGCCATGCCATTTCCACCTGGTGCCTCAGTTGGACCAGCGTTCGTGCTGGACGTGCAGACCGCGTGAGACGACGCTTCATCCAGTCCCAAACATGCTCAATGGGGGACAGATCCGGAGATCTTGCTGGCCAGGGTAGTTGACTTACACCTTCTAGAGCACGTTGGGTGGCACGGGATACATGCGGACGTGCGTTGTCCCGTTGGAACAGCAAGTTCCCTTGCCGGTCTAGGAATGGTAGAACGATGGGTTCGATGACGGTTTGGATGTACCGTGCACTATTCAGTGTCCCCTCGACGATCACCAGTGGTGTGCGGCCAGTGTAGGAGATCGCTCCCCACACCATGATGCCGGGTGTTGGCCCTGTGTGCCTCGGTCGTATGCAGTCCTGATTGTGGCACTCACCTGCATGGCGCCAAACACGCATACGACCATCATTGGCACCAAGGCAGAAGCGACTCTCATCGCTGAAGACGACACGTCTCCATTCGTGCCTCCATTCATGCCTGTCGCGACACCACTGCAGGCGGGTTGCACGATGTTGGGGCGTGAGCGGAAGACGGCCTAACGGTGTGCGAGACCATAGCCCAGCTTCATGGAGACGGTTGCGAATGGTCCTCACCGATACCCCAGGAGCAACAGTGTCCCTAATTTGCTGAGAAGTGGCGGTGCGGTCCCCTACGGCACTGCGTAGGATCCTACGGTCTTGGCGTGCATCCGTGCGTCGCTGCGGTCCGGTCCCAGGTCGACGGGCACGTGCACCTTCCGCCGACCACTGGCGACAACATCGATGTACTGTGGAGACCTCACGCCCCACGTGTTGAGCAATTCGGCGGTACGTCCACCCGGCCTCCCGCATGCCCACTATACGCCCTCGCTCAAAGTCCGTCAACTGCACATACGGTTCACGTCCACGCTGTCGCGGCATGCTACCAGTGTTAAAGACTGCGATGGAGCTCCGTATGCCACGGCAAACTGGCTGACACTGACGGCGGCGGTGCACAAATGCTGCGCAGCTAGCGCCATTCGACGGCCAACACCGCGGTTCCTGGTGTGTCCGCTGTGCCGTGCGTGTGATCATTGCTTGTACAGCCCTCTAACAGTGTCCGGAGCAAGTATGGTGGGTCTAACACACCGGTGTCAATGTGTTCTTTTTTCCATTTCCAGGAGTGTATCTCAGGTATAGAGATATATATGTCAATGACACATTTTCCGTTAGACTGTATCATGATAGTTGAAAATACACAATTAAGCAGAAGTCCTGTCAGGAATTTCAGTTTCATTAAAACTTATTGCATATTTTAACTAAAAACTAGTGACGATGCATATTTTTGCTCTATGTTTACAATATTTTAAAAATTTAGATGGGGGATCTCTAGCTCCATCTAGTTTTGATGTCTCACAGTGAGATTGACTGTGATCTAGAACTGCATGCAGTTGCTAACCAAGAGGCCACTGCCTAGCAAAATCATTACAGAAGAGGAACAGAAACAGGCAGACAGAATCAATCCTCCTATGCCTGCGGCCCTGGTTAATCCCCTCTGCTGTAATACCGTATGTGTGAGCAACATTCAAATTAAACTAAGCAAGCTTTTAGTCGCAAGTCCGTTGTTTCAGTTTAGCTTTCTATTTACTTGTACACAGTTGAATGTGTTTACGATGTATAGTATGTAACGTGTTGTGCGCCATGCTGCCCGAAGAAAGAAATGTCATTTTGTGGATACTTGACCATCCTGGAACATTTACATATGACAGAATTGTTTTATATTGTGGAGTTTGCGAGAAAAAGCTTTGTGAAGGACAAAAAAAGAGTTTCAAATAGACCAGCATGTCAAGAAGAGTCTTCATATCGCAGGAATGCAGAAGAAAGGACCATGACAACTTCTGACAACAGCAAGTTGCAGTAGCAGGGAATCATCCAAAGGTAACCAAAAAAGTCAGTTTAACATGGATATATGTGAAGCATTCACTGCAAACTTACAAACTTACAAACCCTATCCTCAAAGGCTTCCTGCACAAATATTGTGTAAATCAAAACGTACCAGATGAGTCAATACAATACTTACAATACATACTTCCAATTTACATAATGTTCTGGAAGAAATATGCAATGGACTCAAGGACATCAATATCTGGATTTCAGTTGACGAAACTACAAACACTTGTGGTTGTTACATTGCAAATTTAATTGTTGGTGCTTTAAAAGAAGAACCTTCTTCTTCCTATTTAGCGGCCTGCAAAGAACTTTAAAAAGTAAATCCATTCTACAATTGCCAGATTTGTGAATGAGGGTATTAGAAAAATATTTCCAGAATCTTCTGCATATGAAAGGGTGTTTGTGTTTATTCCAGATGCTGCTCCCTATATGATCAAAGCAGGAAAAGTCCTCCGAGTATTTTATCCCAATTTGATTCATGTTATGTGCTTTGCTCATGGAGTAAATTGCCTTGCTGAAGAAGTACGTTCCATGTATGTGAATGTAAAGAAACTGATTTCATCCACAAATAAAGTGTTTCTAAAGGCTCCTGCTAACATCAAGACCTACAAGGCAAAGCTACCAAATGTGCCTTTACCTCCCAAGTTGTATTGTTTTACAATGAACATGTCAAGGCAATAAGAGGGATAGGAAACTACTTCAATAGTGCAGAGGCTTTGGAAGTTTGCCAGTGCAAGGAAGCTTTTAATGATTCCGGTATTAAAAAAGACATTTTGTAATTAGCACTCGTTTTTCCCATATACCTATGAGTATTAACAAGCTTGAAACTCAAGGTTTGGTGTTGAATGAATCTATTCAGTTAATTAATAAGATTATTCTAGTGGACTCCTCATTGCTGGAGGTGTTCCCAAGAAAACTTAAAGAAAAGTTTGAAAACATTGTAAACAATAACTCAGGCTTCAAACCCTTGTGCCAAATTGATAGTTTTAGTAATGGGACAAGTGAAGTTTTACCAGAAACAATAAATGGCAACATAGCACCCAAATTTAAATACTGCCCAGTTACCTCAGTTGATATAGAACTTACAAAAATGTTTTGAGTGATCGAAGACACTACCGAGCATTTGGAACAGTACTTGGTCGTTTATGTTTACAATAGTAGAAAAATGTGAAATAAATGTTAACAGAATCTTCCGTCAGTTCTTGGTAGAACAACATTATAATAAAAGAAGAGCATGAGTTTGCTTTTGTTCTACAATATTACTTTTATTGCGTTAACCGGTTTTCGGCTTACAAGGCCATCTTCAGACATTTAATGTGCTTTTCATTTATTGCAAAATAAATTGTAAATGATGCTTTGGTCAAATAGTATTAACGAAAAGTTAATGCTGTTGAGAAAAGTTCGTGATTGTCTGTTGTTTTTTAGCAAAATATTGTGTAATTTTTTAGCGTGGCTCCCTGTGTGCGATATATCTCGAAGTTGGTCCTGTACATATCGATTGTTTCGGTGCAAGTCACTTGCATCGCTTCTGCTCCTTACGGACAACAATAGCAAAGAAGTAACAATTCTTGAAACACAGTACGTGTCTCCATTTTGCAAATTTGTAGATAATAACCCACAGAAAGGCCTTCTTCCTAACCTCTACCAGAAAGTACACAGAAAATGATATCAGCATTCTAAATGTACCAATTTTTCGCATGGCCAATGCTCTTCCTCATAACTGATATGCATAGGTTTGACTTTGAGATATAATGCATGCAGTAACTACCATGTTTTTTGATTCATATTTGCATGCATATTTTAAAGTTTTTATGATGCATATAATCTGGTCTCTAGTAATATGTATGGTATGTCCTGCTTAACTGCATTTCAGTGTTTTGTCAGCAATGTTTCACCTTACTCTTATATAATACAAAGAAATAATTGTACTGTCACCGTTTACTGTCATACTTAGAAATGATACCACTGCCAACCTGGTTAAATTGTAGTGTACTTTGTGGCCATGAATAGAGGTAGTCTTTGTATTTCCTCTAATGCCTATAGTGTAACATACCACTTTGTTAAATTCGTGTTGCACAGGGTATTTAGGGCCAATGAATGATGATCACAAACTACGGCAGAAAATTTGTTAAATGTAATTTGTGAAGCAGGACATGTGTATTAAGTGTGGGGTTTCTCTGTAAGTGCACATTGATTGAATGGCAATGGAGACGGTGTTGTTACTGGATGGGGTGACACTGGCAGCAGCTTGCATTTGGCCACAATTCTAGTTCTTAATGTTTTCTCTGCACAGTGGATCTCCACCTCAGAGTTACACCAGCCTCCATGGAAGAAGATGGCTGTGATAATGCATGAAAAAGTCATGGACAAAAGAGGTTGGAGTTTGTAGGGCTGTACGAACTGTGGCTCTGATCATTGCGAATACACTTGTCAAGCAGACACAGAATTGTTTGAAGTTCTTTCCTGAGTGTAAAAAGTTGATATATGTAGCTTACGAAAGAAGAAAATTCTTTCATTTAGTATATGAAGAGAAGCATTCTCTTGTCAAATTTTCAGGACCCACCAGCACGTCAAAAAGGAGAAGTCAGTGATACGAAGCATATATGATATAGCTGGATGCTGATTTGCTGAGTGATAGAGGTTTTCAAGTCAAGATCCAGGTAACAATAAAAAAGGTGTTTTGACATCAGCTGCCTGCCCTCCAAGTAGTGTATTTGTTCTCATGCAAGCACAGAGTTTAGCTCTCATATTCACCTGTTTCTTGACATTATTTGCAGATTGGAAGTCATTGATTTCTTTTTGTCATTTTGCGGACTTTGAAACAACTACTGAGTAACCTTCTGGTCCCTTCATTATATAGACATTTCAATGATTTTTGTGTTTTGGTTTTTTCCTCTCCTTACTGTGAAAGCTTAATAAAAGTCAGCTTTAAAAAATATTTTGTCATGTAACAAGAGTGATTTTCCTTGAAATAAGCAACCATTTTCTATAGTTTCTGACCAATGAAATCAAAACTAACAAATGTTTTTTTTATTATTTCAGTGACATTTTACTCTTCTTGTTATCAAGAGTTTTGCTTCTAGTATATTTCCTGTTAAATTTGTTTCAGAACAAATTATAGTACTGCCACTGCATATCATTCATTGCTCATTAATTTTTATAGGCATACATGCAATATGTTTTTTTTTTTTTTACTTTTACCATCAAATTATTTTTTTGTTAATCACTAATTATTTCACAGTGATTACATCCAGTATTTCCTCTACTACTGAATCTGTTGTACTGTTCAGCCCAAACCTGAGTACCTCTCAAAATTGTATCTTGCAAATTCAATCCCAAATTCTCATAATTTATTCTGGTTTATCTTTGTGTGCTGAAATTTGTAGAAGTGGATACAATTGTAGATGCAGCATAATTTCCTGAAAACTTACATATACGAGGGTCAGTCAAAAAGTAATGCCTCCTATTTTTTTTTTCTACGTTTAATTGTCAGGAAATTTAAATGCAATTACATAGGTTGAAAACCACAACATTGAGGATCATTTTGTCATTTTTCAATGTAATCTCCGCCCATCTCTACAGTTTTGGTCCATCTTTGAACAAGGGCATGTATCCCAGCACGGTAAAAATCACAGCTCTGCTTCCTAAGCCATTGACGCACGGATGTTTTGACGGCCTCCTTATCTTCAAAATGAATCCCACGATGAGCTTCTTTTAGTGGCCCGAACAGATGGAAGTCTGATGTTGCCAGGTCAGGGCTGTATGGGGGATGAGGCAAAACTTCCCATCCAATTTTGACAATCTCGTCAGAGGTGTGACGACTGGTGTGTGGTCTTGCATTGTCATGCAAAAGAAGAACATCTGCCATTGATTTTGTTGGGCGAACTCGCTGAAGACGTGCTTTAAGTTTGTTGAGGGTTGTGACGTATTGAACAGAATTTATTGTGCATCCCTGCTCCAAAAAATCAACCAGAATCACACCCTCTGTGTCCCAGAAAACTGTTGCCATAACTTTCCCTGCCGATCGCACAGTTTTGAATTTTTTCTTCCTTGGCGAGCTTGTGTGACGCCACTCCATTGACTGCCTCTTTGATTCGGGTTCAAAAAAATGCACCCATATTTCGTCCCCGGTCACAATTTTTTGCAGAAACTCATCTCCCTCCAAACGGAAGCGCTGCAAGTGTTGGGAGGCTATTGTTTTCCTCGCCTCTTTATTCTGATCGGTTAACATTCTTGGAACCCACCGTGCACAAACTTTTGAGTACCCCAATTGTTTAATAATCGTGATCACACTGCCTTTACTAAGAGAAATAATGTGACACACTTCATCTGCAGTCACCCGACGGTCACCACGAATGATGTCATCAACTTGCTGAATGTTGTGTGGAGTCACTGCACTCACCGGATTGCCGCTCCGCTTTTCGTCAGTCAACGGTGTTTGCCCTTCAGCTTCCTTACAACGACGAACCCATCGTCTAACAGTGCTGACATCCACTGTCACAACACCATACACCTTCTTCAGTCTTTCATGAATGCGTATGGGCGTTTCACCTTCTGCATTCAAGAATTCAATCACACAACGCTGTCTCAAACGAACATCGATGTCGGCCATCTTACAAACTTCTGCTGTGCTGCCACCTGTTGACACAGAAAGTTACTACTGCAGTGGATTGCAGAAGAAGGTTTGAGGAATGGCGCCAAATTCAAATTTTTCACTTAACTTAATTTCTTTAAGTAGAAAAAAATGGGAGGCATTACTTTTTGACCGACCCTCGTAAGTCCTAATGCTGAACTCACACTTTTTAGTTGAAATGATAAGAAAAAAAATACACTTGATGATATTTTCTCAGATATAACAGTTAATTTCAACAATAATGGTTTTAGACTTAATCATATATTCAGATGAATGACGTAATGTGAACACAGTGGCACTATAATTCTCATTGATCATAAAAGAAAGAATAAACCTCAAGACTTTGTTGTCTAATAATTAGATATTAATTGGTGTAAACATCTCATTTATCGAACTTGTTTTCTGCGATCTCTCTAGTGCAACTACATTTACATTCTAGAATATATGAGATGATGTACTGGTGGAGTACTTAACATGACCTCACTACATAATGAGAAATAATGCTCAAGAGGAAAATCAATAAATGAAACAGAATTTCTAAATTCTTAGGTGTTTTTAGTGATAAGAGCCTGAAGTGGAAGTCATATGTTACAGATCATCATAAAAACCAAAGTTCTGCAACTTTTGTACTGGGGATAATATCAGTTTTTGAGATGCAAAGTGTCAAAGAGTTGACGTACTTTTTCTACTTTCTTTCAATAATGTCTTACGGTCTCATATTCTGGGATAATTCATAATTGGGGGGTGGGGGGGGGGGGGGGGGGGTGGAAGTGTTTGTTGCAGGCAGCTCCTTAAACAGTTGGGCATGCTGACAACAGTCTCTCAGTATATTTATTCCCTTATGAAGTTTGTTATCAGCAGTCAATGAAAGTCTGAAAACAACAGTAACATTCATAAAATAGTTGTAGAAGGAGAAATGATTTGTACTAACCATCACCCAGCCAGAATGTGGCACAGAAAGGAATGAGGTATTCAGTCATAAAAGTCTTTGACCACCTACCCACTGTTGTCAAGAATTTAATTGGTAATAAAATTAACTTTAAACACAATGTAAAATCATATCTGCTAGTTTGTTTCACTATTTCTCCTACTCCATAGAAGTATATTTGAATGTGGAGAGAAAGAGGGAGTAGTCAACGATACACTTGTGTGATGTTTTGAAAAAAAGTATAAATCACTGTATGCATAGGCATGTATGCATTAAAATGAAAACACTTAAGAAATCACATAACAGTTCAGAATGTCATTTTTTGCACTAAGATGTACTATAATTGTAAAAATAACTTTTACACATTGTGAGAGATCATAAGAATCCATGGAACATGCAAATAACTAAGTACATTTGGACAGTTTCAACTAGTAGGTTTATAACCATCGTTTTCATCTACTGTCATGCTGGACTTCACTGGCTCAAGAAACTATTGGAGCCACAGTAGTTACAAATCTGCCTGAGATATTTAGAGCTTCTGTTTCTAGTGCCATGAAAGTATGTAGAGTTCAGGGGATTATTTGCTCTACTAAACACAACATTGGAACAAAAACTAGATTCTCTAACAGAGACAAGGTGATGGATGGCTGTATGGTGATGACCAAATGGGAAAAAGAAAGAAAGAAAGAAAGGCAGAGACAGGAGAGCATTAAAAACTGTTGCGTATAATAAAAATACAACTGCCATGACAGTTTTACATGTATTTGTAGTATCGAGTATCAATGAAACAGAGTGATAAACCCCAGTAAAACATTCATTATAGAACTGCTTTCACAAAATCTTTCTTAACACATTGACTACCAGATGGCTCTACTGTGGTTGCCAGCAGTCTTATGACAGTCAGCATGTTAAACCAAGTGAATGCAAAGAAGCAGCTTCAGTGGTGGAAAGTCAACAAACCCTGGGCTACTGAACAAAAAAAGGAAAAAGAAAGAATTGTGATCCAACGAGCCAGTTATTACTTTATTTCATATTGCATAAAGTGTTTTGAGTGTTCAATAATGGCTTTTCAGTAGATCCTATAATTTATCTGTAGGGAATGGTAGAGAATAAGGTCTGCGAAACCATTGTAGGTGATTATCTTGATTCATTGTTGCAGTCACTGATCAGACGTCTGTGAATGACCCCAATAAGTTTGCTGAGAACACGGATGAAATTGACATCTTTTCTGGACTACACAATCACATGTTTTAAAAATTTTTGAGCTATTGTGGCCTGTATTATAAAACAATAGTTGATGTACTGTTATCTCTCCTTAGCATATTGTAAAGAATTCATTTTATGGATGTATTTATCCCCAACAGGGTGTTATTTATGATAAATTTGTTTCTGTGCTTTTTCAGAGGTTTGTTACTATTTTCTCCAATTTTAATTTTTTCCCCAGGAAAGATCAAATTCGTGAAGTAGTCCATAGTTCTCAGAAATAAACACTGAAGCTCATACCTTACTTTACTTGTTGTTATAATTCTTGGGGCTGAGTAGATGGTAGTTGCGCCAAGCAGTAAAAATTGGTAAACTATATCTGTGCTTTTGGTTGATGTAGCAAGTTCACAAAACACATTCACATGTTTGCAACAGCTTTGGTAAGCACTTATCTTGACTGGTTAATATCTCTGTCTCTCTATCCCGTGGGATAGAGCAGGGCCGGCCAGAAATTCTGCATGCGTGCGGTGCTCCTGCACATGTGCAACTTCCGGATCACAGCATGCACGCCGCAGCCATCAGCATTCATGTAGTGCATGTTTCTACGCACAGATGTCACTTTATCCACTTGCTGGGATACTCTGTACTGGCACATTCTAGTGCTCTTTCCACAGCTTGCAAGCCAACCATGAGAAGGTATTTTGCATATTAAACATTTAAAATACTGTCACAATCTACTCATTGAGACATCTACTTTTATGTTAAGTGTTTAACCCAGTAAGACAAGTAATACAGTTAACAACCATGGGTTTTTATTATGCCAGCTTGACTGACGGTACGTAAATACGCATAATGTTTTTGTTGTAGTATTTAAGAAAGAGAGCACTTAGCGACTTCCAACAAACCTTATTCAGGATTTCAAATAACATTAAACTAATGCAAGATTTCCTATAACTAACTCTCGGTGCCCTCAGTTACACCCACATAATTTCTGTCTCACTGACCTCTGAACAGAATGATAACCGCAGACCTCTCGATGATCACCTCTTATTTCAATACCATTATTGCTATATCCTTCATCAGTTCCGTCTCAAATCTGCATAATAACCGACAATTAGATGAATGTTTTTTTTATCGACTTCAGCTGAGCGTAGCCCTTCACACATAAAAAAACCCTAAATGTAAGTATACATTGGAACAATGGGTTTAATGAGGCAATAATGCACAGTTGTTGTTGTTGTTGTTGTTGTTGTTGTTTTGGTCTTCAATCCTGAGACTGGTTTGATGCAGCCCTCCATGCTACTCTATCCTGTGCAAGCTTCGTCATCTCTCAGTACCTACTGCAACCTACATCCTCCTGTATCTGCTTAGTGTATTCATCTCTTGGTCTCCCTCTATGATTTTTACCCTCCACGCTGCCCTCCAATGCTAAACTTGTCATCCCCTGATGCCTCAGAACATGTCTTACCAACCGGACCCTTCTTCTTGTCAAGTTGTGCCACAAACTCCTCTTCTCCCCAATTGTATTCAATACCTCCTCATTAGTTATGTGATCTACCCATCTAATCTTCAGCATTCTTCTATAGCACCACATTTCGAAAGCTTCTATTCTCTTCTTGTCCAAACTATTTATCGTCTATTTTTCACTTCCATACAAGGCTACACTCCACACAAATACTTTCAGAAACGACTTCCTGACACTTAAATCTATACTCAATGTTAACAAATTTCTCTTCTTCAGAAACGCTTTCCTTGCCATTGCCAGTCTACATTTTATATCCTCTCTGCTTTGACCATCATCAGTTATTTTGCTCCCCTAATAGCAAAACTCCTTTACTGCTTTAAGTGTCTCATTTCCTAATCTAATTCCCTCAGCAGCACGTGACTTAATTCAACTACATTCCATTATCCTCGTTTTGCTTTTGTTGATGTTCATCTTATATCCTCCTTTCAAGACAATGTCCATTCCGTTCAACTGCTCTTCCAAGTCCTTTGCTGTCTCTGACAGAATTACAAACTGCCCGCAAATCGTGCTCAAAATTGTTCCTTAATTTTTACAATTATTGACACGTATTCTTGAAGTCTAGCACTTTCATGGACCAATCCAAGAGTCGGGAAATGTGCAGTGTTTTCTGTCAATCTCCCAAAGTGCAAGCATCCTTTCAAAAGCATTTACGTTTTCCAACAAGTCAGAAATTAAATTATTTTCACCTTGCAAACTGACGTTCACACTGTTCATGTGAGACGTAATGCCCACGAGAAATGCAAGGTCTGACATCCAACAAGGGTGTTCCAACATAGGTTCACTTTTACCTTCTCATGTAAGAATGTTACTATGACCAAACGTAAATAAAAAAATATTTTCAGCATTTTATGTCGACTGAGCCAGCGTACTTCGGTATAGTAAGTTATGTCGCCGTACTCAGCTCCTAATTCCTCCAAGAACCGCCGAAACTGGCGATGCGTTAGCCCATGTGTCTTCAGATAGTTTACAGTATGCACAACAATTTGCACAACGTTTGCTAACATTACTGATTTTGCACAAAGCGCCTCTCGATGCAGAATGCAGTGAATGCCATACAATGTCTCATCTGTGCGCCCTAGCTTTTTGCGCATCCATGCTATGAGTCCTCTCTGATGGCCTTGCATTGATGGTGCTCCATCTGTGGTCACTGAGACTAACCGATTACAGTCCATACCGACACCATCAATGGCTTTCTCGACAGCTTGGAGTAAGTCCACACCTGTAGTAGTCCCTTTAAAAGTTAATAAGTCCAAAACGTCCTCTGTTACACAAAGTGTGTTATCGACACCTCGTACATATATCACAACATGGGCTGTGTCTGTAAGATCTGTTGCTTCATCGAGCGCAACAGAGAAAGCAACAAAGTCTTTAGCCTTATTTGTTAGCTGCCTGTGCACATTGCCGGCCATAGCACTGATACGTCTTGTCACTGTTTGTTTGGATAGACTGATTTCTTGAAACCTGCTAACATTTGTGGGACACACAAGTTCTGCAGCATCAGTCAGACACCCTTTGACAAACACCCCTTTGGAAAAGGGTTTCCCATATTATGCAATTCTTAATGCGATTTTAAAACTTGCTCGTAGTGAAGATTTAGTGTGGTTGTCATTCTGGAAAATTGAAAACATTACATTGTACAGCGTACAGTAAAATAGACATAAATGTAATACAAGAAAGTAAGACTTCAAGAAGTATCAGTTACTTTAATATACAGTAAAATCAAGTTCATGTGTCTCATCCATTTTCTTAAGGACATTTAATTTTGCTTGCCGTTTTTCACTGTTGAGTACACTACACTCGTCTTTGTGATATGAATTGTAGTGTCTTTCAATTGAAAACTTATGCTGGCCACCTATTATTCGGCGGCACAGCAAACACTGTGAGTTTTCACCAACGGCTACAAAAAAGAATTGCAGTTCCCAGACATTTTTAAACTACTGAGAACATAGATCTCCCGTCCTTCGCTTTTTCACACTACCTGCCGTTTCTCAATACTTCTCTGTTAAGGTTACGGTCACCAGAGGTAAACAAGACTGGGTATGTTGCGCTCTTGCCTGTACCATATAAACAGGGAAGGGGAACTGCCGCCGTTCATTTAGGACACACGTCTAATAACAGATGTCGCTGTTGCACACATGCGCACATGTGCAGCACTTCCGCATGTTGCACACTGTGCAGCGTTTGGCCGGCCCTGGGATAGAGAGACAATAGCAGTTGGTTCACTACTGGATGTATGCTGCTGATCTCCATTTATTTTTAATAAATGGTCCTGTGAAATCAAGAAAATTGTGCTAAATGAAATGTTTATATTCTGAGGTTTATTTTTCATGAAGTTGCACAGGGTAACTAGCAAAAATGTGTCACTGCAACAATGACCTTGATTTATTTGAATTAACACCTTAAATATTTTCACCTTGTCACGGTATTCATGAGAGTAACAGTTTCCATTGGATATAAAAGTAAAAGAAAAAATTGTTTTGTATGCAAATTATTCAATAACTACAATGATAACAGCACTATGTCTTCTACTTATACTACTACACGTACTATGACCTCTTCCTCTATCATCTTCTCACCATTTTGATTCTTTCAAATATCACAGCAAAGCCATTTTCTGTCTTTCCTTAACAATTTCACCAAGCACAGTTATTACTGCCCGTACATTTACTTTTAGACACAGCACAGTCAGTGTGCACAACACTGTTAATTCATATTTCTTGAGGAGTATGTGATGATTTATACTGATTTATAATGCTATTTAGAAATTGTGCCACGGATTCCAGAGCTGCAGTGTAATATATTTAATGAAAAACTTACCATGACATTAGAGAACCTCTAGGAGAAGCTTCCTGTTACAAAGTATAACTAATTGAACAACCCTAGCACGATCTGTGTGTGGCACAGAGCTGCAGAGCAGGAAGTCAGGTCGAAGCTGCTCTTCCTGGGGAGGACCCTGCCTGGGGCCCAGCTGGTTATGATAGCAATTGACAGCCCCTTTTTCAGGTGCAATGATACACCTATTGTAGCCTTTGTATATGTGAACTACTGGCAGAACCCGGGCAGAGTGGTGGCTGTACAAACGGGCCAGATGAGGGCACCCACAGGGTACTGCTGGAGCTCAAGATGTGGCAGCTGCTGCATCTTCCTAGTACCTTGGCATTACAAGAAGAGGAAATAAAAGACAGTATGAGGCTGGCAGTCTTAGCAGATTTATTCTATCATTATATGTTAATCTCTAAGTGCTTAAAACATCGTTAGTCACATCTCTATGGATATCCCCACAGACTTGGACGTCTGAGATTTAAAGTCTCTCTTTTTCTTTGCATTATAGACCTGATGGTAATATGTAGAGGTGAGATACAAGATTGTTGAGGCTTTCGTGGCCACTTGTTGACAACTGGCTATTGGCTTCTGTCTCAGGTTCTTCGGCCGACATTCCTCTGACAGTTTTACCGACGTTTCTCCAGCACAAGTGAATGGCATTGTCAAAGCTTCACCCTCCATTGCTGGTGGTGAACTGGAGCCGAGCTCGCGGTCACAGACTATATGTACCTGCTGCCCCAATGTCTGAGGGCTTCTCCGTAGTCATTTCCGGTGTGGTTCTCCTCTTGCTACCTGTTACAGTCATTTGCTGCAGCACTGGAAGTCAGAATCCATTTACCTTAAGGCTTTCTTCCTTCTTGTCAAAGCTATTCCCATGTTTTTGTATTTGTATAGCTTCTCTGAGCAAGTGAGTATGATAGCGCTTCTCTACAGCCAGAGCTTCTGTGTCGGTGAATTTTACTATGTGGTCAGTCTCGCACAGTGCATGCTCTGCCACAGTCGATTTCTCCACCTGCTCCAACTTGCAATGTTGCTTATGTTCTTTGATTCTGGTGTTGACTGACTGTCCAATCATTCCGACATAAACTTTTCTGCATGTGCGCGGTATGCGGTATATTCCTGACATTGCCAGTGGGTCCCTTTTCTCCTTTGCTGATCTAAGACACTCTCTGATCTTCTTTGTCGGTTTGAAAATCATCTTTATGTTGTATTTGTGCAAAATACGGCCGATTCTTTCCATCACTCTGGGAATGTATGGTAGAAAGGCTGTACCCAACATTTCTTTTTCTGATTTGTCACTTCAGCGAGTGTTTGACTCTGTTACACTTCTAATATAATTTGTGGAGTACCCATTGCTCCTCAGAACACTTTCCAAGTGTTGCGCTTCATGTCTGAGGTGATGTGGCTGACATATTTGTCCTGCTCGTGTTACGAGTGTATTAATCGTGCCTCTTTTCTGGCTCAGTCGGCGATTCAATAGTTTGTGCAGGTATCGGTCCACGGGTGTCGGTTTTCGATACATGCTCTGTCCCAGGTTTTCACCATCCCTTGTGACCAGCACATGTAGAAATGGTAGTTTCACACTCAGGAATGGAGGGTGAAGCTTTGACAATGCCAGCCACTCATGCTGGCGAAACATCAGTAAAATAATCAGACGAATGTTGACCGAAGAACCCAAGATAGAAGCCACTAGGCAGTTTGTCAGAGGTGAGATGTCGGATCACGTTTTGCTAACAGAAGTACTGGAATAACTCCGATACATACCTCTATTAATGGTTTCTGTGAGTTACAGTGTTGTATCAGGAAAGAGCACATTCACTCATTGGATGGATACATCAATGTGGAAATGTGCATCAGCAGCCTTTTCAAAGCTGGAATCAGGCTCCATGGGTAACCACAATAATGCATTAGTTATAGCATGCAGGTGTGTCATGTGGTAATTCATCTGGTAACTGTAGGTGCTTAACAGCAACACCCAGCACTATATTCCTTGTGCTGTCCTCACTAATAGCTTATCATGTGATAAGGTGTAACTTGGAACAATACAGATACATATGAACTTGACTAAGACTTCTGGAATGTACTTCTGCAGCCACTATCATTGCCCCCCTTCCCTGTTCCATTCACAAATGCTACATGGGAAGAACGACTGTTGATAAACCTCAAACCTCTGTATGAGCTCAAGTTTCTCTGATTTTGTCACAGTGCTCATTTTGTGAGACATACACAAGAGGAACTAATATGTCGCTTGACTCTTCTTTGTATGTATACTCCTACAATTTCAGCAGTAACATTCCTTTCACATAATCCCTGTAGTATCTCACAGCTATCTCATCCAGTCCAGAGGTATCGATGTCAGGCGGTGAGGCATGGCACAAAGTCGGAGTTCCAAAACCTCACAAAACTCTTCTGTAGGATTCAGGTCAGGACTCTGTGCAGGCCAGTTTATTACAGCAATGTTATTGTCGTGTAACCACTCCCCCGCAGGCTGTGCATTATAAACAGGTGCTCAATTGTATTGAAAGATGCAATCGCCATCCCTGAATTGCTCTCCAATGGTGGGAAGCAAGAAGATGCTTAAATCATCAATGTAGGCCTGTGCTGTGATAGTGTCATGCAAAACAACAAGGGGTGCAAGCCCCCACTGTGAAAAACACGGCCACACCATAGCACCACCGCCTCCGAATTTTACTGTTGGCACTACACACACTGACAGATGACGTTCACTGGGCATTCACCATACCCCCACCCTACCATTGGATTTCCATATTGTGAGCCATGATACGTCACTCCACACAACGTTTTTCCACCGTTCAATGGTCCTTACACCAAGCGAGGTGTCATTTGACATTTACGGGGTGATGTGTGGCTTATGAGCAGCCGCTCGACCACGAAATCCAAATTTTCTCACCTCCCACCTAACTGTCATAGTACTTGCAGTTTGGAATTCCTGTGTGATGGTCTGGATAGATGTCTGCCTATTACAGATTATGACCTTCTTCAACTGTAGGCGGTCTCTATCAGTCAACAGATGAGGTCGGCCTGTATGCTTTTGTGCTGTACATGTCCCTTCACATTTCCACTTCACTATCACATCAGAAACCGTGGATCCAGACAAGTTTAGGAGTGTGGAAATCCTGCATGCAGACATATGACACAAGTGGCACCCAATCACAAGACCACGTTCAAAGTCCGTGAGTTCTGCGGAATGCCCCATTCTGCTTTCTCACAATGTCTAATGACCACTGAGGTCGCTGATATGGAGTACCTGGCAGTAGGTGGCATCACAATGCACCTAATATGAAAAACATATGTTTTGGGTGTGTCCAGATACTTTTCATCACTTAGTGTACCTTTTTACTACTGAATGATTTTAGTTGATTTTGTATTCCATGGTCACTTAACTGAATATCTGCCATTTTCGTGTTTGTTAGAAGATTGAAATGAGGAGTCATATAACAGTCAGCTGCAGTGAAACACATTTGGGAGACCAAATTTAGTATTTCAGCCTTCTCCCTGACATCTCTTGTCTTGGTAACAGTAGGGTCAGTGAATAAATGAATTTATTCACTTACTGACTGTATGTACGACCAAACTGTTTTAAGCCTTTTAGTCAGATCAGATGGCAAATTTTACTTTCATTCTTAAATAGGAAACACTTCCTAACATTCTGCAAGATTATACATATTTGATCACGAACCAGATTTTCACTTCTGAGGCCAACATCACCTGATGCTGTCCTAAGAAACTGAAAGTTTGCTGGTGACCAAATAAATATAATCTTGCAGAACATTAAGAAGTGTTTCTATTTAATATTGCTATCATATTCTGTGAAGCACTGACTGAAAGCTTTTAAATTTGCTTGTGTAGACAGAACAATCTGTAACTTAGCTTAAGGTCTAGTTTAGGTTGTGGTATGACAGTTTGGTTGTGAATTGGTGAATCCATCGAATCTGAAACCTAAGAAACTTACTTGTGATAACAGGCAGATCTGTAGCATAGCCCTAGGTCTAGGTTAGATTGGGATGTGCGAGTTTGGTTGAGAGTTAGCGAAGCCAAAAAATGTGAAAGCTAAAAACCCTGCTTGTGATGACAGACTGATATGTAGCTTAACCTGAGATTTAGCTTAATTTGTGAGCTGACAGAAGCAACAAATCTTTAAGCTAAAAACCATACTTGCAGTAACAGAATGATCTGTAGATTAGACCAAGGTATAGGTTAGGCTGGGGTATGACAGTTTGAGCCTCAAAAATGACAATAATATTTATTGTCAGAAATATTATATTGCTTTTTTCTGAATATGTTATGAATTTGTGAGCTGTAGTTTGGTTAGGACCTAATAGCACATCTTAATTTGCTGTGAGTGGAACATGCAGCTATTTGAAGAATAATTTTCATTGTTACAAATATTTTACTGCTTTTGCCCAACATGTCACAAATTATGAGGTTGTAGTTAGGTTCGGAGGTAATATCACAGCTGAAATTGCTGCAAGTTAAAGACACTGCAGTTATATTAATAATCTTTGTTGTCACAAATATTTTACTTTTTTCAAACATGTCTTGAATTATATAGTTGGGGTTAGGTCTGGATCCAATACCACAGCATAAATTTTTGGGAGTGAAAGGAGAAGCAATTAAATTTTTAATCTTGATTGTCAGAAATATTTAACTGTTTTATGGGCATATCACAAATTACTAGGTTCTTAGGTTCCAAGATAATAGTACAGTTTAAATTGTTGGGAGTGAAACAAGGAGCAATTAAATTTGTAGTGTTCATTCACTTAAATATTTTACTCTTTTTTTTTAATGTATTACAATTTTCAAGGCAGTAGTACATCATCATCAGTTATCTGCTATATTAGCAGGTCCTTTGCCTCTCCATTTTCTGCGATCCATTGCTTCCTTCTTAAGGCTGCTGTATGTTGTACCGTCCATCATGTCATCCAGTATCTGGAATCTCTTCCTTCCTCGCTTCCTTTTCCCTTTTACATAACCTTCTAAAACTGTTTTTATCAGTCCGTCATTCTTTCTTAATATATGCCCAATCCAATTTCTTTTTCTTCTCTTTATTACATCTAGTAACTGTCTTTTCTCTCCCACTCTTCTCAGTACCTCTTCATTTTTTACTCTGTCCATCCAACTTATTCTTTCCATCTTCCGCCATGTCCAGATCTCAAAAGCCTCCAGCCTTTCTCTGTCTTTTTTCCTCATAGTCCATGTTTCAGCGCCATATAGAAGAACACTCCATACAAGACATTTTATGAGTCTCTTTCTTAGTTCTCTGTCCAGACCGCTGCAGAAGATTCTCCTTTTCTTATAAAATGCCTCTTTTGCCATTGCTATCCTTGTTTTAATTTCTGTGGTGCACTTCCAGTCGGTGTCTATCCTGCTTCCAAGATACTTAAAATTTTGCACCTGTTCTAGTGTTTCTCCATTCAGCACAATTTTTATTTCCTTATTCCCTCCTATTGCCAATACTTTTGTTTAATTTGTGTTAATTTTCATTCCATATTTTTTTCCATTAGTTGCAATGGTGTCCACCAAATCCTGTAATTCTTTTTCCCCTGTGGCTAGAAGGACCATGTCATCAGCAAATCTCAAACACCCTACTCTTCTTTCTCCAATTTCTACTCCTTTGTCATCTAATGAGCATCGGTCAATCATATTTTCCAAGTACAGGTTGAAAAGAGTAGGTGATAAGACCCTAATGTGATAATGTAATAATTAGTCACTTTCTTGCAAACACATTACATGCTCTCTCGTTTTCTGCGTAGGACAAGCAGCTGGCACATCCCCTTTCATTCCTATGACACCTCATGGTGAGCCCTGACAACATAGCTGCACAAAACCAGTACACCACTGGACCTCTTCTAGATTTTTACCCTAATTTTTGAGCAGGATACCTTTATAAGCGAATATTAAGAATGAAGATGGTCTTCTTATACATCATTTGGGTATGAACTATAGTAGCAATCATTTTGCTATATAGCTGATTTGGGTTTAGAAAGAAACACACTGTAATAATATCTTTTTAATTTTTATTTTACTAGAGGGGTATTTTCCGGCATCAACTTTGCAGACAATGATTTAGAATGCATAAAACAACTGAAGTCACATCAATATCTGGTGCATAGTTTTAAAACAATTTTTAACTCCATCATGCTATATGTATGTTCCAAGTTAATTTTGTGGTCTATAAAATTGAATTACAGAAATTAAGACCCTGAATTAGAACTGCTGATGGCTATAAAAGAAACTTTCATTCACTGCCTAACAGAAGTTTACATATCTTATACTGTTTCATATCTAGTCTGTGTGAGACAGTGTCACTTGAGAAAAACTCAAGAAATTAGTGAAGAAGCAGACTGAAATTATGAAAAATTCTGTCAAATTAGTTCAACAATTGTGAAATTTCAGGAAATTTGTGAAACATGATGGAATTTTGTGAAAAATGTTGAAGTAACTACTACTCCATATGGATTTCATACACGTGAACATCACATCCACTGAGATGATAATTTTAGCATAGTTAAGTGATAAGATTTTTCAGGTAATGACAGTTACAAAATGAATGATATTGCAGCACATTTTGATTGTGCAAGAACATCTGTGAGGTCTGATTTAGTTCTCACATAAAGAAAAAGCTACATTACTTCTCAGACCATATGAACATCATGTGTATGATGAAATTTTTGGCTGTATGTTGTTTAATATTTAGAAAGCGTAAAATTTATTAGTGAAATTATGAATAAATGACAAAATTTTAGATAATTAGCTGCTAAATTCTTAAATAGTGTATCATATTTCAACAAAATTTATGAAACAGGGAGAACTTCGGTAAACTAATTTTTACTTCTTACAGATTTACAATTATATGGGTAAAGTATAAGGTTGGTACTTCAAAATGTATTTCCTTCATAAAAATGGGCAACATTTGATAGCCAAGCACCATGTTATTCAGGTAGTTTAAAACTTTGCACTCTGTACTGTTCATTCTGTCTAAATTTGAATTGTGTATTGCTGCATATTTAGGACATCTTGGATATATTTATATTACAATGCACATGTAGGGTATGAAATAAAGTTGCTTTAGTGAGGGGACACTGCCACTGATGACATTTGCTTTCACGAGACCTTTAAGTGTTCATTACTTCCATATTACAGTTCTACATTTATGTGGAAGCACAAAGCACACTCACAGTGCCATGGTTGAGGTCAGTTCCACTTCATCAGTTATATTCAATGAAATAACATTGTAAGATCATTATCAGAGTGCATTAATGCAGCAATTTAGTACAAATGATGTGCAGACACAGCCCAGCCACATTAATGTGATCACCACATATATTTGGCATCAACGTGCAGTAACCACTCACACATGACAGGTGGAAGCAGTAGCAGTGGAGGGTATATAATACATGTCAGGGAGACACAGAAACATGCTGTCATTGTCATGATGCAGAAACTGAGTGATTTATCTGACATCCAAGAGGGTATGATCTTTGGCTTTTGGGCCAAAGGTGCAAGCATTTATGAAGTGGCTAAATTTGTAAACTGTTTGCACGCCGTTATGGTTAAAGTGTACGGTGCACGGCAAAATGGCACTGTCCAAAACTGCCACTGAGGCAACTGTAGTGTACCATGGGCCTTAGATAACAGGGGTGAATGATGACTGTGGAGATGTGTACGGGCAAATAGACATGCAACTGTGAGCAACTGACCAACCATATGAATCAAGGGGCTATCAACAATGTCTCCTCAGTGAATGTTGCTACATATGGGCCTCTGCAGCAGGCATGCACCCATGCTGACTGCTGTTTAGCAATGACAAAGGCTGGAATTTGCACACCAGTACTGCAATTAGATGTCCATTCAGTGGCGACAGTTGGCCTTTTCAGAGAATCACGTTTTACATTCCATCAGACAGATGACCATTGGCATGTGTGTCATGAAATGTCTGAAAGCAAACACCCTGCAACAATTGTCGGAAGGGTTATGGTCTGGGAGGGTGTTTTTGTGGCATTTTCTGGGTGATCTCGTCATTCTGGAAAGCACAATGGATCAATACAAAAGCATGTATCTATCATGAGGAACCATGTCCACCCCAATCTGCAATTGTTGCTTTGTTTCTTCCTTGGCATGATGGCATCTACCAGCAGGACAAAGCAATGTGTCACTCAGCTTGCAGTGGAGGTGTGTGGTTTGTAGAGCACGAGGATGAGTTTATCATACTCCCCTGGCCAAGAAACTCCCTGGATTTAAACCCAGTTGAGAATCTTTGGGACCACCTTGAGCACACCATGTATCCTCAACCGAGAAATCTGGTGCAACTTGACATGGCACTGGAGTCGACATGGCTCCATATTCTTTCGGTACCTTCCAGAACCTCACTGACTCTCTTCCTGCATATTTTTCAGTGGTCTGCACTGAAAAAGGTGGTTATTCAGGCCTTTGATAGGTGTTTGTGTGTGTTTTTATATATTTTGTTTTATTTATTTTGTTTTATGTTATTTACATCCTAAAATTTTTGAGGTACATATGTTATACCCTAGATATTGGACAAAATTTCATTAATTTAAACACTGTTCCTTCAAATATTATTTGCTAGTGTCATTTTTATTATGTTTGTATAAGGATATTTTAACAGAGAGAATTTTTTACGTGGCCATTTTGAATAATTTTCCTTTGTTAAGTGGGATATGTTTAACATAAATACAATACACTTGGGGTAGCAGTGGTTCGAGATCAAAAAGTGGTCCAAAAGCCATATTGTTCTCCTATGAAGTTTTATTTTCTTGTTAATGTGCTGCTTGAGGTGGGAATCTCAGACAAAAGATCAAAAATCTATTGTGATAAAATAAAAGATCCCCAGCTTAAAACTTCAAACGTGAATTTTATGTTTGTAAACTGTTAGACTGTATGGATAACTGACAGTTGTTACAAAATGAATTTTCATTGTAAGTGGTCAATACTTTCAGATCTGATCCTATTGCAGATGACTCTGCTCACTTCTCTCAGCTTCTAGCAAAGCCAGTGATTGTTTTGTGAAATTACTGTCAAATCTTTTCCTTTGTCAGAGTGTTCAGCAGCACCATATTACTGATGTTTAATAACTTATTTAATATGTACATGTAAAAATGGCATTCTGTCTTGCAATCTGACTTACAGGTTTGTGTATTATGAGTGAACAAATTTTTTTCTTATTTGTTTAGGTGGAGGAATAGTTTACCTTCACACTCATTTTCATGACATTGCATAAGGAATTTCAGTTGATTTATTGTACCATACAGCAACCATCAGTATTGCTTTTATGTTTCAGGTAACACTGTTGGAGGTCTCCCATAGACTCGTTTGTTCTAAAGAAGTAGCAGTTGTAAATGTTTTGGTGGTATTCTGATATCAAAGCATCCTTTTGTACTCAGTATTAGTAATACAACATTATAAAACAGTATACTCAGTATTAACAATACAACATGAAACTGACATAAGAGATATTTGACAAAAAATAGAATGTTCTATGGAACAGAGTCAACTAAACTACTCAAAAAATTTGGCATAATTTCAAAGCTGAGAACCATTGTGGACTCAGATTTGAGGTAAGCAGGGTTTGAAAAAATTGGCATAATGAAACAAAAAAATAATGTTACAATAACCCAAATAAAGGCAGTATGTTACGTGCATGTCCCTCCACACATGCAAAATCAAAATTTGCTGCTGGCTCACATTCAATACTGAATTGCTCAACACTGTAGATTTTAACATACTCTGATACTCCTTAGCACACTGACTACAAGGTGCTTAAAACACTGATGCTAAAGTCAGTCTCCCTCATCAAAGACTGTCGCCCTGAGGTGACTCATTGTGTAAGGGTGGTGTTTGTAATGACATACTGCAAATTTCAACTGGCCCTAAGTACACCCAGTCAGATTTGTGTCAGCAGATACCATCTTGAAAGATATACCTATCATCAAAAGGTTGACTATATGGCTGGACAATAGATCAAAGATACCTTTATGACACCATAACCTCTTAAATAACCCTAAAAAGTGATGAGATATGTTTGACATAAACACAGGATACAGACCCCAACAATAAATGACACACCTGCCTCCTGCACCCATGGGACTGCATGCCTATTAGGTTCACTAGTACCTGGTATCTGCTACGATGTTTGTTAGGCATAGTGCAAATCCTTGTTGGTTAAGACAACCCAACACCCTTGTTCTTTCAGTTGCCTCAAAAAAATCAATGCACATTTCTGATGCAGCCTCCTCTGGCTACTTACGAGCCACAAGTTGAATGTAGTGATTGTCATCTAGCGCCGTCGGCCATGGGCAGCCACTATGATGCTCTGTGTCTCACAGTAGCTGCTGAATATTCAAATGGTGTCTCTATGGTGTGTACCATTTCAGTGGACAACTTCCCATGCTGGCAATCCTTTTCATCACAATGTGGCAATATGTGCATGGTCTGAGCTTAAAATGACTCTTCACGGCATTGACCAGAGTACACAAGCCCAATTGCTCCATTTACAATTTGATGCACTATGCACTTCACTTGCATTCGCTGGGAATGCAGGTTTACTTTTACTTTCTCCTTTTCTTGTAATTATAAGAATATTGAGAAAGAGAATTCAGAAGAAATTCACACAGTGAAAGTCATGAGGATGATGTTACTACACAAGTATTCCATTCCAGTGTTCACATTAAGAATAATAAAAATTTTGAGGTTATTATAGACTAAGAATTATTATAGACTATAGACTAAGAATGAACCATGGACCTTGCCGTTGGTGGGGAGGCTTGCGTGCCTCAGCAATACAGATAGCTGTACCGTAGGTACAACCACAATGGAGGGGTATCTGTTGAGAGGCCAGACAAACGTGTGGTTCCTGAAGAGGGGCAGCAGCCTTTTCAGTAGTTGCAAGGGCAACAGTCTGGATGATTGACTGATCTGGCCTTGTAACAATAACCAAAACGGCCTTGCTGTGCTGGTACTGCGAACGGTTGAAAGCAAGGGGAAACTATGGCCGTAATTTTTCCCGAGGGCTTGCAGCTTTACTGTATGATTAAACGATGATGGCGTCCTCTTGGGTAAAATATTCCGGAGGTAAAATAGTCCCCCATTCGGATCTCCGGACGGGGACTACTCAAGAGGATGTCGTTATCAGGAGAAAGAAAACTGGCATTCTACGGATCAGAGCGTGGAATGTCAGATCCCTTAATCGGGCAGGTAGGTTAGAAAATTTGAAAAGGGAAATGGATAGGTTAAAGTTAAATATAGTGGGAATTAGTGAAGTTCGGTGGCAGGAGGAACAAGACTTCTGGTCAGGTGACTACGGGTTATAAACACAAAGTCAAATAGGGGTAATGCAGGAGTAGGTTTAATAATGAATAGGAAAATAGGAACGCGGGTAAGCTACTACAAACAGCATAGCGAACGCATTATTGTGGCCAGGATAGATACGAAGCCCACACCTACTACAGTAGTACAAGTTTATATGCCAACTAGCTCTGCAGATGATGAAGAAATTGAAGAAATGTATGATGAAATAAAAGAAATTATTCAGATAGTGAAGGGAGACGAAAATTTGATAGTCATGGGTGGCTGGAATTCGAGTGTAGGAAAAGGGAGAGAAGGAAACGTAGTAGGTGAATATGGATTGGGGCTAAGAAATGAAACAGGAAGCCGCCTGGTAGAATTTTGCACAGAGCACAACTTAATCATAGCTAACACTTGGTTTAAGAATCATGATAGAAGGTTGTATACATGGAAGAACCCTGGAGATACTAAAAGGTATCAGATAGATTATATAATGGTAAGACAGAGATCTAGGAACCAGGTTTTAAATTGTAAGACATTTCCAGGGGCAGATGTGGACTCTGACCACAATCTATTGGTTATAACCTGTAGATTAAAACTGAAGAAACTGCAAAAAGGTGGGAATTTAAGGAGATGGGACCTGGATAAACTGAAAGAACCAGAGGTTGTACAGAGTTTCAGGGAGAGCATAAGGAAACAATTGACAGGAATGGGGGAAAGAAATACAGTGGAAGAAGAATGGGTAGCTTTGAAGGATGAAGTAGTGAAGGCAGCAGAGGATCAAGTAGGTAAAAAGACGAGGGCTAGTAGAAATCCTTGGGTAACAGAAGAAATATTGAATTTAATTGATGAAAGTAGAAAATATAAAAATGCAGTAAATGAAGCAGGCAAAAAGGAATACAAACGTCTCAAAAATGAGATCGACAGGAAGTGCAAAATGGCTAAGCAGGGATGGCTAGAGGACAAATGTAAGGATGTAGAGGCTTTTCTCACTAGGGGTAAGATAGATACTGCCTACAGGAAAATTAAAGAGACCTTTGCAGATAAGAGAACCACTTGTATGAACATCAAGAGCTCAGATGGAAACCCAGTTCGAAGCAAAGAAGGGAAAGCAGAAAGGTGGAAGGAGTATATAGAGGGTCTATACAAGAGAATGTAGATGAAGATGAAATGGGAGATACGATACTGCGTGAAGAGTTCGACAGAGCACTGAAAGACCTGAGTCGAAACAAGGCCCCCGGAGTAGACAACATTCCATTGGAACTACTGACGGCCTTGGGAGAGCCAATCCTGACAAAACTCTACCATCTGGTGAGCAAGAAGTATGAAACAGGCGAAATATCCTCAGACTTCAAGAAGAATATAATAATTCCAATCCCAAAGAAAGCAGGTGTTGACAGATGTGAGAATTACCGAACAATCAGTTTAATAAGCCACAGCTGCAAAATACTAACGCGAATTCTTTACAGACGAATGGAAAAACTAGTAGAAGCCCACCTCGGGGAAGATCAGTTTGGATTCCGTAGAAATACTGGAACACGTGAGGCAATACTGACCTTTGACTTATCTTAGAAGAAATATTAAGGAAAGGCAAACCTTCGTTTCTAGCATTTGACAATGTTGACTGGAATACTCTCTTTCAAATTCTAAAGGTGGCAGGGGTAAAATACAGGGAGCGAAAGGCTATTTACAATTTGTACAGAAAGCAGATGGCAGTTATAAGAGTCGATGGACATGAAAGGGAAGCAGTGGTTGGGAAGGGAGTAAGACAGGGTTGTAGCCTCTCCCCGATGTTATTCAATCTGTATATTGAGCAAGCAGTAAAGGAAACAAAAGAAAAATTCGGAGTAGGTATTAAAATCCATGGAGAGGAAATAAAAACTTTGAAGTTCGCTGATGACATTGTAATTCTCTCTGAGACAGCAAAAGACTTGGAAGAGCAGTTGAACGGAATGGATGGTGTCTTGAAGGGAGGATATAAGATGAACATCAACAAAAGCAAAACGAGTATAATGGAATGTAGTCGAATTAAGTCGGGTGATGTTGAGGGTATTAGATTAGGAAATGAGACACTTAAAGTAGTAAAGGAGTTTTGCTATTTGGGGAGCAAAATAACTGATGATGGTCGAAGTAGAGAGGATATAAAATGTAGACTGGCAATGGCAAGGAAAGCGTTTCTGAAGAAGAGCAATTTGTTAACATCGAGTACAGATTTAAGTGTCAGGAAGTCATTTCTGAAAGTATTTGTATGGAGTGTAGCCATGTATGGAAGTGAAACATGGACGATAAATAGTTTGGACAAGAAGAGAATAGAAGCTTTCGAAATGTGGTGCTACAGAAGAATGCTGAAGATTAGATGGGTAGATCACATAACTAATGAGGAGGTATTGAATAGGATTGGGGAGAAGAGGAGTCTGTGGCACAACTTGACCAGAAGAAGGGATCGTTTGGTAGGACATGTTCTGAGGCATCAAGGGATCACCAATTTAGCATTGGAGGGCAGCGTGGAGGGTAAAAATCGTAGGGGGAGACCAAGAGATGAATACGTTAAGCACATTCAGAGGGATGTAGGTTGCATTAGGTACTGGGAGATGAAAAAGCTTGCACAGGACAGAGTAGCATGGAGAGCTGCATCAAACCAGTCTCAGGACTGAAGACCACAACAACAACATAGACTAAGTGCCACCTCAGTACAACATACATTGAAATGTAAATTCGCTGCATCTTATTTGCAGAAACTTGCTTGAAACTGGCAAGGAATGCCAAAATGGAGAATTGTGTCACACTTTCCCTGCATAAAAGTTCTCACATTCAGGAAGGTGATGGTTCAAACCTGTGTCCAGCCATTCTAATTTAGGTTAACCATGATTTCATTAAATCATGTAAGGCAAATGACAGGATGGTTCCTTCAAAAGGGCGTGGCCACTTTCCTTCTCCATCCTTCTCTAATCTGACTTTGAGCTCCATCTCTAATGATTTTGTTGTTGACGATACGTTAAACGCAAATGTCCTCCTCCTCCTCCTCTTCTCCTGCATAAAAGCCAAATGTGTTTGTTATTGTACCACCTCACTCTGTAAAGTTTGTGCACTAAACCACTTACCAGCAAAGTTCCATTTGGCATAAGCAAAAGGAGAAGAATTGTCTTTAGACTTATTTTATGAAATGAGGCAATTAAAAGTGCCACTTCTCAGTACTTCAACAGAGTGGTCACAAAATATGAGTACAGAAGAATTACTTGAAACATTTGTAATGGGTAAGTGATTGAAATGATGAATAGGTAGGTGTTACATGCATTTACATAAGGGAGAACAGCAGTGAGGTAAACAGGAGCAAAAATTGGTTCAAATGGCTCTGAGCACTATGGGACTTAACATCTGAGGTCATCAGTCCCCTAAAACTTAGAACTACTTAAACCTAACTAACCTAAGGACATCACACACATCCATGCCCGAGGCAGGATTTGAACCTGTGACCGTAGCGGTTGCGCAGTTCCAGACTGAAGCACCTAGAACCGCTTGGCCACTCCGACTGGCAAACAGGAGTAAAGTATGCTAATAGATGTTCTGTTTTCTTCAGCATCCAAATAGTAATATAGCAACTTGTCAGCAGTAAATGAGACAAAGTAACACTTTCAGTGTGGAACAGATGCTATTTCATGCAAATATGTTTTTAATTGATGCAGCAAAGAACAGTTCCTGGAATTTGATATGTACTATTCAAATGAGCATTAGAGACTTTGCACTGCTGATGAAAGATGAATACTTAATCATTAATTTTTATTAAGAATCTTGTAGCACACACAGGATATATCAGACACAGTGTTAACTTACAATATAAACAGATTGCAGAGTATCTGGCTAGTCAAACCAAACACTCAGCCATGAGGATGAAGATGTGGAGCAAAAACAAATAAAATTCGAAAGTATTACTAAATATGCCTTAGGCTACGCTGAGTTATGGGTAATGAGGAAGACCCGCAATGGTTCTGTAGCAACATTTGAAATTTGTTGCAAAAGCAAAGAGAACTTCATCACAGATTTTCAAGTGAAGTCAATGTCTAGCTAACACAAACAAAAGCTAAATAACGCCATTGTGGTCATAAGGAGAGCATTGAGAGAAGCATTCAACAGTATAAAGGTAAAATTATAAAATTAAATTATATATGTACAGGGTGTTACAAAAAGGTACGGCCAAACTTTCAGGAAACATTCCTCACACGCAAAGAAAGAAAATACATTATGTGGACATAAGTCCGGAGATGCTTACTTTCCATGTTAGAGCTCATTATATTACTTCTCTTCAAATCACATTAATCATGGAATGGAAACACACAGCAACAGAATGTACCAGCGTGACTTCAAACACTTTGTTACAGGAAATGTTCAAAATGTCCTCCGTTAGCGAGGATACATGCATCCACCCTCCGTCGCATGGAATCCCTGATGCGCTGATGCAGCCCTGCAGAAAAGCGTATTGTATCACAGCCGTCCACAATACGAGCACAAAGAGTCTCTACATGTGGTACCGGGGTTACATAGACAAGAGCTTTCAAATGCCCCCATAAATGAAAGTCAAGAGGGTTGAGGTCAGGAGAGCGTGGAGGCCATGGAATTGGTCCGCCTCTACCAATCCATTGGTCACCGAATCTGTTGTTGAGAAGCGTACGAGCACTTCGACTGAAATGTGCAGGAGCTCCATCGTGCATGAACCACATGTTGTGTCGTACTTGTAAAGGCACATGTTCTCGCAGCACAGGTAGAGCATCCCGTATGAAATCATGATAACGTGCTCCATTGAGCGTAGGTGGAAGAACATGGGGTCCAATCAAGACATCACCAACAATGCCTGCCCAAACGTTCACAGAAAATCTGTGTTGATGACGTGATTGCACAATTGCATGCGGATTCTCGTCAGCCCACACATGTTGATTGTGAAAATTGAGAATTTTATCACATTGGAATGAAGCCTCATCCGTAAAGAGAACATTTGCACTGAAATGAGGATTGACACATTGTTGTATGAACCATTAGCAGAAGTGTACCCGTAGAGGCCAATCAGCTGCTGATAGTGCCTGCACACACTGTACATGGTACGGAAACAACTGGTTCTCCCGTAACACTCTTCATACAGTGACATGGTCAACATTACCTTGTACAGCAGCAACTTCTCTGATGCTGACATTAGGGTTATCGTCAACTGCACGAAGAATTGCCTCGTCCATTGCAGGTGTCCTTGTTGTTCTAGGTCTTCCCCAGTCGCGAGTCATAGGCTCGCTCCGTGCTCCCTAAGACGCCGGTCAGTTGCTTCAAATGTTCTGGAAATCTGTCTCAATACAAACATACTGTGCCACGGCTATTGCCCTGTGCTAATCCATACATCAAATGGGCATCTGCCAACTCCGCATTTGTAAACATTGCACTGACTGCAAAACCACGTTCGTGATGAATACTAACCTGTTAATGCTATGTACTTATGTGCTTGATGCTAGTACTGTAGACCAATGAGTCGCATGTCAACACAAGCACCAAAGTCAACATTACATTCCTGCAGTTGGGCCAACTGGCGGTGAATTGAGGAAGTACAGTACATACTGATGAAACTAAAATGAGCTCTAACATGGAAATTAAGCGTTTCTGGATACATGTCCACATAACATCTTTTCTTTATTTGTGTGTGAGGAATGTTTCCTGAAAGTTTGGCCGTACCTTTTTGGAACACCCTGTGTATATATATATATAATCACTCCATCTTCAGGCCACAAGTGGCCCATGGGGACCATCCAACCGCCGTGTGATCCTCAGCTGAGGATGCGGATAGGAGGGGCATGTGGCCAGCACACCACTCTCCCAGTCGTTATGATGGTTTTCTTTGACCGGAGCCACTACTATTCGGTCGAGTAGCTCTTCAATTGACATCACGAGGCTGAGTGCATCCCGAAAAATGGCAACAGCGATGACGGCCCGGACAGTCACTCGTCCAAGTGCCGGCCATGCCCGACAGCACTTAACTTTGGTTATCTGATGGGAACCGGTGTACCCACTATGGCAAGGCCGTAAGCAATATATGTACAATACACTTAAATCGAGCAGTTCACACACAGTCATATGCATGAACAAATGTTCACAGATGACTGTGTGACAAAACCAGCTTTTCTTTTGTACGAAACAAAAACAAATATGGAATCATTTACATCTCCGAATTTTACAGATGCAAGCAAAAATCAAGCAGAATATGAGTAACATATTCACAATGCAATTCAAAGAGTGCAATACACACAAGAAGTCACAATCAGGAGCACAGTGCAATGACACTAGCTTCTGTCTAGTACAAAATGAAAGCAAATATGGAAGATTTTGAATCACCCAATAAAAAATGGAGATGACGAATTGATAAACTTGTAGCACTCCAAGTGGCCTGGCAGTAAACCAAGGTCACATTACTGGAAGTCCCTATATGAGTCTCTCCCTCTGACCAAATCACTTGGAGCTTTCCACTTCATACATTGTGTTGCCATAGTCAGAGAGTAGTATCTTGAGATACTCATGAATGTACAGTGAAAAACAGAAAACGTGAGCAAACAGCACAAGTGGCTCAATTTCAGTGCTAGAAATGCATTGCCTGTTTTGTCACCTCTCACTGATTATGTAAAAGTGTCATCCCATTGGGTATGCAAAACTGATGCATTGCCAACCTACGAGTAGTACAGCAACACAGCCATGACTGCCACTGGTTCTCATCTCAAAGAAATGTGGTTAAAGTGTAAAACTAACAGCAAAAAAACTGTACCACTGTAGACAAAGTGACAGATAATTTGGGCTGTTTGGTAATAGCAGCAGAAAAGACAGGCCAAGGTTTGATGTCAGGCAGAGGAAGTGAGTCACCAATTTGGGAAACTTGATGCTATCTCTGTAAACTGCCTCTGCCACACACTTAAGGATTGCTTACTTGACTGGCTGGAAGAGGGTGCTCCAGAATGCCTGCTGGCTATTTCTCCTGCTTCTGCTCCTTACTTTTGCTGCTTGTAGGTAGGTTTCTTTCTATGAGAACCAGGTCACCACATACAGAGCTATGTTGAACAGTTGTGAAGGAGCTCCTACATAGCAATGAAATCGGTACCAACTCGAAATGTTGGCTGCCAAGACACCTAAAAGAAGTACCAACATACCATTTACAAATTCCTCAGATATTGAGAAAACCTAATATAATTACCTACTTTTGATAATTATGTATGAATAACTATTCTGCATTTTTATATAATTAAAATGTAGCTTTTCTTCTCTTTGAGGATCCAAAAACTTAAAGGGGACACGTATGTAAGTGTACCCCTAGAAACCCAGAACTAGAAAGAACTAAAAATGAAAGTCCTATTATATGTTCATGTTTCTTACTAAAATCACCTAGCTTCATCTTTTGCAAACTGAAATTATAATTTTGCATGTTTAGCAATGCAGGTTAATTTAAAAAGATTATCTACCATGAGTATGTGGACTCTTGTGATCATGGAGAACATTCTCTGGTGTAATAGCTTGGGAAGTGGAGTGATGAGCTGAAAATAAATCATTTCTTATTGAATTCACTCAAAAGAAAACAACCATAAAAATTTAGGAGAATATTTACTCCAACTATACAATTGGGTGTGAGAGTAACAAATTAACTGACCTTAAGCATATAGGTTGCATTGTAATTCAAATATGTATCTTCTCCAGAAAGAAGTAAAAGATCTGGTGTCTTATGTCAGAAAAAATATCTAACCAATAAATTAGACTGTTGGAGAGTGATTCTTTACAGTTCCTCGTCTATAATTACTCCCAAGATATATAAAATAATTCAGTTTTAATTAACCCTTATTTCATTATCCAGTCTTCATTTTCAAATCATCTGTGACTAGCATTCATTTATCTCACCCTGACATAAATGAAATTATGGCATACTTTATGTCTACTTCACTTGTTTTTTAAAACACACACACACACACACACACTCTCTCTCTCTCTCTCTCTCTCTCTCTCACACACACACACACACACACACACACACACACACACACACACACACACACTCTCCTAACCAGGAGCGAATTTTATTATATCGTCTGTGTGCTTTAATAGTTTAGTTTCTTGAGTTTCTGCATGTAAATTTAATACGAGGGCAGTTCAATAAGTAATGCAACACATTTTTTTCTCGGCCAATTTTGGTTGAAAAAAGTGGCTGTTAAAGTGGCGTCTGTAACGGATGTGCGTTGCAAACAACGGGCAGTGATCGAGTTTCTTTTGGCGGAAAACCAGGGCATCTCAGATATTCATAGGCGCTTGCAGAATGTCTACGGTGATCTGGCAGTGGACAAAATCACGGTGAGTCGTTGGGCAAAGCGTGTGTCATCATCGCCGCAAGGTCAATCAAGACTGTCTGATCTCCCGCGTGCGGGCCGGCCGTGCACAGCTGTGACTCCTGCAATGGCGGAGCGTGCGAACACACTCAGTGCTCAACTTGACATCTCTGTTGGTAGTGCTGTCACAATTGTTCACCAGTTGGGATATTCAAAGGTTTGTTCCCGCTGGGTCCCTCGTTGTCTAACCGAACACCATAAAGAGCAAAGGAGAACCATCTGTGCAGAATTGCTTGCTCGTCATGTGGCTGAGGGTGACAATTTCTTGTCAAAGATTGTTGCAGGCGATGAAACATGGGTTCATCACTTCGAACCTGAAACAAAACGGCAATCAATGGAGTGGCGGCGCACCCACTCCCCTACCAAGAAAAAGTTTAAAGCCATACTCTCAGCCGGTCAAGTCATGGTTACAGTCTTCTGGGACGCTGAAGGGGTTATTCTGTTCGATGTCCTTCCCCATGGTCAAACGATCAACTCTGAAGTGTATTGTGCTACTTTTCAGAAATTGAAGAAACGACTTCAGCGTGTTCGTAGGCACAAAAATCTGAACGAACTTCTCCTTCTTCATGACAACGCAAGACCTCACACAAGTCTTAGCACCCGAGAGGAGCTCACAAAACTTCAGTGGACTGTTCTTCCTTATGCACCCTACAGCCCCGATCTCTCACCGTCGGATTTCCATATGTTTGGCCCAATGAAGGACGCAATCCGTGGGAGGCACTACGCGGATGATGAAGAAGTTATTGATGCAGTACGACGTTGGCTCCAACATCGACCAGTGGAATGGTACCGTGCAGGCATACAGGCCCTCATTTCAAGGTGGCGTAAGGCCGTAGCATTGAATGGAGATTACGTTGAAAAATAGTGTTGTGTAGCTAAAAGATTGGGGAATAACCTGGTGTATTTCAATGCTGAATAAAACAACCCCTGTTTCAGAAAAAAAATGTGTTGCATTACTTATTGAACTGCCCTCGTATCTAATAGGAAAGTAAACCAGTTGTGTGACATACTACAAGTTCCTAATCAGGGGCAAATTATTTAGTTTCACCTGAGTGCTTCAGTAGTTAGGTTTTCGAATATCTGCATATTAGTAGATACAGTTTGTGCGTTTCCATCAGGGCCTAGAGTAGAGTTGCCCAGCACATGCCGATAGTCCGTTTATCTGCATAGTTTAGTTTTCCACGGTCTTTAGTATGGTCAGGGACTGCGATTGTTGTTTGCGGATGCAAGCCGAGTTGGTGACACTTCGCTCTCAGCTTCAGGCTGTGATGGCTCTGGTTACACAGCTTGAGGCTGCAGTGGATGGGCACCACTGTTGTGGGCTAGTCGTGGGGATCCAACGGACGTCCAGCACGTCTGAGTCCTCCGATCGGTCCTCACCGGTGCCCAACCCAGTTACTGCTCGCACTGAGGCTGACCCTTCACCTGTGGTCGAGTGGGAGGTCGCCCCAGGGTGAAGCAGGTGGTGAAAAACTTCCCAGGCGGCCGCACGTAAGGCCTCCCCAGTTTGTCTGATAAACAGGTTCCAGGTGCTGTCTGTGGCTGACACTGTCGCTGAGCTAGATGCTGTCGCCTGTCCTGTTTCAGAGGAAACCACTCAGCCTGCAAGATCCGGGCAATCGCAGAGGGTGATCCTTATTGGTAGTTGGGAGCTCCAACGTTAGACGCGTTCCGGGTCCCTTAGGGACTTGGGTGACAAGAAGGGTAAGAAAACCAATGTGCACTCCATGTGCATACAGGTTGGAGTCATTCCAGATGTGGAAGGGGTCCTCCTGGATGCCATGAAGAGCACAGGGTGTAGCCAATTGCAGGTGGTTGCTCACGTCGTTACAAATGATGTGTGTCACTTTGGATCAGAAGAGATTCTCTCTGGTTTCGAGCGGCTAACATTAGTGGTAAAGGCTGCCAGTCTTGCTTGCAAGATGAAAACAGAGCTGACAATTTGCAGCATAGTCGACAGGACCAATTGCGGACTTCTGGTACAGAGCCGAGTGGAGGGTCTGAATCAGAGGCTTAGATGGTTCTGCGACCGTGTAGGCTGCAGGTTCCTCGACTTGCGCCAAAGGGTGGTTCCATTGAATAGGTCAGGTGTCCACTATACGCAGGAGGCGGCTACACGGGTAGCGGGGGCTGTGTGGCGTGGACTGGGCGGTTTTTTAGGTTAGAGGGTCTCGGGAAAACACAAGGACTTCAGTACAAAGGGTGCAGGCTAAACACAGGAAGAACGTAGATACAGGAACCATTGGTATAACAGTCGTAAATTGTCGTAGCTGTGTTGGGAAAGTACCAGAGGTCTAAGCGCTAATAGAAAGCACTGATGCTCAAATCGTTATAGGCACTGAAAGTTGGCTAAAGCTGGATATAAGCTCAGCTGAAATTTTTGCGAAGAACCTAACGGTGTTCCGAAAGGATAGGCTAAACACGGTTGGCAGTGGCGTGTTTGTTGCTGTCAGAAGTAGTTTATCTTGTCGCGAAATTGAAATAGATACTTCCTGTGAGTTAGTGTGGGCAGAGGTCATTGTTGGCAACTGGAATAAAATAATAATTGGATACTTTTACCGACTTCTCAATTCAAATGATACAGTTGCTGAAAGGTTCAAAGAAAACTTGAGTTTGATTTCAAACACGTACCCGACTCGTACGATAATAGTTGGTGGTCTTTAATTTACTCTCGATATGTTGGCAAAATACATGTTTAATTCCGGAGGTACGCATAAAATATCATCCAAAATTGTGCTAAACGCATTCTCTGAAAATTATTTCGGGCGGTTAGTTCATGAGCCCACGCGAATAGTAAACGGTTGTGAAAATACACTTGACCTCTTAGCAACAAATAGTCCTGAATTAATAACGAGCATCAAAACTGATTCAGTGTTTAGTGAACACAGTGTTGTCGTGGCGAGACTGAATATTGTAATCCCCAAATCCTCGAAAAATAAGCGAAAAATATACCTATTCAAAAAAGCAAATAAAAATTCACTTGATGCCATCCTAAGAGACAATCTCCACTCATTCCAAATTAATGAGTGTAGATCAGATGTGGCTTAAATTCAAAGAAACGGTATCGGCAGCAATTGAGAGATTTATATCAAATAAATTAACAAACGACGGAGCTGATCCTGCTTGGTACACAAAACGGGTTAGAACACTGTTGCAGAAACAACGAAACAAACATGCCAAATTTTAACAGACGCAAAATCCACAAGATTGGCGATCTTTTACAGACGCTCGAAATTTAGCGCGGACTTAAATGTGAGATGCCTATAACAGTTTCCACAACGAAACATTGTCTCGAAACCTGGCAGAAAATCCAAAGAGATTCTGGTCGTATGTGAAGTATGTTAGCGGCAAGAAACAATCAATTCCTTCTCTGCGTTATAGCAATGGAGATAGTGTCGAAGACAGTGCTGCCAAAGCAGAGTTACTAAACACAGCCTTCCGAGATGCCTTCACAAAATAAGACGAAGTAAATATTCCAGAACTCGAATCGAGAACAGCTACCAACATGAGTAACGTAGAAGTAAATATCCTCGGAGTAGTGAAGCAACTTCAATCACTTAATAAAAGCACGTCTTCTGGTACAGACTGTATACCAATTAGGTTCCTTTCGGAGTATGCTGATGCACTAGCTCCATACTTAAGTCATATACAACCGTACGCTCGACGAAAGAGCCATACCCAAAGATTGGAAAGTTTGCACAGGTCACACCAATATTCAAGAAAGGTAGTAGGAGTAATCCACTAAATTACAGGCCCATCTCATTAACGTCGATATACAGCAGGATTTTAGAACATATATTGTGTTCGAACATTATGAATTACCTCGAAGAAAACGGTCTATTGACACACAGTCAACATGGGTTTATTCACATAAAGTTTTGAGTGCTATTGACAAGGGATTTCAGATCGATTCCGTATTTCTGGATTTCCGGAAGGCTTTTGACACTGTACCACAACCACACAAGTGGCTCGTAGTGAAATTGCGGGCTTATGGAATATCGTCTCAGTTATGTGACTAGATTTGTGATTTCCTGTCAGAGAGGTCACAGTTCGTAGTAACTGACGGAAAGTCATCGAGTAAAACAGAAGTGATTTCTGGCGTTCCCCAAGGTAGGCCCTTTGCTGTTCCGTATCTATATAGTCGATTCTGGAGACAATCTGAGCAGCCGTCTTCGGTTGTTTGATGATGAAGCTGTCGTTTATCGACTAATAAAGTCACCAGAAGATCAAAACAAACTGCAAAACGATTTAGAAAAGATATCTGAATGGTGTGATAAGTGGCAGTTGGTCCTAAATAACGAAAAGTGTGCGGTCATCCACATGAGTGCTAAAAGGAACTTGTTAAACTTCGGTTACACGATAAATCAGTCTAATCTAAAAGCCGCAAATTCAACTACATACCTAGGTATTACAATTACGAACAACTGAAATTGGAAAGATCAAGGAACACATAGAAAATGTTGCGGGGAAGGCCAACCAAAGACTGTGTTCTGTTGGCCGGACACTTAGAAAATACAACAGACCTACTGAGGAGACTGCCTACACTACGCTTGTCCGTCCTCTTTTAGAATACTGCTACGCGGTGTGGGATCCTTACCAGATAGGGCTGACGGAGTACATCAAGAAAGGCAGATCGTCTTCTATTATCGCGAAATATGGGAGTGTCACAGAGATGATACAGGATTTGGGCTGGTAATCATTAAAAGAAAAGCGTATTTCGTTACGACGCAATCTTCTCACGAAATTCCAATCACCAACTTTCTCCTCCGAATGCGAAAATATTTTGTTGTCACCGACCTACACAGGGAGGAACGATCACCACGATACAGTAAGGGAAATCAGAGCTCGTACAGAAAGATACAGGTGTTCAGTCTTTCCACGCGCTATACGAGATTGGAATAATAGAGAATTGTGAAGGTGGTTCGATGAACCCTCTGCCAGGCACTTGAATGTGATTTGCAGAGTATCCATGTTGATGTAGATGTAGATTGACACTATAAAAAGAGATGTCTTAGCATCCAAAGATATGCATGACGACAGGGATTAATTTCGGCAGCATATTGGTTTGTAAAGACATACTGTAATCCATGAGAAATTTATTTATTTATTTTCGAGTTCCGTGGATCCTTAACGTGAGTGTGCAAACATTTGTAGAGAAATAATGAATATCATTAGCTCTTTAAAATTCTCCGGTTCTGGAGGACATGATGGCCTCTGTGTTAATGTATTATAAGTGTGTAGACAAAATATCTCTGTACCTCTGTCTGTAGCACTAAATAATGTTATAGAACCAGGCTCCTTCCCAGACAGAGTAAAATAGTCCTGATAACACTGATCTTTAAAAAAAGGTAACAAATACAAAATGAAAAATTACAGGTCAATCTCGATACTTCCCAACTTTTATAAAATAGTTAAAAAAGTCATATATAATTACCAATTTTCTCGACAAACACAGTCAACTGTCTGAAAATCAAACTAGATTCCTAAAATGTAAATCAACTAGCATTGCAGCTGCTCAGTTAATTGAAGAAGCATTGCAAGGGCTTGCTGAAAAGTGATGCCTCTGAATTTTTTATGTGAAAACTCTTAAAGCGTTTAAAATAAAATGCATGTTATTAACATTCTGTGTCTTTATTATTCATGTCTACATATCTGCAGGCCTCTGCTGTTACAGGGCTTTGGATTGTAGTATGTAACATGGAGGTGTTAACATGACTGTTGGTGCATGAGAAACAGCATACTGTAATCAAGTTTCGAATACAATGCGTCCATCCACACATGGAGCACATTCCCCTTCACTGTGACAATGCCAGACCACATACAAGCTCTGTGACACCTGCATCAACCTGATGCCTTGGGTTCATTGTCACTGATCATCTCCATACAGTCCCGACTTGGCCCCATTCGATTTTAATTTGTTTCCAAAGCTTCTTCACTTTGATAGTGATAAAGCAGCGCAAGCACAGGTGAGGTTGAGGCTCTGTCAACAAAGTCAAAAAATCTACAGTGACAGTATCAACTGGTATCTTACAGGGAGATATGTGTTTGTCACCATGGTGGCTTAGCTGAGAAATAAATCTGTAGACTTGAAGAATAAAGATGTAGAATGTTAATAATGTTTGTTTTATTTAAAAAGCGTTAAGACTTTTCACATAAAAAATTTGGAGGCATTACTTTTCAGCACACGCTCGTAAGTGTCATCAAGAACAAGGAATAGTTTGCATGTTTGTACCTTTTAATTGTGCGAATGTCACTATTCTACTATATAAGCTATGGAACACTGGCATCAGAGGCACTGCCTGTGGCCTAATAATTTCCTGCATGAGTAACTGAAAACAGTTTGTACTGCTTAAAATTGAAACTGGGGTTCACAAATGTAAAATGACCAAATAAAATATGGAGTGACACAGGGATCAATTTTGGGCCCTCTTCTGTTTTTGATTATGTGAATGACATTAAATATTGCTCTGTAAGTTCTGAAATACTTCTGTATGCAACTGATATGACCATTGTGTAAAAAAAGGGAATCATTTAATGGACTAGAGACCCATTGTAATAATGTGAAAAATGAAATTTTTCAGTACTTTAATGAAAGCCACCAAAATGTGAGCGCCAGTAAGACTTGTCTGATACAGTTCAACAACTGTATATTTAATGATTAAATTAAACTATAATAGGCAAGTAAATGGCAAAAAAGAGCTTAGTGTAAAATTCATTTGTTTAGCCATTCAAAGCAATCTGGAATGGGAAATGCATGTTGATTTTCTAGTATGTAAGTTATCTAAGGAAATATTTGCAATCAATATGGTTAGCAAGTTTTGCAAAGACACTGTTGCCCTACAAAATGTGTACCATGCTTCATTTTTCTCACACTTGAACTACAAAATAGAAATTTGGGGAGCAACAACCGTGGCAAATCTAAACAAGCTAATGATGCCTCAAAGAAGTGCTCTAAGAATCGTCAGTGGAGCCAAATATAAGGAATCATATCATGACTTGTTTCCAAAAACTGGTGTGCTGACAACAGTAAACATGTGCATTCTAAAAGCCATATTGCTCCGTGAATGTTGCACTACAACATATATTCTAATTTGCATAGGTATGATACCAGAAATAAAGAAAAATAATTTTACATCAGCAGTTACGGACACAGCATTCTATTGACTAGAATTTCACAATGCACCTGAAACATTAAAGCAGAAATCAAGTCAGCATACAGAATTGTTTCCAGACTTTGAATTTCCAGTGTATCCAACATATGCACCAATCATCATGCCAGCAGCATTGCATAGTGCATCTGATTCATTAGAACTGAAATCAAATCAGCACGCAGAACTGTTCCAGACTTTGAGTTTCCATCATCACCTTGGTCTGCTCCACTTGTCGAGCTACAACAACTGTATAGCGGAACTATGAAAGTGGTGTTATTCTCTTCAATGCACTAGCTGAGTGAGAGAAACAGTAAATGTGTTGTTGCAGACTTGTTCACAGATCATGAGCTAAATGTAATGGTGATTTCCGGAAGCCCAAGATTCAGTGGCATGGAAGTAGTGCTTTCAGACTATGAATGGTATCAATTATGTCAGAATTCAACACAAATAATTGCAATGGTCAACATTCAAGCACCTGCAGTGTTACTGGATAATCGTACAATACAGGTTGGGCACTAACCAAGAACAACGAAAGTGAAA
Source organism: Schistocerca cancellata (assembly GCF_023864275.1). Classification (NCBI taxonomy): domain Eukaryota; kingdom Metazoa; phylum Arthropoda; class Insecta; order Orthoptera; family Acrididae; genus Schistocerca; species Schistocerca cancellata. Next base: position 18,513,578 of record NC_064629.1, read on the forward strand.
AACAATGAGAATATCATGCAGTGCGTTCATTTTCAGGAATTTACATTGAGTAACTTGATGTGTGCTAGCTGAGCCATCCATTGTGTTGTGTATAAACATCATGGGTGGTCGGAATATGAGTATGGATTGTATGGAAATATGTGGCATGCACTTACAGACCTTATTTGTCAGAACACTTCTGAGGAAATTTTCACTAAAGATTTTGATATGTGTTGTATTTCAGTACGCAGTATGTATAATGGATCAGCAACATCACTACCTGATGTTGCCAGAGATCTATGTGCACATTTGTACCTATTTGTATACACTAAAATGCAAGCTCATATAAAACAAGCCAAAATAAATGAAAATTTATCTCTCTAAACTATGTTTAATTTAATTAAATACCTCAAACATGTTGAATAAAAATATATGGTTCAGATTTCTGAAGTACAAAAGCCAATTAGATGATTTACATGATCAGTAATCTAGATAAAAAGGCAATTGAGGCATATCTCAAGGAGGAACTGGAAACATTTATATATGGGCAGGAGTATGTAGAAGATCTATCACTGAAGTTTAGACGAATAGTTGTCCGTGCACAGAATACATATGTATGAAGTACAACAGTTCTTGATTTGGGGGACCATGACGTTACAGCTAAGCTAAATGGTAGCTTGTATTACTGCAGCAGTGTACTGAAGTATACTGTTTTGTTTGAGAGTTGACACAGCTTTTCATAAGAAGTGACTTATTTTGAATTTGCTCTGCACCCTTTAGTTTAAAATCCTGCATTTTGTGCATGTTTGTCTATTTATCGGGTGCAATTCTGAGCATTAAAAACTGTCTAGAGTATATTTCCGCCATATTTAGTATGGGTAGGATCTGTGATTGCCGTGTTCAGATGCGAGCTGAGTTGGTGAAATTTTGCTCAAAACTCCAGGTGGTGCTGGCTTTAGTCAAGCAGCTTGACACTGTTGCCAAGGGGCATCACTGTGGGGCAGGGAGCAAGACCGGGTGCAGACGTGGTGATCCAGGGGACTTCCAGAACTTCCCATGTATCCATCAATTGGTCCACTACTCTAGCTGCTCTGGGCACTGCCTGTGCTGAGGTTGGCTGCTCATTCATGGTTGAGTGGGAGGTTGCTCAAAAGGTGTGGCAGGCGGCAAAAGACTTTCCAGAGGGCCAATCAGAGGGCCTCCCCGTTCATATGATGAACAGGTTTCAGGCACTGCTTTTGTCTGGTAAATACCCTGAGCCAGACGTAGTCACTTGCACCATTTTTGAGGAAGCCTCACAGCCTGCAAGATCTGTACGATCACAGAGGGTGGGATTAGTGGTAGTTACGAGCTCCAAATTAGGCATGTGATGGAGCACCTTAGGGATATGGGTACCAAAGAAAGGACGGAATCCAGTGTACACTCTGTATGCATACCGGGAGGAGTAATTTCAGGTGTGGAATGGGTGCTTCCAGATGCCGTGAAGAGCACAGGATGCAGCCAACCAGCCGGCCGAAGTGGCCGTGCGGTTAAAGGCGCTGCAGTCTGGAACCGCGAGACCGCTACGGTCGCAGGTTCGAATCCTGCCTCGGGCATGGATGTTTGTGATGTCCTTAGGTCAGTTAGGTTTAACTAGTTCTAAGTTCTAGGGGACTAATGACCTCAACAGTTGAGTCCCATAGTGCTCAGAGCCATTTGCAGCCAACTGCCCGTGATGCCTCATGTTGGTACTAACAATGTGTATCACTTTAGACTAGAGGGATTCTCTGTGGTTTTGGGTGGTTAGCTGAACTGGTAAAGACTGCCAGACTTGCTTGTGATACGAAGGCGGAGCTCGCCATCCATTGCATAATCAACAGGACTGAATTCATAACTTCGGTACAGAGCCAAGTGGAAGGTATGAATCAGAGGCTCATACAGTTCTGCAAGCATGTAGGTTGCAGATTCCTTCACTTACGCCATAAATGTGGTCGGATTTGGGTTGTGCTTAATAGACCAGAGAAGTGGGTACAAGAGTAGTAGGGGCTATTTGGGTGATTTTTTAGGATAGAGGGTTATGGGAAACTATAGAAAGGGTTAAGGGCAAGTGGAGGATAAGGGTAGACCTATCAGCAATCAGTATTGTAGTTGTTAACTGTAGTAGCTGTGTTGGGAAAGAGCTAATACACACATGGCAAAAAAATCGCAAGAGCAAAAAATCACCAGACTTGCGATCAGGGTGAGTGGGATAACCACGAGAGTGCTCCTTCTGTCATACGAAAATGCCCCCTAGACTATAACTCCAGGTGTAGGTTCATTGTATTTAGCACTGTTGTGCTTGGGAATACATTTGTATATGTAACATATTTAAGTGATTAACATTGCAAGGTCACAAGTTAATGTATGAGATATGCCATTGCAGACGTGAAATGCTGGTACATTAATAACCGGTGTAAGCACCAGAATGTTAAATCCAAGCATGCAAACGTGCATGTATCGTGTTTTACAGTTGCCGGATGTCACTCTGTGGAATGGAGTTCCATGTCTGTTCACTTGGTCAGTCATTAAAGGGGCAGTTAATGCCGGTGGTGGATGGCGCTGGAGTTGTTCTCTGATGATGTCCCATATGTGTTCGATTGGAGACAAATCTCGTGATTGAACAGGTCAAGGCAACATGTCGACACTCTGTAGCGCATGTTGGTTTGCAACAGTGCTATGTGGGCGTGTGTTATCCTGTTGGAAAACACTTCCTGGAATGGTGTTCATGGATGACAACGCAATAGGCCATGTCACCAGACTTGCATCAGAGTGCGTAGGATAACCACGAGAGTGATCCTTCTGTCATACGAAAATGCACGCTAGACCATAACTCATTGTGCCTAGCACACAGACAGGTTGGTTGCAGCCCCTCGACTGGCCTCCTCCTAACCAACACGTGGGCATCACTGGCACTAGCACACAACAGACCTCCAATCTGCCCTCCAATGAACTCTCGCCTGAGATCAGTGAAGTAGCAAATGGCAGTGGTTTGGGGTCAGTGGAGTGGACGCTACAGGACGTCTGGGGCGGAGCTGTCCTTGAAGTAACCGACTTGTAGCACTTTGTTGCGTCACTGTTGTGCCAACTACTGTTCAAATTGCTGTTGCAGATGCAATACTATGCGTCAGAGCCATACACCGAACACGATGGTTTTCTTTCTCGGTAGTGCCACACGGTCGTCTGGAGCCCGGTGTTACTGCGACTCTCGTTATCCCCGCTGCCAGCAGTTACGTGCGGTGGCTACATTCCTGTTCAGTCTTTCTGCAGTATCGCAGAAGGAAAATCCAGCTTCTCGTAGCCCTATCACACGACCTCGTTCAAACTCAGTGAGATGGTGATAATGTCATCTTTGTCGCCTTAAAGGTATTCTTGACTAAAATCAACTCACCTCGTTCAATCTAAAAAGAAACTATCGTTCACGACCATTACAGCGTGTATTTGCTGCAAACCTGATTTGCATCCTCATAGTGACGCTACTAGCGCCACTCTTACCCGACGGGCGCGAAATCTGAACAGACGCCATCTTTCGATGTAGAAACAAGCCTCTTAAGTATCATTTATGTCGTACAGCTCATTAGTAGTGTTGCGGTTCTTTTTTTTACGTTAAGAAAGCACTGAAGCTCAAATCGTTGTAGGTACGGAAAGCTGGCTAAAGCCGGATGTAGGTTCAGTCGACATTTTTACAAAGGCCGTAACCATGTTCAGAAAGGATAGATTAAACACAGTTGGTGGAGGAGTGTTCATTGCTGTCGGAAGTAGATTCTATGAGTTAGTATAGGTAGAAGTTATATTTGACTACTGGAATAAATTAATAAATGGTTCCTTTTCTGATCCCGCAACTCAGATGATACAGTAGCTGAACAGTTCAAAGAAAACTTATTTCTCATTTCAAATGGGTAACCATATCAAACCATTACATTTGGTGGTGACAGTATATGTTTAAAGTCGATGGCAGGCAACAAACGTCGTCCGAAATCGTATTCAATGTTTTCTCAGAAAATTTTTGTGAATAATCAGTTCAGGAGCCCACTCAAAGTGTAAGTGGTTGTGGAAACAAATAATCCTGAGCAAATAGGGAGTATAATGACGGATACAGGCATTAGTTACCACAAGATGGTTGTAGCATGACTAAATACTGTAACGTCCGAAGCCACCAATAATAAACTAAAAATATATTTATTTAAAAAAGCCAATAAAAATTCGCTTCTTGAATTCCTAAGTAAGGGTCTCCACTCATTGCAATCTGACTGCGTAAGCATAGACCAGATGTGATTTAAATTCGAAGAAATAGCATCGATGGCAACTGAGAGATATATACACATAAATTAATAAGAGATGGTACTGATTCCCTATGGTACACAAAACAGGTCACAACACTGTTACAGAAACAACGAAAAAAGCATGCCAAATTTAAAGGAATGCAACATCCTGAAGACTGGCGAAGTTTTACAGAAGCTCGAAATTTAGCACGATCTACATAGCGAAACGCTTTTAATAGTTTCCACAAGGAACCTCTGTCTCAGAATCTGCAGGAAACCTAGAGAGGTTCTGGTCGTATGGTAATACACTAGCAGCAAGATGCAATCGATACCTTCACTGCGGGATAGCAATGGTAATGTTACCGATAAAGATCTCACATAGCAGATTTTCCGAAAACCCTTCATCAAAGAAGACCAAGTAAATATTCCAGAATTCGAATCAAAAACAGCTATCAACACGAGTAACTTAGAAGTACAAATCCTCGGTGTAGCGAAGTAGCCTAAATTACCTGATGAAGGCAAGGCCTCTGGTCCAGAATGTATATCACTCAGTTTCCTTTCAGAGTATGCTGATATCAGTAGCTCCACACTTAGCAGTCATATACAACCACTCGCTTGTCGAAAGATCCACACCTAAAGACTGGAAAGTCGCACCATAGGAATTAAAGACCTACATCACTAACGTAGGATTTTGGAATATATAGTGTGTTCGAAAATTACCTTGAAGAAAACAGTTTATTGACAAATAGCCAACACTGATTCAGGAAATATCGTTATTGTGAAAGGCAGCAACTAGCTCTTTATTCTCATGAAGTAATGAGTGCTATCGTCAGGGGATGTCAAACTCTTCCATATTTTTAGATTTCCAGCAGGCTTTTAACATTATTCGACACAAGTGACATGTAATTAACTGCATGTCTATGAATTATCATCTCAGTTGTGTGACTGGTTTCATGATTTCCTGTCAGAAAGGACACGGTTTATAGTAACTGTTAGAAAGTCAGAGTAAAACAAGCGATATGTGGCGTTCTCCAAGGAACTGTTATAGATCACACTTGTGTTCCTCGTTCACATTAACGATGTACGAGAGAATCTGAGCACGCCTCTTCGATGGTTTGCAGATGATGCTGTCATTTACTATCTTGTAAAGTCTTCAGATGATCAGAACCTATTGCCAAATGGTTCAGACAAGATATCTGTATGGTGCGAAGAGTGTCAATTGACTCTAAGTAATGAAATATGAAAGTCACTCACATGAGTACTAAAAGGAATCCGTTAAATTTGAGTTACATAACAGTCACACAAACGTAAAGGCTACGAAGTCAACTAAGTATTTATAGATTACTATTATGAATAATTTAAGTTGGAAAAGTTACATAGATAATGTTTTGGAGAAAGCGATTCATTGGCAGAACACCTAGAAAATGCAACAAACCTACGAAAGAGACTGCCTACACTACGCTTCTCCATCCCCTTCTGGAGTATTGCTGCACATTGTGGGATCTGAATCAGATAGGATTGACGGAAGGCACTGAGGAAGTTCAAAGAAGGCAGTTCATTTTCATTATCACAAAATAGGAATTTGGAAATTTACACACTACTTAATCTAACTTAAACTAACTTACGCTAAGTACAACACACACACCCATGCCCGAGGGAGGACTCGAACCTCCGACGGGGGCAGCCACGCGGACCATGCAAGACGTCCAAGACCACACGGCTACCCCGCGCGGCTCACACAAAATAGGGGAGAGGGGGCCACGGATGAGATACATGAAATTGGGGGGAGAGGGGGGCAATAAGGCGTTTCTCGCTATGACATGATCTTCTCATGAGATTTCAGTTACAAACTTTTTCCTCTAAATGCAAAAATATTAGTTGGCGCGTATCTACATAGGGAGAAATGATCATCATAATAAAATAGGAGCAATCGGAGCTCACAAGGAAAGATTTAAGTGTTCGTTTTCTCCACACGCTGTTCGATAGTGGAACAGTGAAGAACTAATTGGTTTGATGAATCCACTCCACCAGGTACTTAATTGTGAATTGCAGAGTAAACATGTAGACGTAGGTGCATTGCTATGTCAATGAAGCCTGGCACAGTTTTGCATAAGGTAAAACTTAATAGTTCAGTTATTGCAATGTCAGGGAGTGAAGGAGGCTTAATAGTTGCTGCAAAAAAATCATATCTTACAGTTAAGATGTAGCAAAATACTCTATGCTACAGCATAATTGTGACAAAATGTCTCTCAGTATATGCAAACGTCATATAGCTCTATGTAGAGAACTCTCAAAACCAACCACCTCAGACACTCATTGCATAGTAGGAGTAAAAGCATAAGACTGCACTTAGAGAGGGACTTTACAGACCAAGTTTTTGCCATGTTGACATGAATTAGCACATTTTACTTCAGATGAAACTTAACAGTTCAACTGTTGCGATGGCAGAGAGAGACTTAAAGATTTACACATTTCTAGTTGTTGTCGCAGTGTTAGAGAAACTTGGCAGCTCATGCATTTTCAGGTATTGATGGACTTCGCTGTTCATTATTAGAAGATATGAAATATTTGTCAAATATGGTTGCTCAAAAATTAAAATATTTAAAGGTGAACCCTTCAAGATGTCTGTAGGAGGGCACGAGGCCTCCCACGTGTGTTGCAGTTGGGCTGATGTTATAACCAGTCGCAAGTCATGAAACGTAAGTTTTACTTACCGGTAGAATAAAATTTAGAAAAATATTTAAATAAAGCGTAAGCAGTCCATTTAAGAATGATTTGCCTTGGGAAAAGTAAATTACAAGTGCGACGGCACGATTCAGTTATCAGAATAACATACATAACTATGTATTTTTGCTTCTTACCAATACAATGCCACCGGGGAATGAATAACCATTGCGGCTATTGCACATCTTCATTGTTTGAAAGCTTTTATGACCGTGGTAATACTGTATTAATTTCCGCGTAGTAAATGTACAAGAATTAATTCGGACTGCAAGAAAATAATTGCAGGTTCGACTTTTATGTAGACAATATTTAGACAACACGACGTGATATAGCATTCGGTCGTCCTTCTCTCAAACAATAAGTGCACATTACTAATATTGTTCCTCTGAAACTTAAAGAAACTGATATAAAAGTTAATGTGACCAACTAAAGGAATCTACAAATGATGTGCAAACACGTTTTTATCAAAATATGAATTATTATTACCAGAGCAAATTCTATATAACACCATATTTTGTTTTAAAAAATTTGAAAATTTCACAGAGTTTAGTCTATTTCGTCACAACGTCTATGCACTACAGTATATTCTTTGTCCTCTAAATACGTTACGGGTTTTTATACGAAAATATTTTTCATTACAGACTGTTTGACTTTTCTTCACAAGTTACACAAAATATGACATGTTTCATTTTATTATGATACGTTTCACTGCCCCCTTGAATTCTGGAAGTTATAGTTCGCAGATATCTCTCTTCCGGAATTCAGCTTAAGTTAATGGGACTTGGAAAACAATTATTTTGTTGCGGCTGCACTTGTTCTTACAAATTGACAGAAATGGCTTTGTGTGCAGCAGGTTTTGAGCGTTTATTGGCTCGATCAGAAAATTCGGAATTGTATTGGCTGTGGTACGACTAAATTTCTATTTGTTCACCCATTCAGGTGAAAGAGCACAGGAAAACAGACCGAAAATCCCGATCTGAAACTTAGGACTCCCTTGGTTCGAATAATTTAAAATTACAAAGTTTTTGAATAAATGATGCATAAAATTTTACATAGAATTCAGATATACAATGAAGAGCCAAAGAAACTGGTACACCTGCCTAATATCATGTAGGGCCCTCGCGAGCACGCAGACGTGCTGCAATACGAAGTGGCATGGACTTGACTAATGTCTGAAGTGGTGCCAGAGGGAATTGACACCACGAATCTGCAGGGCAGTCTATAAATCCGTAAGAGTACGGCGCGGTGGAGATCTCTTCTGAAGAGCACGTTGCAGGGCATCCCAGATATGCTCAATAAAGTTCATGTCTGGAGAGTTTGGCGGCCAGCGGAAGCCTTTAAACTCAGAAGAGTGTTCGTAGAGACACTCTGTAGCAATTCTAGACTTGTGACTACGAAGGCTTTCCCGGCGTAATAATTGATAATATTCTTCTCGGGTATGCAGCCGGATCATAACGTCTTCATGACACAATATTTTCGCGGTCCAACTGGCCGCCATCTTCAGGTGAGAGTGCTGGTGCACGATCTCGCCGGAACTGACTGATTGACTGAACGGCGAGATCGTGCACCAGCACTCTCACCTGAAGATGGCGGCCAGTTGGACCGCGGAAATATTGTGTCATGAAGACGTTATGATCCGGTTGCATACCCGAGAAGAATATTATCAATTCTAGACTTGTGGGGTGTCCCATTGTCCTGCTGGAATCGCCCAAGTCTGTCGCAATGCACAATGGACATGAATGGATGCAGGTGATCAGAAAGGATGCTTACGTACTTGTCACCTGTAAGAGTTGTATCTAGATGTATCAGGGGTCCCATAGCACCCCAGCTGCACACGCCCCATACCATTACAGAGCCTCCACCAGTTTGAACAGTCCCCTGCTGACATGCAGGATCTATGGATTCATGAGGTTGTCTCCCTACCCGTACACGTCCATCCGTTCGAAACAATTTGAAACGAGACATGTCCGACCAGGCAACATGTTTCCACTCATCAATCGTCCATTGCCACGCTGGGTAGCCGCGCGGTCAGGGACGTCTTGTCACGGTTCGCACGACTCCCCCCGTCGGAGGTTCGTGTCCTCCCTCGGGGTTGGGTGTGTGTTGTCCTTAGCGTAAGTTAGTTTAAGTTGGATTAAGTAGTGTGTAATCTTAGGGACCGATGACCTCAGCAGTTTGGTTCCACAGGATCTTACTACAAATTTCCAAAGAAAAATCGTCCAGTGTTGGTGTTGACGGGCCCAGGCGAGGCGCAAAGCTTTGTGTCGTGCAGTCATCAAGGTTACACGAGTGGGCCTTTGGCTCCGAAAGCCCATCTCGATGATGTTTCACGGAATGGTTCGCACACTGACACTTGTTAACGACCCAGCATTGAAATCTGCAGCAATTTGCGGAAGGGTTGCAATTGTGTCACGTCGAATGATTCTCTTCAGTTGTCGTTGGTCCATTTGTTGCAGAATCTTTTTACGGCCGCAGCGATGTAAAAGGTTTGACGTTTTACCTGATTCCTGATATTCTCGGTACAATCGTGAAATGGTCGTACGGGAAAATCCCCACTTCATCGCTTCCTCGGAGATGCTGTGTCCCATCGGTCGTGCGCCGACTATAACACCACGTTCAAACTCACTTAAATCTTGATAACCTGCCTTTGTAGCAGCAGTAACCGATCAAACAACTACGCCAGACACTTGTCTTAAATAGGTGTTGCCGACCGCAGCACCCTATTCTGCCTGTTTATTTGAATACACATGTCTATACCAGTTTCTTCGGTGTAGTATGTAGTAAGTCATTAGTTCGTTGAAAACAAATTAAGATTTCAGTATTTGGTTTGAAAAACACCGTACTGTATGTTTTGTAGAAGTCCCTTTGGGATATTGGTTAGCTTTGCCATACTGTTATGTCCACGTCTTATAGTAGTTCAAAAGTTATTGGATAGTGTTTTTTTTTCAGTCGAAGTTTTAGTACACACTTGTGTATTATATTAATATAACTATGTTGTAGAAAATGGCTTTTCTGTTCATTTTACGTATTTGTGATACTGTGGTCTGGAGTTGAGAAGTTCTGTTGCAAGTAGGTGGACAGCCGTGACGACGGCCAGTCTGTCACCGCCGCCATTGCTGCGCAGCCGCCGTCGGATTTGCTCGGTTGATCTTCACCACCAGGTCGATCGGTCACTCTATGGGGTTTGTTACATGCAATAGTTGTACGACAATATCGGTTCTCTACAGGCATAGTTTGTCTTATCGTACAAAAAGAACAATAGTGTCATTACATCGACTTTTGTTCAACAATAGTTTGAAATATTTGTTTTTGAAGTGTCTTATTTTATTTATTCGAACCGTATCAGTTATTGGGGATTGTATTTCGATTCGTGAACGTTAATATATGTATAAAAAGTCACTGTATTTTCATCTTTATTTTTACATCTACAGTTTGTTAGTTAGGTCGAGGTGCCCATCTTTTGTTTATTAGAGTCCATGCACTACTTAATCACCAACACAAGCATTTTTTATAGTGTCCTTGTATGGGCGCTTTTAATCACGCACTTCCCAGTTAGTTCGTAAGTGCGCTGTTCATGTACGCAAATTTTAAAAGTGACAGTTGAGTGTTGCTGGCGGTTGGCGCCCGTGTAGTCGTGGCTGGGAGTAGCACGCGCCGCGCTGCTATATTCCGTATGGGAACATGCGCGGTGTTTACAGCACCGAAGTGATCTCTGTTATGATCTAGGAAGTGCTTCATTTTGCCTGAAGAGTCCATCCTTCGCAGCATTTACCATCGGATTTGCTCTTTATCCCACTGTCCGTGACCCCATGAGGTAAGCAATCACTCCACCATACTTTCTTCGCTTTGCTGTGTCCCTGCATACTGCGACACATTGCTCCTACGTTTCTGAACATCTCGTATTTCACCAGATTTTCTTACTGTTCGTACTCTCTATGTAACTTAACTTCTCAACGGATCGGAAATTTATTTTTATTTACGTTAATTTTTAAAATTTTCGGGAATACTCTGTATTTGTCAGTATGACGTTATTATTTACATTAGTAATTTACCATCTATACAGTCATTTCATGACTTCAGTATGTAGCTGAAAAATGGTTCAAATGGCTCTGAGCACTATGGGAGTTAACTTCTGAGGTCATCAGTCCCCTGAAACTTAGAACTACTTAAACCTAACTAAACTAAGAACATCACACACATCCATGCCCGAGGCAGGATTCGAAGCTGGGACCGTAGCGGTCGCACGGTTCCAGACTGTGGCGCCTAGATCCACCCGGCCACACCGGCCGGCCAGTATGTAGCCATCTGCCAGATACTTTTAGATTTTGTCTGCGTGTTTGCTTTTCTTTTTATTTTTAAACTGTTTTAAAATCATTTATACATCTTTACGTCTATTTACATTATGTACAGTCCTTGTAGGATATCCTTGTTCTATCCGAAACCACACCAAATGGTTTCATAACAGAGGGACTAGCGAACGTAAACAAACACCGAACAAAACACACACGAAATCCACAGAGTAAGCACAAGCGTGCTTAACGTGTCACAGATTCCGAGGTGTCACGAAGACCACCATAGCCCACATGGTTACATTGATATGAACTTGCGTTTTCACGAGAATATAAATTAGAAAACAACAACCTATTAACTAATTGTGATACTTTCTTTTCTTACTAAATTACGCCGACTGCGGTGGCCGAGCGGTTCTAGGCGCTTCAGTCCGGAACCGCGCGACTGCTACGGTCGCAGGTTCGAATCCTGCCTTTGGCATGGATGTACGTCATGTCCTTAGGTTAGTTAGGTTTAAGAAGTTGTGAGTTCTAGGAGAGTGATGACCTCAGATGTTAAGTCCCATAGTGCTCAGAGCCATTTGAACTGAACTACGCAGTTTTATTTACAGCTTTCTGTGCTTCGTTACTTCTTATGTTATTGAACTAATGTAACGTTATTGGTGACTGATCATCATTACGTTTATACCATAACCAAGTCACCTTTATTTAAAAATACAAATAAATCAAATGTTCCTTTTTAGCGTGTAGAGAAATTAGTACTTGCACATAAGTATTACAGTTCATCTTAGATTGTAAAACAAAAGGAAAATATTTACAACATTAGTAACTACACTGTTCATCTACATGTTTACAAAATAGACTGATATGAGCAGTTACTCTGAACATTACTCCTTAGCGTCGTACATTTTTGCATTGTAAATCATAACATCTGAGAAATATCCCTCCATTACTTGTGATAATTAGTACATGCTCATGCTGGTAGCACTCTTACGTACAAGAATAACGCTTAAAATTACTCTGCACAAAAGCACTGTCCATATGATTTTGTTTGTCTCGGCTTACAATAGAACTTACAACTACAAACATAAAACAACATATTAGATAACATGGGAAAATTTGTCCTTTAGGCTTGCTTATTGCCAGCAATTTAGTATTGTATGGGGATAATGACGTTTCAGTTACTTTCCAATCCAGCATTTTTCGTATCTCCTGCCTCACGCCTTCGCACTTTGTCCTCGGGATGTGGTACGTGGGAGTGCAGTCGAATTTGTGTAGAAATACTTCCATATTGTGTTAGTAGCTCTTGACAGTCCCATGTTTCTCTGAAAAGATATCACTGTATCTTGTTAACAAATCGGCAAATTGGGTTAGTTCCGTTCCATTGAGGCATTGGGATTGTGTTACTTTGTTACAAATGCGACTCGTGTTAGATGACACATTTGTATCACCTGTGCATGACTTTACATCATCAAAATAGTGAAACTGTACGTCATAAATATACAGCAGTTTCTTCTGTGTAACCCTTATTCTATTACCATTTACAGTTTATGGGATGCCGTGCTTTCGTTTCCAACAGATACACAATGACTTCTTTCCCATTAACAGTCAAAATCCACTTTCCGAGAGAGAGGTCAATTACACTGTTCCCCTCACGCAAAAACTCGAATACTATTATGCAGGACGCAGACAGTCCCTTCGCTGATAAGAATGTGCACTTAATTGCTCCGTTTCCTAAACTTAACGTTGCTATATTTAACATTTTGAGATGTAGCACCAGTAGCTCCAGAAATCCTGCAGCTCTGCACCGGCAAGGTGTGTATCTGCTTTGTCTCACAGATTTTTTTTTTTTTTAAAATCTTTATTCATAACACAATAATAATAATTATATAATAATTGACCCACCACCTTATTGATTAGTGGGTCCTATGTTCCTACTGTTTACAATGGCAGCTTCTACATTACACTTAATTACAGACAGTTGTGCTGTTAGTACTAGGCAGACTACTTATTTTAAATTAGCTTAACTTCTAGTTACTACAAAAGAGTTAATACTAACTGCCTGCAGCGTTACAATCGTGCCAGTGTAAGTATACAAACCTACTTGGAAGCCTTGCCCATAGAGCTAATCCCTATGGGCGTGCCCCTGGCACAGGGCAGGCAAGGATGGTTTGTCGCTGCAGGTTCCTAATTTACTATCCTATTCTAATTACCTAAATCTACGTCTTATTCTACGTCATGGTTGGTGCGTTGTCCTATTCGGGATTGCCCCAGTCCCCCTAGTCCCGGTCGTGGCGGATTCCAACTGCAAAGTCGACCTATCCACGAACGGGCGGTATGGGACCAGAGCTGTTGGTCGCAATCGGTGTTTTCTATTTGTCTATGCTTGTAGGTCTCTCAAGAAAGCTTTTAGTACTTTTTGTGATACCTCGTTGGCCAGTATATTTAGTCTTTGAAAAGTGTCCTCTTGTCTCAGAAGGTCATAGGTATTTGTATTTGGTAGTTGTCGTCTCAGTGTACCAGCTACATCATCGAAAAGGGGGCACTCGTAAACCACATGGTCAGGAGTACCCTCCGATGCACCACAGTCGCACGCAGGCGTCGCCCTTTTCCCAAACCGACTTAGATAAGTCGGATATGGGCCATGACCGGTGAGAAAATGGAACAAACCCCTAGTTGGCTCAAAATACTTCATTTTTAGTCTTTCCCTGACGTCTGGTAGGAGCTGAAAAGTTCTTCTACCAGTTTCATCCGACTCCCATATCTCCTGCCATAGATCTATCCCTCTTTCCCTTATCTCCCCCTTTTCCCTGACTATTACCCCCATAATTTCCTCTACCTTGGTGTTAATACCCTTTTTGGCCCAGTACCAAGCGGCCTGTTCCCTAATCTTAATATCTAAAGGGCAGAGCCCCATAATGATTAGCAGTGCTCCACCCGGAGAAGTTCTATATGCTCCCACGGACCTTAATATCATGTTCCTTTGTACTCGTCTCACCGTCACGGCAGGCACCACCCTCGTGAGCCTGTGAGCCCAGACTCCTGAGCCGTAACCCACTATTGATGTCAGAATACTATTATGGTAGAGCTTGATTAAATGAGGCGGGAGGTGGAATCTCTCGTGTCCTATAGAAATCAGGTTATTTAATAATTGTAGGGCTTTCTGGGTTACGGTTTCTATGTGCCTTGCAAAGTTTCACGTTTCATCGATGATGATTCCTAGGTAGCGCGTTTCTCGTCTCCGTAGAACGGGCATTCCGTCGATTCTCACAGTCGGGTTTCTCGTTAGTTGTCCTTTAAGTAGCAGGTAAGTCGACTTAGTTGGTGAGATCGTCATTTTGGTGTTGTGGCACCATTGTTGTAGTTTATTTATTGCACGCTCTATTTTGGGTTCTATATCCTCGCGACTTCGGCCGCCGACCAGCAGGAGGAGGTCGTCAGCGTAGGCTATCACCTCTAGCACTTCTTCGCTTTGTTGCAGGCTTTCCAGAAGAGGCTCCATGTGGATGTCCCAAAAAAGAGGACCCAACACGGAGCCCTGGGGGCAACCCTTGGTGATGGTTTTCCGGACTTTCCCGCTAGGGGATGATAGCCATACCTCCCGATCTTCACAATAGCTCCTCAAACACCCATATAGCAGCCCTGGACATCTCTTCTCCCGAAGGCAGGAGAAGAGCGAAGGCCACCACAGGTTGTCGAAGGCGCCACTGATATCCACCATGATGCCAACAACATACTTACACGGGGCTGAGCCGCAGACCTCGGCCGCCAGGGCGATTGCATCAGATGCCGATCGCCCCGGCCTAAAACCGAATTGCCTGTCGCTCATCCCCTGCAGCATGCGATGAGCAGTCAGTCTGTTCGCTAATAACTTTTCAAGGAGTTTGCCAAAGCCATCCAGCAGGCAGATGGGCCTGTAGGATTTGGCCTCAGCAGGGTCCTTCTCGGGGCCTTTTTTGATGATAACCACGTCTGCAGTTTTCCATGTTTTTGGAAATTTGCCTTGTCTAAGGCATGCGTTATAAAGTTGTGTAAGTGGGGCAACTAATTGTGGTGCCAAGAATTGCACTACCTCCGCCACAATGCCGTCTGGTCCGGGGGCTTTCCCTTTCTTTAAGGACTTGATAAGAGCAGCAACTTCCTCTTCCGAGAAGGGGAGGACCGCTTCGTCATTTACGTACCTATGAAGGTCTTCGTTTCGTAATTGACGCTGCTCTTCGGTGTCATTATTCCTGTCATCGTCAGGCAGCAGCGACTGAAGTAGGACCTCGGCAGTTTCCTGCCAAGATTCCGTCATTCCGTCACCGTGCCTGAGCGTTGATATCATAGTTGGGGAGCGAATTTTCTCCCTCACCAGTCTGTATGGTACACCCCAAGGATCGAGGGCCAGCTGATTAGTTACGAAACTCTCCCAGCTGTTTATTCTTGTCTTTTGTAGCTCTTGTTGAAAGTTGTCCTTTGCCTCCCGGTATAACTGTAGCCATCTTTGCTTTTCCCACCAGACGACACTGCGCTGGTAGTGCTTCCTCAGTCTTCTAACAGACTGACGCAGTTCTTGCAACTCGGCTGACCATGGTGCCGGTGTGGCCGCCACGGCCCTCCTCCTGGTTGGTACGGCCGCCTTAATCGCCCTCGTTACCGCTCGTACCAGTCCCTCAGCTCTGTCGTCCACGTTGAAGTCCTGTCGTGCGTCTCCTTCTGGTAATGGAGGAATGTCGCACTCTCTGGCTAGGCGTTCCCAATCTGTTTATCTGAAATTTCATTGCACCTCCCACCCCATGGCCCAGCGGCACTCTCTGCCTCCTACAGTGAAAGTGATTAAGTTGTGATCACTGGTGGTAGCATTGTCTTCCACTTTCCACTCTTGTATCATGTTCAATGCGTTCGGCGTGACCAACGTCACGTCTATATTGGTGCCCTGTCCTCCTCCAGCCACGTAGGTGGAGGGATTACCTGGTCTGTTCGCCACCACCAGTTGAAGAGCCATTATTGTCTCCTCTGCTTTAGCACCGTTTTCATCCCTTGTGCCACTGTACCATAGGGGGGATTTGGCGTTTATATCGGCAGTTATAACGATTTTACGTCCGCGCAACGCCGTGGCAACACTCGCTAGGTGATCCAAGTGTCTTTCAATTCTATCACCGTACTGAAAGTACATATTGATGATTATGATAATTCCGGAAGGAGATTGTATCTCCACGACGTTGCAGTGACTGTTGGAATACTGTGACAGAAGTGTTGCTCGCAGTGCGGTGTTTGTTATCACAGTAGCCGCCTTGGGGCTGTCCCCGCTGCTGACAACTTGCCATGTTGCGGCAGTGAACGCAACTTTTCCAGCCAGAGAGTACGGCTCCTGTAAACAGAGTATATCTAGTCTCTTCTCCACCACTTCCTTACGGAGCTCCTGCATTACTAGTCGACTGTTATGAGTGTTTAGTTGTCCAATTTTTATTCTAGTCGTCATGGAAAGTAGGTATGTATGTGGTCATGCGGCCAGGTTTTGTTCCAGTCATATGCCAGTCGTCCGTTTGCCATCACTGATTGTTGGTAAAGTTCATCTAGGTCAAATTTTTCTCCTCGTCTGTCAAACACTTTTTTGAGCAGGTCTCGCAGTGCTCCGAAGTCAGTGGGGAGGTTCACCGACTTTAATTGTATTCTATCCACAGCCTCCATCACCGAGAAGGTTACCCTTCGTCCATACTCATGTCCTACTCGGACCACGTGACGCAATGCAGTGGTCAGGGTTGCCGGCTGCTCCAGTCTAGCTAGCTGCATGGTGTACTCAAGGTTTGGGTACACCCTCACCGGGTCCACGGGAGGCAACTTAACCACCGGGCTGTCTCTGGTGTTGGGGTTGGTGGTAGAACTCGTTATTGTGCATTCTTGGACAGGTTTTATAACATTGTCTGTCACTACCACAGGATGCTCTTGCCGTTGTAGATTTTTAATCGGCAGCTTATCCCGGCATTGGGAGGAGGGTGCTCTGACCTCAGATGGTAACTCAGTTTGTATTCCAATGTCCCTGGTGGGGGAGTCGGTTTGTATGGATTTGTCGACTGTTGGTGCGTCGACACTAATAAGCGATTTCAGGAAATTCCTGAATCTACTTGCTCTTATTGCATCCCTCCTCCTTTTGCTCGGGGATTTATGCTTTGGCATCCTGCATGGTATGCCATCTTCAGCCATAGTCAATGCGGGAAATCAACCTTTGTTCGAGCATCCTGTAGGTAGGGCAGTTTCGTCCTGTGGCTCCACAGGACTTCTTGCCACGACTCTTGCACGGGATGCAGACACCTGTGGCCTTGCAGTCTTTTCGTGTGTGTCCATTATCACCGCATTTGGAGCAAGCCGACCCCCTGGTGCAGTGCCTCAGGATGTGGTCTAGGTCACCACAGTTGTGGCAACGAGGTACCACAATATAATCTTTTGTATTTATAGCGTGGAATCCCACGTATAGTCTGCCCAGTACCGTAATTTTCCTCCACATTGTTGCAGAGACCTCGGCGACGTGATGTACAACATCACGGTCCCGAGGACCCGTCTTAAATCTTAGTTTGAAATTATTTTCAAATTCTTTTTCATCTATATCTTCAAAGTTTTGCTTTCTGATTGCCTCAGACAGCTCTTCATTGGTCATTACAGTAGGAACGTCATATAGTATGACCAAGGGGTTCCTCTTTTTTGGAGGTTCACATTTCACTACTGGATTTAATTTGGGATTTTTAAGAAGTTTGTTCTTGTCTTCTTCAGACGCAACTTCCACAATTACCGAGTTGCGGCTTGGTTTCACACGTTTTATCTTGATTTTGTCTTTAACTGGGTCTATCGTAGTGGTTAAAAGTTCCTGTATTCTTTTAACACTTGTATCTTTTCCGGGCAGGGTCCTAAGGAAGACTGCCGTCTCCTGTTTCTTTGTTACTCTGTCTATTGCCTCTTTTGCGTTATTTTGTCTGGGGGCTTGCGCTGCCACCGCCGCCCAGGTCTTGTTCGGTTGTTGTTGTTGTTGTTGTCTCATCCGGGTGTTTTCTTTTTCTAACTCCTCTACTCTTCCTTCCAATTTAGCATGAGCAATTGCCCATGCAGCCAATTCATTTTTAATTTGCAAGATTGCTGCCTGACTTATCTTGCCATTTTTGATGCTCTGTTCTAGGAGCAGCGTAATTTTAGAATGTCTCTGCATCACAGTATAGTCCTCCACTGCCTGTCCCACCTCGTCCTGTGGAGAGGGATCAGGCGCAAAAGAAGCTCTCGAAAGCGCACTAGTATCACTCGTCTCTGTTGTCGCCATTATGAACGAGTGATAAAAAGAGGTGGGAGCCCGTCTCTTATCCCGGACCGGCTCCTCTGGCATGGGGGGGGGGGGGGGGGGGGACTTTCGCAGCTCGCCCACCGACCTCGCCCCTAGGTCAAGGGCACTTCCGAGCTGCCGGGTTCAGCGCGCCGTCGCCAGCGCACTGGTCCCCATCGATGGCCTCGTCGTCGACGATTTCACACGACGCTCCTCGGCAACTGCACCCCGCACTCCGGAGAGGCGGATGCACCCCTCGCCCTTCGCCGCCTACTTCCCCGAGCTTCCACCTGAAGGCCGAGGACCCACTCCTACTCAGGTGGTGGGTCGGTCCCCCAGTCGTTCGGCGGTCTGGGCTCATCTAACCTAGCCCAGGCGATGTCACCACCTCCTGGGTTTGGCAGAACACGCCCCGGTTACCCGGGGGCGCGGCGAAGCACCCTTGCCGACTCGCGCCGTGATCCCACGCCGACAAACGAGGTCGCCGGCATGCAGAGCACCTGCTGGTCTGTGCCCTGCGAACAGAAAGGGACTGGTGTTCGGCCCCTCGACACAGCTCCCCCTGTGCCACGCACCCTTCGCTTTCGCATCGGGTTGGGTCGCAGCTCTCCCTTTTGACGCAAGGCAGAATGCCAAGCTTGACGTCTGGCACCACGGGAAGGCGGAAAGAGCTACTTGGGAAGGAGAGGCTGTTTGAGACGCATCACTTCCCCAAGTGAGGACTGCCGCGGCACGCTCGACGTAAAGCGATACGCTCCAGTGCGAGCTTCCGTGCCTTACGGCGCGCCGGCAACGGGCGGGCCCGCACCGAAACGCGCCGTCAAGTGACTGACCTCACGCCACCTCACTGATTTTATTACAAAAGTTAGTATCCATAACATTCGTCATGACACCTGTGCCCACAATAAAAACAACAGGAATCGTGTCCTTGGAGTCTTTCGCGGCGGCGTGTTTGGATAAAATCTTCTCGGTTTTCAAGCTGCGTCAGTTCTAACAAAGCTCTCGAGCTTTCTATAGCTAGGTCCGCCATCGTCGTTAGGAGTAAAACTACTGATTACTGGGGCTGTTTTTTCTTATTGTGATTTCATTCCCCTGCCCCATATAGGTAGGGGAGGGCTGGCAGCAGCACAATCCTCCGCGCTTCAGCTGAGGGACATGACAGTTATTCAAGAGATGAAACGATAAAAAGGGGAACATAAGAACATGGCGAGGGGAGACAGTGGGGGTTAAAATATACACTGATAAGGAGACGTTTATTGTGAGAGACAGTTAAAAAAGTCCACGTAAAGATAAAAACACAGTTGGCGAGGTATGTGGTACATAAAATACACCAAAGTCACAAGCACAAGATAAAAGTTGGCCACAGTATTAAAACTCCACACCCAAATGACGGCACTATCAAGACCACTGCACAACATGGAGCACACACGACAAAGAGTAAAAATTGCCAGGAACGACCTGCCGAGGGAGGGGAGGTCTGAGAGGAGGGAAGAGAGGGAGGGCAGACGGCATCTGGGGAGGGGGGGGGGCTGGAGAGGGCTGGATCAAAAGAAATGGGGATGGATGGCAGGAGATGGGTGGGGTGGGAGAGGGATAGCAAGCCAGGAGGGAGTGAAGAGATGGGGAAGGGATGCGCTGGAAAGGAGGGGGGGTGGCGTAGGAGGGAGGAAAAAACCGCTCAGGGGAAGGCAAAAAGAGGAAAGAGGGAGCCCTAAGGAGGGGGTGAGAAGGTGGGGTTAGTGTTGGTAGGAAGGGTAGATATCAGCGCAAAACTCATCATCCAGGACCTGGAGAAGGCGCTGGAAAGTACATTGGTAAAGGAGTTGGAGGGTGTGGAGATGGAGAGAGGGTGGAACATAACAGTAAAAGCGTGGAAATGGGTGAGGGGCAGAGTGGATAGGAGAGACCAGGGGGTCTGGGGGATCTTGTCTGTGGTCGATGTACAGGGTGTGGATGTGTTTGAGGAAAAGGAGAAGATGTGGAAAGGGGATGAGGTCATATAGGATCCATGTGGAGGACAGGAGGCAGATATGGAAAATGAGACAGAGTGCTTGGCATTAGAGGATTTAGAAGGCTTGATAGAATTTGGGTGGGACAGAACTCCAGGTGACACATAGTAAAGGATGGGATGGATGAAGGTTTTGTAAGTGTGAAGGATGGTGGAAGGATGCAGTCCCCATGTCCAACCAGACAGGAGTTTCAGGAGATGGAGTCTATTGTGGGCTTTACATTGGATCGTAAGGAGATGGGGAATTCAGGTGAGGTGAGGCCAAGGTATTTCAGAGCAGGAGTGAGTTGTATAGGATGACCGTAAATGGTAAGGTGGAAAGTGTGGAGCCAGAAGGAGGGTTTGGTATGTCCTGTGTTGACTGCCTCGGTCTTGGAAGGTTTAATGGGAATGAGCCACTAGTTGCACCAAGTGTTGAACTGGTCGAGGTTGGTTTGAAGGGTATGTGGGGACTGTTGAAAGGGAGGATAGAGGGCCAGGAAGGCAGTGTCACCAGCATATTGGAGGAGATGAACAGGTGGGGGAAGTTTGGCCATATCTGCAGTATACAGGAGACAGAGGAGAGGGGAAAGGACAGAGTCTTGGGGCATGCCCGTGGAGGGATAAAACATACGGGAGTTGGTATTGTGGATAGTGACATAGGAGGGACGATGGGAGAGGAAGGAAGCAACAAGATGGATGAAACTGATAGGAAGGACATAGGTCTGTAGTTTGAAGAGGAGGCCGGGATGCCAGACATGGTCATAGGTGTTCTGGAGGTGGAGGAAAATAAAGATAGCAGAACAACAGGATTTAAGTTGGTGTTGAAAGAGGAATGGTAAGATTAAGGAGCTGGTCGTCAGTGGAGAAGAAGGGCTGGAAGCCACAATGGGTAAGGGGAAGGAGGTGGTGCCGGTTGAGGAGGTGGTGAATACGTCGTGAGAGGATAGACTCAAAGATCTTACTGAACATGGGTATAAGGCAGATGGGACGATAGGAAGAGGTGTCAGAGGGGGGTTTGTTGGGTTTAGGGCACAGGAGGACACAGGAAGTCTTCCACAGGTCAGGGTAATAGTTGGTGGAAAGAATGACGTTATACAAGGTAGCAGGGACAGCCAGGAAGGAGGTTGGGGGGATTCCTTAAGGTGTCGGTAGGTGACTCAGCCATGACCAGGGGTTGTGTTGTGTTTGAAGCGGAGTATGAGTTTGATGTTGTGTGCTGTAATGGGAGTGTTTAAATCTGAGGGAGGTAACTGATCCAAGTACTGGAAACTGGGGGCGAGTGGCCATTTGGAGGTATTGGTGCATTCAAGGACTGTGGGGAAGAGGGAGTAATCAAACTAGGGATCATCAGGAATGGAGAAGACCTTGGAGAGGTGGAAGGCAAAATTGTTAGCCTTTCTGAGGTTGTCAGGGAAGGGGCAGTCATCGTGGAGAAGGGGCTAATGCTGGGTAGGATGGCTAACAGTAAGATGATGGAAGGCAGACCAGTACTTGGAGGAGTTGACAGGGAAGATGGCGTTGAGTCATGGGCATGTCTGGCGCCAGCCCCAGCGTTTCTTTGCTGTTAAGAGGCTACATGTGTGTCATTGTAATTGCTGTATCTCAGTCACAATTGCAGAGGAAGGAGTGGTAGAGCCTGTGGGATTCATAGAGAAGAAGGACAGCCTGCAGAGAAAGAGTAGGGTGGTAAGGGTGGATATGTTTGGTAGGAACATGGGCCCCCACAGCGCCAGTGATGGTTTTCTGGAGAAAGGATGAGGCTGGGTGATGTCAGTGTGATGATGAAAGACAAGTGGGTGCCTTTCGACCTGGGAGGCCATGGATTCCCAGTAGGCATCCCAGTCAGCTTGGCAGTAATCATGGACGAATTAAAGAGGGGCAGCAGGGTGGGGGGGGGGGGAGCAGGAGGTGCGCGATGGGCTGAGGAGATGGTGCAAAGGACTGTGAGCTGGTCACTACCAATGGGGTAGAGGACGTCTGCAGTGACACGACCAAGGAGTTTGGGGGAAATGAGGACAACAGCGGGGGTGCAATTACTTTCATGATGGTTGTGCTGTGGTAGGGGACCAAGGTCACCTTGGAGGGTAGTGAAGAACTGATGCCACCACCAAAGTGTGGGAGGGTTGCAGCTGTGGATGTTGAGATCTGTGGCAATCAGATTGGTGGAGAAAGTGCAGTCAACATGGGAGATGAATTTGTAGGGAATAGGAGTTGCCATGGCACAGGTGATGGTGAGGGAGGGGAAAAAGACGCTGAGGATGAGATGTTTGGTCAGGTCATTGAGCAGGGGTTGCGACCGCACAGGGAAATGGTTGAGGTGGCCCCACCTCGAGCTAGGGGAAGGGAATTGTTTGTGCATTGAAGGAGGTAGGGAGAGGAGTGGACAACATGGTGAGGTTGTAGGAAAGTTTCATTAAGGATGAAGGACTCAACCTGGTGCTGGGGCAGGGTATGCATGAAGAGGTATTTGTTGGCAGGGAGGGGGAAAATGTTTAGGTATAGGAGAGGAGACAATACCATTGGTGCGCCAGAGTGGGGAGGGGAAAGGGAGTGGAGGGAGGAGGAGAGAGAATTAAACAAGGGTGTTGAGATGGGTAAAGATGGACTGGCCCTGGCTGTGGGAATAGGTGGCATAGGTGTTCAAATGGAAGACAGTGAGGGCGGCAAGGGAAGTCTGCTGGAGGGTGTGGGCATGTTGGAAGGGGTGTATGTTCTGGAGGACGATGGTTAGGAAACAGAAGATTTCCTTGGGATCTAGGAGGCAGGTGGGAGGAATTGTTGGGGTGGATGGGCTGATCGATGGGGCGAATGGGGATGATAAGCTCAGGGTTGGTGGGGAGGGGAGGGGGCGGCTTGGCCTTGCATTTGTAGGAGTATGTGGGAGGGGATTCGTTGCAGGTGTTGCAGGAATGAGAAGAGGCGAGGTTAGTAGGACACTGTTTGAGAAGTGGGTTGGGGTTTGTTTTGTTTTGGCTTAGGTGATCATTGCAGAGGAGGCAGTGCTGGCAGTGGTAGGATTGAGGAGGGCAATTTGAGGAGTCAATAGGGTGGCAACAGTTAAAACTCAGAGCTGCCTGAATGAGGAGGTGATGTATGGAGCAAGACTCTGCGAACTCATGTATCAGGAAGGTAGCGCTGGAGTCATTATAGATGCATCAGCCTGAGTGGATTTCCAGGGCAGGGTGGGCGTTCAATTCCACCAGCTCCTCCACCTCTGTGAGCATGGGGCTGAGCTTTGTGATCTTGTAAGTGAAGGTTGGCAATGAGGGGATTGGCACTGATAGGGAAAGGAGGAGGTAAGAAAAGGTGTGAGAGATGCATATGAGCCAAAGGTGATATGAGGAAGTTTCTGGAGGAGGTCAATGTGGAAAAAGGGAGAGGGGGATTTGATGAGGATGGAGTCTCTGCAGGGGATAAGCTGGATAAGCTGAGCAATGGGGGCACTGGGGATATATTTGTGGGTTTCTAGCACGTCATGTGCTCTTCTCAGCCTGCACATGGGCCGCAGCCCCCTCCCCTCTCACCACCCTCCCCCTCCCCAACGTACCCTATTAGTGAGAATTTCGAATTTTGGGGGAAATTCCGAATTTTGGAGGGAATTTCGAATTTTGGTGGCAATTTTTTTTTCCCCGGGCTGTGCTGATGTGTCACCCCTACCCCCCACCCAGGAACTGGTGGGAAATTAAAATTGGCAATACCCCTTCCGGGACTTTAACCCTGTTCCTCCTGGACGTAAAGCCCAAATGCACCCACCATAACACAATTATACCACCAGAGATGCTTGGAAATGACGGGAAATTAAAAATGACGGTGTCTTTTCTGGGACTCGAACCCTAATTCTATTGAATGGATAGCCCAAGTGCACCCTCAAACACATGGAAACTGTCCAAGTACAGGAGAGGAGGGTTAGGTTAGTGTACATTATTTATTTTGGTCAGGAAACTGATGCAAAGATCAGTTCCAGTTATGTAATTAATCATAAATATCGGACCTAATTACACAACTATATGCATAGTACTACACAAGGATGGCTTAAAATCTCAATACAGCTCAAAAATTGAAAATTCCATACAACTGGTGTTATCCGGCTGGGAAAAAATTTCTCAATACCACTCGAAACTAGTGACAGACACACTCAAACTTTACCTTCCATCTACAAGCTGGCGGGAAAAAAGGCTGAGATGTTAGGTACTTTGCCTTTATTCTTTTTAGCAGGAATTATGTTCAATTGACGAAATGCTGGTGTTGGACAGAGAGGAGTTTAAAAAGTGTATTACCTGTAAGCATACAGCTGAGGACAGTATCTATCGTTGTTTGACGTCAGAGTTCGCTACAGACGCCTACATAAAAACAACCTTGCAGCCCAGGTAACCAAAGCCAATACACGATACCACAACTGGTGGAAAAAATGTGTCACAGTTCTAATAACACTTCGAAATCGTCGTGAAACAGCCAGCACTCGTAATGAACAGCTCATAATGCAGCACATGTACTTGTGAAAATCGTTTTCCCAAAAGACTGCATCGAGACGGTAGCTGAACATGCGTTCTCCTCACTGTACAACCACAAACTGCCAAAAATTGAGACTCCTCATCCCTCCCCTTCTCTCTGCCTCTCTCCATCCCTCTCCTCCCTCCATCCATCCACATATGTAGAGGGCACAGGCTTTTTCAAATGTCCAGCTGCTCCGCCGAGCATCTCGTAGTTTTTCTGCAGCCAGCAGGCCTTCCGCTGCCCTCCGCGGTCGCTCACGGCACTTGGCCTGCCTTGAGGCGGCGTCCCTTAGCACAAAAGGGAAATTTAGCAGCACCACCCCATCCCTCCGGAGAACGCTCCAGATGGCTTTTTCGAAAGTCTGCTGATGGGAAAACAGGAAGCCTTCCGCCTAAAGCGACCGAAGCCTCACACCACAGTGTCTTCAGTACAATGCACTCCGGCAAGCACACTGCTCGGCGGCCAGCTACACATACAATAGGGCGCGACGTCGACATTCCTCAGAAAAAAACTGTGATAAATGAGGGCTATCCCGACCACGGGTTATTTGTCTAAAGGGGTAAGGTGTTACTTCATAGGATTCTCGGCCACCATGCCGCTCTGAGCACTGGGCATTTGTATTTAACATCAGTGTGACTCCTATAATAAAGCAACTATTAAAAAAAGAAGACACAATTGTGACGGTAATAAATGTCCACTTTCCATGAAAACAGGCATAGTCCATTTTTCTTTTAGTTGTATGAGCAAAATCGGTATAGTTTTTACATTCAACTGCAGGATACAATTCGCATCTCATTATTTTGCGACATCCGGCGAAAGTGCACTGCAGCCGATCACAGATGATCACGTGTGTATTACAAACATTACATCCGACAACAAGAAGCTATGAAATGAAATGAAATGTCGTATGGCTAGGGTCTCCCGTCGGGTAGACCGGTCGTCTTGAGAAAGTCTTTTGAGTTGACGCCACTTCGGCGACTTGCGCGTCGATGTGGATGAGATGATGATGAAAACAACACAGCACCCAGTCCCTGAGCGGAGAAAATCTCCAGCCCAGCCGGGAATCTAACCCAGGCCCCTTAGTATGGCATTCCACCACTCTGACCACTCAGCTATCGTGGCGGACTAAGAAGCGATAATATTTGCCAATGTGATGCTACATCATACTAGCATTTATGAAAAAAAATGTGAGAGCCTGTCTTGCCCTGTGTAGGTGGGAGATTGAAATTTCGTTAGTAGATATCACCGCAACGAAAAAATAAAGAAAGAAACGCCTGTCCAGAATCATTCCATGGTGTCCTAGCCATCTCCTCCACCCACCAGGCGGAACATCATTCATATCAATTTGATAGGCTAAGTGCAAAATGGCTAAGCAGGGATGGCTAGAGGACAAATGTAAGGATATAGAGGCTTGTCTCACTAGGGGTAAGATAGATACTGCCTACAGGAAAATTAAAGAGACCTTTGGAGAGAAGAGAACCACTTGTATGAATATCAAGGGCTCAGATGGCAACCCAGTTCTAAGCAAAGAAGGGAAGGCAGAACGGTGGAAGGAGTATATAGAGGGTTTATACAAGGGCGATGTACTTGAGGACAATATTATGGAAATGGAAGAGAATGTAGATGAAGACGAAATGGGAGATAAGATACTGCGTGAAGAGTTTGACAGAGCACTGAAAGACCTGAGTCGAAACAAGGCCCCGGGAGTAGACAACATTCCATTTGAACTACTGATGGCCTCGGGAGAGCCAGTCATGACAAAACTCTACCATCTGGTGAGCACGATGTGTGAGACAGGCGAAATACCCTCAGACTTCAAGAAGAATATAATAATTCCAATCCCAAAGAAAGCAGGTGTTGACAGATGTGAAAATTACCGAACTATCAGTTTAATAAGTCACAGCTGCAAAATACTAACGCGAATTCTTTACAGACGAATGGAAAAACTGGTAGAAGCCGACCTCGGGGAAGATCAGTTTGGATTCCGTAGAAATGTTGGAACACGAGAGGCAATACTAACCTTACGACTTATCTTAGAAGAAAGATTAAGAAAAGGCAAACCTACGTTTCTAGCATTTGTAGACATAGGGAAAGCTTTTGACAATGTTAACTGGAATACTCTCTTTCAAATTCTGAAGGTGGCAGGAGTAAAACACAGGGAGCGAAAGGCTATTTACAGTTTGTACAGAAACCAGATGGCAGTTATAAGAGTCGAGGGGCATGAAAGGGAAGCAGTGGTTGGGAAAGGAGTAAGACAGGGTTGTAGCCTCTCCCCGATGTTATTCAATCTGTATATTGAGCAAGCAGTAAAGGAAATAAAAGAAAAATTCGGAGTAGGTATTAAAATTCATGGAGAAGAAGTAAAAACTTTGAGGTTCGCCGATGACATTGTAATTCTGTCAGAGACAGCAAAGGACTTGGAAGAGCAGTTGAACGGAATGGACAGTGTCTTGAAAGGAGGATATAAGATGAACATCAACAAACGCAAAACGAGGATAATGGAATGTAGCCAAATTAAGTCGGGTGATGCTGAGGGAATTAGATTAGGAAATGAGACACTTAAAGTAGTAAAGGAGTTTTGCTATTTAGGGAGTAAAATAACCGATGATGGTCGAAGTAGAGAGGATATAAAATGTAGACTGGCAATGGCAAGGAAAGCGTTTCTCAAGAAGAGGAATTTGTTAACATCGAGTATAGATTTAAGTGTCAGGAAGTCGTTTCTGAAAGTATTTGTATGGAGTGTAGCCATGTATTGAAGTGAAACATGGACGATAACTAGTTTGGACAAGAAGAGAATAGAAGCTTTCGAAATGTGGTGCTACAGAAGAATGCTGAAGATAAGGTGGGTAGATCACATAACTAATGAGGAGGTATTGAATAGGATTGGGGAGAAGAGAAGTTTGTGGCACAACTTGACTAGAAGAAGGGATCGGTTGGTAGGACATGTTTTGAGGCATCAAGGGATCACAAATTTAGCATTGGAGGGCAGTGTGGAGGGTAAAAATCGTAGAGGGAGACCAAGAGATGAATACACTAAGCAGATTCAGAAGGATGTAGGTTGCAGTAGATACTGGGAGACGAAGAAGCTTGCACAGGATAGAGTAGCATGGAGAGCTGCATCAAACCAGTCTCGGGACTGAAGACCACAACAACAACAACAACAGGCTAAGTAATTAAATTGATCATTAGAGTCAGTTTCCATAGCGAGTATTTTTTTTCAGTAGTCGGATTACACTCACCAGGTAGGTACTAGGATGGTACACTCACCATTGTAACTCATCTCCAAATCACATACGGGTACTGCAGTCCGAAGGAGATACGCGTCTCTCAGGGTGCATTCATGTCTATCATCCAAACATTCTCTCGCATCTCGGTATTTTGTACCATCCAACAGAAAACCTATGAACTATAAAAACTCCACTGACGTCATACGTTAGAGAACTCAATAAGATATTACCACATCACTGTCTTCTGTTATGTCTGAAACAAATACAGTCTGCTTTCCAGCATTAGCCGTATGTGGCGATCCTATTAAATATACATGTGGCTTGTGATCATAGTCGCTTCCACAGACGGGTGTAAAGTTTCATCACCTGTACTGTAGGGGGACCATATCCAACAGACTGTCACACGAGAGGATTCCTGTATTGTTCCTTCATAAGCAGTGTGATACATTTTTTTCGGTTGTAACACACCCAATCAGTGTACACTGCCATACACTTTGTTTTTTCTACCATGACATAGAGGTCCGTCAGCTGCTGCTAAACAGACATTAACACGTTTCGATCCTCTGGCTCTCATAGAAAGCTGAACATAACATGGAGAAAACTGTACAGCTACCACAACACAGGGTGGTAGACATAAAACACGGATGTGATGTTTCTCATTGACAAAAATGTGGAAGACATGGCAACATATGGAAACTGGAAGAGTTTGCGGTATTGTAGAGCGCTTCCATCAGCTATTCGAAGATGATGACCTGTACAGTTAATCTCATCTTCCCCATCGACAGGGTAGCGGATGTCTCAGTGTTCCATTTCGAAAAGTATTGTTGCTTCATTTTGCAGTCATGTACATGATTACTGTTCTGGTGTTGACCATCGTCGGAAGATGCTGTTCACAACACGTGTGAGGTGGTACAAATAAAAAGAGGTACTGTTATCTTATTGGCGAAAAAAAAAAAAAATATGTGGAAGGCAGCCCAGCATATGGAAACAGGACGAGTCTCTAGCATTGAAGAATGCTTCCAAACAACTGTATTCGGGTGATGATTTATAAATGTCCGCCCCCGGTAGCTGAGTGGTCGCCGGCACCGTAGCTCAGCGTGGTCGGCCAGAGGGTTTAGCTACCCTCTGTAATGGAAACTGAGTGAACGGATCAACGAACAACCTGAACGAGTGTCATCGGACGTTCGCCACGAACAAAGTCAACGAACAATATAGAACAAGACGAGATTTTTTTTTAAAGGTGGTCAGTGTGACAACATGTGAATCCTAAAGACCCGGGTTCGATTCCCGTCTGTGTCGGAGATTTTCTCCGCTCACATACTGGGTGTTGTGTTGTCCTAATCATCGTCATTTCATCCCTATCGACGCGCAAGTCACCGAAGTTGTGTCAAATCGAAGCACTTGCACCTGGCGAACGGTCTACCAGACGGGAGGCCCTAGTCACATGACATTTTTTTACCTCTGAATTTAATCCTATGCTCTACAGCGACAAGTAGCAGATATTCGGTGTTCCGCCAAGGCTTCCTCCATATCAGCCGAGTGGTGTCAATCAATCATTATGCGGTAATCAACAGCGTACCCAGTGGACGGTCGGGATGGGAAAGACACCGTTGATATGTGATGATGTACTGTAATACACACCACAGATGATAGCGAGATCAGTTTTAGCAATTTTAGCCAGAAGTTAGAGAGAGCTATATGTACCACATTCTGCAACCCTAGTGGAAACAGAGTGAGCTGAGTTAATGCTATCGGACCATATTTTGACCACTCGGTGAAAGAGCCTGATCCTGCAACATGAGGTAGTATAAAAGACACTACGAACAGCTACAGTGGTGTCTCTTATTGGGAAAATTAGGAAGACTCAACATCATACAAGTACTGCAGTCCGAAGCAGATCTGCGTCCCTCAGGGTCCATTCACGTCTATCACCCAATCATTCTATCATCGTTATCCTCTACCATCCAACAGAGAAAAATTACGAACTATAAAAGCTCCGTTAACTTCATCCGATAGATTTTTACCACATCTCTCTCTTCCGTTGGATTGATTCCTCATATTGCTGCCATGTATGCAATTACTGTTTTGGTGTTAACCACCCCCAGAAGGTGTTGTCCGCTCCACCAAGACTCTTTCTCTATCCCATACAAGCTATGTCAGTCAGTTATGTGGTAATTAAAAGTGTACCAGTGGATGGATGGGATGGAAAAGACAATATCGATGTACTGTGATAATAAGCATCATAGATGATAGTGCAATCAATTTTAGCAATTCTATCGTAATTTCAACACCGGCCAATGACGTTGCAGCATGCTTCCCAATTTCTGTATCATCACTTAGCAGCCCCTCCACTACTTTGCGAGTACCATTGCGAATGTAAATAGATGACTGTGCAGTATGTTCATTCATTGTCAATTCTTGAACATATACACCAAAGTATACCAGACAGCGACCTACATATCTCTAGCACTTCGATCGTAGTGCTTAATTAACGACCTTTCTCTATGTGGATGGGAGTCACGGGGCATTCTCGGATTCTTAGGATAAAGTTAGAGACTGAAAGATCTCCTCGCATTCTCTTTGACCAACGCTCCCTGCAGCACTGGCACCAATTTAATCTGCAGCTGACCAGAAGTAGATCGCTAGATTCCACGTTTTGTGGAGGAACAGTGGGAACCGAGGCTGCAACTGCTGTCCCACACCCATCCAAGAGCACAAGATTTCTCCAGATGCGCGAATGTCGAGAGGTTAGCACCCCTTATCTTTGTATAGTAGATATGAAACTGTTGTGATGATATAAGAGACGGTTAAGAACAAGAAACGGCTGCTTTTTATGCATGATGGATATCAAGATGGACAGAGCTTGCAGCATTTTACATAAATCAACTGCGCTATCGATTATAAACTATTGTTTTAGTGTCTGGGGTAATTACCAAGAAGGTATTCAGAGAGAACATAAACATGTGCACTCCTAAAACTACAAGGTTCTGCACTTAAAACACGCTATTATCTTAGATCATTGTGGTTTCCGACCTGTTAATCGTATGGAACGCTACGCTGTTACTATCCCAGTGTAAGAAATATATTTCCAGCGCATGACATGTCCTGCCCTGGTAGCTGAGTCGTCAGTGTGATGGAATGTCATGCCTAACGGCCCGGGTTCGATTCCCGACTGGGTCGAAAATTTTCTCCGCTAAGGGACTGGGTGTTGTGTTGTCCCTATCATTATCATTTCATCCCCATCCCGAAGTGGCATCAGCTTGAAAGACTTGCACTAGGCGAACGGTCAACCCGACGGGATGCCCTAGCCACACGTCATTTATTTTAGCGCATGACATATATTCTCCCTGCAGATTTCTCTACTATAAAATATGGTGACAAACCATTAAAATGAAAAACTGCTTCCTTAAAACTTCGATTGCTTGTGATACATGTAAAATAGAGCTTTCTAGAGGTGTATGGCCCCACTGTTCACATCCGATCACGGTTCAGAAATTATACTATGCTCGCATCAGTCCTATATAAAATGATCATGAGTAATGGAGAATCCCTCTTACAAAGAAAGAGACAAACACATAGCAGCGGTGTATGACATTTGAAATTACATGTCATACCGCCACTAACTCGATAAACATGGCATCTGTCAAGCAGATGTATACACGGGGATTGTAGTACTTCACAAACAGCTGTCGCTAACTTAGAATCACCGTAGTTATGAAACTGAAGACTCGATTTTATTACGGCAGGGGAATGGCGTACGTCGCATAAATCTTCGTTCGTCTAGAGGAATGGGTTGAAGCAGGATGGAAGTCCTCCGATGACCAAGAGGTTTGCTGTTAACGATCGCAAGTAGACAGTCCTCTAAGTCATACACCGAACACGCAGTTGTATGTGAGTCGAATGCAGGTTATGTCACTCAACTGATGCATCCCGACAGAACAACGGAAAGAAATGGTCAGATGACTTGCAGAAACATGCCCCTCTCTCTCTAGAACGCATCATGAGCCTATCTTTAAATCCTACCTAATTACAACTCCATCTCAACCGATCACTCCATCCACTCTCTGTCATCCTTTAACGCACATGCAGGTAAGTTTAGAGGCAGATGGTTCTCTTTTTTCCAGGAAAACATCAAAGACAGCAGTCAACTCTAGTATGTCACTATTACCTCAATATACATAAAGTAGAATGTTGCCTCAACGAAAAGTAAAAGACTGTTTCCCCGGTTCCCAGTGCTTCCATCTCAACGTTTTCTGGTATTCCTCTTGCTGTTGTGTACTCGTTCCCATGTACAAGAATTGTTCTGCACCAATCAGAAGACATGCAAGTACTCCCTCAATTTCCCCACATTTCGGTGTGTTTTCCCTTAATTTATACGTATTTTCCATCATTTTTCTTTATTTTATCGATTTTGCATCACTTCTATCCATGTGATCATGACATCACTTCTTGTTCTGTGTTCTAAAATTGCTTGTAAATGTGATACAACTGCCAACACCTAGAGCAAATGTGCTATTTTTCTGGTCGGGCGGCATAGTATAGCACTGCACTCTAATGCATCCAGTCATCTCCAACCGCATATTCTACAGTTGCAGCACGTTTGCTCTGTTTTCTGTATGTCTGTGTATGTGCATGTGTCGCGGATGGCTCCCAGGTCCTACAGTAGGCCAGAGATAGTGTTCGAGTGTCGATCCGCCGAGTTTTATATCGGAGCGATGTTGGGATGCAGATCCACAATATGCCACTTCCGGAATAGGATGCGAAGGTGAATCTGCCGCTCGTTATATCTGGAGCGATTTTCGGATGCGGATCCACACGTCTCATCTGGGATAGGACTCGAAGGTGCACCAACCACGCGTTATGTGTGTAGATGTGTTCTATGTTTGAAGTTGGATCCACCAGCTGGAAGAGCACGTCATGGGACCCAGTTCTGGTGCTAATAATCCTGCAATGTATTTAGCCAGTCTGTAGGTGGCCGAGCTGATTGGACTAACAATGGGCCTAAGAGGAACACGTTTCTTATGTACCTTTGGCAGTCCATAAAGCCTGGGAGGTCTGGCAGCACGAGGGTTTATTTCTTCACCACTTCATCTGGTAAACCAGAGTCTTTTAATAGCTTCCATACCTTTCTGACTATGGCCTGTGATCCCCTTAGCTTCAAAATCGGACGATTTCGCCACCTAGGCTACTCTCAGGATGCAATAGACGTTTTTGTAAGGCCCCCCCCCCTCACAGTGTGCCGTCTGCCGCCCTCCGCCGCCGTCTTCTGTCCGCCAGCCGCCGCCCGGTGCTCGCTGGTGCCCGCCGCTGCCACTGCCGACCCCCTTTTTACTTCTTTCCCCACTTCGGTGACTCCTGTCACCAGTGGACTCCGCATTCCACCGTGGAACCCCCACTACCACCATCATTTACACCTCCTCTTCCCCTGCACCCACCATTACCTCATGGAGTACTGCCCCAACTCCCCTCCTCACAGTATTCTCTCCTGCTATCTCCTCCCCATCCCTGTATCCCCACCTGTATGTTGCCCCTGCCCCTGCCCCTGTCCCTGCCCCTGCCCGTGCCCCCTCCCACTGCTATCAACCACGAGGAAGATTTTCCCCCACTACCCGCCTGTCCTGCTACAACCGTCGCTGCTTCCCCTGCTAGAGGCACTACCCACTGCGACACAGCAGCCACCTCAGAGCGCCCGGCCTCCATTCACAGTGCCGCTGCCTCACAAGAGTGGCCTGCCTCCCACC
Organism: Schistocerca cancellata; assembly: GCF_023864275.1. Classification (NCBI taxonomy): domain Eukaryota; kingdom Metazoa; phylum Arthropoda; class Insecta; order Orthoptera; family Acrididae; genus Schistocerca; species Schistocerca cancellata. The sequence goes on from NC_064629.1 coordinate 18,547,587, forward strand.
ACCAAATCCGACCAGTCCCTCCCCCCTCCTCCCAGGCCACACCCACCAAAAAACCTCCCAAGTGCCCAAGTAGCGACCTCGCCTCCACTCCCTCCTCTAAAAAACCACCACCCACCCCTCTTTCTTCTAATCCCCCCACGGACACCACCCCTTCTCCCACCTCCCCAGCCCATACCCTTCATACTTTCATCCTGTCCAGCCTCGATCAAAATGCCTAGATACCCGCATGCTCACCCTCGAAATCACCAGTGCCCCATTACCCGAGTTATCCCCTGCAGAGGCTCTGTCCTCATCAACTCTCCCTCTCTCTCTTTCCACACTGATCTCCTCCGGCGACTTCCCCGCATCACCTGTGGACCCTATGCGTCCTTCACCCCTTTCCTTACCTCCTCCTCTCCACCCCCTTGCTGTCTGCCAACACTCACCGCCCTGATAGCAAAAATCATTCCTGTGGTAATGGAGGTGGAGGTGTTGGTGGAACTGAATGCCCAACACACCCTGGAAATCTGCTCAGCTCACCTTATTTGCAACAACTCCGGCCCTACCTTCCTCGTGTGTCTTTACCGAGTCCACCTCCTCCATAGACGACCACTTCACTCAGGGAGCCCTGATTTTTAACCGCTGCCACCCAGTTGACCTGTCCCATTCCCCTTCTCAGTCCTACCGCTGCCGATGCTGTCTCCTCTACGATGACCACGTCACCCGAGACCACAAGAACCTCCCCAACTGCCCCAATTGTAAAGCCCTTCCTGCAACACCTGCAACGAACCCCACCCCACCTACTCCTCCAAATGCAAAGCCAAACCCCTTCCCACCAACCCTGAGATCACTGTCCCCGTTCACCCTGTCGACCAGCCAATCCACCCCAACAATTTCCTCTGCCCTCCCTTATGGCTGATGACATCATCGAGTTACTGACTATCGTCCTGCAGTATCCACCCCTTCCAACGCACCCAAACCCTCCGGCAGATCTCCGTTGCCACCTGCTCCATCTTCCATTTGAATACCTATGTCACCTACTACCGCAACCGTGTCCACTTTAGCTTTACCTGCCTAGACACTCCCGTTTAAGCCCCTCTCTCCTCCTTCCCCCACTCCTTTCCCCCCTCCCACCTCCTGGCACAACAACAGTATCACCTCATATACCCAAACGTTCACTCCCTCCCTGCCAACAAATACCTTTTCATGCATACCCTGTTCCAGCACCAGGTCGACTTCTCCATCCTTAATGAAACCTTCCTCCAACCTCACCATGTTGTCCACACCTTTCCCTATCTCTTTCAACATACCGACAACCCCCTTCCCCTCACACAAGGCGGGGTCGCTATTGGCCACCTCGCGCATCTCCCCATCTGGCCACAACCCCTACTCGATGACCCGACTGAACACCTTCTTCTCAGCATCTTTTTTTTCTCCCTCACTGTTACCTGTGCCACTATCTGTATCCGTCCCGCAGCTCCTCTCTCCTACGACTTCATTTCCCACGTTGACTGTACTTTCTCCACCTATGTGATTGCCGCCGACCTCAACATCTACAGCTGTGACCAAGCCACCCTTCGGCGGTGACATCAGTTCCTTTCCACCCTCCACGGTGACCTTGTCCCACAGCCTACCCGTCCTGAAAGTAACTCCACCCCAGATGTCATCCACGATTCCCCCAACCTCCTTGGTCACATCGCCGTGGACGTCCTCGAGCCCATTGGTAGTGACCACCTCCCAGTCCTTCTCACCATCTCTTCCGCCCATGACCACCCTCCTGCTCCCCACCCTGCTGCCCCTTCTAACAACCCTACCACAACAAGGGTCAGAATTTAATGATTGTGATTGAGTCCCATAGTGCTCAGAGCCATTTTTTAATGATTGTGGTGTTGCTCACGCTGCTAAATACTGCATTTTCGGGCAACAACAGTCATGTAATAATGAAAAAAACTAGGCACTCATCTTTTTGTGTTTCCCACGTTGGTCTCGTATTATCAAGGCTCAATCGTTGAAAATCTAGGTGGTTATGATTCCAAGCTCGGATGCAAAGAGGCCTAGGTTTTATTTTGATATATTCAAAAGTTTTGTAGATGCGCTTCTCAAACCATTCTTAGAGATTAAACCTTTCAAAGTTAGCACAATAGTGATGTAAAAAAAATAATCAGCACTCCGAATTTAAGTTACAGTTCCTTTTAATTGCTTTTATTGCAATATCACGTAAACACAAAACATCACTTCACAATACAAAACATACTTGAAAACATCTTCCTCACAGTCACTGTTAAAGTTCACATTTTATAAGCTGACTACGTTAAGCGTCTTTCCAACATGACGTCCAACACTTGACTTTCTCAACGTCCGACTCTCTAACAACTCAACAACTAACTAACTATCGCTTACGCGCCCAAAAATCAGAGTTACAAGTACGTCAAAGATCATAGTGACAAAAGAAAGAATACACATAAGAATAATATCATTGCAATATAAACATATCGATGTATCACAAATGAAATCAAATCTGAATGTTGTCTCAGAAATATGTGAACTACTTTGCAGAAACACAGTAGAATATAGCAGGTGTCGAGAGGTTCAGGTGAGCTGCCGTAATGGTTACGTAATTAAAGTACCATTACACCCTCCGAAGTCCGCCAACGACTACCGCCGCGCCAACAGGGATACCCACCGAACAGTATCTATAATTTCGACACTGGATTCCGACATGTTGCCGTTTTCGACATTTTCCTGGGCTAGAATTTCCTCTGCGTTCCCTACTTTATCTATTTTGCCAATTTCCTTCATACCTAGACTGAATACTTGAAATTTTAACATCAACTGCTTTACAAAAGTTTGCCTCCTTGTGAGCAATACTGTTATCAATAACGAAATTTCTCACAAAAATTTCCAGCGAAAGCGCGCCACGTTACAAAACAGAGCAAAGTCGAGCCGACATTTTAACTACGCGCGCTGCAAAACGGCCATCCTAGTGCCACGAAGCTTGAGTATATAACGATTAGTATAATTACAATCTTTGTTTTTGTATTGAAAATTGAAATGTAAAAATTCCTGATGGGTTATGATACGTTCACAGTAAAATCTCAAGATTCATAACACTAAAATGTAAGCGATAGATCGAGGATGGCCTCACCTGGTATTTCTGCTGATTGCTGCGACCTCTGCAATACATTAATTTTAAATCGGGTGTTTTTCATACATACATATTATAGTTTGCCTCTTTGTCTTTGTATTTGCCTTTATATTCTCCTTTCCTCAGTCGTTGTATTCAGCATAGTACATGTAACAGTAAAAACATTTGTAATACCTGTACATAAAATTCGTCCGGTCGCGCGTAGCTAGTTGTAACTTTTCCTTACTGGCGGAATAAAGTTTGGAAAAAATATTTAGATAAGTCAAAAGCGTATGCAGTGCATCTAAGAATAGTTTGCGTCGGGAAAAGTTATCAATAATGTTCATATATCATTGTGTATATTTGCTCCTCACCAATACATTACCATCGCGGAATGTATCAGATCATGGCGGCTATTGCACATCTTCATTGTTTGAAAGATTTTATGATCGTGGTAATACTGCATTAATTTCCACATAATAAATGGGTTACAAGTATTAATTCGGACTCCAAGAAAAGACCTTGTACGTAGACAATATTTAGACAACATGACGCGATATAGGATTCAGTCGTCCTTCTCTCAAACAATGAGTGCACACAGAAACGTGATACTGTTGCTCTGAAACGTAAAGAAACTGACGTACAAATTAATGTGACCAACTAAAGAATTCTACAAATGATTTGTGGAGACACGTTTTTATCAAAATATGAATTATTATTAGCTAAAGATTACAAAACACAGGGAGCTCATGAACGTACCTCTTCTCTCTCCGACAAGAACAGCAGAAGTGAGTCATACCAGAGCAAATTCTGGATAACACCATATTTTTTTTTAGAAAGTTTGAAAGTGTTACAAAGTTTAGTCTAACTACTTCGTTACAATGTCTAAGCACTACAGTATATTCTTTATCCTTTAAATACATTACAAGTTTTTATACGCAAATACACTCCTGGAAATTGAAATAAGAACACCGTGAATTCATTGTCCCAGGAAGGGGAAACTTTATTGACACATTCCTGGGGTCAGATACATCACATGATCACACTGACAGAACCACAGGCACATAGACACAGGCAACAGAGCATGCACAATGTCGGCACTAGTACAGTGTATATCCACCTTTCGCAGCAATGCAGGCGATCGTAGAGATGCTGGATGTAGTCCTGTGGAACGGCTTGCCATGCCATTTCCACCTGGCGCCTCAGTTGGACCAGCGTTCGTGCTGGACGTGCAGACCGCGTGAGACGACACTTCATCCAGTCCCAAACATGCTCAATGGGGGACAGATCCGGAGATCTTGCTGGCCAGGGTAGTTGACTTACACCTTGTAGAGCACGTTGGGTGGCACGGGATACATGCGGACGTGCATTGTCCTGTTGGAACAGCAAGTTCCCTTGCCGGTCTAGGAATGGTAGAACGATGGGTTCGATGACGGTTTGGATGTACCGTGCACTATTCAGTGTCCCCTCGACGATCACCAGTGGTGTACGGCCAGTGTAGGAGATCGCTCCCCACACCATGATGCCGGGTGTTGGCCCTGTGTGCCTCGGTCGTATGCAGTCCTGATTGTGGCGCTCACCTGCACGGCGCCAAACACGCATACGACCATCATTGGCACCAAGGCAGAAGCGACTCTCATCGCTGAAGACGACACGTCTCCATTCGTCCCTCCATTCACGCCTGTCGCCACACCACTGGAGGCGGGCTGCACGATGCTGGGGCGTGAGCGGAAGACGGCCTAACGGTGTGCGGGACCGTAGCCCAGCTTCATGCAGACGGTTGCGAATGGTCCTCGCCGATACCCCAGGAGCAACAGTGTCCCTAATTTGCTGGGAAGTGGCGGTGCGGTCCCCTACGGCACTGCGTAGGATCCTACGGTCTTGGCGTGCATCCGTGCGTCGCTGCGGTCCGGTCCCAGGTCGACGGGCGCGTGCACCTTCCGCTGACCACTGGCGACAACATCGATGTACTGTGGAGACCTCACGCCCCACGTGTTGAGCAATTCGGCGGTACGTCCACCCGGCCTCCCGCATGCCCACTATACGCCCTCGCTCAAAGTCCGTCAACTGCACATACGGTTCACGTCCACGCTGTCGCGGCATGCTACCAGTGTTAAAGACTGCGATGGAGCTCCGTATGCCACGGCAAACTGGCTTACACTGACGGCGGCGGTGCACAAATGCTGCGCAGCTAGCGCCATTCGACGGCCAACACCGCGGTTCCTGGTGTGTCCGCTGTGCCGTGCGTGTGATCATTGCTTGTACAGCCCTCTCGCAGTGTCCGGAGCAAGTATGGTGGGTCTGACACACCGGTGTCAATGTGTTCTTTTTTCCATTTCCAGGAGTGTACTTTTCATTACAGATTGTTTGACTTCTCTTCAAAATTTTGCACAAAAAGTGAAATGTTTATTTTATTATGATATGTTTCAGCGAGATTTCGCTATGGGCCCACATGTGATGTGAGCATTATACATAAGGATGTGTGTGTGCCCATCAGTCCAATGCAACTAACGCCAATGTTCGTCAGAAATAATTTAGACGTCCCGTGGAAATGTTTGATGTCTATATCTGTTATGAATGTGTATTGAGATGTAAGACATTCGAAGTCCAGTATAACGAACTGCATTAAGTCTTCCATCAGGCTGGGTGTCTATGATACAAGGGTCGTATTGTGCTACGTCGGTTTGAGGGCGTACATAGTTCACCGTAATGACAGAGTAATATACAGAGCCGTGACACTCCCATTGCGTGGTCCTGTATGCTACTGGCTGTAGGGCAGGGACGGCCAAGAATTCGGCCGACGAACCGTGCGCTGGCAGAAGCACCATGGCGCCAAACCACGCTGCACACTTCCCACGTCGCTACGCCACGCTATTTGAGACCGAGGAAGAGGAAAATGGGAAACGTGTCTCACTTAAATGGCAGTGCAGTCACACTGCATATGACTTGGTTTTAAATTTCACATTTCTCAACAACAAAGATCACAAACAAAACGAATTTTCAGTATTATTTAATTATTTTTAACGTGCTGAATTCATAATATAATGTTTATCTGGTACAAACCGTTGGCATAACGACAGCCGCAGACAACTTCAAAATTTATCGCACTCACGTTGGCACATAATTGAGACTTATTAGATTTCTTAATCAAAAAAGTCTTTGACACATACAAGTTGATCGAAATATTGTAGTACTATTGCAATCTCATTATGGAGACGTGGGAACTTTATCCGAGGAAAGCAATGTCGACGCCCTGACAGTTTTCACATAAAAGAATTTGTCTTTAAAACGACAGAGGGATAGAGAAACAATTAAAATCGCTCAAAAGAGGAAACGCCTCTGGACCTGGTGGGATACCAGTTCGATTTTACATAGAGTACGCGAAGGAACTTGCCCCCCTTCTTGCAGCGGTGTACCGTAGGTCTCTAGAAGAGCGAAGCGTTCCAAAGGATTGAAAAAGGGCACAGGTCATCCCCGTTATCAAGAAGGGACGTCGAACAGATGTGCAGAACTATACACCTATATCTCTAACGTCGATCAGTTGTAGAATTTTGGAACACGTATTATGTTCGAGTATAATGACTTTTCTGGAGACTGGAAATCTACTCTGTAGGAATCAGGATGGGTTTCGAAAAAGGGGGTCGTGTGAAACCCAGCTCGCGCTATTCGTCGACGAGACTCAGAGGGCCATAGACACGGGTTCACAGGTAGATGCCGTGTTTCTTGACTTCCGCAAGGCGTTCGATACAGTTCTCCACTGTCGTTTAATGAACAAAGTAAGAGCATATGGACTATCAGACCAATTGTGTGATTGGATTGAAGAGTTCTTAGATAACAGAACGCAGTATGTCATTCTCAATGGAGAGAAGTCTTCCGAAGTAAGAGTGATTTCAGGTGTGCCACAGGGGAGTGTCATAGGACCGTTGCTATTCACAATATACATAAATGACCTTGTGGATGACATCGGAAGTTCACTGAGGCTTTTTGCGGATGATGCTGTGGTGTATCGAGAGGTTGTAAGAATGGAAAATTGTACTGAAATGCAAGAGGATCTGCAGCGAATTGACGCATGGTGCAGGGAATGGCAATTGAATCTGAATGTAGACAAGTGTAATGTGCTGCGAATACATAGAAAAATAGTTCCGTTATCATTTAGCTACAAAATAGCAGGTCAGCAACTGGAAGCAGTTAATTCCATAAATTATCTGGGAGTACGCATTAGGAGTGATTTAAAATGGAATGATCATATAAAGTTGATCGTCGGTAAAGCAGATGCCAGACTGAGAGTCATTGGAAGAATCCTAAGGAAATGCAATCCGAAAACAAAGAAAGTATGTTACAGTACGCTTGTTCGCCCACTGCTTGAATACTGCTCAGCAGTGTGGGATCCGTACCAGATAATGTTGATAGAAGAGATAGAGAAGATCCAACGGAGAGCAGCGCGCTTCGTTACAGGATCATTTAGTAATCGCGAAAGCGTTACGGAGATGGTAGATAAACTCCAGTGGAAGACTCTGCAGGAGAGACGCTCAGTAGCTCGGTACGGGCTTTTGTTAAAGTTTCGAGAACATACCTTCACCGAAGAGTCAAGCAGTATATTGCTCCCTCCTACGTATATCTCGCGAGGAGACCATGAGGATTAAATCAGAGAGATTAGAGCCCACACAGAAGCATACCGACAATCCTTGTTTCCACGAACAATACGAGACTGGAATAAAAGGGAGAACCGATAGAGGTACTCAGGGTTCCCTCCGCCACACACCGTCAGGTGGCTTGCGGAGTATGGATGTAGATGTAGATGTAGAATTACCTTCCAGGTCAATCAGTTACTTCTGTACATTTACAGGGGCGTTTTCAACTGAAACGGCAAATGGTCTCGAAAACAGCTGTGAGATTGGCGGTGTCCTCGAAATGTTTACGAAACTACTATTACAATTCCTTGAAGGCCACAGAGAATTCTTCAAATCTCGTGTGTCCCTTAACGCCAGTGAGCTTAGGTATCTGGACTATCGTTGTCGGGATGTGTCCCTTCTTTTTAATTTCAACCTCATCAAATCTTAGAAGTTTTTTCTCACCTTGCAGTGCCTTACTGGGAGCAGATTGCAGTCAAGTCCACTTAAAATGCGAGGTCTGCAATCCTTTCTAGATGTTCCAATTTTCATTCCTGAACACATTTTCCTTCATACATCCACCGATAGCGGGTTTTAAAGCGAAAGATCCTTCCAGGCATTTCGCTTGACTTAACCAACGTACTTTTCAGTTATATATAAAGTCTCCATTATATTGTATTGTATGGAACTGGTGACCTACAAACGACGGAGAGGCTTCGTCCCCGCCGTAGCCCTCAGTGGTTCACAACCCCACAACAGGATACAGCAGTCCACTCACCCCACCGCCGCCCGGCACCGAACCCAGTTTTATTGTGCGGTTCGGCCTCCAGCCGCTGGTGGTCATGGAGGGCGCCGTAACGGATGTACGATACGTGAATGCCATCCTCCGATCGATAGTACAACAAAATCGCGTAGCATATTGGCGAGGCATTCGTCTTCATGGACGACAAATCGCGCTCCCATCGTGCACATCTAGTGAATGACTTCCTTCAGGATAACGACATCGCTCGACTAGAGTGGCCAGCAAGTTCTCCAGACATGAACCCTATCTAACATGCCCTGGATAGATTGAAAAGGGCTGTTAATGGACGACGTGACCCACCAACCACTCTGAGGGATCTACGCCGAATCGCCGCTGAGGAGTAGGACAATCTGGACCAACAGTGACTTGATGAATTTGTGGATAGTATGCCACGACGAATACAGGCCTGCATCATTTCAAGAGGACGTGCTACTGGGTATTAGAGGTACCGGTGTGTACAGCGATCTGGACCACCACCTCTGAAGGTCTCGCTGTATGGTGGTACAACATGTAATGTGTGGTTTTTTATGAGCAATAGAAAGGGAGGAAACGATGTTTGTATTGATATCTATTCCAGTTTTCTGTACAGGTTACGGAACTCTCAGAACCGAGGTCATGCAAAACTTTTTTGATGTGTGCAGCACAAAGTGCTTCTTGGTGTACAGAACAATGAATCCCATCGATAGTTGTAACTTTTTTCTCTTTCATTGTCAATTAACTCTTTAAATTCTTTCTGCACGGTACTGTAATGTCGTTTCGTAGAAAAATTGCAGTACCAGTATTTTAAGCGACTGCGTGGTATGTATTGAGGAATCTCATCCGTCTCTTCGGTCGTTCCTATTTATTTTAAAGGCTTGTGGTGACAGATCGTTAGATTACCTCTTTTTGTGTAAACAGACATTGCACCTGTGAACGTCCTTCACACTACGAACAAAAAGCGAAACGTAAACAGCACTGACGCCACGGTTCTGTCGAATTGAAGAGAGTTATGCCGACTGAAAAGTGCCACACCGCAGTAATAAATGAAACGTCGCACTGTAATGGCTACTACCGAGTCTTGGCGCACGCGCGATCCGCACACCCGACGTGCTTCAAGACTAGCGAACCGTGGCCAGTCCTAGTGTTGGGTGTTGCAGTTACACTACTGGCCATTAAAATTGCTACACCAAGAAGATAAGCAGATGATAAACGGGTATTCTTTGGACAAATATATTATACTAGAACTTACATGTGATTACAGTTTCACGCAATTTGCGTGCATAGATCCTGAGAAATCAGTACCCAGAAAAACCATCTGTGGCCGTAATAACGGCCTTGATACGCCTGGGCATTGAGTCAAACAGAGCTTGGATGGCGTGTACAGGTACAGCTGCCCATGCAGCCTCAACACGATACCACAGTTCATCAAGAGTAGAGACTGGCGTATTGTGACGAGCCAGTTGCTCGGCCACCATTGACCAGATGTTTTCAGTTGGTGAGAGATCTGGAGAAAGTGCTGGCCAGGGCAGCAGTCAAACATTTTCTGTATCCAGAAAGGCTCGTACAGGACCTGCAACATGCGGTCGTGCATTATCCTGCTGAAATGTAGGGTTTCGCAGGGATCGAATGAAGGGTAGACGCACGGGTCGTAACACATCTGAAATGTAACGTCCACTGTTCAGAGTGCCGTCAGTGCGAACAAGAGGTGACCGAGACGTGTAACCAATGGCACCCCATGCCATCGCCGCGATGTCGCCAAACACGGATGCGACAATCATGATGCCGTAAACAGAACCTGGATTCATCCGAAAAAATGACGATTTGCCATTCGTGCACCCAGGTTCGTCATTGAGTACACCATCGCAGGCCCTCCTGTCTGTGGTGCAACGTCAAGGGTAACCGCAGCCATGGTCTCCGAGCTGATAGTCCATGCTGCTCCAACCGTCTTCGAACTGTTCGTGCTGATGGTTGTTGTCTTGCAAACGTCCCCGTCTGTTGACTCAGGGATCGAGACGTGGCTGGACGATCAGTTACAACCATGGGGATAAGATGCCTGTCATCTCGACTGCTAGTGATACGAGGCCGTTGGGATCCAGCACGGCGTTCCGTATTACCCTCCTGAACCCACCGATTCCATATTCTGCTAACAGTCATTGGATCTCGACCAACGCGATCAGCAATGTCGCGATACGATAAACCGCAATCGCGATAGTCTACAATCCGACCTTTATCAAAGTCGGAAACGTGATGGTACGCATTTCTCCTCCTTACACGAGGCATCACAACAACGTTTCACCAGGCAACGCCGGTCAACTGCTGTTTGTGTATGAGAAATCGATTGGAAACTTTCCTCATGTCAGCACGTTGTAGGTGTCGCCACCGGCGCCAACCTTGTGTGAATGCTCTGAAAAGCTAATCATTTGCATATCACAGCATCTTCTTCCTGTCTGTTAAATTTCGCGTCTGTAGCACGTCATCTTCGTGGTGTAGCAATTTTAATGGCCAGTAGTGTATGTACTGATGAATAGGAAGGAATACTCTACTGCGAAAAGCTGAATCACATTCTTAAAAAGACCTGCTCAGTCACATCTGGAATACTTTCGGCCAATCTCGACACAAACCTAGTAGCTCAGTTTCATAGCTGTAGCTATGCTGAAAGACACGAACTGGTAGGGTTCTATCAGCACCGTGTGCACATTCATCTTGCCACTCGTCTGACACCCACTGTCAGATCAGAGTGAACTATTGTTTTCTCTGTTTATGACGTTAGTACAAGATCAGCAGCATGCTGCTAAGTTCAGACCTAAAAACGCTGATACCCTGCGCGTGGGTAACAACTTGATTTTGAGAGTTTTCTATGCAAAGCTATACATTTGAGAGTGTATACAGTTCATTGCAATGGCCGTCTAACACACGTTACTGAATATGACGCCGGCCGGTGTGGCCGTGCGGTTCTAAGCGCGTCAGTTTGGAAGCGCGTGACCGCTACGGTCGCAGGTTCGAATCCTGCCTCGGGCATGGATGTGTGTGATGTCCTTAGGTTAGTTAGGTTTAAGTAGTTCTAAGTTCTAGGGGACTGATGACCTCAGTAGTTAAGTCCCATAGTGCTCAGAGCCATTTGAACCATTTGAACTGTATATGACACCCATCTGAATACAGGGCAGGCTGGAACCACACTAGAGATACCATTTCACAACTGTCCGCAGCACTTTTCTAATGGTGGACCGTGGAATGTTCAGCTGTTGTGTAAGCTCGTGCACTGCTTGAAGATCGCACATTGCCTTCAGCATTCTCAGCCATGGCAACAGTAACTTCTACAACAATTTGTGGAGCAATTGTGCATTGGCCTTTTGCAGAGATAAAGAACTAAAGGAGGAAAGAAGATCACTTTTAATGTAGACGAACGTTCTTTTAAAGTTGGAGTATAGGACAGCGTATCCAGAACTCAACTAATGCAGTGAAATGTATACTACTTGTTTTAATACAATCGCCAGGAGAAACGCCAGACATAGATGACCGCAGAGATATGAACTGAAATCTTGGCAGCGTCTAAATCTGTAGAACACCTGGTTTTTGTCGGTGAACTAACGACACAGGTATTCATATCGCCATATGAAACAGAGTAGTTGATTGTACTCCGGTTTTTTACACATACAATCCAGTGAGTCCAATATCCCCCTCCCCCTATCACAACATCTGAATTGACAGTTCCACATTCTTTGGATTTCCACATCATTTTTGGCAATGTATCCTTCATGAAGACACTGCGACATCTATTATTTTGAGTTTTCTGACGAGTTTATACAGATCTATGTTTGTAAGTGGTCTGTCAAGTAGTATCGCTATGAGCTTTCCTTTTACTGAACAGCCCAAGCGCTTTTCTGTACGATTTTAAATATAGTTCTTTACCGACAGCGATAGCCTCCATTGCCATATTACGTCTCTTAGCCTCCTGCAGTTGCTTCTCTGCATTCGTGCATTTTTTACTGCTTGAGTTACGGCAACAGCTCCTCTGCTACCGATCCAATAGCCGACACCCCAGCAAATGCAGGGATAAGAAAGTTAATAATTCCACCATATGTCTTAGGTACTGGCATACCCCTAGGCGCTAATATGTCTTTTTCTTCCTTCCTTCTACCTCAACTCACCTTTAGCCGCTGCCAACGCTGACTGGACACTGTTTTTTAAACGTTGCATAGGTTTTTTTTATTCTTCTTCAGCGTGCGACGATCTGCATTCATAATTTGCCTGCAAGTTATTCCAGCACTCAGTTTAAGTTTGGCACGCATTGTCTTATCGACCATGAATGCAGCAACAGGTTGTCCTTTACCAATGTGCTTTCTTTGACGTAGCTACCTAGCTAAGTCAACTAATATTCGGTCTACAGTGCGACGATCTCTATTTGTGCCATAACCAATATCGTGCTCCTTGCATGCATCGTCTAGTATATTAATTGTCTTACCGTCATCAGCTTGGCGCTTTTTCAATTTCGTTCCGTGTCCACAAAAATTGTATCCCGGGATATGAAGTTCAACAGGTAGGTTCTCGAGAATACCACCGCATCTCTGCTGACGCATTTCCTAGCACTCAGACCATGCTACCGCAGGGTTTGAGATTGTGTATCCTACGAGAAGCATTCAATAAGGAATCCAACACACTTTTTTACTCATCCAATTCCGATTGAAAAAATGCGGAATTTGTTGTGGGACATCGTGGAATATTCGTGCTTCGGCACTATAGCTTCATGAAGTTCCGATAGGATGCGGTGATATACGTAGCTTTCAAAATCGCGTCTGTAACGGAGACGCGTCGGAAAGCGGGGAGCTGCAACTGACATTCTTTTGGCAGAAAACCAGAGCATCACAGATAGACATAGGTGCTTGCACAGTGCCTACGGAGACCTTGCAGTGAACAAAACCACGGTGAGTCGTCTGTCATCATCGCAACAAGGTCACGCAAAACTGTCCGACCACCCGTGTGACGGCTGCCTGCACACAGCTCTGACTCTTGCATTGTTGGAACGTGCGGACACTCTCATTCAGGGAGATCGACACACCACAATCAAGCATCTCGCTGCTCAACTGTACGTCTCTGAAGGTACTGCTGACTCACTCGTCCACCAGTTGGGGTACTCAAAGGCGTGTGCCCGCAGGGTTCCTCACCGCCCAACAAAGCAACTAACGACCATGTGTGTGGAATTGGTTGCATGCTGTGAGGCTGATCGTGACAATTTTTTGTCAAATATTGTCGCAGGCAACGAGACATGGGTTTGTCACTTCGAAACGGAAACAAAACGACAATCTATGGAGTGGCGCCACACCACCGGTTTAAGAAGAAAAAGTTTTAAGCTGCACCCACAACTAGTAAACTCATGGCGACGATCATGACTGAAGGGGTTGTTCTGTTTGTTGTCCCCCTCATGTTCAACGATCAACTCGGAAGTGTTTTATGCTACCCTCAGGAAACTGAAGAAATAGCAAGTTCATCGCCACAAAAATGCAAACGAACTTGTCCTTCTCCATGACCTCGCACTGAGCTGCGTCTCCGAGAAGAGCTCACAGAACTTCATTGGACTGTTCTTCCTCATCCGCACTACAGCCTCGATCTCGCACCTTCCGACTTTCATCTGTTTGGCCCAATGAAGGACACAGTCCTCGGGAAGCAGTACATGGATGATGCAGAGGTTACTCATGCAGCAAGACGTTGGCTCCGATGTCGACCAGTAGAATGGTACCATGTGGGCGTACAGCCCCCCTCCCCCCCCTCCCAGTAAGGTGGCCTAAGACCATCGCATTGAACAGCAATTACGTTGAAAAAACAACGTTTTTTAGTCAAAAGCGTGGGGAATATAATGTTGTGTTAGAATCCTGCATACAAGCAACCTGTTTTCAGTAAAAAAAATGTGTTTTCGTTACTTATTGAAAGAACCTCGTATTGTATAGCAAATTGCAAGCGTTCACCCAACTGGTGTACTTTGATGGGAAGCCGAAACATTCCACTAATTCCATTCTCCCTCAATATCTTACGAGCCACAGTGAGGTACACGTCCAGTTCAGATCTATTCTGTAATCCCTCTCCCTGTAATTTCTTCGACATCATTGTCCTCTAAGATGTAAGTTCTTGGGTTTGTGTGCTGCACTTTGGTAACTTTAAATATCTCTGTCGACCAGTATGGTACGTTTGACTTCTCAAATGCTGTTTTTTATTTCGAAATACGTACCAAATCACCTACGTTGGACATCTGCTTGCGTGAATCCATCACCTTAGTATTTAGAAGTTCATTATCACAGACACCAATAGATGTCATCTTAGTTGTAAGATGAGTGATCTGGTTAAATTCGTCAATGATTTGTGATAGAATGTTTAGCTATTTATATGACACTTGAAGATTAAATTGGATCCACATCCGGTTTTTGATCAACCTGTTTAAGCATTCAACAATACAAGCTTTCGAATGGGAGAATGTCTAATAGTGGTTTATTCCATATCGTTCCATTACCGTTTACCATTTACATTAATGATCTTTTGGATAGGGTGCATAGCAATATGCGGCTGTTTGCTGATGATGCTGTGGTGTACGGGAAAGTGTCGTCGTTGAATGACTGTAGGAGGATAGAAGATGACTTGGACAGGATTTGTGACTGGTGTAAAGAATGGCAGCTAACTCTAAATATAGATAAATGTAAATTAATTCAGATGAATAGGAAAAAGAATCCTGTAATGTTTGAATACTCCATTAGTTGTGTAGCGCTTGACACAGTCACGTCGATTAAATATTTGGGCGTAACATTGCAGAGCGATATGAAGTGGGACAAGTGTGTAATGGCAGTTGTGGGGAAGGCGGATAGTCGTCTTCGGTTCATTGGTAGAATTTTGGGAAGATGTGGTTCATCTGTAAAGGAGACCGCTTATAAAACACTAATACGACCTATTCTTGAGTACTGCTCGAGCGTTTGGGATCCCTATCAGGTCAGATTGAGGGAGGACATAGAAGCAATTCAGAGGCGGACTGCTAGATTTCTTACTGGTAGGTCTCTAGAGGAAAGGAGGCGTTCTTTTTGTGAATCGCTACTGAGGAAATTTAGAGAACCAGCATTTGAGGTTGACTGCAGTACAAATTTACTGCCGTCAACTTACATTTCCCGGAAAGACCACAAAGATAAGATAAGAGAGATTATGGCTCATACAGAGACATATAGGCAGTCATTTTTCCCTCGTTCTGTTTGGGAGTGGAACATGGAGAGAAGATGCTAGTTGTGGTACGAGGTACCCTCCGCCACGCACAGTATGGTGGATTGCGGAGTATGTATGTAGATGTAGATGTAGATGTGCCTATTGTAAAATTTGCCTCCATGGCCGTTTTGAAGATAGTCGCGACACCGATTCATTCCAGTCTGTAGCAGTTGTCCAAAATATTTCGCAGCCTCGTTCCCTGTCTTGACCTTCAAAGATAGTGCCCAAGTGAATTTGGAACATATATCTATTACCATTAGGATGTAACTGAAACCTTTATTCAGTCGTGAATATTCTTGCATATCTATGAGATTAACCTGCCACCAGTCCTCCTTTTATCAAATGTCTGTGCAGGAATGTTTTGTATGCCAGTCTGTGGAGCTCATGAACAAACATCTCATTAATTACTTGATGATATATCTTTCTCGAAGGCTCTGAAATGGCTGATATGATTTCGTTCATGTGACTCGTGTTCCCTGTGGAAACTGATGCTGTAAGTAATGATATTCGTTTTATGATTTCATTTGGGTCATCATAATATATGTACTCCTGAGGTAGATTGTTCAGTCCTTGATGCTGAACTTCAAGCCCCTTTACCTGTCCTATGTGCAGCTGCAATGCTAGTTTAATTATATTCTCGTATTTATCGCTCTTTGTGACTTTCATTTGTCCTTTTGCGGTGTCGCTCTTCTTATGCACGTTAGTCATGCGTAATATTTGGCCATACGCTTCTATCTCTTTTGGGAAATACTTTTTTACGTTCTAAGTTTTTAAGCATAGTAGCTCTAATAAACCAGGCGTGCTTTCATATTCCTAATTGCCAACTTGTATTGCATTGTCAGTTAAATGTACTGAGTGATTTATGGTTTCCTGCTGACTCCATATGTTCCGTCTAACACAGCATTACTGTTACAGTTAATGAAATCAGTTATAGCATCTTCCTCTCCTACTCCTTCTTCTTCTTCTTCTTCTTCTTCCTCTCCTTCTCCTCCGCCTCCTCCTCTTGCTTCTTCTTCTTCTTCGTCTTCTTCTTCTTCTTCTTCTTCTCCGCCTCCATCCATAGTATGGGACAGTCTTGTTAGACTCTGTAATGGGACACCCGTTTCTAACGTAAGCTTTTTCTTATAGAAATAACCGATACCATGTATACTGTCGATTCTTGCATACGTGAACATTATACCAGCTGTTTAAATAAATGAACTTCATATGATTTTGTATACGATGTGTTATGTTTCGGGCAAAAATAAGAAAAAATAAATTGATTTGTTACTACTCTGTACATACAGTTAAAATTGCTCTTCTTTTAGAAATGTTTAAAATTTTGAAAATCTGGCGTACTTAAAATTACTATTATTAACTGCACAACCTAACGCAAATTATTAAATTTATTTCTGGATTCATTTATAACATAATGTTATATCTTCGTGATGATTGTTCTTTTGTCAACAAAGTTTGTAAGCTCTTTTGCTTTGTAAACTCTTTGGAATACTGTGAGTACCGCAGAATGTAAGAGTAGTGGGCATGCCTTTGATGGAAGCGCACGTGGTTTTTTTAAAATTTTGTCTACAATATAATTGACGGTTGTATGGTTCAAATGGCTCTGAGCACTATGGGACTTAACATCTGTGGTCATCAGTCCCCTAGAACTTAGAACTACTTAAACCTAACCTAACCTAAGAACAGCACACACATCCATGCCCGAGGCAGGATTCGAACCTGCGACCGTAGTGGTCACGCGGTTCCAGACTGAAGCGCCTAGAACCGCACGGCCACCCCGGCCGGCCGATGGTTGTATGAAAATGGATATTGTGAAGTCAGTGTGTTTTAGAAGAATGGGATAAAATAGAAAAAATCATAGCAACAGGTAGTACTTCATCAGTTATTTAGTCATCTGGAACCCAGTAAGTCAAAATTTCTGCCGCAAGAATGTACCCCTAGACGCAAGAACTGGAGCCAACAACAAGAAGAGAAAATGAAGATAAGTAAAAAGTTTTTCTTTTGTATGTCTTACGTCTTTAGAAGCCTCCGAAATTTTTAAGACAGGAAAAATTAATAATGATGTGTGAGAGGATAAGATTACAGCTCTCACTTACTGGTTTAAATGCTTTTGAGAGCAACTGATGTTGTTGCAACTGCACAATTTTTAACAATGGTAATTTCCATCGAATAGCCTTCCACACTTCAATAAATTTATGCTTTGTTGAAGAGATGCTGCTGTATAGTAACATGGTTTTGAGATAGCGTATAACTTATATATACTCTGAGACAACTGGTGATGATTTGAGTCAAGTGCCTTAGCTATCGCCTTGATATAGCCACACATATACGTTAGTTTTGTGTTGACTTCTTCATCAACTTTCTTAGTGACATATAGTTCACAGTACTGTATTGTAAGATTCAACATCTCATCATTTCTAGCCACATCCTCGATAAGAACTTCCAATTCTGTTACTTTAGCACTGATTGCCTCAATTTTTCTGTCAATATGTAGATGCATGTGCTTTGCACCCTCTAATGCAGTGTGCAAACCATGTACAAATTTCTCCATAGTCTACAGTGTACTGATATAGTTATATGTTGATACACTGCCTTTTATGCAGAAATACGTCGAAGTTTCGACCCTTATTCAATTTTCTAGATTTGTCTATTACCAGAAAGCCATACTACGAGTTATTTCAACAATCCCCACATACGATAATGAATTCCCTTAATGACAAGTCAGTTCTTACAAGTGCTTGGTAAATATGCTTTAAATTCAGATTGTCCTGTTTGAAAGCGAAAATAAGGTTCGCATTTTCCTGGGCAATCTACTTTGGGATCTTTGAATATCCCTGGTCCAAATAAAATACATTGACTTGCATATGGCGATCAAAGCAGAAACATCTCCGGATGTCATCCTGATTTTCCACTGCGACGTCATCAAATATAAATACACTGTTTGGCTTTACTTTTTCAGGTGGTAGAATATTGCATTTGGTGAATGTCTGGTAAATTACACTGGGCAACAATGAAAATGTTTCGGGCTTAAAAATAGTAAATTTACATGTAATTCCATATGCTGAATCAAAAAATCACCATAAAAATGACAGATTAGCTCTTGTTTTGAAGATAAAGTGACATTTCATTTTTTAGAATTAAGATTTTAAATTTGGGGGAATTGTTTTTGGGAGTTGGCACACCTGTCAATTAACAAAACAAAAATGCTCTTCAGCTGTTTGTAAGTCATAAACATAGATACTGTTGGCGTGACTGTCAATTACATGTAGTTTCTACTCAAATTAATGCAAAATTTCTGGTTCGCGAGTTCTTTTTTAGTGTAAAATTTCTAAAAATGCCACGGAAATGTGTAAATATGGCGAATAACTTTTGTTGTATTTGTGGTGAAATAACATTTTCCTCACAGAAACGCAATCTGACGCCTCTTGTAAAGACTGCCTATCAGTATTATTTCGGTATGAAAGTAGGGGACCAGGATGTCTTGGGCTCCACATATATGTTGCAACGCATGCTCAGTTACACTGCGAGAATGGCTGAAAAAGAAAACGATCTATGGCTTTCGCTGTGCCTATGATTCGGCGGGAGCCTACAAACCATACAGATGACTGCTATTTCTGCCTGACTCTACCTATAAAGGCAGGATTGTCTATGATGAAAAGAAGAACAGTTCAGTACCCAAATCTTCATCTGCTATTCGACCCATTCCACATTCGGATAGTTCACCAATTCCTACTCCACCAGAAAATTGTGTGTTTGAAGTAGAAAATGAAGACAGTATGGAACGAGAAAAACCAAGCAAGCCTTCCACATCCCATGACCCTGATTTTGAGGTAAAAGATGATAAACCGCACAGACTGAGTCAAGTGGAATCGCGTGATCTCATTAGAGACCTTGGCCTGTCAAAGGAGAATGCAGAAATTCTTGCGTCTCGACTACAGCAGTGGATTCTTCTCCGAAGTGATGTGTGAATCTCACAGTACAGAAAACGTCACATGGAACTGCTTCCCTTTCTTGAGAAGAAAAATAATCTTGTTGTTAATGGCTGGATGGAATCTTTGAATTTGGACCATGATCCAACTTAATGGAGGCTATTCATAGATTCTTCCAAGCTTAGTTTGAAAGCTGTGTTACTTCACAACGGGAACCTTCTTTCATCTATTCCTATTGGTCATGCTGTTCACATGAAGGAGACATATGCAAATATGACAGCTCTCTTGGACTCAATTAACTATCATGAACACAAATGGAAAATCTATGGTGATCTAAAAGTCATTGCCATACTCTTAGGAATGCAACTGGGTTACGCAAAGCATTGCTGCTTCTTATGTATGTGGGACAGTAGAGACAGGAAATTGCATTATACTAAAGAAGACTGACCTGCAATAAATCTTCACCCTAACGAGAAAAAATGTCGTTGCCAAGCCTCTTGTTGACCCAAAAGACGTTTTTCCACCCCTGCATATCAAGCTGGGTTTGATGAAAAACTTTGTCAAAGCTATGAACCGAGAAGGACGGGCCTTTAAGTACATAAGAGAGAAATTTTCGAAATTAAGTGATGCAAAAGTTAAGAAAGGCATTTTTGTCGGACCACAAATAAGAGAACTTGGAAAGGATCCTGCATCTGACCAAGTTTTGGAGGGAAAGAAAAGGAAGCTTGGGAAGCCTTCAAGGGTGTTATTCATGGATTTTTAGACAACAAAAGAGATGACAACTACAAGCATTTGATGACAGTGCTCCTGCAAAAATACCATAACCTTGGATGCAACATGTCCCTTAAGAGCCATTTTCTCCACTCCTAGACCTCTCCACCTAGACTTTTTCCCTCCTAGTTGTGGAGCTGTTAGTGATGAACATGGTGAGAGATTCCACCAGGACATTTCTGTTATGGAACAAAGATAACAGGGGCGTTGGAATGAAGTAATGCTTGCGGATTACTGTTGGTCTTTGTGTAGGGACTCTGCGGAACTCCATTACAAGAGGCAAGCTAAAAGACGACGAAGTCAATAGGCCACCACATGGTTCTCTTCAGACACGACCATCTGCGAAGTATCTTTCGAACAATTTAGAACTCTTAGCATGTAATTACCAGTTAAAAAAATCAAATGCAATCTCATAATTGTTACCATTTATGTAATTAAAATGTATCATTTTCTCTCAATCCGTTAATATGTAATACTTCCACCTTTTGTATATCATATAAACTATAGCTAATAAAATTTTTTCATTGTCATATTTGTTTTTCTCAACCCAAAATTAGTAGGAATTGCCTCATGAAGTGCTCGAAACAGTCAGAAATTATTTTTTTGTTGCCCAGTGTTACTGTCACCATGCAATTCAAAATCTCCTCCAATGGATAATATTTTGGCTGAAACAAAGTATTTGCAAAAGAATATATACATGCTGGAAGTGGAATCCCTCAGTGTTGGAACAAGATTAGTCTTCCCACAATCTGAAGGCCCTATAATTAAAGCAAGTATGTTATCAGGAAGTAGTGATCCATTGTTCTTTGACTTCCACTTTCCAGCATCACCACTGCTGGACCAGGCTCTTACAACAAGACAATTGTAGTGAGGCTGTTTCGTCCACTCAGTTATGATGGTAAATGTTCGTTTACAATAGGATGAAGTGCGTTTTATAGGGAAATAAATGACGCACATATGGCTCTTAAACTGAATAAAATCTTACATAGAGTTGGTTACATAAACAAACCTATGTAAGGACATTATTATATTAAGTTATAAAACCAAAGACCCTACTGTGTTTGGTCCCATAACATAATATAATAATGACCTTATATTATATATATGGCACAATGGGGTCAGATAAATACAAAAACCTTAAATAAGATCATAGTTCTGTGCCCACATCTGGTAAAGTTGAATTATACATCCCTACCTCCATCGATGCACAGCAAGCATTGTAGAGCTGAACTACGGTTTCTTCTGATGAGGGAGAGTTTGGTGTGTTAACTCCATCAAATTACTTCACAATGTCTCACAGAAACAGTGAAAATATGGCTGCCACATTAGTTGACACTCTAGCTCATGCTGTATTGCATAGACTGCATACATTAAACTCTGAAAAGTCTGCTCCTGAAGATGTACACACTGTATGTTGTTAAATAATTAACTGTTCCAGGGAACTTCCCTAAGAGCTTGTATGAGTGTCCAATATCACTGTTGGAGAGTCAACTTTTCTGTGCAGCAAGTCTGAAATCTGTATTAACATATCACATAGTCGACACCATTCATCCATGGAGAATATTACTTTGATGTCACTAAATCAAGGGTGTTCAAACAATACTAATGGATAGACCTCCCAATTTGATATCATACCGACACTGAAACGCTGTCAGCCACTGGTATTCAAAGAGTAGATTTGATTGGCTAGCATTATTTTTACGTCAGGTGGCTGTTGCTGGAATGGATTCACTTTGCCTGCAAGGAAAAAGAATTATTAGTTTATCATATATGTTTTTTGCTATTCATCACTATCAGTTTTATTACTTACACTGCCTCGCAGCAGGGAGTGTTGATATACATCTTGACATCCTTACCCTTTGGCGGTTCTCTCATAAGGGGGTCAACTGCTCATCAATTGCTGCAAATACTTATACTATTCGTGACCTCTACTGCAAGCCCATTAAGACTGTTATTATCTTTCATACTAAATTTACAGTTAACTTGTCTGTGCATGAGTGGTTAAAACGTCCAGGGTAGTATTGTAGGTAATTTGTGTGTGCTGTAGTCGCAGCTGTGGCTGATGTGATGAAGTACCCTGGGCACTGAATATCATACTGCATGGCTGATGAGTGTCTCATTGTCAGAGGTGGCACATTCAGACAGTGCTGTTTTTCTAAGACAACTGCAACATGGACTATAAGTGAACACATCCTCCTTATTAACTGCAAGTGTGTGAGATTGATTGGGTTGAAAATAAAAGTAACATATTTTTGTAAGATATATTTATTCAAAACGTTTTATAGTAATCCTCCTGATTACAAACTGTTGTTGCTCCTGTGAACACCTCCACTTCCTGGTCCAGCGCTGTAATAACAATAGTAATTATATTTATAGATGGATGAATACTTACTGCAACTGATGGTGCTTCTTGTGTGCTGGAAGACTGGACTGACGTTTTAAGAAGGGTATATAATTACAACATATGCAGCATGGTGTGTGGTGGACCCAGTCACATAATGCATCTTCTTGCCGTTCTGTTGCACTGCCATTATTCGGTGAACAGTATTCAAGCTGTCTACAGTTATATGCACCTCTCCTATCGTGCTTTTTCATTCTTCATGCAGAAATGTGTGTGTACTTTTCTTTGGTAGATGCTTACAAAAAATAGACTTGTCAAATTATTCTTTGCTCGACACAAGTGTCTCATCAACTGAACACATGAAACCTAGACGTATGTAGAGACTGTGAAAAAATAATGGTGCTTACATTGGCATTATGACTTTTACATACTGGCCATTAAAATTGCTACACCAAGAAGATAAGCAGATGATAAACGGGTATTCATTGGACAAATACACTTCTGGAAATGGAAAAAAGAACACATTGACACCGGTGTGTCAGACCCACCATACTTGCTCCGGACACTGCGAGAGGGCTGTACAAGCAATGATCACACGCACGGCACAGCGGACACACCAAGAACCGCGGTGTTGGCCGTCGAATGGCGCTAGCTGCGCAGCATTTGTGCACCGCCGCCGTCAGTTTCAGCCAGTTTGCCGTGGCATACGGAGCTCCATCGCAGTCTTTAACACTGGTAGCATGCCGCGACAGCGTGGACGTGAACCGTATGTGCAGTTGACGGACTTTGAGCGAGGGCGTATAGTGGGCATGCGGGAGGCCGGGTGGACGTACCGCCGAATTGCTCAACACGTGGGGCGTGAGGTCTCCACAGTACATCGATGTTGTCGCCAGTGGTCAGCGGAAGGTGCACGTGCCCGTCGACCTGGGACCGGACCGCAGCGACGCACGGATGCACGCCAAGACCGTAGGATCCTACGCAGTGCCGTAGGGGACCGCACCGCCACTTCCCAGCAAATTAGGGACACTGTTCCTCCTGGGGTATCGGCGAGGACCATTCGCAACCGTCTGCATGAAGCTGGGCTACGGTCCCGCACACCGTTAGGCCGTCTTCCGCTCACGCCCCAACATCGTGCAGCCCGCCTCCAGTGGTGTCGCGACAGGCGTGAATGGAGGGACGAATGGAGACGTGTCGTCTTCAGCGATGAGAGTCGCTTCTGCCTTGGTGCCAATGATGGTCGTATGCGTGTTTGGCGCCGTGCAGGTGAGCGCCACAATCAGGACTGCATACGACCGCGGCACACACGGCCAACACCCGGCATCATGGTGTGGGGAGCGATCTCCTACACTGGCCGTACACCACTGGTGATCGTCGAGGAGACACTGAATAGTGCACGGTACATCCAAACCGTCATCGAACCCATCGTTCTACCATTCCTAGACCGGAAAGGGAACTTGCTGTTCCAACAGGACAATGCACGTCCGCATGTATCCCGTGCCACCCAACGTGCTCTACAAGGTGTAAGTCAACTACCCTGGCCAGCAAGATCTCCGGATCTGTCCCCCATTGAGCATGTTTGGGACTGGATGAAGCGTCGTCTCACGCGGTCTGCACGTCCAGCACGAACGCTGGTCCAACTGAGGCGCCAGGTGGAAATGGCATGGCAAGCCGTTCCACAGGACTACAACCAGCATCTCTACGATCGTCTCCATGGGAGAATAGCAGCCTGCATTGCTGCGAAAGGTGGATATACACTGTACTAGTGCCGACATTGTGCATGCTCTGTTGCCTGTGTCTATGTGCCTGTGGTTCTGTCAGTGTGATCATGTGATGTATCTGACCCCAGGAATGTGTCAATAAAGTTTCCCCTTCCTGGGACAATGAATTCACGGTGTTCTTATTTCAATTTCCAGGAGTGTATATTATACTAGAACTGATATGTGATTACATTTTCACACAACTTGGGTGCATAGATCCTGAGAAATCAGTACCCAGAACAACCACCTCTGGCTGTAATAACGGCCTTGATACTTCGGGCATTGAGTCAAACAGAGCTTGGAAGGCGTGTACAGTTACAGCTGCCCATGCAGCTTCAACACGATACCACAGTTCATCAAGAGTAGTGACTGGCGTATTGTGACAAGCCAGTTGCTCGGCCACCATTGACCAGACGTTTTCAGATGGTGAGAGATCTGGAGAATGTGCTGGCCAGGGCAGCAGTCGAACATTTTCTGTATCCAGAAAGGCCCGTACAGGACCTGAAACATGCGGTCGTGCATTATCCTGCTGAAATGTAGGGTTTCGCAGGGATCGAATGAGGGGTAGAGCCACCGGTCGTAACACATCTGAAATGTAACGTCCACTGTTCAAAGTGCCGTGAATGCGAACAAGAGGTGACCGAGACGTGTAACCAATGGCACCCCATACCATCACGCCGGGTGATACGCCAGTATGGCGATGACGAATACATGCTTCCAATGTGCGTTCACTGCGATGTCGCCAAACACGGATTCGATCATCATGATGCTGTAACAGAACCTGGATTCATCCGAAAAAATGACGATTTGCCATTCGTGCACCCAGGTTCGTCGTTGAGTACACCATCGCAGGCGCTCCTGTCTGTGGTGCAACGTCAAGGGTAACCGCAGCCATTGTCTCCGATCTGATAGTCCATGTTGCTGCAAATGTTGAACTATTCGTGCAGATGGTTGTTGTCTTGCAAACGTCCCCGTCTGTTGACTCAGGGATCGAGACGTGGCCATGGGGATAAGATGCCTGTCATCTCGACTGCTAGTGATACGAGGCCGTTGGGATCCAGCACGGTGTTCCGTATTACCCTCCCAAACCCACCGATTCCATATTCTGCTAACAGTCATTCGATCTCGACCAACGCGAGCAACAATGTCGCGATACGATAAACCGTAATCGCAATAGGCTACAATCCAACCTTTATCAAAGCCAGAAACGTGATGGTACGCATTTCTCCTCCTTACACGAGGCATCACAACAACGTTTCACCAGGCAACGCCGGTCAACTGCTGTTTGTGTATGAGAAATCGATTGGAAACTTTCCTCATGTCAGCACGTTGTAGGTGTCGCCACCGGCGCCAGCCTTGTGTGAATGCTCTGAAAAACTAATTATTTGCATATCACAGTATCTTCTTCCTGTCGGTTAAATTTCGCGCCTGTAGCATGTCATCTTCGTGGTGTAGCAATTTTAATGGCCAGTGGTGTACATATTAAACTATTCTCGCGACATCATCATCACAATCTCCACGAAATCACAGACTGTCTATAGTATAGCAGTGGGAAAACTGCAGTCATTCAATTGGCCACAGCATGATGACCTGTGGGGCCACAGGGGCGCTCATGGCAGTGGCCAAATGTGCAGTTGGCTGGGGAGGGGGGGGGGGGGGGAGCAAGTGTGTGGGGGCACTGAAGGTGGAGGTGTGGCCTTGATGATAAGAAAGTGCTGGTCGCGACATCAGCAAAATTCCTGCCAGACCACGCACTTATCCACTACTCACCTGACGCAGTGTCACCTTCCCTGCACCGGCCGAAGCGGCCGTGCGGTTCTAGGCACTGCAGTCTGGAGCCGGGCGGCCGCTACGGTCGCAGGTTCGAATCCTGCCTCGGGCATGGATGTGTGTGATGTCCTTAGGTTTGTTAGGTTTAATTAGTTCTAAGTTCTAGGCGACTGATGACCTCAGAAGTTAAGTCGCATAGTGCTAAGAGCCATTTGAACCATTTTTGAACCTCCCCTGCACCAGGTTCCAGCAGCTTGTGACTTAGCTTATCAGAATCAGGCCCTTTATGTATTTTTCTGTAACAAAATTTTAAGAATTATGAATATTTAGAAATTGCAACATTTTACCAATCAGTAGCTTATACAGTTAGCAAACCCTAGCGGGAGACTGTTACTACGGCCAAAGAGAGCATATACGGCGTCATATGGTGACAGCACATCGGTGGAGTGAGGAACGACTCGCAGTGTGAGCACACGTCTTGCACACTGACTTATAGATCAGGGATAACAAGGGGAATCGGTGCCAGTCAGTCATAACTTTAATTATAATTATTAAGAGTACTGTTTTATTTGTAACTAGGTGAGTGTCCGCTGTTGCTCTGGTATGTATTTATTTCTGTTCCATTAGTCCATCTCCTTCATCCTCCTCTCTGTCCATCTCTTCCTTCCCTCATGCCTCCTGAACTATGTGTTGCACAAAGATATAATTTTGTAGGTATATTCAGCAGCACATGTGGAGGCTGTCTGCTAGATGTGTTGCGAATAGAGTTCGTAGCAAAGAAGCAATAAATGTAAAATTCATGACGTCACGGCTGACGCGATGGTTTTACCCCATAAACAGCGAAAATGTAGTAATTGATATACTTCCTTCTTTTTATCATTTTGTGGGTTTGTCAGGGAGAAAAAATTTCGTAAAGGTTTCTAATTATGTGTACTTTGTCTTGTAAGTCACTAAGTTCTATCGTTCCCAAATACTGGATGGTGCGCATAGTAGCTGTACATTATGCAACGTGTACAGTATGGAACAAATACTGTGAGGGTGTGGAATAAACACACTGAACACTGTATTAGCACTGTATTGATTACTTTGAATCGTATCTTGTAGCACATATCAACCAAGAAGAGCATTTTCACAAGTATGACAGTGTTCAAAAGTCAAAGAGTAAATAGCTTTTTGAAAGAGTAAACATTTTTCCCTAATTCGTGAATTGTTTCTCAAATCAATAAGTATATTGTACTACACACTTTCTAAAGCAGCCTATGTTCTTCCTCAGGGTTCAAGCTATCTTCGTACTAAATTTCAGCGAAATCGGTTCAGCATGTTAGTAATGCTAAATTTAAACGTCCTGCATGAGGCGGCAGTTTTTCACACATCTCAGTGTTTGCGACGTCATATATCCTGAACTATGTGTGGTACATAGATATAAATTTGCACGTACATTCGGTGGTATATGTGAACACTATCTGCAAAATGTATCGCGAGTACAGTTAGTAACAAAGAAATAATGAATTAAAACGTCATGCCTGATGCGAAAATGTGTTAAGCGATAAACATTTGTACTTCCATCATTATGTGGGAGATGTCAGCGAGAAAAAGTTTCTTAAAGGTTTGAAATTACGTCCAAAGTTTGTTGCAAGTCACTAAGTGCTCCCGTTTTCAAATACTGGATGAAAAACCCGGGTATTAGCGAGTCGTGGCATGCACATCTTTTTCATCCCCACCCCCACCCTTTTAATAAGTAGGTGGTTCTTACCCCCACATCTATTCTTTGCAGATAATAAGTGATGTGTACCAAGTTTGGTTGAAAATGGATCAGTGGTTTCGAAGTGGAACACACATACACATGCACGAATACCTTTTCTTTCATCATCCGATTTTGACGAAATATAGCTTATACGATGCCCTAGTTACCAGTGAAAATCCCATAAAAATCCGTCTAGTATTTTGGAGATCAGCGTGTTCAGACAGAGGGACAAGAAAGTTTTAGGAAAAATTTAAATCACGGTAACTTCTTTTTCGTGATCCAATTTTGATGAAGTAAAGCCTATACAGTGCTCCAAATTATGGTCAAGTTACCTGCGCAAACTCTATGAAAATTCTTCTAGTGGTTTTGGAGATCAGCGTGTTCAAAGACAAACGGGCAGACACAACGGTTTTACAGATTTATTATTAATAGATATGAATGTACGAGATGGAACAAGACGTTATGGCCACACTTTCAGGAAACATTGTTCGCAAACAGAGAAATAAAATGTGTTATTTGGACATGGATCCGGTCTCGCTTTATTTCTATGTTAGAGCTGATTTTCTACTTCTCTTCATAATAAAATTAATCATGGGAAACACAGAAACAGGACGTACTAGCATTACACGAAACGTTTTCTTACATTAAATGTTCCGCAGTCTACGTTCGATTCCCAGAGATATAAAGGAAGGAAGGAAGATTGTCGACAGCGAGGTCATTAGAGACAGAGCCCCAGCTTGGACTACGAAACAATGAGGAATGAAATCGCCGTGCCCTTTTCAAAGGAACCATCCTGACGTTTGCCAGGAGCGATTTACGAAAATTTGGATGGCCGGGAGGGGATTTGAACTGTCGTCCTCTCGATTCTTTGGCCATCACGCCCTCCGGGCCTAAACCCATTGAAATGTCTTGCGTACGAAAGCCTGGTAAGACATGTACAGAGTCTTCGTGCCCGTATTCTGGAAGGCTGTGAAGTAATATGTAATTCTCCAGCGATACATTAGCGCACCAGGGATTCAATGGGACGGCGGGTTGATGCATGTATCTTTGTTAATGGAGGGCATTTTGAACATAAAAATGAACCGTTTCCAGACGTATTTCCGTATACTATGGGGTGACAAACGTCATGGGATAGTGATACGCACAAAAGCAGTTGGCGGTAGTATCGTGTACATAGCGTATAAAAGGGCAGCGAATCGGAGAAGCTGTAATTTGTACTCAGGTGATTAAAATGAAAAGGTTTCCAACGTGATTATGGGTGCACGACGGGTATTAACAAACTCTGAACGCGGAATGGTAACTGGAGCTGTATGAATGGGACATTCCATTTCGGAAACCATAGTGAATTCAATATTCCGACGACCACAGTGTAAACAGTGTGCTGAGAAAATCTATTACAGACATTACCTCTCACCACGGACAACGTAGCGGTCAGATGGCCTTCACTTAACGACCGACATCAGAGGCCTTTGCGCAAGTTTTCAATGTTAATAGACAAGCAAAATTGCGTGGAATAACGCACAAATCAATGTGGAACGTACGACTGAACGTTTGCGGAGGACTTCGAACTTGGGGCATTGCAGCGAAATTTGGCGTGCCGGCAGATGTGGCAGAGAGGTTCTAGGCGCTTCAGTCTGGAACTGCGCGACCGCTACGGTCGCAGGTTCGAATCCTGCCTCGGGCATGGATGTGTGTGATGTCCTTAGGTTAATTAGGTTTAAGTACTTCTAAGTTCTAGGGGACTGATGACCTCAAATGTTAAGTTTCATAGTGCTCAGAGCCATTTGAACGATTTGAAATTTGGCGTTGATGGACTATGGTAGCAGATGACCGACGCGAATGCCTTTGCTAATAGCACGACATTGCCTGCAGTGCCCTCCTGGGCTCGTGACCGTACCGTTTGAATCCTAGACGACTAGAAAAGCGTGGCGTGGTCAGATGAGTCCCGATTTCGGTTGGTAAGAGCTGATGGTGGGTTTCGCGCGTGGCGCAGCCCCCGCGAAGCCACGAATCCAGGCTGTCAACATGGCACTGTGCAAGCTGGTGGTGGCTCCATAATTGTGTGAGCTGTGTTTACATTAAACGGACAGGGCCCTCTGGATGTTCGGCTTTGCAGACCATTTGCAGCCATTCATCGACGTCATGTTCCCAAACAACGATGAAATTTTTATGGCTGACAATGTGCCATGTTGTCAGCGATAGGTTTGAAGAACATTCTGGACAATTCGAGTGAATTGTTTGGCCACCCAGATCGCCTGACATGAATCACATCGAACATTTACTGTGCATAATAGAGAGGTTAGTACGTGCACAAAATCCTATATCAGCAACTCTTTTGCAATTATGGACGGCCATAAAGCCAGCATGGCTCTGTATTTCTGCGGGGGACTTCGATCGACTTGCTGATTCCATGTAATGTCGAGTTGCTGCACTACGCTGGGACAAAGGAGGTCTAACACGATACTAGGATGTATCTTATGACTTTTTTCACCTCAGTGTTATACATTTTCTTCCTCTACGTGTGAGGTATGTTTCCTGAAAGTTTGGCCATCCCTCTTTGTTACCTGTCTATAACATGTCTGGGGACGACTCTAAATCACTGACAATAGCTGTGGCATTATTAAGATGCATATGAGTGATGTTGCGAGTACTGTACGGCTGGCGCTACTCCTCGCTTGCTCCGATCATGCCAGTCTCCCTTGTTGAGCCCTCTGGCCTCTGGCCTCTGGCACCCGTCGGGTCCCAGACCTCTGGCTCCGGCTCCTGCCAGATCGTCCACGCTTTCTTCCTTCCGCTGGGGCTACTACCACACTTTCATCGGCTATCGTCCATCCTTTCTAGATGTCCACACCATTTTAAGCGTATCATGCCTGGTGTCTACTATTGTTTTATCGTCAAATGGTTCAAATGGCGCTGAGCACTATAGGACTTAACAACGGAGATCATCAGTCCCCTAGAACTTAGAACTACTTAAACCTAACCAACCTAAGGACATCACACACATCCGTGCCCGAGGCAGGATTCGAACCTGCGACTGTAGCAGTCGCGCGGTTCCAGACTGAAGGGCTCAGAACCGCTCGGCCACTTTTATCGTCACCCACAGCCTCTCTTATGATGGTATTTGCTACCTACGATTCCAAATGGTTTTTGATTGTCACAAGTTTTATGCCATAATCTTAGTATACTTTTCCGAAGCTGTATTCGAGAATGATGCACGTCTGACAACATGTTGCTTAAAATGTACAAATCTGCTTCGCAGCACGGTATATACCGTCCGTTCAAAAATTTCCGAGACTGATTAATTCCTGACGTATAAGCGATGTTAGTGCAGTAACTGCGGTGAAAGTTTGAGCTAAAAACTGTAAACAACCGACGTTTAGGGTGTTTATAATTAAACAATCACTACTTGAGCCAGACTTGGTAGAAAATCCTAAGAAATTTTGGTCTTATGTCAAAGCGGTAGGTGGATCAAAACAAAATGTCCAGACACTCTGTGACTGAAACAGAGGATGACAGACTAAAGGCCGAAATACTAAATGTCTTATTCCAAAGCTATTTCACAGAGGAAGACTGCTCTGTAGTTCCTTCTCTAGATTGTCGCACAGCTGACAAAATGGTAGATATCGAAACAGATGACAGGGGGATAGAAAAACAATTAAAATCGCTCAAAAGAGGAAAGGCCGCTAGACCTGATGGGATACCAGTTCGATTTTACACAGAATACGCGAAGGAACGTGCCCCCCTTCTTGCAGCTGTGTACCGTAGGTCTCTGGAAGAGCGTAGCGTTCCAAAAGATTGGAAAAGGGCACAGGTCACCCCCGTTTTCAAGAAGGGACGTCGAACAGATGTGCAGAACTATAGACCTATATCTCTAACGTCGATCAGTTGTAGAATTTTGGAACACGTATTATGTTCGAGTATAATGACTTTTCTGGAGACTAGAAATCTGCTCTGTAGGAATCAGGATGGGTTTCGAAAAAGGCGGTCGTGTGAAACCCAGCTCGCGCTATTCGTCCAGGAGACTCAGAGGGCCATAGACACGGGTTCCCAGATAGATGCTGTGTTTCTTGACTTCCGCAAGGCGTTCGATACAGTTCCCCATAGTCATTTAATGAACAAAGTAAGAGCGTATGAAGTATCAGACCAACTGTGTAATTGGATTGAAGAGTTCCTAGATAACAGAACGCAGCATGTCATTCTCAATGGAGAGAAGTCTTCCGAAGTAAGAGTGATTTCAGGTGTGCCGCAGGGGATGGTCGTAGGACCGTTGCTATTCACGATATACATAAATGACCTTGTGGATAACATCGGAAGTTCACTGAGGCTTTTTGCGGATGATGCTGTGGTATATCGAGAGGTTGTAACAATGGAAAATTGTACTGAAACGCAGGAGGATCTGCAACGAATTGACGCATGGTACAGGGAATGGCAATTGAATCTGAATGTAGACAAGTGTAATGTGCTGCATATACATAGAAAGACAGATCCTTTATCATTTATCTACAATATAGCAGGTCAGCAACTGGAAGCAGTTAATTCCATAAATTATCTGGGAGTACGCATTAGGAGTGATTTAAAATGGAATGATCATATAAAGTTGATCGTCGGTAAAGCAGATGCCAGACTGAGATTCATTGGAAGAATCCTAAGGAAATGCAATCCGAAAACAAAGAAAGTATGTTACAGTACGCTTGTTCGCCCACTGCTTGAATACTGCTCAGCAGTGTGGGATCCGTACCAGATAATGTTGATAGAAGAGATAGAGAAGATCCAACGGAGAGCAGCGCGCTTCGTTACAGGATCATTTAGTAATCGCGAAAGCGTTACGGAGATGATAGATAAACTCCAATTTGGAAGACTCTGCAGGAGAGATGCTCAGTAGCTCGGTAAGGGCTTTTGTCAAAGTTTCGAGAACATAGCTTCACCGAGGAGTCAAGCAGTATATTGCTCCCTCCTACGTATATCTCGCGAGGAGACCATGAGTATAAAATCAGAGAGATTAGAGCCTACACAGAGGCATACCGACAATCTTTCTTTCCACGAACAATACGAGACTGAAATAGAAGGGAGAACCGATAGAGGTACCCTCCGCCACACACCGTCAGGTGGCTTGCGGAGTACGGATGTAGATGTAGATGTAGATGTAGACAGAAAACTGTTTACTATATGGATAGCAAGCTTTATAGGAATTATCTTCAGACTGTGCGCCTAAAGAATTGCATTGTTTGCAGTGCTAACGTGATGACTTGTCATTAGGCGCCGGTACCGGTACGGAAACGTAGTGTTGAAACACAAGCAGCAGTGGACTTTACAGTTGCAGGCAGTGAGCATCGGTATGGACAATGTGAGAAACGCTTTACTCGTACCTGTTTTAGCAAAACGATATCAACAGTGGTGCTGCTCTTCGCCAGTATCGACGCATGAAAGGAATATGGAGAGGTCCTCTTTCCGCACCAGAGCTGAAGAACATGATTCAGAAGTTAGAATTAACTGGAGATTTGGCGATTGCTCCTGGGAGAGGCCGAGGGCCAGTTGCGCCTCATATTGTACAAGAAGTTACTGTTGTCGTGGCTGACAATGCTGGACGCAATGTGCGATCTTCGAGCAGCGCACGAGCTGTGCCAAACAGTTGAACATTCCACGGTCCACCGTTGTTTCGGGCAGCAGTAAAGCAATCTCTAGTGCGGTTCCAGACTGTCGTGGATGCAGACGGGCGTCACACTGAGCAACATTTGTAATCTGGAACGTAAACGCAATTAACACATGTTACCCTGTCGTGTTGAAGTTAAAATGTGATTCTTTCAGTGGTTGATTCGTTAGTTCTTTTCCACATGTCCTTAGAAATGATACCACAATGTTTCATTGTCCTACAATCACTCGTTCTTCACGGGGGCCCTCTTACTAGCGGAAGTTTAATTATAACCACCCAGTATGTTCGACCGGTCAGATGTGAGTAGGCCGTGTTAAGTAGTGGACGTGCGACCATAGTGTGCCATCGTTGTGTCACAAATCGCAATGGAATAACTTCTGTAAATCAAGTAATTCGCCAGAAGGTTTTGAAGAAGATAAAAGTGTGCGCAAAGTATGCCCCGCACTCTTTGACTCTCGAACACAAATAACGATACATGGACGTTTGTCGCGTGCTGACTGAAATGCGAAAGATGGACAATTCTGTTCTGGAAAAGTTGTCACGGGTGATGAGAATAGGTGTCATCAATACCAACGTACCAAAAAACCACGACGTATCCCACAGGAATTTTCTGGCAGTTTCACATGATTGTATGGACGTTTTGTGCGTCGAACCCGAATGGGAGAAGAGTACGTAGAACACCTGGAGCAATAAAATCTTAATCTTAACTTTTCTCTATATTTTTATTAATCCAGTTTTTGGGCAGACGTGGAATAACCTTTCTCCCCAGGTCCATCTGTTCGCTAAATATGTGGCCGATTGAGCACATACTCTCCTATAAAATTTATTTTCTCTGGTCTGTTCATAGCAATATTTTTTAAAAAATGTGCTTGTTTAACTTCGGATACAGTGAAGCGATTCTTGTCAGAGCCCTCACTCATTTGTGAAATGAGCCGATGAATACCTTTTCCAAGGAATTATCCTGACATACGCTGGCATGTATTACACACTCTAGGGTGAGTGTCAATCGGAAAGACCTGAATGGTGTTCGGAATGATAATCTTTTCACCGAGCAACGTGGAGCAGTGAAGACGTTTCATTTTGGGGAGGAGCAGGTTTCAAGTTGCCGTGCAAACAAGCTACCCTGAACGCTAAGTTATTCTGTGAGGCAGGGCAAAGAATGTGCGTATAACCGCTGGCGGGACTTTCTCCACCATACTGGCCACGCTGTAAACTGGCAGAGGTCTTGGGCACCTCCTGTACTTTCATCACACGCTTCTTACACGCATTCCAGAATCCTCAGAGTTTAACGAAACAGTCGATTCTACAGACCAGTAGTCGCTGACGCACTTAGAACTCTTTACAAGTCAACTGAATTCGATAAAGCACCGGCTCCCTCATATCCGTGCAAAGCACAAGAGGCGAATAACGATGTAGCGGGTGGGTATAACTGTTACTCGCAGAGGTCCGGTGTGGGCGTTAACTATTGTATGGCAGCGAAACTTGGTAGATATTTTAATGCGTTAATGCTGAAACGATTAACACGGCAAAAAATTTGTTCCAATTTTGGCCACCAGGAGCGTATCTGGCGCCGTGAATGCACGAAAGTTGAATAGAAATGTTTCCATATGTAGTAGATAAGAAACGGTATGTGCATCGTAAGATAAAACAAGTGAGAAAGGGATAATTTTGGTTTTATTATTAACCATCGCTTCCACAGTATGAGTACCAGAGACGTCGACGAGATGCTGTACAGCGCCAGATTTGCAAATGGTGGCCAAAATTAGAACTAATTTTTTCCCAGTGTAAATCGGTTCCGCATTGCTGCACTAGCATATCTACCAAGCTTCGCTACCATACGATGATTATAGCCCACACTGGACCTCCATGAGTGGCTGCAGTTTAATTATAACCACCCGGTAGTTACAGAGGGTCATATTGTCAGAGTCAAATGTTTTTGCTTGTTGCTGCAACGTCAGCCATGCCTGATGAACTTCAGGGCCGTGGTGTCGAATGCTTTACGGATTCCTTTCCGTGTGTGGTAATACGCAGCTGTTGGTCTTCGCCTGAGATTCATTAATTGTCCATGGCTCACTGATTACTGTACCTGTGTGGC
The DNA here is from genome assembly GCF_023864275.1 of Schistocerca cancellata. Taxonomy (NCBI): domain Eukaryota; kingdom Metazoa; phylum Arthropoda; class Insecta; order Orthoptera; family Acrididae; genus Schistocerca; species Schistocerca cancellata. Next base: position 18,583,368 of record NC_064629.1, read on the forward strand.
TAGCTGAAGCAATTGAATGAAATACAGTGGGTAGATCAATGTTACTGAACGATTCCTCTGAAGTAATAACCGCACACATTAATCGAAATATAAATGTTCCAGATCAAAGGGCATCGATTCGATACTACTTGCAAGGTCTGACAGTAATGTTGTGGCCGTGGATCGACTCCAGAGCTGCAGAACAAGTAAGAGTATCAGCAGACAGTCTATTATTTCGTTTGGTCACATAAAATAATTTATAAACACAGGAATTCTAGTAAAAACTGCGTATATTCTAAGCGCATTTCAATGCACAAGTTACAACGATAGAAAAGCTCAGAAATCCGATGAGTGTGCGAGAAAGCAGATTAACAATTGCGTCTGTTTTTTCTACGAACAGAGTGTTTGCCTGCATGCTGCAATGTGGTTTGCTGGTTTGTACCACCTCGAAGTCCGCCCCGGTAGCTGAGTGGGCACAGTCTGCCGCCGGCAGTGCTGCGAGGCGGTCACGCGCCAGAGCGCTGCGGGCGAGGCGCGCACGGTGTGTTTGTGTTTACTTCGGCTGCTGTAAGTGCCGTTTTCCTTCTAGACCACCATGGCGCACAACTATCGGAAGAAGACATTACGTTTCAACTTTTGTTCCGACTTCGCCCGACCCAAGGCCCTGGAGGTAGAACGATTTATACGCGATGAAGTTAAAATACCACCAACGGATCTAATTGGTATCCACTTGTCCATAGTTAGCAGTACCGTCTACGTCAAAATGATCAACGATGCGGCGTGCGACAAGGTGCTTCGAGAGGCAAAACGTGGACTGCGCTTCTGTCATTCCGACGGCAACGTCGGACCCGTTACCGTCGATCACGCAGGTCTCGGCACACGGACGATAAGGATCTTCGAACTGCCGTTCGAACTACCTGCAGACGTCGTCATCGAGGCGCTACGTCCCTATGGCAACGTTCTGGAACATGTTGCCGAACGTTGGGTCCAATTTCAGACCTATCCAGTTTTAAACGGTGTTAGACAGGTCCGCATCGAGTTGCAGAAACACGTGCCTTCCTATCTACGTATCGGAGGCTGCCGTGCCATTATAATGTACGACGGCCAACCTCGGACCTGTTCCGGTTGCGGGAAAGAAGGTCACCTACGGTCTGAATGCATTCAACGACGTGTCGCGCAGCTCCCGTTGTCGGAAGCGTCCGTCACACCCACGATGACCGCCCTACCGGTCACTTACGCAGCGGCTCTCGCCACGTCTACAGTTTCGTCCAGTCCGTCGCCCGGTCCTTCCGATCGGCACGCCCCACCGTCCCAGTCACCACCGGACGGTGCAGACGTCCCACCTGACACCCTTGCCGCCGAACAGGCTCCCGCACCGGACGCTGAGGAGACCAGTACATCTTCACAACACCTGTTTGACAATTTCATTGTACCCACCGACGCCTTTGAACCAGGTCGACGCTCCTCCTTGCCGTCGTCCGACACTGAGGACCACGTGCGCAAACAACGCTCGCCACGTAGGCGCAAACGCCGTCGCCGTTCACCCACGGGCTCTCAGAGCGTTGCCACCCGCGACGACGACGACGACACCCAAGCAGCCGACATTTCCACGCAGAGGTCGGCGGACAACTTTCACGATGAACAAGACGTTTCGCAGGACGGAACCACTATGGAGGTCGCCACACACAATGTAACGATCGGTGCGCCGGTTGAGACGCCTGTCTCCCCGCCGACAACTCCAGATCTCTCTCACCACGACGCAATTCCTATGGACATTGGACAGACCCACGGCACAGGAGCATGGGCCGACGACATTGAGGAAGGTACGCCCCCTACTCCGGATGAGTTACCTCCGCCGGACGAGGCTGCCTGTTAACATCAAAAGTGAGGCATTGCAGCTGATGGGACGGGACTTCCGGTCGGTGCCCTCCTCTTACTTCCCTTGGTGATGGTAGATGCGCGTCCACCACCACTGAAACAAACATACCGGTTTGCCACACTGAACATCAACATGATCGGCACTGCCCCCAAGCTGCAACTCCTATGTGACATGCTTCGGGCCTCCGACGTCGACGTCGCCCTTCTTCAGGAAGTACGCGTTGCCACACTACCACCAGTCTACGGCTACGACTCATACACGTCCACATGTGATCAATCAGGGCGTGGAGTGGCTTTCTACATACGCGAAGGAATCCCACTCACGGACACGACAATCCTTCCCTGTGGAAGAGGCATGGCTGTTACCATCTTCGACACGCGCGTCATCAATATCTACGCTCCGTCTGGCTCCACGAACCGTCGGCAGCGGTCCACCTTCTTCGGACATGACGTGGCGCCCCTGTTTTCTGGACGCTATGATCGCCTTATCATGGGAGGCGATTTCAACTGTGTCCTCCATCCGCAGGACCAAGTGCCTGGTTATTCGCCATGCCCGGCGCTGCTCACCTTAATCGAAGATTTTCATCTAGTGGACGTTTGGGAGAAAATTCATGGCAATACCCCCGGTTTTACCCATTATACAGCACATTCTGCGAGCAGACTGGACCGGTTTTATGTCTCTGCTCACCTCGGCAATGAAGTCGCCCAAGCTGAACGATGGCCCCTTGCATTTTCGGACCATTGCGCCGTCATTTGCTCCCTGGCTCTGCCACCTCAATCAGTGTGGCGCAGCAGAGGTTACTGGAAGCTTAATACGTCCCTCCTTAATGATCCACACTGCCGACAATGTATTGCCACTACATGGGCGTCTTGCGAAAGACGCCTTCCGCAGTACACATCTACGTTCCATTGGTGGCTCAAATGTGCCAAACCTGCGATCAGAAAGGCCTTCATACAATGTGGCAAGGAAGCAGCAGCATGGCATCGAGACACCACAAATTTTCACTACGCCGTCCTCCGTGAGCTCGATGCGCTCCCTCCATCACTTGACACCCACAGGGAACGACAACGTACTAAAGCTCGTCTCCTCTCTCTTCAACGTGCACGACTGCATGGTGTCGTGGTGCGTTCCCGACGACAAGACCTCCTCCACGACGAAACCCCATCCACAATCCATGCCGCATCCGACCATAGTCGTCGACGTCGGCTTTTCGTCCCCAACATCACGACCTCCGATGGTGTTCACCACACAACACAGGCGGCAGTCGTGTCCGCCTTTGCTGAACATTATCGCCAATTTTATGACGATGAACCGATGGCGACGCCCATTCCTGATGATCTCCGTCCTTCCCCTGCTCGGACCCTCACCGTAGCGGAGTCAACGTCCATGATGTCTGCAATCACCGCAGAAGAGGTGGTAGATGCGATCAACAAAGGGGCCAAGAACAAATCACCCGGACCAGATGGTCTCCCAGTGGAGTTTTACCGGGCGTTCACCACGTTAATGCTTCCTCGCTGGACGGAAATGATTCAGGAACTCTTTACTCCGTCCTTCCCAATTCCACCTGAATTCGTCACTGGCATTCTTCTACCTGTGCCTAAACCGAAGGGAGGGTCTCATGTCTCTGCATATCGCCCCCTTACACTACTGAATGCAGACTATAAAATCTATGCACGCCTCTTAGCAGCGCGCATACGCACCGTCTTACCTACGGTCCTTTCACCTGAGCAGACTGCACGTGGTTGTGGAGCCACCTTACAAACAGCCCTAGGGGAATGCCGTGACCTCATTGCACTGGCGTCGGTTTGTCGCCTTCGTGCAGCACTGGTATCCGTCGATTTCGCGAGTGCCTTTGATCGCGTTCGACACCCATTCCTCCTCATGGTGGCGACACGTATGGGGTTCCCATTGCTTTTTGTTGATGCCATTCGCCGGTTACTACTTCCGGCGGTCTCGATGGTACAAGTCAATGGGAGGCTTGTAGGACCGATTCCTATACGCCGCTCTGTGCGTCAAGGATGCCCTATGTCTACTTTACTATATGCCATTGCACTTGAGCCTCTCATCACTGGACTTACCTCTAGACTGCAGGGCCTCACTTTGCGTGACCACACCTTTTACTGTAGGGCTTATGCGGACGATCTCCTCTTTCTCACCTGCTCCTCCACGGAACTCAATGACGCCATCCAATGGATCCACCAGTATGGACGTCTTTCTGGTAGCATTCTTAATGTCCGTAAATCGACTATGATGCACATTGGGCGCGGCCTTCCGGCTATGGTGCCGACCCCACTCCCAGTCAGTGCCACCCTTCGTTACTTGGGTATCGAATTTACGAGCTCCACACACCGCACAGTGGCCCTGGCTTACCGGCGGCTTTTACAGTCGATTCGGCACCATGTCCGCGGTCAAGTGCACCGTAACTTAAACCAACTCCAACGTGTGTCCTATGTCAACATCTATGTCGCCCCTAAACTGGTACACGTCGCCCAGATCCTCCCAATGCCGTTACTCCTTGGCCGCCGCATCCAATCAGCCTTTGGATATTTCGTGTCAGCAGGGGCACTTTTCAAAGTCCGCTACAACACTCTAACACTGCCTCCTGCAAAAGGTGGCCTCGGACTCATCAACGTGCGGGCACGCTCTTCTGCACTCTTTGTCCACACTCTGTTGCGGCACTGGCAGGGGCCGGTCCCGTCCTTAACACGCAGTCTCTTATATATCCTCCGACCAGCTTCTCTCGATCCACCGATCAATGTGGCACCTATTTCTCCATTATTGTACTACGTCGCCAATTGTTTCATAGAACTCAGCTACGTTCGGGCCGATCTTCCAGTCACCCGTCCTCCCCGTACAAAAGATTATTATCGTTTGTTTATGCTGTCCAACCCTTGCGACCCCATGGTGCTACAACATCCTGACATTAACTGGCGCACGGTTTGGGGGTGTGTACATGCACCCTTTTTACCGTCGTCTGTGTCTGCACTCTGGTATGTTTTAGTCTATGGCAAATTCCCGACTAATAGTCGACTTTATCGCATAGGACTGGCCACCTCCCCACTCTGCCCTGACTGTCAGCTCGAAGACACCGACGAGCACCGTCTTACGTGCCCCCTGAAACAAAACGTATGGCTCCTCATCCAACGAATCGTGGGCTTTTACCTCCGTGCCCCGCCAACGACGGTAACCCCGGATTTCCTGTTGTTGCCCCAGACATTTCATTACCCTCTTGCTAAGCACCATACCCTAATCTGGTTTCGAGGACAGGCTTTAGAATATCTCTTTCAGAGTGGTCCGCATACAGTCCTTGACTTCTGGTACAAAGTTGTGACCGCGTATAGCACCCTCACCCGAAAACCATCTTACCGACAAACTTTTGCCGGTTATCTCCGCAGCGTCTTCCTTGACCCCCCTCAAAGTTGGGGTGTACCATGCCTACCTGTCACATGATGCAACACCCTTATCCGCGTTCTCATGCATTGACCAAAAACAAACACAAATTAAAAAAAAAAAATAAAATAAAATAAAATAAAAAAAACAAGGAAGAAGACAGAATATGTTATATTTTGTTGTATTTAATGTTTTTCTTTTTTTTAATATTTTTTGTTTAACTAACAGTCATTTGTATATTTTTAAATGGTACCTTGAAGAACTCTTGCATAGTGAATATATATGTACTTTTATTTTGTTCAATACAAATTTTTAAACAAAAACAAGAAAAAAAGGAAAACAGGATATGTTCTAATTTGTTGTATTTCATGTTATTCTAATAATTTGTTTACCTAACACTCATTTTTATATGTTTAACTGGTACCTTGAAGAACTTTTGCTTTGTGTGTATATATATGTACTCTCCGTTTGTTCAATTAAAAAAAAAAAAAAAAAAAAAAAAAGAGCGCTAACGCGGTGCTTCCTGGACTCGAGTTGGTGAGCTGCCCCGGATCGAATAAAAAAAAAAAAAAGTGGTTAAGGCGTTGGACTGCTAAAAAAAAAAAAAAAAAAAAAGTGGTCAGCGTGACAGACTGTCAATCCTAAGGGCGCGGGTTCGATTCCCGGCTGGGTCGGAAATTTTCTCCGCTCAGGGACTGGGTGTTGTGTTGTCCTAATCATCATCATTTCATCCCCATTGACGCGCAGGTCGCCGAAGTGGCGTCAAATCGAAAGACCTGCACCAGGCGAACGGTCTACCCGACGGGAGGCCCTAGCCACACGACATTCCATTTTACCACCTCGAAAACCGTTGGCCTTTCTTCGGCGGTTAGTTACATAGAATCTGGTTCACCGGCTCCTCCCAGGTTGCCAACACAATTGCTGCTGCATTCCACGTCTCCAACAACGTACTTGAAGAACATCAGTATTAACCGGCAAGAAACCGTTCCGAGGATATATCTTTTACTATGGAAGTTAGTTTCATTTAAATGTCACCTCCAATCGAAGAAAGTTATTACAGCAAACGCTTCCAAGGATGGTTCCTTGCAGCCGAAAATCATAAAAAGTATTCATGTATTTTACGATTTATGACTTCGGAGTCTGCCTTCGGCAGGGCAACAGAGCGGACGCGTACGTGTTGACTTCGTGCGGCGCGCGAGCTCGCCTTGTTTACTTTCTGACGGCCGTTGCTTAAGTGCCGGCTTACTTTGTACGATCCATGGCAAACCGTTACCGTAAATCAACACTCCGATTTACTTTCTGCAACGATTATGCCCGACCCAAAGCGCTCGAGGTGGAGCGTTTTCTGCGAGAGGAAGTGAAGATCCCGGCGACCGATATTATCGGCATACATTTGTCCATCGTGAGCAGCACGGTCTATGTGAAAATCATTAACGACGCGGCGTGCGAACGCATACTACGTGAGACCAAACAGGGGCTCCGCTTCTGTCACGCTGATGACAATGTGGGGGAGGTAACCGTCGACCACGCAGGCTTAGGTACGCGAACGATACGCATTTTCGAATTGCCATTCGAACTGCCAGCTGAGGAAGTCGTCGCGGCACTACGCCCATACGGCACAGTCCACGGCCACACTGCGGAGAAGTGGACACAGTTTCGGACGTATCCTGTCCTAAACGGGGTCCGACAGGTCACCATAGATCTCCGAAGCCACGTCCCGTCCTACTTACAGATCGGTGGATGCCGTGCCATAATTATATACGATGGCCAGCCTCGGACCTGTTCCGGGTGCGGCAAAGAAGGCCACCTTAGATCCGAATGCCTACAACGGCTTATTACGCAACTTCCAGCTGCCGAACAACCACCCATGTCGCAACCTACAGTGCTACCGGTGACCTATGCCGCTGCTCTGGCTTCTCCTACCACTTTGCAACGTCACCCGGTCACCACAAACGACGCCACCAACGAGCCCGACCAGACACCGACGGAGAGCGCCTCGGACGACCCGCCGCCTCGGCCGGCCATTGACGCCGCTCCGAAGATGCCGGCGCAACCAGACGCTGACCCTGATCTCGGAAACACGATGGAGATCGACTCGCTCATCGTTCCTACAGCAGCCTTTCTGCCAGAACGACGCGACTCCCTTCCGTCGTCGGACACGGAGGGTTGCACAAGGAAACAACGTTCCCCGAAACGTCGCAAGCGAAGACGTCGCACCGTTTCCGGCCAAGAGGAGATGTTACAAGTCGAGGAGGACGTAACCGTCGACGAGCACGAGGCCTCAGAACCCGCTACTGCTGACGAAGACGTAATGAGCGCGGAGACATCTATCGGTGAGCCTTCGCCCCGTGCTGACGCTGAACTAAATCATGAACGTCCCACAGGCGACACTACACCACGCACAATTACAACATCTTCTGCAGACAAAATGGACGATACACCAGTTTCCGCTTCCACGGCGTGGCACGAGGAGGAGGTCACGTAGCAGGAGCCGTTACGGGACCCTGCGCCGTCACGGCCGCACCACTAATCATACTCTCCCCAGACTCCCCTGCGGGCCAGCGGGATAACGTTCCGCTGCGACGCCCACACCCTTGCGCGGACGGCGGAGTGGACCAGCCTCCAGCAATCCGACACCAGGACTACCGGATAGCAACCATCAACACCAACAACATCCGTTCCAGGGTGAAAATCCGCCTTATGCAGGAGATGTTCTGGGCTTCGGATATTGATTTCGCCCTTCTGCAGGAAGTTCACTTGGCTAGTCTCCCGGATATCAATGGCTATACCGCCCACGCCTCCGCGAGTGATCCTATGGGCCGCAGGGTGGCCATCTACGTCCGCCACGGGATTTCCGTGACCGATGTCGCCTTCCTTCCATCAGCTCGGGGCATGGCACTCACTGCCATGGGGACACGCATCATTAATGTCTGCGCTCCCTCAGGCACCGACCGACGGCATGAAAGAGCCCAGTTTTATTCCGAGGAAATCGCTCCCCTGTTTTTAGGGCGTTATGACCATTGCCTACTAGGAGGTGACTTTAACTGCGTTCTGCATCCTAAAGATCAGATTCCCCACTATACTACATGCCAGGAGCTACGTATAGTGGTGCGAGACCTCCTGCTTCACGATACCTGGGAAGTACAACACGGCGACCTTTCTGGCCATACCTTTCTTACAAGTCATTCCGCAAGCCGACTAGATAGGATGTATGTCTCACAAACTCTTAGATCTGCGATACGGGGCGCCGAACGCTGGCCGCTGGCCTTTTCCGACCATTGCGCTTACATCTGTACGGTCCTCCTTCCGCCGCAATCAGTATGGCGCAGCCGTGCGCCATGGAAACTCAATACCTCACACTTGCATGACCTGGCGTGTCGCCAACAAGTCACTGAAACGTGGACAGCCTGCGAATGACGCCTTCCCCACTACCACTCGACATTGACATGGTGGTTGGACTGCGCCAAACCAGCGATCCGGAGGACACTGATGAGATACGGGAAGGACATGGCCGACTGGCATCGCACCACTGTTGACTTCTATTACGCGATTCTCCGAGATCTGGATGCTCAACCGCCAACCCCGGACAACCAGTTGGAACGGCAAAGAACTAAGGCGAAGATAATTGCGCTGGCACGCCGGAAACTGCAAGGGGTCGTGATCCGGACGCGGCGCCACGATCGCGCGGATTTAGAAATTCCATCCATGCATGATATAGTGTCCGACAAACGAAGGCGTCGTCGGCAGATCATCAGCACTCTGACCACGCCTCATGGAACGCAGGTGACCACTCAGAATGACATCGTCCGCACATTCGTCGAGCACTACCGTCGTACTTATAGTGATGACGACGCTGAAACTGCAGCAGACGACTCCATTTTGAATTACGTCACGCACACCCTCCCCCACACGGAGGCGGATGCTTTGACAGTGGCGGTCACGCTAGACGAAGTCAACAACGCAATCGCCAAGGGGGCAGTCAACAGATCGCCCGGCATTGACGGCTTACCGATTGAGTTTTACCGTACCTTTCGGGACCTCATGGCCCCACGGTGGACGACTATGTATCAAGAACTGATAACATCTGACCAAGCAATCCCACCCGCCTTTGCTGAGGGCATCATTATACCAGTCCACAAACCAGCCCGTGGTTCGATGGTCACGAGTTACAGACCGCTCACCCTCCTCAATGCCGATTACAAGATTTTCGCGCGCTTACTGGCAATGCGGCTCCGAACTACACTCCCTCATATCCTCTCGCCAGAGCAAACGACGCCTGGCGGACAGATTAACATACAGACTGCCACAGGGGAATGCCGCGACTTAATTGCGATAGCGGCGGCCTGCAGGCTCCGGGCAGCGGTCGTCGCTATAGACTTCGACAGCGCCTTCGATAAAGTGCGTCATCTTTTCCTGTTTTCGGTGGCAGCCCGAATGGGCATCCCCCCTCCGTTTCTCGACGTCATCCGGCGTCTTTACGACAGTGCCAGTTCACGTGTCCAAGTCAATGGACGTATAGCAGGGCCGGTACCTATCTACCGTTCGATACGGCAGGGGTGCCCCCTCTCTACCCTCCTGTATGCTATTGCCCTTGAGCCCCTTATTGGGGGCTTGACGACCAAGCTTTCTGGCCTCACCCTACGCCAACACACTTTTCGCTGTCGGGCATATGCTGATGACCTCCTCCTCCTCATTCGCTCCGGCTCTGAGATTCGGGATGTCCTCGAATTGATTACCCGTTATGGGGCTGCCGCTGGCAGTGACATGAATGTCGCCAAATCTTCTGCAATGCACATTGGACGAGGCCTCCAGGAGGGTGAAGTTGCACCACTGCCGCTTGTGCGGACTTTCCGGTACCTGGGCATTACCTTTACCCCCACGGTCACACGCACGGCGGCAACGAATTTCCGTCGCCTGTTACACGTCATCCGCAACGACGTCCGCCAGAACCTCTTGCGTCGCCAGGATACACTTCAACGGGTTGCGTTTATTAATCTTTATGTGGCATCAAAATTGGTTCAGATCGCGCAAGTTCTCCCTCTGCCAACTGCAATTGGGCGCAACCTTCAGGCGGCTTTTGGCTATTATCTCACGGCTGGTTCAATGTTCAAAGTCCGTTATGAGACACTTACCCTGCCCTCACGGTATGGTGGCGTCGGGGTCGTCAATGTCCGTATGCGAGCTGCAGCCTTGTACATGAGTACCATGAGAAAACAGTGGATGGGCCAGGGTACATCTCTAACACGCAGCTTGCTTGAGGTCCTCCTACCTGCTTCCACCTCACCACCGGTGTCTGTCGGCCATATCGTGCCTCATTTGTCCCATATTTCGACCTTTTTCGTCGACTACAGTTACATACATACCAGTCTCCCAGATACACGCCCACCTAGGACTAAGGATTTTTACAGCCTGTTGCTGCGCTGTGTTCCCCGGAATGTGATGGAGACCAAACAACCCTCCATCCAGTGGTCCATAGTGTGGACTACCGTCCACCAGCCCTTCCTCCCTACGAACGTCCGGGCACTGTGGTATCACATAGTAAACAGGAAATTTGCCACGAAGCAGCGCCTGCACAACATTGGCTTGTCAGAATCCCCTCTTTGTCTCCTTTGCCAGCAACTGGACACTGATGAACACCGTCTGACATGCGGCTCATCGTGAGATGTATGGCGCTTCGTGCAGCAAATCATTGCCTGCTATCTCCGGGTGCCACCAGACACAGTCGAGCCTCGAATGTTTCTATACCCGGAGGACCGACATTTTCCCGCCGCCAAATGTCATGCTATTACGTGGGTCAAAGGGTGGGCGGTCGCTTATCTCTTTCATGAGGGACCTAAATCCCGCCTCGACTTCTGGACCTATTTACGAACAGCCCATGCAGCTCTCGAAAACACGCCACGTTACCGAACATTATTTGCTAACTATCTTCGAGCGGTCTTTGTTAGACCTCCACTGAGTTGGGGGGTGCCTGGCACAGAGGGCACCCACCCCTCCTCCCCCGGCGGTGTCTGAGTTTCAACCGCCGACGATCTATTCTACTTCTGACCTCCGCGGATGGGAGAGCGCGTCGCAGATTGCGCGGATTTTATTTCTTTTTGCTTTTCCTTTTTCTTTACCCAGAATTTATATTTCATTTTCTCTTTCGCATATGTGTTCCCATAATTTCATGCTATTAGTGAATATTACAAAAACACATGCAAATAAATAAATAACAAAAAAAAAGTGGTCAGCGTGACAGACTGTCAATCCTAAGGGCCCGGGTTCGATTCCCGGCTGGGTCGGAAATTTTCTCCGCTCAGGGACTGGGTGTTGTGTTGTCCTAATCATCATCATTTCATCCCCATTGACGCGCAGGTCGCCGAAGTGGCGTCAAATCGAAAGACCTGCACCAGGCGAACGGTCTACCCGACGGGAGGCCCTAGCCACACGACATTCCATTTTACCACCTCGAAAACCGTTGGCCTTTCTTCGGCGGTTAGTTACATAGAATCTGGTTCACCGGCTCCTCCCAGGTTGCCAACACAATTGCTGCTGCATTCCACGTCTCCAACAACGTACTTGAAGAACATCAGTATTAACCGGCAAGAAACCGTTCCGAGGATATATCTTTTACTATGGAAGTTAGTTTCATTTAAATGTCACCTCCAATCGAAGAAAGTTATTACAGCAAACGCTTCCAAGGATGGTTCCTTGCAGCCGAAAATCATAAAAAGTATTCATGTATTTTACGATTTATGACTTCAAGAAACCTTCTTCTCCTAAGCGTTTGCTTTAAGGGGGTAGGACGTCAAACGGGCCGTCTTGGAGCAGGAGAGACACCACAGGACATTTTAATTTCCACTGTCTATACTTTTACGAATAAATTCATAAAACTTTGTCAGCATGACCAGGAAGAATTCGCGTTTCACAATCATACCAGTGGAAGCTCAAAAACATAACAAAATAATCTTTTTTTATGTGTGAAAGTTCATCATTTTTTCACTTCTATTGGCTGCGTCTGTTGCTATATATATATTCCTTCATAAGTAAGAGAGATTCTTCGATGAATTTTGCACAGCATACAAACCATACTTACAGGTGTATGAAACTCTAGAAATTATTTAATTTATGAAAAAAATGAATGTGCTGTTATATTTTAAACTTCATATTTAGAAAAAACTCAATTTTATAATTAATTATTTCAATTTTTACCACCGTTTTTAATATATTTGGAAAATTCTAGAGTTTCTTACACCTGTAAATATGGTTTGTATTCTGTGCAAAATTCATCGAAGAATCTCCTTTACTTATGAAGAAAACTGTACCTATAGCAACAAATGCAGCCAATGGTAAGTGGAAAAACGGTGAAATACCAATATAAAAAAATAAATTATTTTCTTATATTTTTGAACTTCCGCCACTATAAGAGTAAATCCTGAACCATTTCTGGTCATTCTGACAAAGTTTTATGAATTTATTTTTAAAAGTATAGACAGTGGAAATAAAAATGTCCTGTGGTGTCTCTCCTGCTCCAAGTCGTCCCGATTGACGTCCTACCCCCCTTAACGATAACGTTTTGTCAATTGAATATGTTCTTTGTCCGGAGAAAACCTCGGCTATAAATAATGTATAATTGTAGCAGCTCTTTGCTGGTTAACAACGATGTTCTTAAAATCTCAGACAAATTGAATTGGCTAGTTGGCGGTGTATCCGAGAATAAATTTAAAAAAATCCTCGTACCTTTATCAATAAATAGAAAGCTTCCATTATTCCCATATACAACTAGTTTTTATATGTTAATTTTACTTCATTCGATTCTTCATTTAACACTCGAGATGTTTATCGTTACTCCAACGTAATTAATATCCGTGACCTGACAAACGCTACCGCTGACTGCCAGACCACTCGATTTATATTTTGAACAGTTTATGCTGTCAATATTTAGCTACAGATACACTACGTTGCTTTGTTTCTAACCGTTAACTGTAACTTTAGAATGTGAACATCGTTGTAATAACTCTCTACCACGATCGAGGGTATATTTGTCGTTAAATACAATTCTCATGTAAACTAAAACCTTCCGTCAGGTTTGTAAGTACTGAGACATTTTCTTGCCTAGAAGAGGTACTCCGTTATTACTCGTGGCTGGGGACTTACCGCACGCAGCATCCTGTGGCGAGGCACACTAGCTAGTTTCTCAAAGGTGCTGCCGATTGTGTTTCGGGGAAGGCCAACGGTGTCACGGAACCAGCTGCAATGCGATACACTTCACTCTGTTGCATAACTTCGCCTGTAACACAATCGCCACACCGCTGCTCCAGTGGCTGTGCTTCCATATTACCGAATGGCCGGGGCGCATTAGCGCGCTTCATTCGACGGACGTGGCAATGCATAACTTTAGCTGGGCCATACTGTATTTCAAAAGGTATACACGGTGTCCCACCTAACTCTGGCATCTGTCAGAACAATATTCATTTTGATGTGACAACAAAATTATTTTGTTATAAATGTATGCTTACACAACGAAAATCGCTAGGACATATTCTAAAAAAAGTATTCTTAAAACTGAGACTTGTATTCAGGGCCGTACCGAGGACGTGGCGAGAAAGTCTCCTGCCAAGGGCGTGGGAACGGGGGAGGAGGGGGAGGGGAGGGGGTGGTGGCGGGAAAGAGGCCAAAAACAAGGAAGATTTAAGAATTAGGCGGGAGAAGTACTTCGCTAGACTGTTAATACACTCTGTTGTCACAGGGCATATCGTCCAACTGGTGTCATAAACTATTGACTACAACAGAACATGAATTACGTGGGTTACATGTGGAGATGTCAATTATTTGAAATACATGTATTTGAAACGCAAATACAAAATGCCAAATACCTATTTTTATTTTGCATTTGAAATACTTTTTTTTCGAAAAGCATTTTCTATTTTGTTTGAAATACTTAAAATACAGATATTTTGGATTTGAAAAATGCAAAATGCATCTCTTGATTTTTTTATTTCGTTCTTTGTACTTTTTATTCATGTAATGAGCCATTTTTTATACAAAAATAGCTCTGTGGCGGATACAGATGGCACACTAGCATAATAAGCACCAAAGATATACTTGTCAAGTGATTATGATCTTGACGCTAATTATTGTGAAATGTTCAAATGTGTGTGAAATCTTATGGGACTTGACTGCTGAGGTCATCAGTGCCTAAGCTTAGACACTACTTAACCTAAATTATCCTAAGGACAAACACACACACCCATGCCCGAGGGAGGACTCGAACCTCCGCCGGGATCAGCCGCACAGTCCATGACTGCAGCGCCTGAGACCGCTCGGTTAATCCTGCGTGGCCCTAATTATTACAAAAGGCAGTAAGACTTGACTAAACCTTATTTGTTTACCAGTACTGTCTGTTTAATGTAAAATTTACTGAAATCATTAGGTAATTCCCAGAGATGCCAAAAGGAAGCGAAGGAAGGGGAGAGCGAAATGAATATAGTATTTTTCTGAGACCACGGGCAACACTAAGTGTGTTCATTCAATGCGACAGTGACAGCTATACCTTGCAAACAATGTCTTCATCTATGGAGTACTTGAAAAACTGTCTTTTCTTTTTGTCGGTAACATTAATGTCGATAGTTTTTTATCGTCAATCGATAATTTCGATACTACTATTGTACTAATGATGTTTATCCAACGCTACATTGTAAGAGCGCACAATAACGATTTGGCCGTGGTGATTGTTTGCTTCCTAAGTGGTTTTGTTCAGTTTTTTTTTCATTTGCTGGATGGAAATAAATGAAATGCAAATAAACCGATATTGTTAATTTGTTTTTAACTGGACATCAACTTACTAAACATAAATACTGTATTATTTCTTGTGATCTAACCTCAAATAAAATTCCACCATTATCGATATTTGTATGGTAACATGTAAAATTGTATTCAAAATTTTTAATTTACAGTAGCTGGAATACCGGGCGTTGCCGGGAGTCTACGACTTATGGACTTAATAATGCACCGGCAATCAGGTACAGTGTCTCCATTCCTGCCAGGTCTTTCTGCAATATAGCAGAATGAACATCCAGCTTCTCGTAGTTCTAATTCACGACCTCGTTCAAACTCAGTGATGTGTTGATAATGCCATTTTTGTCGCCTTAAATGCATTCTTGACCAACGTCAACTCACCGCGTCCAGCCTCAAAGGTAGCCAACCCTCAGTACCGTCAGAGCGCGGATTTAAAGCAAACCTGATTTGCATCCTCATAGTGGCACTACTAGCTCCACTCATGCGACTGGCGCGAAATCAGAATAGCCATCATCTTTCAGATGTAGAAACGCGCCTACCAACTTTCGTTATGCCGCACAAGTCCGTCTTGGTGTTGCGTTTTTTTCTACGTCAGTGTACATTGTTAAAGGTGAATTCAGTTAACGCAAGACAAAACCCAGCCGAATTCACAAACATTCCTTCAAAATTCTATACTGAACACATGTTTCTCAACTAAAATGGGTACCGAGGGCAAGCAGAGAATACGTTAAAGAACTGCGTATTTCAAAAGCATGGAAGATGAAACGAGAAGAATGAGTGGGATGAACTTGCAAAATTCTGATTAAGTGTTTGTTTTCTTTAGCCAGTGATAATGCCAGCAGTAGAATAGATCTGGAAACCTAAAATATTTAAAAGATAATGACAATAGTTTAGATTCCTCGAACAGATATCCAACTCTGAAAGAAAAACCTTTTCTTTAAATATAATACATGTTTATCGAGTTCTGCTCCTGTGAACGACTGTTTGCCTTTGGTGGAATGATAATGTGGCCACACAAGCGAAACATGAGAGATGAAATATTTGAACAATTATTGGTGTTAAAATCAGTGAAATAAGTGCCACGTGAAATGTTCACTAACTAGAGGTATTTTATTTGAATAAACGTATTTTGAAAATACGTATTTTGTATTTATGTACTTTTATTTCAAACCATTTTTAATTACAGCAGAAATAGAAAAACACCCAGTATTTGCATTTTGAATTTACAGGGTGTTTCAAAAATGACCGGTATATTTGAAACGGCAATAAAAATTAAACGAGCAGCGATAGAAATACACCGTTTGTTGCAATATGCTTGGGACAACAGTACATTTTCAGGCAGACAAACTTTCGAAATTACAGTAGTTACAATTTTCAACAACAGATGGCGCTGCAGTCTGGGAAACTCTATAGTACGATATTTTCCACATATCCACCATGCGCAGCAATAATATGGCGTAGTCTCTGAATGAAATTACCCGAAACCTTTGACAACGTGTCTGGCGGAATGGCTTCACATGCAGATGAGATGTACTGCTTCAGCTGTTCAATTGTTTCTGGATTCTGGCGGTACACCTGGTCTTTTAAGTGTCCCCACAGAAAGAAGTCACAGGGGTTCATGTCTGGCGAATAGGGAGGCCAATCCACGCCGCCTCCTGTATGTTTCGGATAGCCCAAAGCAATCACACGATCATCGAAATATTCATTCAGGAAATTAAAGACGTCGGCCGTGCGATGTGGCCGGGCACCATCTTGCATAAACCACGAGGTGTTCGCAGTGTCGTCTAAGGCAGTTTGTACCGCCACAAATTCACGAAGAATGTCCAGATAGCGTGATGCAGTAATCGTTTCGGATCTGAAAAATGGGCCAATGATTCCTTTGGAAGAAATGGCGGCCCAGACCAGTACTTTTTGAGGATGCAGGGACGATGGGACTGTAACATGGGGCTTTTCGGTTCCCCATATGCGCCAGTTCTGTTTATTGACGAAGCCGTCCAGGTAAAAATAAGCGTCGTCAGTAAACCAAATGCTGCCCACATGCATATCGCCGTCATCAATCCTGTGCACTATATCGTTAGCGAATGTCTCTCGTGCAGCAATGGTAGCGGCGCTGAGGGGTTGCCGCGTTTGAATTTTGTATGGATAGAGGTGTAAACTCTGGCGCATGAGACGATACGTGGACGTTGGCGTCATTTGGACCGCAGCTGCAACACGGCGAACGGAAACCCGAGGCCGCTGTCGGATCACCTGCTGCACTAGCTGCGCGTTGCACTCTGTGGTTGCCGTACGCGGTCGCCCTACCTTTCCAGCACGTTCATCCGTCACGTTCCTAGTCCGTTGAAATTTTTCAAACAGATCCTTTATTGTATCGCTTTTCGGTCCTTTGGTTACATTAAACCTCCGTTGAAAACTTCGTCTTGTTGCAACAACACTGTGTTCTAGGCGGTGGAATTCCAACACCAGAAAAATCCTCTGTTCTAAGGAATAAACCATGTTGTCTACAGCACACTTGCACATTGTGAACAGCACACGCTTACAGCAGAAAGACGACGTACAGAATGGCGCACCCACAGACTGCGTTGTCTTCTATATCTTTCACATCACTTGCAGCGCCATCTGTTGTTGAAAATTGTAACTACTGTAATTTCGAAAGTTTGTCCGCCTGAAAATGTACTGTTGTCCCAAGCATATTGCAACAAACGGTGTATTTCTATCGCTGCTCGTTTAGTTTTTATTGCCGTTTCAAATATACCGGTCATTTTTGAAACACCCTGTATATATATTTAATATACAATTTTGCACATCTCTGGTTACGCGTTAACAGTGCCCTTGATTCCTACAGCTATCGCTTACACAGTTGTTAAGACGATTCAAAAAAAAAAAAGGTCAGAGCTCGGAAGTGCATGTTTGGTGTAGGCGTATTAATGATGTCACACTGGCACCAAATGTCACCACAACTCTGCCCAACGCCACCGTGGGCGTGTCAGACGATTGTTGGGTCTTACCCACATTTCATCCCTTATTTTGACATATCTGCACGGAGGTCAGAACCGCGGCGTCCAACTTTGAAATCACGCAGCTTTCATATGAGTGGCAGAGGAAAATATTTCAGACAGACTGCTGCTCAGTATCGACACGAAAAGGCCGTCAGGGGTTCGTCAAAGAAAACACCCGTTCGCCTGGGGGCGTTGATCCCCAGGTATTTCGTGGTCGAAAAGGACAGTTCTCACTGCGATGAGTAACAGGACGACGTTCTTGACAACTTTTGACACTGCTTGCTCCGGCATGAAGAGCAGAGAGGGCTGTGAGATAGCGTCAGCCAATAGTACGCTGACTACGACATCGTGACTGGATGGTTCAAATAGGTCTGAGCACTATGGGACTTAACATCTGAGGTCATCAGTCCCCTGGAACTTAGAACTACTTAAACCTAACTATCCTAAGGACACCACACACATCCATGCCCGAGGCAGGATTCGAACCTGCGACCGTAGCAGTCGCGCGGTTCCGGACTGAAGCGCCTAGAACCGCTCGGCCACCGCGGCCGGCTCACGACTGGAGCGGCATCTACACGAAGAGAATAAAAGCGACACGCCGCCTAGCTGTGGCCGCACTTGTGATCCATATCAATTACTTGCATGGAAATTGTATGTTTCGAAGGACACTGCTTCATTTGCATGTCGCCAATTGCCTGCGACACCACCTTGTACATACGCAAGTTAAATATTGTCAATTCAATTACTGTAATAAACTCCATTAATGTGATTTGCTTGTATGTTGTCTGTCTATCCGAGAAAACAGCTTCCTAGGCACCCTATAAGAGACGAGTGGGCAGGATCGCACACTGCTGACATCCAAGCCTTCTCTAAGAACATCGTGGGCCTGCAAACCCACTGATCGTCATCGCACCCTTTTTCAGTGTAACGCGACCGCACGTTTTTCTCTGGTATAAGGGTGGAACGACTAGGGACTGTTCGGAACCATTCGACGAAAGGACGTTTATGTTTTTTCAGCCCTCGTTGGCACACTCCTATAGATTTCGCATGCGACCAGCAGGCACAAGGGTTTTTTTCTTTTTTTTTAAGTTAACTGGCTTTCTGGATGTGCCCATTCAGCCATCTCCTTTGTGGAATGTCAATGATGACGATACGAACATAAGGACATCACTACACTCAGTCCCCGAGAGGAGAAAATCTCTGACCCGGCCAGGCATCGAACCTGGGCAGCTTCGCTCGGCACTCCGCAGCGCTGACTGCGCAGCTACGGAGGCGGGCAAAGGGCGCTGGTTCAGCGACATAGCACCACTTAATAAAGGGGTGTCGAAGTGGTAGGCTATCACATCGGCGCCTAATAATCAGTGATCGGCTGTGTGAGTACAGGTACATTTTTAAAGCGTTCAACAAAGGTGCGCGTGTGGCATTTAATGTTCTGGTGTAACCACAAGCGCCGGAACAAAGATGAAGAACGGAAAACCAGAGAAGGCGGTGAGGAAACGTTAGCCAATAGCACTCTGCCAAGGACCGAGCGCCCCCTGCAGGAAGTGAATATAAGTGCAGCTCCGAGCCTCGGCCGCTCCGCCTCTACCGCTCTTTTCTCCGCACTCGTGACCGGGATAAACTTACCCGCCACCGGCAATTACAGCGACACATCCGCAACCTGCTTGTTGCGAAGAAACGCCGAGCCTGGCGCCAGACATGTACACACCTCAACACCACGCTCCCCATCAACTCTTCCAAGTATTGGTCTGCTTTCCACCGCCTTACTGGGAACCGCCCCACCCCCCAGTACCCTCTCCTCCTTAATGACCGTCCCTTTCCTGACAACCTCAGTAAGGCCAACCACTTTGCCTCCCACCTCTCTGATGTTTTTTCCATCCCAGATGATCCCCACTTTGATTATTCCCTCTTCCCTGATGTCATGGACCATACGAATACCTCTGTTCCTCCCCTTGCTCCTAGTTTCCAGTACTTGGGCCACACCCCACCATCTGCACTTAACACTCCCATCACTACACAGGACATCAGCCTCACACTCCGCACTAAACGCAACACTGCTCCCGGCCACGACTGCGTTACCTACCGCCACCTCAAACACTGCCCTCCCTCCTTCCTTTCCCTCCTTGCCGCCCTCTACAATGTCATCCTTGCCACTGCCTTCTATCCCGACCTGTGGAAGACCTCCCGTATCCTGATGTTCTCCAAACCCAATAAGCCTCCATCTGATGCCTCTTCCTATCGTCCTATCTGTCTCACGTCGGTGTTCAGCAAACTCTTGGAATCCATCCTTTCCCGGCGCATCCATCTCCACCTCCACCAAAACCACCTCCTCCCAAACACCCAATGTGGCTTTCGACCTTCCTTCTCTGCTGATGACCAACTCCTCCGCCTCACTCATCTCCTCTCCCTCCAGCTTAACTCCCGTCGCTCCGCCATTTTTGTCTCACTTGACCTTGAAAAGGCCTACGACCGTGTCTGGCATCCCGGTCTCCTGTTTAAACTCCAAACCTACGCCCTTCCTATCAACTACATCCGTCTGGTGGCCTCCTTCCTCTCCCGCCGCCCCTCCTACGTTACCATCCATCATGCCAATTCCCGCACCTTCTACCCCTCTGCCGGTGTGCCCCAGGGCTCTGTCCTCTCCCCTCTCCTCTACCTCCTGTACACGGCAGATATGCCCCAACCCCCCCCTCCAGTGCACCTCTTGCAATATGCTGATGACACCGCATTCCTCGCCCTCGCTCCTATCCTCCAACGGTCCCAACGCCTTCTCCAGAATCACCTTGACCTTTTTGCTGCATGGTGTAACCAATGGCTCCTGAAACTCAATCCTTCCAAGACCCAGGCAATCATCGTAGGTCGTACCACTCGCTCCTTCCGGCTCCTGGATTTCTCCCTTACTGTCTGCGCACGTCCTGTCCGTCTCACCCCCACCCTCACCTACCTTGGCCTCACCATTGACCGTCACCTCACCTGGATCCCTCATCTCCGATCCATCCAATCCAAAGCCCAAAACCGCCTCCGACTCCTCAAACTCCTCTCTGGCCAGACATGGGGGTTGCACCCCTCTACCATCCTCCACACCTACAAATCCTTAATCCGTCCCATCCTCTGTTATGCCAGTCCTGCCTGGATATCTGCCCCCCCCCAAATTCTATCAGTCCCTCCAGATCCTTGAGCGTCATGCACTCCGCCTCGCCTTCCGTATCCGCCTCCCGTCCCCCACGCGGATCCTCTATGATCTCATTCCTTTCCCCCATCTGCTCCTCTTTCTCGAACATATCCGCATCCTCTACACCTCCCGCCGTCTTGAACCCCCTCACCCCCTGGTTGCTCCTCTCCTCTCCCATCCTCGCCCCCTGCCACGTCTTCACCGTTGTGTCCCCCCTACCCTCCATCTCTACACCCTCCATCTCCTTTCCCAAGGTGGCTTCCGTCAACTCCCCCTCCCGGATGATGCCCTCTCTCCCTCCATTTATCCTTTCTATCAACTCTGATCCTCCCTCCCCCTCCTTT
The DNA here is from genome assembly GCF_023864275.1 of Schistocerca cancellata. Lineage (NCBI taxonomy): Eukaryota > Metazoa > Arthropoda > Insecta > Orthoptera > Acrididae > Schistocerca > Schistocerca cancellata. The sequence goes on from NC_064629.1 coordinate 18,604,905, forward strand.
CCTCTGTCCTTTCCCTGGGCTCCCTCTTCCCCCCCCTTCCGTCCTGTTTCCTCCCCACTACACCTCTCCCTACCTCCCTTCTCCCCCCCAGTCCTTTTATATTCCCGTCCTCTGCCTAACCCCCTCCCTGTCGCGTCTGCCCCCCACCCCTCTTATGGGTCCTCATCCTCCATCAGCTCCTTTCCCGGTCCCCCCCCCCCTTCGCTTTTACTCTCCTTTCCCCCCCTTTTTGTTTTCCCATCTCCTGTCCAGTTTCCCCCCACCTGCTCTCGACTGTGGTGTCACCTTTGCCGACTTTTTCGTGCTGTGTTCTAGTGACTATTCAGTGTTGTGTTGCGAACAGAAACCATGCTGTCGCTGGGTGTGCATTTTATATACTTTGCGAACAGACTCCAGACTGTCGCCGTGTTTTTTTAATTGTCTATTGTTTTCCCTGTCTGCTCCGTATGTATTTTTATTCGCTTCATCATCCCTCTGTTGTTTGTTTTAATTTCCCCGTTTTCTTTTCACCTTGTTACTCACTAAGTCCCCGATTTTATCGCCTGTTTTTTATTATTATTTATTCTCCTGCTCTTTGTCAGAAAATCTGTAGGTTGCAGAGCGGCGTCCTAAGCTGCTGCCAGCCCGCCCCCTTCGGGGGGAATTGAAATTCAATAAAGGAAAAAAAAAAAAAAACCTCGGCCGCTCAGATCGGCTCAGTGTACTGCATTAGAGGAACGTATTTGCGGAGCAGGCTACAAGAACAACTAGTTGTCATCCTTATCTGTTCCTTGCCTGGACTTTGCCTATAGCGATGACTATAACGTTTTCTTCAAAATGGTTCAAATGGCTCTGAGCACTATGGGACTTAACATCTGAGGTCATCAGTCCCCTAGATCTTAGAACTACTTAAACCTAACTAGCCTAAGGACATCACACACATCCATGCCCGAGGCAGGATTCGAACCTGCGACCGTAGCAGTCGCGCGGTTCCGGACTGAGCGCCTAGAACCGCTAGACCACCGCGGGCCGGAGTGGCCGTGCGGTTCTAGGCACTTCAGTCTGGAACCGCGTGACTGCTACGGTCGCAGGTTCGAATCCGGCCTCGGGCATGGATGTGTATGATGTCCTTAGGTTAGTTAGGTTTAAGTAGTTCTAAGTTCTGGGGGACTGATGACCACAGATGTTAAGCCCCATAGTGCTCAGAGCCATTTGAACCATTTGTTGCGATTCTGACCTCCGTCGCAGACGGGATAAAATATGGGTAAAAGGGGGTGTGACGACCTTCCCATCGTGTGACGCTTCCGCGGTGGCGTCGGACAGAATTCTGGTGAAATGTGGTGCCAATGTGACTTCACTAACTCGCCTTACACCACACGTCAGCTTGCGAGCTGTGGGCTTGTTTTCGCACGTATCGACACCTTGCTGTTCTAAGCGTCGCCGAGTCCGTGGGCAACACGCTTTTGTATCGTTGCAGAAGTATTTTCAACGCACCTTTGCGCCAAATTTCAAAATTCTGCAGAGACAGTTAATTGTATTGCGCAGTGTATTTGTGGTACCTCTGGGGCCATTTGAGTGGTCGTCACCCGGAAGTTAACACCACTCCCCGCCGATAGTGGCGAAAACATCACGTATCGCTGGCATCGGCGGCGCAGGTTTCCGTGGAGTATGAGAAAACGTTCCGGGAGGTACACCATTCTAGATGCCGCAACAAAAATGCAGAAATACCGACATTCAATTTTTTTTTCTATGCACCTTTTCCTTAGATTTTAATGAGTGAGGCTTGGAAGGTTTAAGGTAACTTTCCGCCGAGCATGTAGAGCCTTGCAATGAGTAACCAATGTTCACTAAGCAAGGGATTTCTATCAATTATACTCAGTGTACCTACGGTACAAAAGGAAAACTACTTCTTTAGGTTACTTATTTGTCAGTCATGCTAAGTATAAAAGCTATATATGATCAGTGGAGCCTGCCCTGTCAGCGTACTTTAGCATTTTGTATCATGGAGCTGTGAACATTGTTAGCAGTAGCTTGGCGGGAAATGTTCTGTGAGGACACAGTGATGCATCTGTACCGGACGAAGTTCAGGAAATCGGAATGACGGCATTTTGACGGACGATGAAATTTGAGCCTGACTAAGTGGCCATTAGTTTTATGTCTACCTGGAGTGGCAAACTTAAGTTGGAATTGGTAGCAGGACGTGATCGGGGTGTGACGCAACATCTGATGGCTGAGAAAAGATTGGTCTCAAAGTAAGGCGCCGGCGATCAGGAAGATTACTTATCTTTATTCTCCACGCAAGTAGCTACGTAATTAAGTTCACAATACAATTCACAAATCCACAGTTCAATCCAAATCGTAACTATGTTGTAAGTCCAAGGGTGTCACATAAGATCTAGACAATAACACTTCGATATTAACAGAGCTAGCGAGCAAGAGCGAGTGGCCGTGGCTTCAGGCCTATGCTCCCGTTATATCTTGTGGCCATAGAGGGAGCTGCAGGCAAGAACTATTGAATGGCGCGACGTCTTCAGCCGGAGATAACGCCACGAACCGCCGGCGGCCGCGACGTGAAGCTAAGGCCGACCACCGCGCATGTGCGGCCAGGCTAAGCGACGGCAGGGCGCGCGTGATTCGGTTAGGTCCGCGGACATAGCAATTAGTACCACGGGTCTGCAACTTAACGAAATTCTTGGTTGGAACGGTTTTTTTCGCGTTATGTTTCGTACCAAGTAACTAATAACGAAATTGGCCTGAATAACGTTATCGCGGACTGGAACTGAATTGGGGGTCAAGGCTTTGTAGTGTTATGTCAAATAACGTTATTGCTAAAACGAAATTGAATTACGTTCCAGAACTTATAGATCTAATATAATTAAGTTTTCTCTGGGACATTTAAGTCTCATCTTTATCTACGATATGGATGGAAGCTGAAGAAATGAGCCGGCCGCGGTGGCCGTACGGTTCTAGGCACTTCAGTCCGGAACCGCGTGACTGCTACGGTCGCAGGTTCGAATCCTGCCTCGGGCATGGATGTGTGTGATGTCCTTAGGTTAGTTAGGTTTAAGTAGTTCTAAGTTCTAGGGGACTTATGACCTCAGATTTGAGTCCCATAGTGCTCAGAGCCATTTGAACCATTTTGAAGAAATGAGTTAAAATTTGTGCCACCGCTGGGACTCGAACCCGGGTTTTCTTGCTTACTAGGAAGAAATGCAGCAATGGTTTGTTTTTCAATATTGTTCTTATTGTTCGTTGTTATTGGTCGTAGCAGACGTTACACGACATCCGTTGAAGTCGGTGATGATCCCTTCAGTCAGTTTTTTAATTACAGAGACCAGCCAGCTCTCTGACCGAACACGCTGAGCTACTGTGCCGGTGCAATGTTGACCATACTGCTGCAGTGGTGTAATGGTTAGCATTACTGCCTAGTAAGCAAGAAAACCCGGGTTTAAGTTCCGGTTGTGGCACAAACTTTAATTCATCTTTTGAGCTTCCATCATTAACGTTCCAGAACGTAACGTAATGACATAGTAACCAAATAGAGGTTCAAAAATGGCTCTGAGCACTACGGGACTTAACATCTATGGTCATCAGTCCCCTAGAACTTAGAACTACTTAAACCTAACTAACCTAAGGACAGCACACAACACCCAGTCATCACGAGGCAGAGAAAATCCCTGACCCCGCCGGGAATCGAACCCGGGAACCCGGGCGTGAGAAGCGAGAACGCTACCGCAAGGCCACGAGCTGCGGACAAGCAAATAGATATAATGTTATTTGAACTGAATAGCGTTCCTGGACTCTGATACGGAAGTAACATAATCATTGATAACGTTACGCCATATACCGTTCTCGTAACTTAATGGAATGACTTTCCAGAACGTAACGCAATAGGGTAACCAAAAAGAAATAACGTTATTTGGCGTAAGTAACGTTACTGAACTGTGAAACAGAAGTAATGTCATCGGTGGTAACGGTGCGCTTTGTACTGTTATTGTTGTAACTAAATGGGATTACGTTCCGTAAACACAAAAACATAACAAACAAGTGGTGCAGGAAGATTGCACATACATACTCGTGCTTATATTATCAAAATTCATAGTGGTAAAATGAACAGAACAGATGACTGTCTGTATACAGTAAGTTGGCGTCTGGGTTGCCGGCTAGAGCTGTGCAGCGATTGGCTGTGAGCGCGACTAGCGCGTTCATGACGCGCTCAACCTGTTTGAAAGGGAAAATTCGAGCTGGCTCGTACTCTGCTGGTGTGCTCGGCGAGCTGGCTCCGCTCGCCGCATTGTGGCCAATCTCGTCGCCTTACGTCCAGCACGCCGCGCTCAGCCACGCGTGTATCACTTCAAACCGAATCCTCATTCTTATGCTTCGTCGCGAGTAGGATTACCGTTTGATTTGATCTTTTATTTTAATGATTATTTAATTTCTTAATTATTATCAATTTATTTAAATTAATAAGACTGAACTAAAATGAGGCAATTTTCTTGGCAATTTTAATTTTACAATGTACTAAAGAAATTTTGTTGTAGTAATGTTTTTCACAAATTTGAAATCTATTTGATTAACCTTCATTTATCATATTATGAATTTATTTGAATCTGGATGTATTTATCATTGTTATGCAATTACATGCAATACCTGAACATAATTTCCTGTAGGTCGTAAAAATATTAATGGATAGAGTACCTATTTGACAGGGCCTATGCCATTGTCTACTTGGAAGAGACGAAATGAAAGATAAACAGAGCGTGACAGATAGAAAACGGAAGAGAGAGGGAGAAAAATCGGGAGAGGACAGCGCACAAAAATGTGCTTGAGTACAAGGTCCTGATCCATTCATTCTGCCACTACGAGTTTTGCTACATATAATTCATATGTAGCAAAGTGAAAGTATGTGAGTTGTTCCTCTACCACGTGTTTCAAAATTATTTACCGTTCCCAAAATACATTGAGCCTAAAACTGATACTCTCAAAAAAAGTCGGTTTCCTAGAAAACTCTTATTCTCTTTTGAAATTTTAAAAATCTACTCTACGAATAGTTACGAAGGTCATATGTAAGTTTCAGGTTGTTTGAAATATTGGCGTAGTGAAAATTTACACAAAGTTGAAAGAATTTGCTACTATTCACTCCCAATAGTACCGTAAGAGAAAGTATGTGCACCACTTGTTCTTTTTGTTCGATTTTTGGAAGTCTGGACAATGAGAGGATACTTCATTGTTTTCAAAGTATAGAACATAAAATGACACACATTTGTCAATGAATAACACAATAAACATTTCGTGATGAAACACGAATTTATATTTCCAACACATTGGCACTTAATACAAAATAGCAACATATATGGCTTAACTTAGGTGCTGGTATCACCGGTAGTTGTCTCCATCATCGACGACTCAGGTTCCAAATGGAAAAACAGAGAAGAACATTGGTTTTCCCTAGATGACAAAACTGATGTAGTTAATGGGGATGGAGATCGAGGGAGATTTCCAGCACAATATCCTTTTTACTGTTGGGGAAAAATATCGTTGTTCACGTGTTCTTCGCCAAGTTTGTACCTCAGTGGGATCAGCATGTATCACAGAGACGAGAAGAGCGTTCCACGCTCACCTGTGTTGCTGGGATAGCGAGAACGATACAATTAAGTGCATGCAGTTCTGTCTGTACTAAACGTTGGAGGACATTTGCGCTCTTCTTGAGTTGCTTCGTACCTTCAAAATAACTGCTGAGTTTTGTGTTAATACATAAAGCCGCTCGGTTACTCTCGCTCGGAGCTCTGTATCGCTGGGCATTCTTCTCCGCCAGTAGTCGCTGAAGTTCGTCATTCTTTTCATCGGATTCATCATCCACTGCAGGACCATGTCGCACTTCTTCCTTGCCAATTTCGGTATCAATCACCGTCTGGATCTTAAACCATGTTTTACATAAGTAACAAATAGCAGCTTCCATGTCATCGCTGGCCGCTGTGACCGAGCGGTTCTATGTAGGCGCTTCAGTCCGATACCGCGCTGCTGCTACGGTCGCAGGTTGGAATCCTGCCTCGGGCATGGATGTGTGTGATGTCCTTAGGTTAGTTAGCTTTAAGGAGTTCTAACTCTAGGGGACTGATGACCTCAGATGTTAAGTCCCATAGTGCTTAGAGCCATCTGAGCCATCCACGTCATTTTCTTCCAGGAACGAAAAATATCGGGGATTTATTAAGGGGGCCGATTTGAAACCTCAGTAATCTAACAATGCCGTATATCTCACTTCACCACTTTTATACATTTGCGCACGTTCTCTATTGTCCATTGCTATTTTCACGTTCCTCGCGAGATCGCTGCCGGGCATGTTGTCAAGTCGAAGTTTGCACTTTAGCCAAAGCGCATAAAATCTCCAAAGAGCAACCCTTCCCCTTGCAAGGCGGTTATTGGGGCTCTGATGGGCTCGAGCGCGGATATGATGTTGTCGAGAAGGCCTCAATCGGTATCGCTAACATTGTACTCTCCTCATCTTTGTCTGTAAAAAAATCGCGAATAAAAGTTGTAATCCTCTTCACCGACGTCATCATATCGTAAGACGAACCCCATCTAGTTCTGATATGAAGCGTGGGTAGAGCTTGTTGCTGTCTTCGTATGATGCGGGCGACCGTTAGAGTACGAAGATGCTTTGCTAAAGAGCGAACTTTATCGATGAGGCCATCCCATGCAAAGGACGGAGTTACAGCGATTCCGTCGTCAACAGCCAACTGCACACCCAGGCAATGAACAGTCTTCATCCCAGTCTTCCAACGTAGAAAAGTCTTCACGCAAAAGTCGAATGGCCTTGAGCATATCAGCCCCGTTGTCTGTTGGGAGACTCACTACGTTTTGAGAAGAACTTCGAAGCAATCCAGCAACAGAAGAATTTCCATCTTGAGGTTTGCTCCCCGAGTGTTTTTCGAACAGTTCGACGACTCCCAGGGTCCTAACTACAATCTTCCCGCCCTTGATGTACTGGACGTTTACTCCTAAAAAATGTCGATGGTTTTCTGGCGTTGCGTCGATTTTTGAAAAGACCTGTCTGCACTTGAATTCCTGGATTAGTTTTGCTCGTACCGCGGCAGCAAACTCCGGAATGAGTGGAGGAATGGTTGCAGAATTCACGACAGCTCTGAAAAGTCACAGATACCATTTTTTCTTTTTTGGAATACTATCACAATAGAAACAAAAAATAATAATTCTGGACAGTTAAAGAAACACAAAACTTTGCATATTTTCCTTTGCAGAGCCTACAAAAAACAACAGAACTGACATTACCTATAGTATAGCAATTGCAGAGAGCTCTTATAAAAAATACATATAACATTTTCTATTTAAAAACTTCCAACGTATACTAGGTTAGATAAAAATGATGGAAACAATAAATTAAATTATTTTACAAATAACAATCTATTTAGACAATTTTCTAAACCTTGTGTTGTGATGTTTAGAACATATGCTGTAAAAAAAGAAATTAGTAACAAAAGTTGTTCATCATTCAAGGATACCCAATTTTTATTCTTATAACTTTTCCGTCTACGATGAATATTTAACCAGCTATTAAACATTTTTACATTTTATGCTTTTTCTGCAATGACATGTGAGTGTATGATATATTTTCAACTACGGGAAACGTCAGTCTTTGCTATTTTTAACATATGTCACGTCGTGACTAAAACATTCATATTTCTTTACGTACTACACGAGTATGTAATACAAAATGGGGGTTCCTATTTAAAAAAACGCAGTTTATATCCGTTTGACCCATGGCAGCGCCATCTAGCGGGCCAACCATAGCGCCATCTGGTGTCCCTCTTCAAGCTAGACAAGTTTCGTTCTTTGTAGTTTTTTCGTTTGACGCTTATTTCGTGAGATATTTGGCCCGGTCACGATCAATGGACCACCCTGTATATGTATATAAATTAACAACTTTATAACGAGACATCTGCTTGCTACCTTCTCCTTAGAGATTAAAACGTCACCGCGAAGAAATGTTGGTCCGTGATTTGTAACCTTTACTTTTTTAAATTTTATCTGACATAAACCTTCCTAATACAGTACCTGGTACCCTCCCTCCCCCCCCTTTCCCTTCCCTTCTCTTTCCTTTCCCCCCTCCCTCCTACCCTCTCCTCCGGGCTTCCCCTCCCCCTTCCTCCCTCCCCCTCTCTCCTTTGCCCATGGCATCTCTGCTCTCCCCTCTCCCATCTCCCCTTCCTCCTCCTCCACCGCCACTCTTGGCAGGTCCCCGGACTCGTACACGCTGAGTGAACATTCGCGCGCCGGAGGTCGTCGCCATCAGTGTATCGTGTGTGCCGTCGTGTTTAGTGTTCAGTTTCGTCGTCACACTCCATTGTTCACCAGTGATATTGTCTTCTTCAGTGTTTGTGCGTCGTGTCAACAGTTTGTAATGTGGATTGTCCTCGAGTGTGAACGGCTTCTTGTGTTTTTATGTTCATGAGTCTACTGTTTTTTCCCGCCGTTTTTTTAAGTGATGTCTCTTCTCTGTTTATTTCCTTGTACTCTCTTCGGCTGAAGAGCAGCGTATTGTGCTGCTGCCAGCCTACCTGCTTGCTCAGGTGTCAAAATAACAATAAAGTAAAAAAAAAAAAAAGTACCTGGTGGTGGATCACTTGCAATGCTCTTAGCAAATACAACTCTAATGCATGATACAAGGGGAGTCCTCTTGTTTACATGGCATACGTAGTAGACAATAATTTACCAAAATTACACTTAAAATAAACTAATTTTCCCTGTAGAGCAGGGGCGGGCGCAGGCAGTCTGCTTCCTCTTGCTTACAGCATAGGACACAGGCACAGGCTACACATTTTTCCCTTAAAATTTTGCAATTGAAATAGAATAATTACAAAAATGATTGATATGATCCAATTTATATTGCGATGTTAGTTCTTGAGGCAATGAAAAAAAGTTCAAAAATCTTCGATGTTTGTTCGATGTTGAATATAACTTGCATGACGGATTTGTTTTGTAAATCAATTTAATCAACTAACACCTTTTATTTATTTAACATTTTCGAAACGTATTTGCCGTTTCCAAGATGCAGTGACCCAAAACTGATAGTTCCAAAACAACACTCTAAGTCGATCTCCTTGAAAACGGCTTAATAAAGTTTTCTTGCAAAATTTTCCAAATCTACCCTGCAAATTGTTCTTCACATCGTGTGCAAATAACTTCAAGTTCATTAAAATACTAAAAACTAAACTAAACTCCTCCCGAACTGGCTATGAAGGCGCAACGGAACAGACCGGCCGCCGTGTCATACTCAGCCCGTAGGCGTCACTGAATGCGGACATGGAGGGGCACGTGGTCTCCCGGCCGTATGTCAGTTTCCGAGACCGGAGCCGCTACTTCTAAATCAAGTAGCTCTCCGTTTTCCACACAAGGGCTGAGTGCACCCCGCTTGCCTACAGCGCTCGGCAGACCGGATGGTCACCCATCCAAGTGCTGGCCCAGCCCGACAGCGCTTAACTTCGGTGATCTGACGGGAACAGGTGTTACCACTGTGGCAAGGCCGTTGGCTCATTAAAATACTAGTTATCTAAATATGAACAAACGTTAGAAAGATTTTGCCATTAGTCACTCCCGTAATAACGTAAGTACGGGAAGATATGTGCATTGTTTGTACACACTTGTTTTTTAACTATGTTCATCAGTGAATTTCCTCTGATAATGCGTCTCTAGAAATTTCCTTAACTTGTTGTTATTTAGTTTTTTCAACAGTGTACTAATATCAAAATGGATTAACGGATAACAAAACGAATTAATTCGTTACAGTTCCCAATACTAATACGTTTTGTTAAATTATGAACCTCTGGTTATTAGTTATGGGTACAGTACCGTCGTCCCTGTGACACAGGACAGTAACGTTGTTGAGACCAGGAAAGTCATTCCTTTTATGTTACCACACTGCATTTCGTTATGTGCCGCAATTTATTCGTTACTACAACAACGTTACACGGCATAACGTTTCAGCCGATAATTTCATTATTCCAGTACCGTTATTCCTTTCCTGTTACCCAATATTGTTACGTTACGTATCGTCATTCATCTCTTTACTGCGATAACGGTGCACTGTATAACGTTTTACCCGACAATAACGTTATTCCGGTACCGCAGGACAATAACGGTACTGTTCAAGTGGAACGCGCAATAAAACGGTTTAATTTGTTACGAGTCCAGTATAATGTTACTAATACGTTACATTAAGTTACGGACCCGTGATTAGTACATCTTTTAGAGGACTATGGTAAAAAAATGTATATGTCGTAGAGAATTATTGGCTAGGATTTACCACGGTGTGAATTAAGCAGTCTGCCGGAAAGGGTTTTCTTCCGACGCGAACATTGGTCCCTTTACTTGCTGATATGTGAGAGTTTTGCTGTATACGTATTTTTGGAGTGTAGGTGAGTGTAATAGGTGCGTGTACAGGGTAGTGTTATATTTGTGTCGTATGATGACGATGAGGCAAGGGAGAGGGTAAGAATTGGTGCCGTGACATAGCTTATGTCTCCTGAATAGCGCTGAGAAGGCTGCCGGTCTTAACGTCCCCATCCAACTGACGGTCGCCAATAATGTCACACTTCCTCACTTCATGAGGCACTGCGGAGAGGTTTGGAATTTAATTCAAAATATTGGCGCAAAGACTGGTGATCAGAAACTTCACGCCATTACCTCTCCTTCCCTTGCCGACCAAATACTGGCACTGAAAATTCCAACTACCAACAGGATTGTAACCATCTTACCTCCGAGCCGGGTGCCACTGCGAAGGCGTGTGTTAACGACCTGCGCTACTTCTCTTTGCAACTAAGAAGGAAAAATCGTGACTATTCGTCATCAGTGATTTTGTCTAGATTTATGGTATATGTAGGGCTTGCTAGAAATGAATGTGGCAGAGTTGGGAGCTACAGACAGCAATGGTTCAAATGGTTCAAATGGCTCTGAGCACTATGCGACTTAACTTCTGAGGTCATCAGTCGCCTAGAACTTAGAAGTAATTAAACCTAACTAACCTAAGGACATCACACACATCAATGCCCGAGGCAGGATTCGAACCTGCGACCGTAGCGGTCGCTCGGTTCCAGACTGTAGCGCCTAGAACCGCATGGCCACTCCGGCCGGCAGACAGCAATGCTCAAAAAAAGTAAAATAAAATAAAATACAAATAAAAAATATAAAAAGCGTTTTTCACTTTTGGCGCGGTGGCTCGGGTGAGGTGAGGCATGAGCCATTTATGTTAGCGTAGTTTCCAGGTAGCAGTTGGTAAAAAGAAGGGGGAGGGGGAGGAAGGAAGATTAGGGTTTAACGTCCCGTCGACATCGAGGTCATTAGAGGTGGAGCACAAGCTCAGATCGTTTCAAGGATGGGGAAGGACATGGGCAGTGCCCTTTCAGAGGAACGATCCGGGAATTTGCCTGGAGCGATTTAAGGACATCACGGAACCTGAAACTGGATGGCCGGACGCGGGTATGAACCGCCGTCCTCCCAAATGGGAGTGCAGTCTGCTAACCACTGTCCCACCTCGCTCGGTAGGCAAGGGTTGGCGCTGTGGAAAGAGTACAGAGCTACAATCCGTTTACGTTACTTACACTTCAAATAAACTGAAATAATCCTCAGTATTGTATTTGTTGTGGGCTGGCAGGAGACCAACACCGTAATATTAGAGGAAGCCGAAAGGCTCGCGTTTTAGTTCACGCAGGCTGGCGTGGGGTCTAGAACAGGACAAGGAAATTAGACTGTAGAAGAAACTGACGTAGCTAATGGAATACTTAACTTTAATCCATAAATGGTGAACATCGCTCTTGACGGTACATGTTTTACAGCATCAATAGTAACTGGTAATGGCGCCTTGCTAGGTCGTAGCAAATGACGTAGCTGAAGGCTATGCTAACTATCGTCTCGGCAAATGAGAGCGCATTTTGTCAGTGAACCATCGCTAGCAAAGTCGGTTGTACCACTGGGGCGAGTGCTAGGAAGTCCCTCTAGACCCGCCGTGTGGCGGCGCTCGGTCTGGAATCACTGATAGTGGCGACACGCGGGTCCGACGTATACTAACGGACCGCGGCCGATTTAAAGGCTACCACCTAGCAAGTGTGGTGTCTGGCGGTGACACCACAGTATTTATTAATATTTTCATAAAAGAAAGATTTACGACTGCAAATAAATTTCCAGGAAGGGATTGTAAGGCGTACACGACAATTTGATATATAAAATGCTTTTATACTATGCTATATATAAAATACTTTTATTATTTTACCGTTGATGATTTACACGTATTGGTGCAAAAATCATCGTAAAAACAGTAGAAGCAGTTATTTTCTCAGCATCCCGCACACGTTATACACGCCACATTACTTCAATTACATTGTTGTTTTACAGTTCCTGTATAAAGCAAAGCTATACGATATCGCAGTGTCTGTGTTGTTAAGATGAATGAGGGAGTGTTCCTTCGGACATGCATGTATGTCCGAAGGAACAGACACTGTAGCGACTACAGCCGTTATGAAACACATGAAACGTATTCGCAGTTACGAATACGAACAGCCATCAGCTGTACAAGGGAATTTGTGCCGGACCGGGAGTCGAAACCGAATTTCCCGCGCCTTAGCCGTTTCTTTTTCTTTTCTTTTTTTTTTTTTTTTTAGAGAATACAGGTAATTAAGGAAATAATTGTGAGTGGGTCTCTTTTAGTTATATAGTGTAAAAACAATAACAGAAAACATCTATATTTAACATAGGAAACAGGAAAAAACTTAAAGATGCTCCTGGTGTGCGAAAACGAATCGCCGACCGCTCGTTTTGAAGACATCGGTTGGGGAAATACCTTCGGGAAGCGAACGCCGAGCATTTGATGGTCATGAGAGTGCGGCTTCACATGTCAACCCCGCTCACCCGCGAGTTTCCAACTGTGGGGCGGGTTCGAAAAAATGCTTCCTGGATAGTTAGCAAAAGTGGACTGGTATTTAAGGTGTCGTCTCATTATGTGGTGTCGTGTAAAAAACGTCCCAAAATTGATCACGTTCTTGGATCCATTTCTGAAAAGATATAAAATGGCCACACCCTTTATCCAGGTGACCGAATGCATCTTTGATGGTGGAAAATACGGAGATAAAGGACCAGGATCTGCTGGAGAAGGAGCCATATGTCCGCCGCCGCACCGCAGAGGCTGTATCGTCCACATTACACCTCAAGTGTAGAGGGCTGTCTGCCAGGACGATAGCATGGAGTTTGTGTCGCGTCGGGTGTTTACCGATAACGGCTATGTACCACGTGGCGCTTGTTCCCGTGATGAAGTATGGGTGATAAACTGCGCCACACTGACCACCCCAACCTCTGGGTGACATTCTTTGACAGCATTCCTGGGCTGAGTCCGCATTAACAGGTGATAAAAGTCTCGCGTAGTGGGAGCCCTAGTGCGAGGAAAGTCTTCATGGACATAATTGTATTCCAGAAGGAAAAGTCTGATGTGGTAGGCCTGATGCAATATGGGCCATGGCGATAGGCGGTTGACATGAATTAGGTGCGAGTTCGTCGGCCAAAAGTCCAGTGATACTCTTGAGGCTGTGATTCCATAACTTCAAGATTGAACGTACGTAAAGAGTTATAGAGCGTGCATGGACACTGACCAGGACTTAGGGAGTGTGAGTGTGTAATATTTGACTGAGTATGTGACCAGTACTGACAAAATAACCGAAGGGCCCTCGGATCCGATGACGCCATCACTTTAGAGATAGGTAAAATTTGTGCGATATGTGTTACGGGGGTATGGCATATATATGATAATAAACTGAACCTTTTTTAACATGCCCATTGCCCGCAATAACTGGCTTAGAACTCCCGTCCTGATGTTCTGAAGAAGACTGATAGTTGATCACCGTGGTGCGACGAATGTCTCGAGCAAAAACTATTCCTAGAGAGCGTAGAGTCTCCATCGTCCTAAACGGAGCCGCACTTTCGTGAGGGAGTCGCCGTTCAGTGATCATTGTGCAGGATTTGACGAAGTTCATATGGCTGCCTGCACCGATCCCGTGTTGTTGTTCCATCTACCATGTTGCCTCTTGAACCTTCTCGTTGGTATGTACGATGAAGACGAGGTCGTCTACATAGCCGCGGCATTTTAATGTGTGTTCCTCGCAAGGGTGATCCCTGATAAGCGACGTTGCAGGCAGCAGAGAAGCGGTTCTGGTGCAATAACGTACATGATAGTTGGAAGGGCATAATCACGCCGGATTGACCATACGATCCATATAGGCGTCGTCATCCGTCCATTGACCATCATCCACAACGAAGCGTCACGAAGTGGGCCCCACGATTTCGAGGACGAAGTCAGGGGGGAAATTCATTCGTTCCATCACCTTCTCGAGGAAGGTGTGGTTCACGCGATCGAATGGTTAATCGAAATCGACGGAAATCGTAGCTCGCTGCAGTTGACAGACTGTTGCAATGCAGATGACGCCTCGATTGTAAATTAGTATCTCCGCCCAAGGACGTCGGTGCAGGCGACGGGAGCTGGTGCAGGACTCGTCTGAGACGCATTGCGCGAGGCGCGTAAAAATCTTAAAATCTGAGTTGAGTAAAGTGATGGTCGACAGTTATCGGATCGCATACCTCCAGATGGTTTGGGTATCGGAATGATTAGACCTTCCAGGACTTCCGGTGTTGGTGGCGTCATAGGGGACAGCAATTCCTGGTATATTTCCCTCCATCGAGGCAACATTAAGTCCTTAATCGTCTTACAAAATTCTAACGGCAAGCCGTCTGGTTCTGACGATCGGTTGAGAGCACCCTTGGCGAGTGCATCAATGATGTTTTCATTGAAGATATTTGCTAAGAGAGAGTCCGCCGCATGGCCATCAAGGGTGGGTGGACCATCTATAGTATGTCTGCAAATGCTTCAACTTATGGTCTTCTTCACGATAGAATTGACGATGGTGAGCTTCGAAGGCTGTTTCTATGTGTGCCTTAAATACCAACCGTCAGCCGTCAGGAAAATCTAAAGAACGGACCAGCACTTGTCGACGGCGTCTAAGATCTGCGACGACATGATGTATTGGGGGACGTTTCTCCGTTGATGCCGTCTTGGCATCGCACTCTGACAACTATGCATTCCAAGCGGCGTCGAGTAAGGGCCAAAAACATAGCCTCGTTGGACCTCTGCCTGACGTTCCGGGGATGGCGGGTGCTCCATAAGGTCCCGGAGGATCATGTAGTAAAATTCTGTCGTACCTCTCTGCCGCTGCATTCGTTCCTTGTCGTTGGACCAGCGCGGGGCGTAGGGCTGGCTTTACACATTGTATCCACGACAGAAGTATGGACGAGTATCGGGTGATGCGTCTTTCGGAGGATTCCCATGTGGTCGTGGCCATTTGTCGAAATTACGGTACCTGTAAGTAGGCAACGCTAAGCTTCTACCGTCCCCGACAGCGCCATATTGTTTGTCGTCAGAGGTTAATCGTGCACACATAAAAACTATTGTCTAAGATGGTCCAAGGCCACGTTTCCGCGTTCAGGGTGTACGAAGCGAGTGGGAAAGTCACTTAGATGCAATCCAGTCGATTGGCTAGTGTGACGTGTGTATCTTAGGCGACTGCCATGTACCACTTCCCATCTTATCGTCCCAGAAAAAGTGGCGTGATTCTTCCTGAATAAAACGGTGCGCGTCCTCGTCGTTGGTCTGTGCCAGATGGCGCATAGACATTCACTAGTGCACTGTTAGTGCTGGCTGCAAGTAAGTGACGTCTTCTACTGCAATGCCGTCACGCACGGTAATCGCTGCTCCATTATCTCCGTTGGCTGTTGAGGTGACGTATGCAGTATAATAATAAAAACTGGCCCTAGTCTCTGTCGGTATCTCTCGGAGCAGGACCATGTCAACGACCGCTGCTCGTAATGCGTCACGTAGCAATTGAAGTTTAACTTAGGAACTGATCGTATTTAAATTGACTCGTATCGGTAAGAACGAATGTCGCAGGGTCTGTCTCCTAATCGTGCCGGGCTGGCCTGTGGCTTTACTTCCTCTAGTGGGGGTTCAGGAACAACGTCGTCCGCCCACGAAACAGGGCAGTCAGGTCTGATCAGCGCTGATACAAGACGAGCCGTTTCATCAGGGTGTCCGTGCTGGCGCGTTGGAAACCTCGCCGGTGGGATCTTCGGGCGTTGTTGCGTTCTGGAGTCAGTCGGCAAATTGACCTACCCGTGATGGGGGTGAGTACCGCCAAGTGCGCATGTGACCTCCTCCTGGTTTCATCCTGGAAGCACGACTCCAACTCTGCCGTCGATGTCATCTTCCTCTTATTGCGTCGTTTTAGTGACATCTGTTTGAGCGGATGTGGTTCAGTGTCGGACGACGGGATGCAGACGCGACGAAGGCTGCAGAAGGCACAACCGTGGCAAACCAGAGCCATATCACCTTCACGCCTATCGAGATCTTCATCATGCACAATGATCTCCGGGGGAGCGGCCGGTCGCTGTTGTGGACGGTCAGCCTCATCTCGCCCGGTCTCTGTAGGTTGTGAAAGATGGTTCAAATGGTTCAAATGGTTCTGAGCACTATGCGACTTAACTGCTGAGGTCATCAGTCGCGTAGAACTTAGAACTAATTAAACCTAACTAACCTAAGGACATCACACACATCCATGTCCGAGGCAGGATTCGAACCTGCGACCGTAGCGGTCGCTCGGCTCCAGACTGTAGCGCCTAGAACCGCACGGCCACTCCAGCCGGCTGTGAAAGATGGTGTGGAAGTTGCTGGAGAGCACCGGGGCTCAGTGCCGCCGCGTAGGCGTATGGAGAGGATGTCATAGCCGGTAGGGGAGATGCTTCGTAGGTCCGCAGCTGTGTGATTCTGCGTTGGAGGAATTTATTTCGCACATGTCCTTCTTTGTCACATCCAGAAAAGGTCTTTGGCTGCCAGTCGTATATAACTGTGGCCCGGCAACCGCCAATCAAGAGGTAGGACGAGATACGTTTCTTTAGCTCAGTGTGAACTTGCCGCGCCCTTTTCAAAGCTGGATATGTAGTGAAGTGTAGCCATTTCTCTGCTACTTGTCCACCGAGCGAGGTGGCGCACGGATAGACTCGAATTCGGGAGGACGACGGTTCAGACCAATGTCCGGCCATCCTGATTTAAGTTTTCCACGATTTCCCTAAATAACTTCAGGCAAATGCCGGGATGGTTCAAAAAATGGCTCTGAGCACTATGCGACTTAACTTCTGAGGTCATGAGTCGCCTAGAACATAGAACTAATTAAACCTAACGAATCTAAGGACATCACACACATCCATGCCCGAGGCAGCACTCGAACCTGCGACCGTAGCGGTCGCTCGGTTTCAGACTGTAGCGCCTAGAACCGCACGACCACTCCGGCCTGCCCGGGATGGTTCCTTTGAAAGGGCACCGCCGATTACCTTCCCCATCCTTCCACAATCTGAGTTTGTGCACCGTCTGTTCCATAAGGACGCAGTGCCGCCATCACGCCTTCTGCCAGCATTTCGAACGGAAGTTGTGCGTAATCTAGGCCGACACGTTCAACAATTACTGTTGCTGGAATTTGAGGGCGTCTTTCGTCCATTCGTTCTAAGATCTTATCGCCGGCTGCGTCGTTTGTAAACCACGCTACTAACGATGGACAGGTGTTCCCCGATCATGTCTTCACGAGGGATCTTCACTTCGTCACGTACGAATTGTTTGACGGTGAGTACTTTTGGTCGCGCACGGTCGTTAGAAACGTGAACTCCAATATGGTTTCATGATAGTTGGCCATTCTATCGTTGATCGTAAAACATGCGAATAGCGCTGTGAGGTACACGCCGCTTTTGGACTTAACTTCCCCATGTCGTCATTCGTACGTGACAGCTTGTACTCGTACACACATTATGCAATTTGCTTCTGACATACATATATGCGTACTTTTCTCTGCAGCATTACTGACTTCTTCTTTGGGGTGGAGCGGAGCGAGGGGGGGGGGGGGGGGTGCGTCAGCTCACAATAGAGAACTGCTTTCTGCTTTGTGCACGTGGTGGCGGGCGGATGCCACTGTTCCAACACTGCTCGCCGAGCACGAAGGAAAGTGTCTTGATCTCGATACGACGCATTGGAGTTATCAATGTGGGATTGCAGGATCCTATCCCCAAAAGCACTGGCCACCGCAGAGTTGTGTAACGCAGCTGTGTGATTTACCTGGTGTGCCGGCCGCAGTGGACGAACGGTTCTAGGCACCTCAGTCTGGAGGTTTAAGTAGTTCTAAGTTCTAGAGGACTGATGATCTCAGATGTTAAGTCCCATAGTGCTCAGAGCCATTTACCTGGTGTGCATTAACAAGACGGGCTCAGTGACTCCTACTGCTGCTAGACCCAGGACGTTGCCACAGAGATCGATCGCAACGCAGCACGGTAAACGTGATACTCCAGACCAGGGTGATGGTGTCGCACACGATGTTGACATCGCAAACGCCAAACGTCCCGGCAAACGCCCCGGAGTCGATGTCCCGCACCAGTGTGATATTCCGGGCTGGGGCAATGGGGGTGCCATATGTGGTGTCGGGGAGGTTTCAAGCGGCGGCCACAGCGAGCGTAATGACCGTGCTTGTGGTGCTTGTGGCCTCCATTTCGAAGGTACAGGCTGGGGTGGTGTAGTTAGCCGCCTCCAGACGGCTCCGATATTTCTGTAAAAGAAAGAAGTGAGCTCTCTCTCTCTCTCTCTCTCTCTCTCTCTCTCTCTCTCTCTCTCTCTCTCACACACACACACACACACACACACACACACACACACACACACACACACGCACGCACTATAGATATATATACATCTATCGATTATAATTTCCGACACTTACGTTGCGGCTCACCGACACTATTAAGTGATTTTAACCACTTCTCATTTCCGTCATTATGGATTTTAGACGTATGTTTAGATATTGTTTTCATTTAATAGCTATATAGCTATATTAACATCAAGCGCACGTACAAAACAACAGAGAAGAAGACGTCACAAGCACTATATGCAAGCGCAAATTGTTATTGATAGAGGAAACAGTAATGCTCATGTATCCGATTCTTAATGACCACTGACATCCCCCGTGAGCTCTGGCTAGAAAATGGCGTCAGGGCCTGTGGCAGTTTGATGTCTGGGGCAGCTATAGAAATAAATTTAGGAGAACGTAAGCACTGCATGCAAGCATGAGAACACAATTAAGAGGCATACATATAAATATGAATTCTTAGGGTCACCCTCCTGCAAATCACGCATTAATAGCTTCATCATCAAGCTGTAGCGATGCCATACTGTTGTGCTACTCACACATATGCATGGGATCGTTCAGATCACCTGGACAAAAAGCATTTTATAGGTGCTACCTAAAGTACTTTTAAAGAAAAAGAAACACATAAATCTGAATGCTTACATTCCTGGAGAAAAGCCATACTTTGTGCATCAAAGAGCGGTGACTGTATGTCACCGTCACTCAAGAAATGAGGATACTAACCCACACAGCCTCAGATTGGCCTACAAAAGCCACCTTCAGTGTTGAAAACCTCTTGTTCCTGGACTTACAAACTGTTAAATTGAATTTTCTGTACATTTCATCTCAAAATATTGCGATTTTAGAATCATAAATTTAACAATTAAACCATTTTATTTATTTCGCTTTCTTAATATGAAATTACTTTGCTTGTAAGAGTTAAATTTAGAGCGAACTCCAAAAGTAATTAGTTTTCGCCGGCCGGAGTGGCCGAGCGGTTCTAGGCGCTTCAGTCTGGAACCGCGCGACCGCTACGGTCGCAGGTTCGAATCCTGCCTCGGGCATGGATGTGTGTGATGTCCTTAGGTTAGTTAGGTTTACATAGTTCTAAGTTCTAGGGGACTGATGACCTCAGAAGTTAAATCCCATAGTGCTCAGAGCCATTTGAACCTATTAGTTTTTGCATGACGTTTACAAAAGTGCTATTTCGTCCATTACTCTCACGGGAAAGTTTAAATTAATAATGTTAACGATGTATTCGACTAAGCTGATGTGTGAGAGGGAATTGAAAAACTCGGCAGCGCGCCTGCGCTGTAGCTTGGGTGGCTTTTGTAGGCCAATCTGAGGTTGTTTCTCGGCTTGATAGACTGCAAATCGTTGGTCTCGACTTTCTTACAACACTGCAGTACGTTATAGCTCTTATCGTTTACATCCTGCAGACAATTTTTTTGAATGAGGCTCCACCAGGAGTTGTGTGCACAACGACCGCCACACAAGTATTTAGAGGCCTATTCGGAAAGTAAGGTCCGATCGGTCGCAAAATGGAAACCACTGTGAAAATCAAAAAAGTTTTATTTGCAACAGTTAGCTACACCTTCCAGATACTTCTACACAGTCGCCGCTCCGATTTAGACATTCGTCGTAGCGTTGTACCAACTTTCAGCACTCTCGTCACAGAAGGCAGCCGCCTGTGCTTCCTGCCAATTCTCTACGCTAGTCTACAGCTCGTTGAGTGTGCCAGAACATTATCTTCATAGCCAGCGGTTCATCTGAGCAGGAATAAAATACAGGGAGAGTCAATTACGGGCTCCATTGTGGATGATCAAACGCTGCGGGAGCATCTTCATTGCCCCTGCAGAGAGCGGCCGAGAATTGTCATGCAGAAGGAAAAGCATGACAGCTGTGTTATGTGGGCTGCATGACATTAGGCGAAATATCACCCCAGACCCTCATACTTGGCGGGAGACACTATTGTTCTAAGCGTCTTTACGTGCTCACTGTGTGCTCAGATCTGAAAAGAGCGACGTGACGCGATCGACAGGCATACTAGAGGCACTGCCCAACGCATCTGTGCAAAGCTTCATCGGATTTTCACTGTGGTTTCCATTTCGCACCCCAGTCGCACCTTACTTTCCGAATAGCCCCCATATAACAAAAGGAAAGTCATTACTCATCGTTGAAGTATAAATCTATATTTCTGTTGCAAATCGATTTCAATCGCTGTGTGACTATCATCAGTGCTAGCATTAAAACCCTGTGGACTTAAGCAGTAAATTGCCATATCTGAACAAATCCATGAAGACTACTTATCAAACCGGCACACTCGACAGAACAAAAAGCGGGCCGCCCCTGAATTCCAATGTGTAGGCCACACCTGACTTTATGCAACCAACAAAGCATAGTTGTGTCGCAGGTCCTCTAAATCCTCTACAGTACAGTCGTTTGACATGCACAATGGTTACCACAGAAGACTATTAGAGAACACTACTCATTATCGCAGTTCAGATGTAAACTAATACCGTCATACGACAAATATTACAGAAGACCTTATTGGAGATAAGGCAGTCCTTTGTTGTCCAGTCCAAAGACTGGTTTGATGCAGCTCTCCATGCTACTCTATCCTGTGCAAGCTTCTTCATCTCCCAGTACCTACTGCAACCTACATCCTTCTGAATCTGTTTAGTGTATTCATCTCTTGGTCTCTCTCTACGATTTTTACCCTCCACGCTGCCCTCAAATACTAAATTTGTGATCCCTTGATGCCTCAGAACATGTCCTACCAACCCGTCCCTTCTTCTTGTCAAGTTGTGTCACAAACTCCTCTTCTCCCCAATTCTATTCAGTACCTCCCCATTAGTTATGTGATCTACCCATCTAATCTTCAGCATTCTTCTGTAGCACCACATTTCGAAAGCTTCTATTCTCTTCTTGTCTAAACTATTTATGGTCCACGTTTCACTTCCATACATAGCTACACTCCATACAAATACTTTCAGAAACGACTTCCTGACACTTAAATCTATACTCGATGTTAACAAATTTCTCTTCAGTAACGCTTTCCTTGCCGTTGCCAGTCTACATTTTATATCCTCTCTACTTTGACCATCATCAGTTAGTTTGCTCCCTAAATAGCAAAACTCATTTACTACTTTAAGCGTCTCATTTCCTAATCTAATTCCCGCAGCATCACCCGATTTAATTCGACAACATTCCTTAATGCTTGTTAATTAAACCTCATTACAGTAAGTGACACGACAGAAGTCTTATCACACTAATTTAATGACATGACGAGACCTAAAATATTGAAGTGTTCATCGGTATCAGTTTACAAGGCCGAATGTCTGAACCTGGAAATAAATGACGATATGTTTAGCACTGCACCGGGGAACCCCATGAAGCTTATAATGCCCCTGAGAAGTAACAACGAAATGTACGTAATAAAGTGCAATGCATAAGTGTGAAACGCCATGAAGTAAAGTTGCGGTGATGGACGGGGAATAGAACCCAGTACCTATACGAATTGTTAACTGAGGAAAATCAGATGTCAGATATTAAATACGATGGTGAGTCAAATGGAAACCTTAAATATTTTTAAATATTATTTATTGTGCAGAAGTGGTACAAAGCTGTATCACTTTTCAACATAATCTCCCCCAAGCTCAATGCATGTCCTCCAGCGCTTACAATGTGCATAAATTCCTTTAGCAAAAAATTATTTCGGTAGTCCGCGCAACCACTCATGCACCGCGTGGCGTACCTCTTCATCAGAACGGAACTTCTTTCCTCCCATTGCGTCTTTGAGTGGTCCAAACATATGGAAATCACTTGGGGCAAGGTCTGGTGAACATGGTGGATGAGGAAGACACTCAAAATGCAGGTCTGTGATTGTTGCAACTGTTGTACGGGCAGTGTGGGGCCTTGCATTGTCATGTTGCAAAAGGACACCTGCTGACAGCAATCCACGTCGCTTTGATTTGATTGCAGGCCGCAGATGATTTTTTAGGAGATCTGTGTATGATGCACTGGTGACAGTGGTCCCTCTAGGCATGTAATGCTCCAAAATCACGCCTTTTTCGTCCCAAAAGAGAGTCAGCATAACGTTCCCTGCTGCTGGTTCTGTTCGAAACTTCTTTGGTTTTGGTGATGAAGAATAGCGCCATTCTTTGCTCGCTCTCTTCGTTTCCGGTTGGTGGAAGCCAACCCAGGTTTCGTCCCCAGTAACGATTCTTGTAAGGAAGCCATCACCTTCTCGTTCAAAGCGCCGAAGAAGTTCTTCACAAGCATCAACACGTCGTTCTCTCATTTCAGGAGTCAGCTGCCGTGGCACCCATCTTGCAGACACTTTGTGAAACTGGAGCACATCATGCACAGTGTGGTGTGCTGACCCATGACTAATTTCTAAACATGCTGCAGTGTCGTTCAATGTCACTCGGCGGTTTTCCTTCACTATGGCTTCAACTGCTGCAATGCTCTGTGGAGTCACAACTCGTTGCGCCTGACCTGGACGAGGAGCATCTTCCAATGAAGTCACACCATTTTCGAACTTCCTACTCCATTCGTAGACTTGCTGCTGTGACAAACATGCATCGCCGTGTTGAACCTTCATTCGTCGATGAATTTCAATAGGTTTTACACCTTCACTACTCAAAAACTGAATAACAGAACGCTATTCTTCCCTGGTGCAAGTCGCAAGTGGGGCGGCCATCTTTATACTGATACTGCGACGGTATGTGTGCATCTGCACTATGCTGCCACCTACAGGCCATTCTGCACGTTGTTTGTACCACGCTTACCAACTTAAAGGATAACAGCGCGAAATTTCGATTTGTTATTACAAATTTAAGGTTTTCATTTGACTCACCCTCGTATGTTCACCAATAGTGTGATGCTGCAAACTGAAATGACGATACAAATGATTTTGACCTCTCAGGTATTCGAACCCAGCACCTTTTGCTATTGTCTTATAGCTACGAATAGACATGAAATATTTATTGTGTCTTCACGATTAGCGAGATGTGCACATGTTTGGCTAGAGGTAACGTAACGAATAGTTCTGTGCTGTCTGGGACTCCAATCCCATGCATATTGTCGTTGTTGACCCCACACGAAGAGGTGTAAACTATCAAATTCTCTTTCACTAGCAGTTAGGATCGCACCATCCGTAAAGAATTTGGCATCATGATGAAACAGCGAAATAATGGGACAGTATCGTCTCGAAGTGTTCAAATCCAGATAAAAATTGGAATCAGAGCTCGAATCTCAGTCCAGGCCAATATATTCAAAATCTCAAGGTCACTTAAAATAAGAAATGAAGGTCCCACGACCTTACATTACGATTGGTTCGTGAACTAAAATAACAGTACCAGTGTAAGAAAGCTTACTAGAGACAGAGTTTCTGCAAGCAGCAACAGCCAGTACTAATCCAACTCTCTTCCAGTCAGAAGCGGATGGAAATGTTTAATGTTGATTTGGAACCGCAGCGTAGTCCAGCGTTCTTTACTTGGCGTTATCGGAGGTGAAGAAGGTATGTTTGTTGCTGTTAAAAACTGGAACCCCCTGCGGGAATCGAACCCACAACGCCTTAGCCATTACAAGCTAACCTCAGTCCAAACAACCATCGAATTTCACGTTTTTGTCATAATGTGGCATGCAGCACACGGTACAAGAAGTGTTGACTTCCACATGGGTTGTTGTTGTGAATAGCCAATCCGTGGTCTGATAGTCAATGTCATGCAGTGCGAGTGCAAAGCCGTGATGTTAAACCTATCCTTTTCCTTTCTTTTTAAAGCAGTACTCCGTCTGTCTGCTAAGAGCATCAGTCTGACAGAAGGTCAGAGACAGTTTCGTTCATTTTTTAACCAGCCAGTAATAGAAAAATCTTATGGAAACGATATTTGTGAAAGGGCTTGTGGATGTCTGTGATGGGAAGACCAATTTCAGCGCCATCAGCCACCAGCCGCTTGATGCAGACTGGCGTTTTTCGTGGTCGTGGTGTGGTCCTTTATTGCTCTTAAGAAAACGATAAATGCAGAAGGATATGAACATATTATAAAGCACTGTGCACTGCATACGGCAGAGGAATAGTTCGGAGCCGATAATTGTTTGTATGCGTATGCTGTCAAACAGCAGCATCTGTGAGGCTTCGGTCTGTGGACAATAACATTCCAGAAACGGACTGGCCTGCGCAGAGTCACACCCTGAACCAAATGGAATCCCTTTGGGGTGAGTTAGGGTGTCGACTTCGCTCCAGACCTCGCTCCAACATCACCATCTTCTCTGGTTTCGGCTCATGAGGAGCAATGGGCTGCCTTTCCTCCACAGAAATTCAGATACGTCACTAAAAGTGTCCCCAGCAGAGTTCAAGCCGTCATAAAGGCGAAGGGTGGACACATCTCATATTGATCTCCACTAACAGGTGTCAAGATAATTTCGACCAGATAGCATTTGCGATGTCTTCCGTCCATAATGAGCAACAGATCATCTAGCACATTCTGCCGCTAGTTGCCACAGAACGTGTCACCCCAACACGCATATTTGTCTCAGTTTTTCAGTTCAGTCTTCGTGACGCACAATACTTCAGGAATTTTGTCGACACTCGGCAGGTTCTCCATGTAACGCAAGTATGGTACGGCAAGTTAACTGATGGTAATGGTTGTGGGAGTGATCACCGGAAGTGCTTCAGTCAGACGTAAGAACGCACCTCTCTCTCTCTACATCTCTCACCTCTGTATCGTTGATGAAGGAGCTCAATTCCTGGAACGCTGCGGTTTTAGGTAGATGTTTTTGATTTGTTGTTTAGGCAGTAGAAAATGCTGGGCTGGTCCGCAATCTCCGTCTTTGAAAATGTGTTACACAAATAGTTATAATACCAGGAAACAGGGAACGAAGTTATCACAATGGACAGACAGGTGACACACACGAATTCCCTCCCTTGGGTTAACTGACGACTTTGATGACAAGAAGAGCATCCGGCGAGTGAATTAAAATCTATTGATTTTCCCTAATCGTAACCACAATGGACTCCGTTCGACGGAACACAGCTAGGAACGAGAGGGTGGCTTCGTATTTGATCGTGCAGTTATTAGCTAGCTGGAGATATGTGTTTAATGATACACACAGACTTAACGAGGCTTAAGTAAAGTTAATGTACAGCATTTTCATGCGAGCGGACTTCAAGTGCTTTCATTTCAGTGTGTCTCTCGACTTACATAAATTTGAACTACTACCCTCCTTTTGTTTTTCGAAGGTAGTCTGTGGAAGATTCAACGAACCACTTGGTGCTATTCGTATTTTGAGTTTTAGTAGTATACGTTTGCCAGTCTGGCGATCAGATCTTATAATCTTTTTGAGTGGAGCTGGATTGCTACAAGACATTTATTGGCGTTGTGACTTTTTAAATTCTGGCTTAGGGATCAAAGCGAAAAAAGAAGGAAGATTAGGATTTTCACATCCCGTTGACATTGAGGTCATTAGAGATGGAGCACTACCTTGGAATGATTCAGGGATGCAGAAGGAAATCGGGCGTGCCCTTTGAAAGGAACCATCGCGGCATTTACCTGTTGCGATGTAGGGAAATCACGGAAAACCTAAATCTGGATAGTTGGACGCTGTATTGAACCGGTGGCCCCCAGACGCGAGTCCATTGTGCTAACCACTGCGCCGAGGGTCAAAGTGAGCGTGGCGGCCCTTATTAAGACCCTCCCAGGGGGCGCACGGTTCTTTTGTGAGTTCGTGTGTGGCCCTGGGCTATTGCAGCCCATTCTTCCTTCCCTAGCTGCATCTCCTACATTGTGCCCATTCCTCCCTATCCTCGCTCCTTCCCCACTGTTCCCTTCTACCCCTCTCTCAGTGTTCTGATGTATGTCGAACTGGCTATCCATCTAGTTCCCTATATTACTTGCAATTTTTGTTCCTCCTGCCTACTCTCTTTCATCCTTTTTGGGGTTTGGTCTCTGCTTGGTGTTTGACTTGCACTTCTAAAATTTCTTTTTTTAGTGTGAGATATCTGGGGAAGAACTCCCCCCCCCCCTATGTCTATGGCGTGGATGCCTCTCCCTCCCATTCCTTCCTCTCTTCCTTCCCCAAGTGTAGCCCCCCTCCACCCTGTTAAGTCACCAGCACGTGTAGGCAATCAGTGTGGTGGGGCTGTAATGTAACCATTTGGCTGAGCCCCCTAACAACACAGGGATCACACTATTGATACCTGAGCTGTTACCTCCCGATGTATACCAAGGAGTGGTTGCTTGTCTTCCTGGAGCATTGGAACTCCCAGAAATGGCTGCAAAGCAAGCTGGCCCTCGCTGTGGCTGGGTGGCGCCCCTGGGGAGAGCCCCTGATTGGAGTGGGTGGTATCAGGGGGGATTCTTGGAGCATGAAGTGTATCAAGCTGCAAAAATCTGACCATTCTCAAATGGCCGTCTCTCAGAGTGGTAAATGTTTCTTGAATGCTGCTTCGTATGACCCTGCAGCCTTCCCTTCCCTTGCTAACTCCTGGGAGGAGGGCCAGGCGCATCGTCTTGGGATGAAACACTTTCCCTGCTACCTGGTCTGTACTAGGACAGACAGAAACAGATTCACTGCCACTAAGCCGTTGCTTTTTGTGGAGAACATTGAGGACAGGTTTGGCGAAGTGGAGTCTCTCAGTAAGAATTCATTGGGCTCCCTGTTGATCAAAGCTCCTTCTGACACCCAATCTGCAGCTCTTCGTTCTTGTGATCATCTTGGCGACGTACCAGTGTCTATTACCTCTCACCTGTCACTGAATATGGTCCAGGGAGTGATTTTTCATTGGGGTCTCATCCTGAAAACTGATGAGGAACTCCGGGATAATCAGGAGCTACACAGCGTTCATTTTTGTTCGACGTTTGCAAAACCATAATAAAGACGACCGCAGAGATGCCGGCGCCTTTATTCTGGCTTTTGAGGGAGATACCCTCTGAGAGGAGGTCAAGGTCATGTGTTAATGCTGTGATGTGAAGCTGTAGGTCCCGCCACCCGTGAGTTGCTTTCAGTGTTTGCATTTTGGGCATATGCACAGCAGACCCTCTGTTTGATGACTGTGGACGCTCACTTTATGAGGGTTGCCCCTGTGTTCTGCCATCTGTGTGTGTAAAAGTGTCATGACCACCACTCTCCACGCTCGCCAGACTGCCCAGTTTACAAAAGGGAAAAGAGGATCCAGGAGTGTAAGTCCCTAGATCGCCTATTTTATGCTGAGGCTCGCAAAAAATATTACCAACTCAATCCAGTGTAACTTTCTTCAACTTTTGCTGTTACATCCTTTCCATCTGCCCCCTCTTCCTCACCCAAGCCCCCTTCTACTCCCCCTTCCCCCTCTCCTGCAGTTCCCAGGCCCTTCCCTCTGAGTCCTCCCCCTCACCAGCTGAGGAAGTGCCCCCTTTCTTCGACACCCACCGGTGCTCCCCCTGGCGTCTCTCAGGCCGGAAGTCTGCTACCACAACTCGGACATGAGACGCAATGTCCTTGCGTCCCAAGGTTGCTCACTCTCTTTCGGTCCCAGATCTTGCAGAAGCCTGCTCTCCCTCTGTGCCCTGCTCTTCTTATCCTCTGAAAGAGAAGAAGAATAGATAAAGTGCCAGGAGAAGGCCTCCCTGGTGTCTCCAGAGGTGCCCTCTACCACCTTGCAACCTGAGGCTGACATCTTATTTATGGATGTCACCCTGTCATTGTTGGTGACGACCACTGACCAGGAGGCATGACCACCCCTTGGCTTCTTTATGACTACCCTGAACTCTTGCCAAATGTTAATCCAGTGGATTTGCAATGGATATTATCGTCACCTAGTGGAAGTACAACACTTCGTTCCCTCTGATTCTGTGTACTGTCTTGCTCTTCAAGATACGCACTTCTATGATGACTACACTCCAATGTTTCATGGCTATCAGGCATTGTGTTGAAACCATGCCAGCCTTGTGATAGCATCTGGAGTGGTCTGTACTCTGGTTCGCACTGATGTCACTGGCGACTGGATCTCCCTTCGTACCAACCTGGAAGCAACAGTGGTTCGAGTGCAAATGACGCCAGCAATCATCATTTGCAATGTCTACCTTCCGCCAAGTAGGCCAATCCCTATGGTGAACTGTCTACCTTAATACAGCAATTCCCGTCCCTGTATCTCCTCCTTGGAGACTTCAATGCACACCACCCCCTGTGGGGGAGTGCCACTTCGATGGGTAGAGGTCTTCTAATTGACCAACTCATTTGATTTGTGTCTCCTCAATGATATATCCCCCACCCACTTTAGTGCTTCTCATGGCACGTTTACTGCTATCGATCTCACAATCTCCTCTCCTGCTCTAGTGCCATTTCTACATTGGTCACCCCATGATGATCTTTGTGACGGTGATCACTTTCCAGTGATATTTTCGTTCCCCTGCCGCCGCCAGGCAGATAGACCCCCATGTTGGGCATTCTGCAGAGCCAACTGGCCTTTATATATGTCTGATGTGCATTTCGACACCTCTCTCTCAGACTGCAGTAATGAAGTCGTGCAAGACGTCTCTGCCACTACTCATCATGCTGCTGACTCTGCTGTCCCCCAATCCACAGGTCCCCCTCGTCGTCGACCAGTACTGTGATGGACCAAAGACGTAGCAGTCGCTATCCAGGACCGCCAATGAGCGCTGCAGCGATTTACAGGTCACCCTAACATACCAACCTCGTCACGTTTAAGCGTCTCGATGCTAAGACTCGCTACGTGATCAAGAAGAGTAAAAAGGAATGCTGAGAGCGCTATGCTTTCTCCATGGGGTCATATGCCTCTTCACCTCAGGTTTGGCCCAAGCTCCATAGGCTTCTGGCCCACCAGCAACAGTCAACTGTCCAAGGTCTTATGCTCC
Organism: Schistocerca cancellata; assembly: GCF_023864275.1. Classification (NCBI taxonomy): domain Eukaryota; kingdom Metazoa; phylum Arthropoda; class Insecta; order Orthoptera; family Acrididae; genus Schistocerca; species Schistocerca cancellata. Next base: position 18,634,504 of record NC_064629.1, read on the forward strand.
ATTCCGTTCTGCATACTGATCCATTGGTCCTTTCAGAGCACCTCATGTCACGCTTTGCAACAGCATCAGTGTACTCTTCCTATCCTGCTACCTTTCTCTGGCAGAAACACTGAGTTGAAAAGACCTCCCTCTGCTTCAACTCCCCATCAAGTTAAATCCTATAAATGAAACCTTCACTGAATGGGAATTCTTACAGGCTCTTACCTCTTCACATGACATATCCCCAGGCCTGGATTCCATCCACAACCAGATGATCAAACACTTGGACGTTACCCAGTGACAATATCTCCACAGAGTCTTTAACCTCATTTGACTCATGGGTGCCTTTACCTCGCAATGGCGAGACAGCATAGTTATCCCCATCCTTACGCCCCGGAAGAACCCTATGTCTCTCGTCAGCTACTGCCCAATTAGCCTGAGGAACGAAATTTGTAAACTGCTCGAGAGGATGGGTAGCTTCTGATTATGGTGGATACTTGAATCTAGGGACCTTTTGACCCATATCAGTGTGGGTTCTGGGAAGAATGATCTGCAACTGATCATTTACTCAGATTGGAACAGCAGTCTGTCACGCTTCTTTGATCTACATAAGGCATACGACAAGGTTTGCCGTCATCACATTTTAGTTGCCCTCCATGATTGGGGCTTTTGCAGCCCCTTCCAATTTTTATAAGCGAGTTTTTATCCCACCAGCTCTTCTAGGTTCAAATTTGCGCTGCACTCAGCACCCCTTGAATTCAGGAGAATGGTATCCCACAAGGTTCTGTATTGAGTGTCAACTTTTGCCTGTAGCGGTCAACAGGCTTGTCACCTCTATTGGGCCTCTGGTTACCCCAGCGGTGTATGTTGACAATCGTACATCTGCTGTAGTTCCCACTCAGCATCTACTGAACCCCAGCTTCAAGGTGCCATCTGACGGGCGTCTGCCTCTCCCATGGCATCCAGTTTCTTCCTCCAAAACGTGGGTTTTGCATTCTTGCTGTCCATCCACAGTACACCTCAATTCAGAACTTTATTTAGGCGACCAGCACCTAGAGGTTGTAGCACAGTCCAGTTTCTTAGGCTTTATCTTTTATAACAAGCTGATGAGGCTGCCCCACATTCGCCACCTCAAGACTAAATGCTTGCAGAAGCTTAATGCTCTCCACCTCCTGACCCACACCTCTTGGGGTGCAGACCATCCTACTCTTCTCCATCTTTACCATGCTCTGGTTTTGTCAGGTTTATGGTTCAGCGGATCCTTCCACTCTGAAACTACTTGACCCTGTTCATCATGGTGACATGCATCAGGCTATCTGTGCCTCTCACACTAGTCAAGTCGACAGTCTCCTCGCAGATTCAGTGATCCCCTCTCTACATAGACGATGGAGCCAATTCCTTGTTACTTACACAATCGCCATTTGACGATTCCCTGACCTTCCAGTGTACCCTGTCAGTAGTTAGATTTTGTATGTTCTGGACCACTAGACCAATCTTATAAAAAATAAAAAATTACTCACTAACACTCGCAATTTTTTATTTTCCATAAGATTGATCTAATGATCCAGAACATACAAAATCTAACTACTATCCCTTTTACCTAATAATATACTATAATATAATATAATATAATAATACAATAACAGCTATAACAAAAAATCATTTTTTACATACATTTCTCATAGGTGAATGGAATAAATATATAATAAAAATAAATATATAAAATTATTTACTTTCGCTTTATCAGCCATAAGATTATTATGAACTGTTGTTTGTAAATGTTTTTTGAAGGAAGATTTATTTACAGTTCTAGCACATTTACAAGTAACTTTAATTTTCTGACGTTCATTCCAGCATGCTTTACGTACACAAGAATGTCCACCAGTTCGATATTTATCTTTATAAAATTCTTCAATACTTTTTTAATCATATATTTACTACACTCTCTTAATTCTGGCTCGGCATGGCCTTAAGTCTGCTTTAGATGTCGCTTAGTGTTGTTCATTTAAAGAATATAATTTTTTTTTCGCTATCTGAAAATTGCAAAACATCCAACACAATGTCCTACACATTTTCTGTGTTTTGGACTTCTCTGACCATGTACACAGCGCTACATGAAGACTAAGTACTGAATTAACAGAACTGCTTCTTTTATTCAGGCTGTTTTTAAGCACATAGGCGAGTGTGTTGGATATTTTAGCCAAATGGCTAGCACTTTCCACACAAATACGTTATAATGACCTTTGATATCCGCACTGTCATTGGTCAACGATTGTGTAAAGTTTGGCTGAAGTAAAGGAGCTTGAAGAATGTATATATAGTTGGAGTATCTTCTAAAAATCAACTTCTTCATCAATTTATTTAAGGCTCAAATTCTTTATTTTCTTAACATTATTCCATTTTAAAATTGGAGAACAAGCCTGAAAAATTGATTAATGTGATTTGGACAACAAAATTAGAAACAAAAAAATATAGGGAAATTACATCTAAAGTGAAGTATGTTCATAAGTTATTTTCAATTGAACATACGCCCGTGCCATCTGTTTTCATAAGGTTGGAATCTAGTTAGTTCAAACTACTTTTCACATATGCCTCTAGAGGTCTCAAAGTACAGCTCTAAACATATAAAATGCAACAAGTGGATAGCTTGAAACATATAAAATGCAGCAAACCCAATTTTTTTGTTTTAAATGCAACAAACTGAATTTTTTCTTCAAATACGTTCATCCCATACTCACATTTCATCAAAATAACTTAATAAACAAAAAAGTTGATTTTCATGACTCAGCACTTTTTGACTTTACATTAAGTGACGATTTCTCAGTCAAATATTATCCGATGTTAAAAATTCAAAGTGCTAACATAATGTACATAAAAAGAGCTATCTTGAAAAAATACAATAAAATAAATCAGAAATCATTTAATAAGTAAGATACTAAAATTTTCAGATTTTATTTTTTCTATGTTTCTTAAAATGTTTCAGAAATGTATATAAGCAAGAAGTTAACACTTTTATAAATTTTTTAAGTTTCTCATTCATTTATATAGAAGCAAATGTTAATAATTAAAAATTTTCACTAAGTAATCTATGTTGTGCATCGTATGTAAGATTCTTTTTGCCATACATAAGTGTATCATTTGGAATTTTATCGTTAAAAGTTGCACAAAGTTTCGTAGTAGTTTTCTGTGTAGTTAGAACATTCTTTCTGTGTGTCATATTGATTACATAAATTCGATAATTATTTATAAAACTAAATGGACTTATATCAATATCTGATTTTAGTAAAGTAATTCTTTTAAAATCAAGAAATGCATCATATGCTTTCAGAAAATTATTTGGCGGATTAATATTCCACATATCTTGAGGAAAAACTTCATTTCTACCATTTTTAAATGAATATTCTTTAGTTTAACATGACCAAATAATGACAAATCAACTAATTGATTATTTTTACGATTTGAAATGTAACTAATGCGAAGTATGGCATATCAAATTCTGTAGAGTTATAGTAATTTGTAATATCTAGTTCAAAACTGTTTTTACCAGATAAACCAGCAACTTCTTGTGTTTGAAGTTCATAGAAAGAAATAGGAATTTTCGGATTTTTAAGAATAATTTCACGTTGTTCAAGTTCATAATTTGGTTCATATTTAACAACTGGTACACGAATTTCCATAGATTCTATAACTATTTTTCCTTCTTTAGGAAGTCTATCTTTTATTTCAATTCCAGCATCATTTTATCAGCTCAACGAAGAATTACATCTCCAGAAGATGAACTACGTGTAAAAATTACAGTTAAATCTCCTTCCCACATAATTTCTTTATAATCTTTAAAAAATCCACCAAGTAATGATAATGGATGAAGTACTTCATTTCTTTTACTATTTATTTTTCCTGTATTAATTATATGTCCTTCTAAACTTATTTTGTCAGTAACAGATGAAGTTCAATGATGTAAAACAGATGAAGAAATAAAAGGATGTTCAATTCTAGATAAAATATTATTTCCTTTCTTTATCGTTATAAAATCAAACAGTTTTGCTACATACTCATCAATTAATTTTTTGTTTGATTGGATAATCTGTGCCATCATTTCCAATAATACTAAAATTCATGTATAATTGTGCATGATTTGGATGAAGTCACCCATCACCAATATTTATTTCAAGTTCTGTATCTCTGTTAGGAACATTTAAATTATTTTTAGTTTTCTCATTCACAGGGAATGAATAGAATTGATAACATTCAATTTTATTCATGATGCAGTCTAAGATTGTTTTAGCAGTTACTTATTTATTAAGGAAAAAAATTATTAAGATATTTCTAAAAGAACTGTTACAGTAGCATCATTAAAGTCAATTAAATTATCTTTTTCATCAGTTATAGTAACTTATAAATCTTGAATTGTATCAAAAATAGGTCCATAAATTATTGGTCCACCACATTCTGCATTATGTTTAAATGCAGCAATAATTTTCATTTCTTTATGAAAATGATCATTGTGTTTTACATACATTCCATCAGCAACATTAAAATTTATATTTATTAATTCAAAAGGAATTATTTTAGGAACATCTTTAGCTACAGCTTTTTTATTAGGTAAAATAATTTGATTACTAAAACCAAGTAAACTTCCAATACTATCTGCTACACCCATATACAATTTTACATCACTTTCAATACATATTCTGTTTAAAATTTCATCTGCTTTAATATGTATATCAGGCTTTTCTGAATGAATAAATTTTTCTAAATTTTTAAAACTATATTGACCTATAGGAATTTCTATCGTTTCTCCATCACAATAAAGTTTATGGTTTTTTGATGTAATATTTGGTGTTAAGAAAGCTGAATAAAAACCAATTAGTGAAACGTTAGAATAACTATGACGTATTGGAACAGTTAACCTTTTTCTAAGTGTTGAAGATTTCACTTTAGAAAATCAAGATATTGTAAGAGAATATTTTACTAGAGGCAGATACGAAGGTATAGATTGCTTTTATTCAGCTCAAGCTTATTCAAAAATACCTAAACAGTTAGTTAGAGACAATCTAAATTTTTTAAATATGTTTAGACAAGATGATACAAATTTAAATCATATTTATCATGAGTTTGTTGGTGGAGATTTAAAGTTTGATAATTTTAAAGAAATCTGTAGTAAATGTTGGAATGATCAGTTTGGATTTTTCACAATAGACATAACTAGATAACCAAATGAAGGTAAATTAAAAAATAAAATACAACACTTCTTAACAACATAAACATTTAACAAAAATGTAAATGTAAACGTAAATATAAAAAAAAACAGAAACAAAAACATAAACATAAATGTAAACATAAACATTAACATAAACACAAATGTTAAACATAAACATAAACATAATTAATGTTCTTTTTCAAAATAAATGTTTGCAAAGTATGATGAAAAAGTTGTTAAACAAGCTAAACAAAATAAAAAGAAAGCTGAAGAATTAAAAGAACAATTTAAGCTTTGGAAAAAACAACCAAGAACAGAATATGAAAACTATAAAAAGGAAGATCAACCTGTTATTGGCGCAATTGAACAAGTTAAACAGGGAATCGAAGGATTAGGTGATAATGTTCTGAAAGCAATTGAAGAAAATGAGAAGTTGAAAAACAAATGATTCCATATCGTCATCATATCGAAGATTTTGGAGATTTATCACCAATTAAACCATTAAAACATTGGTCTGATGATATTCCTAGAAAATATGATTATACATTAAGTGAATCAGACATTCAAGATGTATTAAATAAATATCAAGAAGAAAAAGAATCAAGTAGTCTTCAAAATGAAAATAAAAAGATAAATGTTAGTGAAAGGATGTTAAAGTACATTAATCATAGTGAAGATAAATAAGAACTTACTAAACAATTAAAAATTAAATATTTTCGAGGTGTATACATGTTTGATGAATTACAAAATAAACCATTCAAAATTGAGTTTGGTATAGTAAATTTAGATACATCTGATAATCCTGGTACACATTGGATTTGTTATTATAAAAATAAAAAAGTTGTATTTGATTGATTTGGTGGTTATATATCCAGTTAATTAGTTAATTGTTTAGGAAAAGATGAATCATATTACAATACGTAAAGTATACAAATTATTGATGAAGTAATATGTGGTCATTTGTGTCTTTTTGTTTTAAAATTGCTTTGTGAAAATTATAATTTTAATGATATTGTAGATTTAATAAATGGACGTTTTTGGAAATAAGATACATTTATTTAAACAAAGTGAACATGCAGTTAATATATCTACATTCGATCTAGAAAAAATTGAAAATATGATTAAGCAATATGATCCAAAGATAACTAATGCAATTAAACAATTTCAAAAAGAATTTAATGCTATTGTAAAGTAACTAAAAGATATATTGGTTTTAAAAATAGAAGACTTGCTAATGTAAATGATCCAACTGATGCAAAAGATGTGTTTAACAAACAATATTTAGAAATAGATTATGCTAAAAAATCTCAATACACAAACATTTTAACACAATTTAATAATTATTTTACCAAAAAAGAAATAGGAAAAGCTTTTTCAGATTATTTCACAAAAACAGATTTAACTCCATATCCTTTCTTTCAGGAGTGCTAGTTCTGCAAGGTTCGCAGGAGAGCTTCTGTAAAGTTTGGAAGGTAGGAGACGGGATACTGGCAGAAGTAGAGCTGTGAGTCGTGCTTTGGTAGCTCAGATGGTAGAGCACTTGCCCACGAAAGGCAAAGGTCCTGAGTTCGAGTCTCGGTCGGGCACACAGTTTTAATCTGTTAGGAAGTTTCATATCAGCGCACACTCTGCTGCAGAGTGAAAATCTCATTCTGGAATCATAAAAATTATTTAGCTGAAGTAAAAAATATAAAAATATTGTTAATATTTATCTACCTGAACACAGTTCTAAGACTGCGACAGCTGTCACTGAAGAAGTAAGTGATAATCGTATCAATATTGTTAAAAATAATAAAGCTGAACCTAGTGAAAATCTTAGGAAAAAGTTACCGTTTTATGATATTTATGATGTTTTTCTAACTAAAGAAGATAAACCATTGAAAGGAATATTTCCATTTTCTACAAATATATTTGTAAAATAAAAAAAACAATTAAAGATTATTTAGTTGAAAGGGCATTTGGAAACAGATTACAAACTATAAATTTAGAAAGTAATATGTATACACTTGATCCTATTCATTTCTTAAATGCAGTAAAAAGAAACATTTTTAGGATTGTTAAAGACTATTTGAAAGTACATCATAGTGTAAAGATAAATTTTAATATATATTGTGATGATAAACTACAGTTAGATGAAATGAATGAAAAACTTCAAGATTTTGGACAACAAACTCCAAACTATACTATTTTAACAGAAAAAGGTTTTAATAGAAAATTCAAATATAGAAAAAGACATATTTTAGAAAAATATCTAATTTTCAAGCACAGGGATCTGGATGGTCATTAAATAGAACAACTGGTTTACAGTTGTCAATTAACAAATATGCTGCACTAAGAGGATCTTCTTACATCGATTTACCAGATAATACTAAAAATAAAAAAGCATGTATTAATGTGAAAAATAATGATCAAAAATGTTTTCTGTGGTCTATAAAATCAGCTTTGTTTCCTGTAGATGATCATTCTGATAGAGTAACAAAATATAAGAATGTAGTTTTGATCTTGATTAAAAATGTGAAAATATTGAATTTTGTGTACTAGTTGATCATATTCCAAAAATATAAAATATAATTAATGTATCTATTAATGTTTATTCATTTGTTGATGAAGATGAAAATTATCAAGGTTACCCATTAAAAATTACAAAATGTAAAAATGAAAAACATGTAAAGATAATAATTCACATTATTGTTATATAAAAAGTTTATCTAGACTTGTATCAAGTCAAATGGCTAAACATACTGAAGCAAAATATATTTGTGATTTATGTTTACTACATTTTAATAGTAAGGAAAAATTAGATAATCATACAACAAACTGTTTAACTAATAAACCATAAAAAGTTGAAATGGCAGGTGAAGGAGAATGTGTATATTTTAAAAATTATCAATTTACACAAAAGTTCCATTTGTTATTTATGCTGATTTTGAAAGTTTACTTTTAAAAATGGATAATTGTGAACCAAATCCAGAAACACCATATACAATGAAATATCAAAAACATGAACCAAGTGGATTTTGTTACTATATTAAATGTATATATGGAAATTATAAAGATCCTGTTGTTTATACAGGACCAAATTGTCACAAAAATTATAGAATGTATAAAACAAGAAGTTGAAGAAATTGGAAAAATTTATCCCGAAATTGAAGAAATGAAACCACTTACACTTGATGAATATAAAATGTTTCATAAATCTACAATTTGTACACTGGACACTATGTAAATGTCCTTATACAAAAAGAAAAAAAAGTACGTCATCATGATCATTTAAGTGAAAAATATATTGCTCCATTATGTAATATGTGTAATTTAAAACTATGACAACCTGATTTTGTACCTATTTAGTTACATAATCTATCTGGTTATGATTCACATCTTTTTGTAAAGGAACTTGGTTATGATAATAAAGAAATAGAATTAATACTGAATAATGAAAATAAATCTATTACTTTTAGTAAACATACAAAAACTTTAAAAATGACATTTGTTGATACATTTAGACTTATGGCTTCTTAACTAGGTAAACTTTCATCAAATTTAAAGAAAAATCAGTTAAAAATATAAAAATGTATGCTTCTCCAGAATTATTTAACTTAGTATTTAGAAAAGGTTTTTATCCATGGATTCTTGGAAAAAATTTGAAGAAACGCAATTAAAACAAAAGATAAATTTTATAGTGAATTAAATGATTGTGACATAAGTGATGAAGATTATGAACATGCAAAATTAGTTTGGGAAAAATTCAATATTAAAAATCTTGGTGAATATCATGATTTATATCTTAAAACTGATGTATTATTGCTAAGTGATGTTTTTGAAAATTTTAGAAAGACATGTATAAATACATATAATTTAGATCCTTCTTGGATTGTACTGTATCTTGGTTTATCTTGGGATGCAATGTTAAAAATTAATGATCAAAAACTTGAATTATTACATGATTATGATATGCTTCTAATGGTAAGGAATAAGAGGTGGAATTTCACAATATTAAAAGATATGTAAAAGGAAATAATAAAGTATTTAAAAGATTATAAATGTCAAAAATAGGATAGTTTTTGGGGCTAAGAAAATGATGTAAAAATGTCTTTTTAAAAATCGTTTTTTAAAATAATAGTTAATTCTCTAATTTATTTTATTACATTACATTCACCTATGCTATATGTATGATTTATTATTATATTATATTATTAGGTAAAAGGGATAGTACTTAGATTTTGTATTTTCTGGATCATTAGATCAATCCTATGGAAAATAAAAAATTGCGAGTGTTGACGAGTAATTTTTTATAAGATTGATCTACTGGTCCAGAACATACAAAATCTAACTACTCCTGTCCTCTTTGAAAATGAGATATGTCTCCCTCCTGATACCCAACCTCGTGTGGGACTACTGGCTGGAATGCGTTTCACTTTCCTCTGTCTGCTTCTCCATCTCCACTCACTGGAATGTGCCCCTTGTATTTATTCCCCCCCCCCCCCCCCTCTTGGATGGGATGGTGCCTAGACCACAGATTACGATCGACCTATCCCAGGGTCCTAAGGGCTCTGTCGCCCCTATGATCCTCTGGCGTCTTGTATGTTCCATCCTAGCAGAGTTTCAGGGTGCCACCATCTTCTACACTGATGGCTTTAAAACGATAGATCAGACGGGATACACTTTTACGTCTCCTACTGGCATGGAATACCATTCACTGCTGGGATCATGTAGTGTGTTCACAGCAGAGATGCTAGCCATTAACATGGCCCTCCATTTTGTTACTCAGACCTCCCTCCACAGTGTTTTAATATGTACCGACTCAATGAGCAGCCTGCAGGCCACCGACTGACGCTACTCTCGTCACCCTTCTCTCTGCTCTTGGTCATGCCACCTGCTCAGTTATTTTTCCCTGGGTCCCAAGTCATGTGGGCACCTCACGGAATGAACTGGCTGACCGTTTGGCTAGAGAAGCAGATACTTATCTCCCATTCCGTTTCATGCATATCCAAATCAAATCTCTCTTTGCCGAAAAGTGGCATGACATCTGGTTCGCTACTGCTCTCAGTAACAAACTCTGTACAACCATAGAGACTACTGCAGTTTAGTCCTATTCCTTCCACCCTCCTCGGAAGGACTCCACTGTCTTATGCCGTCTACGCATTATTTATAGCAGGCTCACCCACTGTTTTCTCTTGCGTAACGAGCCACCCCCACACTGTGGTTGTGGGGCCAGACCAATCGTATCCAATACATTGCTGGAATGTCCCCTTGCTTTGGCCCTTCATACAAAGTACCGCCTTCCAGATTCTTTGTCTTCAGTATTAACAGATGATTTACGGATGTTTTAACTGATCCTCAATTTCCTACGTAAAAGTGGTTTTTATTTTCAGATATAACGTTTTGCTTTACTCATATCTTCAAGTTTCTTCGGTCTGGGACCCACTCACACGAGCAAAGACCTCTCATTCATCCCTCTGTTTTCCCAGATTTTAGATTTCGTTTACTCTTTTATGCCTTCTACAGTGTGTGTTTTAACTTCGTCTTTTTATGGTTTGACCCCTCTGACTGTATCCATCAACTTTTAACAGACACGCTTTCTTCCGCAAGTAACTTTGGAATCGCGGGATTGATGACCCCGCCGTTTGGTCCCATAACCCCCCCCCCCTCTCAACCAATCAATCAGTCAAATCAGTCAACACTGTTTCGTGTGTGTCAATAAATCTTTCCTCGTTAATCAGTGGCGCAAGACCCGCCTCCGCAGCCAAGGACGCTAAAGCACGCTTGAGCGGTGGCGCTCGACTCGGAGGTATGCCGTTTCGAATCACGATGATGATTGAAATTCTCACTCCCATTATTTGGCGGTCGCCGGCCTCTGTGGCCGAGCGGTTCTAGGCGCTTCAATCCGGAACCGCGCTGCTACTACGGTCGCAGTTTCGAATCCTGCCTCAGGCATGGATGTGTATGATGTCCGTAGGCTTAGAGCCATTGGAACCACTTTTTATTTAGCGGTCAAGGGGAGGAGGGTTAGTGATGTAAATTTCCTGATCACCAGTCTTCGCCCCGATGTACTGGATTAAATTCCAAACCTCTTCGCAGTGTCGCACAATGTGAGGGCACATGACGCTGTTGATGGTGATTCGTTCTTCGGATGGGAATGTTAAGGCTAGGTTCTCATTCAAAATGGTCAACAATTAGATTTTTTAAATTGCATTTTTTGAAAGGTATATGTGTCTAGAATGTTGGGACGAAAAGGTTTTTTAATCTGTGCATTAAAAATGTTTCCACAGTCCATTGCTCGAAGCAATGTCACACGGCCGCGATGGGGCGCTCTCGTCCGAAGACGCCTGGCTCAGGCAGAAAACTTGTCGTGGCGTGACGCACGTACATAAAGTCATTTATATTGCGTGCAAACATATTCACCGAAAAAGCTGACGAACAACCTGTGCAGGCTGCCGAACGCAAAAACTCTAGCTGAGCGAGATCGCCTTTTTTCGCCACGAAGAACGAGGGATCTGCTCTCCAGGAATAATTAGAGTTAGAGGAAAGGTTGACATACGGTTCTGGAGTTGCAGAATAAACGTAAGTAATGAAAACACCTTTTTTGGTCAAGTTTCGGTCCAAATTGGTCAAAACATAATTTTGGTTTGCCATATTGTGAATTTTTAAAATCTAACTTCAGATTTGTGTTCAGCAACATCAAAAAAATATAAAAACATGTAGTTTTATGCAAATTGAACTAATAATACATATAAACGTCTTCCCTGTACTTTAAACAGATTTTCCTCGAAAAACGAGTTTTCAAAAGTGCGTGCAGCATAAAATAAAAGGAGTTCAACCTATTAATTTCTACCTTTTTTTCATTAACTTCAGTCTTTATTCCTGTGTTATTGACTCGAATGGTCTGTTATTCGTGAGTGTGCTTACGTCGTTCGTAGCGATTATAAAGCTAAGTACTGACTAACTTATTTCTGCACTGTTATACAGTTATTAAATTTAATAGTTTTCAGCGGTGTTTCGTGTTATTTGTGGCGAAATAACGATTTAGTAAACTTGTGGAAACGTTCGCTCGCTCTGTTTTTTAGAGTTTTTGTGCATTGTAGTCGTTTAGTAAATTTCGTGGTTTAGTTTTCAGCTGGCGTTTCTTATTGTTTCTAGTGAAATATTTCAGTAAAATTTTCATTCAGTGTTTTAACTTCGTTGAGGGTTCCAGTGGTCGTTTGAAATTTTGGTTTTAGCTAATAATTTTATGAAGTTTTGTTGGTATTGTTATTAGCTGTGGTGTAGTAGTATTAATACAAGTAGTTGCTTTCTTAGTAGACAGAGAATTTTGAGACCGCTATTGTTACTTGTACAAATAGTTCTACTGAACTTTGGTAGCGTAGATGTATAGTTTTTTTCAGTAACTGTAAAATTTTACCATGGGTGAGAAGTGTGGGCTCTGTCGTAGGTTTGTGAGTAGTGGGTTACGGTGTGGGATTTGTTCCAAGTATTTTCATTGGGGGCAATGCAGTGGGGAAGCCAGTGGGCATTCTAGCGAGATCCTCTCCTGGGAATGCAGAGTCTGTAGTAGAAATAAGTTGGGGAGGGACAGGAGCGTAAGATCTGTGTGCTTCAGGTGCAGTTGTAACGCGCAAAGGAGGAACTAGATAGGTTGGGGAGGGTGAAAGGTGGTGGGGAATGGGAACTGGCAGTTGGCAAGAAGGCAGCTAGGAAGAGGAGGTATTCAGACAGTTTTACTTTGCGTATATGCAATACATTTGACCAACTGTCAGAGCTGAGTGGAGAGGAGCCTCGTGTAGCTGTAGATGTAGGGAACATGCAGCAGTCCTCAGCATTTATGAGGCCTAGGTCAGTTGCAAAGCCTAACAAAAGAAGAAGGTTCTGCTGCAAGGTAGCTAGCACGGTAGAGGTGTGGGCCAGCAGTTACAGGAAGTGTTGTGTAGTGAGTACCAGGTCACCAGCATTGTGAAGCCTAGTGCAGGATTGGCTCAAGTGACTGACAGCATAGGGAAGTTATGTAGGAATTTTACGAAGGAGGATCAGGTAGTGATAGTGGGTGGAGCAGAGAACAGTCTTGATAGGGACTGGGAATATGATGTAGGTGGTGACCTGGTAAAGATCGCTACTCAAACTGGTGGCACTAATGTGCATTTCGTGCAACTGTTTCAGCGTCATGATCGGCCGCATCTTAATGCGTCTGTTAGGAGCGTTAGCATGGGGCTGGGGAGGGCGCTGATGGCAGAGGGCATGTGTCACGTCTCAGTGGTGCCAATTGGGTCTATCAGTAGATCGGGATTCACTAGGCATGGCCTGCACCTCAATAGGTATGGGAAGGTGATGCAGGCTAAGCTTATAGGTGACAGTGCAGTGGGTGGTGGTGGGATCACTCTTGGGAAAATTCCTGTAGTAGCTGATCTTAGAGCTGCACATTTTTTAGATTGAAGTCAGCTGATAGGTATCCCTGCTTAAAGGAAGTCCCTCTAACTAAGGGCTCACCTTCAGAGAATGTAATGTTTCCAAGTAGAGAAGGAATTAGCATTTTTCATCAAAATATAAGAGATATTAGAGTTAAAGTTAATGAGCTGCTTATAGATGTTGACTCTAAAATTATTGGTATATCAGAGTACCACTTAAACAATTTGATAGTTCAGAGGCTTCCTTTACCAGGATACAGGTTAGCTGGCTGTTTTTCAAGGAGTTCCTTGCGGAGTGGGGGAGTGGCTATGAACCTAAAAAACAGTACTCCACTTGAGTCCATAGACGTATCACGGCACTGCACTGAACAGATATTTGAATCTTGCGCAAGGGCAGTTGAATTTAGTGAAACTGAACTTCTAATTGTTGTTGTTTATAGGTCCCCTAACTCTGACTTCAGAGCATTTCTGCTCAAGTTGGAGAGTGTTCTAGATTCACTTTGTAGGAAGTACCAGAAATTAGTTATAGGTTGTGACTTCAATATAAATTTTGTATATAATGGTGCAAGAAAAAGGATGTTGATAGAGCTTATAAATTTATATGATCTGATGCAGTCTGTGCTTTTTCCATCTAGGCTGCAGGGGAACAGTAGCACAGCCATAGACAATATTTTTATTCATTCTTCATTACTAGATGGGTATTCTGTTAGTAAAAGGATGAATGGCCTTTCAGACCATGATGCACTAATTTTAACACTTAAAGGCTTTAGTACTCAAATAAATGTCACATTTAATTACAAATTATGTAGGAAAGTTAACCCAACAGCAATAGAGAGTTTTATAAACCTTGTCAAGGAACAAGAGTGGCAGGATGTTTATACTGCCAATAACATAGATGATAACACATTTCTCATGCTCTTTGAGAGTTGCTTTCCATTAGAACGTTCTAAGCGGTGTACTAGCAGTAATAGGCAGCCCAGGTGACTGACTAGTAGGATAATTATATCATGTAGAATAAAGCAGGAATTACACTACTGGCCATTAAAATTACTACACCAAGAAGAAATGCAGATGATGAACGGGTATTCATTGGACAAATATATTATACTAGAACTGACATGTGATTACATTTTCACGCAATTTGGGTGCCTAGATCCTAGGAAATCAGTACCCAGAACAACCACCTCTGGCCTTAATAACGGCCTTGATATGCCTGGGCATTGAGTCAAACAGAGCTTGGATGGCGAGTACAGATACAGCTGCCCATGCAGCTTCAACACGATACTACAGTTCATCAAGAGTAGTGACTGGCGTATTGTGACGAGCCAGTTGCTCGGCCACCATTGGCCAGACGTTTTCAGATGGTGAGAGATGTGGAGAATGTGCTGGCCAGGGCAGCAGTCGAATATTTTCTGTATCCAGAAATGCCCGAACAGGATCTGCAACATGCGGTCGTGCATTATGCTGCTGAAATGTATGGTTTCGCAGGGATCGAATGAGGGGTAGAGCCACGGGTCGTAACACATCTGAAATGTAACGTCCACTGTTCAAAGTGCCGTCAATGCGAACAAGAGGTGACCGAGACGTGTAACCAATGGCACCCCATACCATCACGCCGGGTGATACGCCAGTATGGCGATGACGATTACACGCTTCCAATGTGCGTTCACCACGATGTCGCCAAAGACGGATGCGACCATCACGATAATGTAAACATAACCTTGATTCATCCGAAAAATTACATTTTGCCATTCGTGCACCCAGGTTCGTCGTTGAGTACACCATCGCAGGTGCTCCTGTCTGTGATGCAGCGTCAAGGGTAGCTGCAGCCATGGTCTCCGAGCTGATAGTCCATGTTGCTGCAAACGTCGTCGAACTGTTCGTGCAGATGGTTGTTGTCTTGCAAACGTCCCCATCTGTTGACTCAGGGATCGAGACGTGGCTGAACGATCCTTTACAGCCATGCGGATAAGATGCCTGTCATCTTTACTGCTAGTGATACGAGGCCGTTGGGATCCAGCACGGCGTTCCATAATACCCTCCTGAAGCCACCGATTCCATATTCTGCTAACAGTCATTGGATCTCGACCAACGCGATCAGCAATGTAGCGATACGATAAACCGCAATCGCGATAGGCTACAATCCGACCTCTATCAAAGTGGGAAACGTGATGGTACGCATTTCTCCTCCTTACACGAGGCATCACAACAGCGTTTCACCAGGCAACACCGGTAACTGCTATTTGTGTATGAGAAATCGGTTGGAAACTTTCCTTATGTCAGCACGTTGTAGGTGTCGCCACCGGCGCCAACCTTGTGTGAATGCTCTGAAAAGCCAATCATTTGTATATCACAGCATCTTCATCCTGTCGGTTAAATTTCGCGTCTGTAGCACGTCATCTTCGTGGTGTAGCAATTTTAATGGCCAGTAGTGTATATCAAAGTGTTAGAACTAGTCGCAATCAAGCTACAGTAGCCCACTACAAACAGTACTGTAAGGTGCTTAAAAATATTTTTGGGAAGGCAAAGAGTATGTGGTATGCAAACAAAATAGGTAGTTCACAGGATAAAATTAAAACCATATGGTCATAAATGTGTGTGAAATATTATGGGACTTAACTGCAAAGGTCATCAGTCCGTAAGCTTACACACTACTTAACCTAAATTATCCTAAGGACAAGCACACACACCCATGCCTGAGGGAGGACTCGAACCTCCGCCGGGACCAGCCGCACAGTCCATGACTGCAGCGCCCCTGACTGCTCGGCTAATCCCGCGCGGCCCTAATGGTCTGTTGTGAAGGAAGTGTCTGGTAAGCAGCTCAAGGTCGACGATATGAAGTCAGTTCATAGTAAAAATATTTCTGTTAATGGTGAATCAGCTATATGTTAAGTGTTTAACAATCTTTTCTTAGCATTGCTGATGAATTAAATAAAAATTTAGTTGCTACAGGGAATCATATAACTCTCTTGGCAAATGCCTTTCCGAGATTGATGTCTGAAATACTCCTCTGTGATACAGACGAGATGGAGTTATTGAGTCCATAATGAAATCACTGAACACTAAGGACTCTCATGGTTATGATAGAGTGCCTAGCAGAATATTAAAGTACTGTGCTGCACATGTTAACCCTGTACTTAACCGTATTTGTAATTTTTATTTTAGGAATGGTCAGTTTTCTAAGCGATTAAAGTACTCAGTAGTAAAGCGCTTTATAAAAAGGCAGAAAGGGATAATGTAGATAATTTTAGACCTATTTCAATGCCATTGGTGTTTTGTTTGCTAATGGCATTGAAAAGGCTGTGTATCATTTTATATCACACGATTTGCTATCGAAAGTACAGTTCGCCTTTAGAAGTCGTTTAACAACTGAAAATGCTATATTCTCTTTTCTCTGTGAGTTACTGGATGGGTTAAACAAAAGGTTTCGAACGCTTGGTATATTTTTTGATTTAACGAAGGCATTTGATTGTGTTGATCACAAAATACAGGGTGTCCCAAAAAGAATGACCCGATTTTAAGTATAATTATTTATTAGGAAGAAGTTCTTAACACCAACAAATTGCTTACTAAATTACTCAGAAAAGACAGAAGATTATAAAAATCCATCATAAATGTTCAATATGTCCTTCATTGGCTGCACGGACGACATCTAGCCGATAGACGAATTCATCCCAAACTGAGCGTA
Organism: Schistocerca cancellata; assembly: GCF_023864275.1. Classification (NCBI taxonomy): domain Eukaryota; kingdom Metazoa; phylum Arthropoda; class Insecta; order Orthoptera; family Acrididae; genus Schistocerca; species Schistocerca cancellata. Next base: position 18,651,767 of record NC_064629.1, read on the forward strand.
AGGTGTCTTCTGTCACTGAAGCTACAGCAGCTGATATTCAGGTATTTAGTTCGTCGATGTCACGATGTAAGGGGTGAACATAAATACATTGTTTAACGTATCCCCACAGGAAGAAATCACATGGTGTTAAGTTCGGGGACCTAGGAGGCCAAGTGTGTAACGCCTCGTCTCGCGGTCCTGTACGCCCTGTCAAACGTTGAGACACGTTGGCATTGAGGGAACTGCGCACGTTGTTGTGCCAGTGCGGTGGTGCTCCATCTTGCTGATAGATGAAATTGTCAGACTTGCGGGGGCTCCCCTCAAACGCTCGTCGGATTTGTTCGACTGTTTGTTCAGGAACGCTTGGCTGGCCAGGACTTTTGCCATTACAGAGGCACCCTGTTTCTTCAGACTGTTTATACCACCGTCGAATGTTCTTTGATGATGGTGGTTTTGCACGAAATCGAATATGAAACGCCCGCTGAACTGCGATCACTTATTTATTTATTTATCGTATGGCAATAGAGACACATAAGAAACAAACAGACAAATCACTACTATAACAAACGTTAATAATTGCAAACCAACATTACTAATATAACAAAGTTTACGGATTACAAACAAACATCAAGTCTATTAATATAATATATCGACTCTGGAGTTGCGAGCAAGAAGTCGTCGGGGCTCCCATTACAGGCTCTTCTGGAACACTCCTCAACAATGTGGCTGATGGTCTGACTTTCTCGGCAGTCACACTGAGGGGATGGTATTTTACCCCATTTATACAGGGAGTAAGCACATCTGCCATGACGAGTTCTAATCCTATTTAGAGTGGACCACGTTTTGCGTGGTAGGTCAAAACCAGGTGGCTTTTGTGTGATGCAAGGCATTTTATGATTTTGCCATGCGTTCAATTTTTCAGACCATGCGTTTGTGATACTGAAACCTTCTTGTACACAGTTCCTTGTTGTTCTTGTTGGCGGGTTCCTAGATCGAAGCCTATTAGTGTTTGTAGCCTCAATGTCTTGGTGGATTGGCAGGCTTCGTTTTCTCATGAAATGAGTAAGACTAAATTCAATAACACAAAACACCTTCTGTTGCGCAGACGCCATATTGCGCGAGACTGGCTGCATGCTCCAGGTCAGCGCGAGTAGCGACATCTAGCATATTTTTTCTGAAACTGTATGCCGATTACATCTAGCGCTGTTTCAGTTACCTAGTGACATTTGTCTTAATATTATTACAAGTTAAAATAGGTCATTCTTTTTGGGACACCCTGTATTGCTCCACAAGTGGGACCATTACGGAATACGGGGAGTAGCTCACAATTGGTTCACCTCTTACTTTAGCAACAGACAGCAAAACGAAATTATTCACAATGTTGAGAATGGCTGTGATGTGGGCTCTGTGTGGGATACGGTAAAGTGGGGGGGGGGGGGGGGGGTTGTGCCCCAGGGATCAGTGCTGGGGCGACTCTGGTTTCTTATTCATATAAATGATCCTCCAGTGTTACGGGTAACTTTAAAATATTTCTGTTTGCTGAAGACACTAGCTTGGCAGTAAAGGATGGTGTGCGCAACATTTGCTCTGCTTCAAATACTGCAGTTTATGACATAAGTTCATGGCTTGTAGAAAATAAATGAACGCTAAATCACAGCAAGACTCAGTTTTTACAGCTTCTAACACACAATTCAACAAAACCTGACACTTTAATTTCACAGACTGGGCATATGATTAGTGAAACTGAACAGTTCAAATTTCTAGGTGTTCAGATAGATAGTAAACTGTCGTGGAGAGCCCACGTTCAGCATCTTGTCCAGAGACTTAATGCTGCCATTTTTATTTTACTATTCGAACGGTATCTGAAGTAAGTGATCGTTCGACACGAAAATTAGTCTACTTTGCTTATTTTCATTCGCTTATGACGTATGGTATTATATTTTGGGGGAACTCTTCCTATTTTAAAGGAAATTTTGGCTCAGAAACGGGCGGTTCGGACCATAAGTAGTGTAAGTTCACGAACCTGTTGTCGACCCCTGTTCACTAGCCTGGGTATTTTGACATTGGCCTCTTAATATATACATTCCTTACTTTCATTTCTTGTTAAGAATAGTAGCTTATTCCCAAGAGTAAGCAGCTTTCACTCAGTTAATACTCGGCAGAAATCAAACTTGCATTTGGGTCGGACTTCCTTAACTCTTGTGCAGAAAGGTGTGCAGTATACTGCTGCATCCATTTTCAATAAGCTACCACTCGAATTCAAAAATCTTAGCAGCAAACCACGCGCTTTCAAATCGAAAGTGAAGAGTTTCCTCATGGGTTACTCCTTCTATTTTGTTGAGGAGTTCCTTGAAAATTTAGCTGATTCTTGTGTTATATTGTTCATTGCGTATACTTAAACGTATGGCTTGACTTTTTTGGGTTCATAAACATTTTATTTTATCTGTTATTACTCTAACGTTGTAATTTCGTATACTGGCAGGTTCCATGACCTAGGAAATTTGCTCCTCAATTTGATCGTACGGAACTAGACGTGTAAATAAATAAAATAAAGACCGACTGAGGTACTGAAGCAAGACTCACGAACAGTCCTCACAAGTGTACTTCCGCCAGTACTTCGTAAACGGTATTTTGAGTCTCGGTCAGACACTCGGTTTTACTCTGCCAGGGAGACTTTCCGCTGGAGAGTGAAAATTTGTTTCCAGTTTACTTACTTTTTTCCATTTGTTTCCCTTTTACACGTCCTGTCACATTAACTGTGGTGTCACCGCCAGACACCACACTTGCTAGGTGGTAGCCTTTAAATCGGCCGCGGTCCGTTAGTATACGTCGGACCCGCGTGTCGCCACTATCAGTGATTGCAGACCGAGCGCCGCCACACGGCAGGTCTAGAGACACTTCCTAGCACTCGCCCCAGTTGTACAGCCGACTTAGCTAGAGAGAGTTCACTGACAAATTACGCTCTCATTTTCCGAGACGATAGGTAGCATAGCCTTCAGCTACGTCATTTGCTACGACCTAGCAAGGCGCCTTTATCAATTGCTATTTATCTTGTGATGCATGTACCGTGAGATCGATGTTCACCAATTATGGATTAAAGTTAAGTATTCCAGCAGCAACGTACCTTATTGGCTATATTAATTACATTGTCCTGTTCCAGACCTCACGCCAGCCTGCGTGAGCTTAAACGCGTGCCTTTCGGCTACCGGTCATAGTGGCTTGGCTGTCTTGCCGAGTCACAACATTAACGTGGCCATCGCCTGTGTTTCATGGCGGCATGTTATAAACACTCGGAGATGGCACGTGGCAGTTTTAGCAGTGGAGCGTATTTGAAGTTTGTCGGGGGGACGCGGAAACAGTTCAGTCGTTGTCGTAAGCAGGAAACGGTGCGGTTTAGCTGAGCGTGATCATTGGCTTTCGTGCCAGGGGTGGAAGGATATCTGAAACGGCTAAGTTTCTACGCTGTTCGCGTGCCGCCGTGGTTAAAATATACCGAGCATGGCTGATTGGCGCTGTCCAAAAGCGGCGCCGAGGCAACTGCGGCGCACTACGGGACGTAGGTGGCAGGGAAGAACGACGGCTGCGGGCGAATAGACGTTAACTGACGACCCTGATCAACCGAGGGGCTACCAACGGTGTCTCCTCAAACAGCGTTCAGCGAACATTGCTGCGTACGGGTGCCCGGTTCACACACTCCTGGTGAGTGCTGTTCGTAGCCGACCGAGGTTGGAATTAACACGCCAGTGCGGCAACTGGACGTCCAGTGTATGGCGACAGGTAGCCTTTTCAGATGAATCACGTTTTATGCACCATCGGACAGATAGCCAAGGGAGTGTATGACGTGAAACGTCTGAAAACAAAGAGGACCAGACCTGAGGAGAAAGCGTTATGATCTGGCTAATTTTTTCGTGGAATTCTCATTAAGGAAGGCACAATGGATGAACACGAGGATGCATGTACCCTCGGGGACCGTGTCCGCCCCTACATGCAGTTTGTTTTTCCTCGGCCGGTGGCATCTACGAGCAGGAGAGTGCGAGTCAAACAGCTTGCAGTGTCTGCGCGTGGCTCGAGGAGTACCGTGATGACTTCACCGTACTCCCTTGGCCAACACACTCGCGTGATACAAACACAATCTACACTACTGGTCATTAAAATTGCTACACCACGAAGATGCCGTGCTACAGACGCGAAATTTAACCGACAGGATGAAGATGCTGTGATATACAAATGATTAGCTTTTCAGAGCATTCACACAAGGTTGGCGCCGGTGGCGACATCTACAACGTGCTGATATGAGGAAAGTTTCCAACCGATTTCTCATACACAAACAGCAGTTGATAGGCGTTGCCTGGTGAAACGTTGTTGTGATGCCTCGTGTAAGGAGGAGAAATGCGTACCATCACGTTTCCGACTTTGATAAAGGTCGGATTGTAGCCTATCGCGATTGCGATTTATCGTATCGCGACATTGCTGATCGCGTTGGTCGAGATCCAATGACTGTTAGGAGAATATGGAATCGGTGGCTTCAGGAGGGTAATACGGTACACCGTGCTGGATCCCAACGGCCTCGTATCACTAACAGTTGAGATGACAGGCATCTTATCCACATGGCTGTAACGGATCGTGCAGCCACGCCTCGATCCCTGAATCAACAGATGGGGACGTTTGCAAGACAACCATCTGCACGAACAGTTCTACGACGTTTGCAGCAGCATGGACTATCAGCTCGGACACCATTGCTCCGGTTACCCTTGACGCTGCATCACAGACAGGAGCGCCTGCGATGGTGTACTCGACGACGAACCTGGGTGCACGAATGGCAAAACGTCATTTTTTTGGATGAATCCAGGTTCTGTTTACAGCATCATGATGGTCGCATCCGTGTTTGGCGACATCGTGGTGAACGCACATTGGAAGCGTGTATTCGTCATCGCCATACTGGCGTATCACCCGGCGTGATGGTATGGGGTGCCATTGGTTACACGTCTCGGTCACCTCTTGTTCGCATTGACGGCACTTTGAACAGTGGACGTTACATTTCAGATGTGTTACGACCCGTGGCTCTACCCTTCATTCGATCCCTGCGAAACCATACATTTCAGCAGGATAATGCACGACCGCATGTTGCAGGTCCTGTTCGTTCATTTCTGGATACAGAAAGTGTTCGACTGCTGCCCTGGCCAGCACATTCTCCAGATCTCTCACCAACTGAAACGTCTGGCCAATGGTGGCCGAGCAACTGGCTCGTCACAATACGCCAGTCACTACTCTTGATGAACTGTGGTATCGTGTTGAAGCTGCATGGGAAGCTGTACCTGTACACGGCATCCAAGCTTTGGTTGAGTCAATGCCCAAGCGTATCAAGGCCGTTATTACCGCCAGAGGTGGTTGTTCTGGGAACTGATTTCTCAGGTTCTATGCACCCAAATTGCGTGAAAATGTGATCACACGTCAGTTCTAATATAATATATTTGTCCAATGAATACCTGTTTATCATCTGCATTTCTTCTTGGTGTAGCAATTTTAATGGCCACTAGTGTAGAATGTGTGAGACCACCTCGATCGCTGACGAACCCAGCGCAGCTTGCCACGACGCTGGAGTCGGCATGGCTTCACATCTTGTCGCTACTTTCCAGAACCTCACTGATCTCTTCCTGCACGTGTCGCAGCAGGCTTTCGACACGTGATCACGTTAATGTGACTGGACAGTTTATATACCTGCAAACAGTAAAATTTAGTTATTGGCTGTTCTTCCTAGCATTGCACTTTTAATGTTCGGGACTGTATAATGACAGTCCCGACATCGTTTCTTTCACAGGGTTTAGAGAAACATATGCTGACGTTGCCAGCGCGTTGCTAAAAGTGTAGCGAACTGTTCAGGCAACATTTCTCAGTGGGACAAGTACTCATTGGTTGAAGTCCATCGAATTCAGGCAGTGGAAAAGCTCGAGATAAGTAAACGACGAGTTCTGCTCTTTAAATTGGCTCGGCCTAAGCCAATTTCCTGAGGTAGTTACGCAGCCGACCGAACGTAGTCTGTGCTGGACTTTAGGATAATGAACAGGAGAGATGCGACCCCAATTACAGTAAGCCTTCCAGCCAGAAGTTTGAGAGCAGTGCGGCTGACCGGCAAGCGAGATAGGCCGAACGTGCCCGTCTGTCGAGAGCGGCTTCGCATTACGCAGGAGCCGGAGAGTGGGCTGCAGGCCGCACTGCAGCTTCCCGGGACCTACGCGTGCCCGTGCTGCTTCCACTTCATTCCGAACTTCGTCCTGCCTCTAGTTCAGCGTAGACCGCAGCCTAATTAGTGCAACGTATGTCGAACACTCTCTGTGTCAGCAAAGCAATGAAATTAATGCCAAGATGATGTCTGTATTACACTACTGTTGACCTGGTACCGACGACATCTGTACAGTGCGCATGTCATGAACGTAACTCAGTAAACTAATACACCTTCTTATTGTGGATTTCAGCTTCAGGTCACACAAGTGGTATCACTACCGATTTCGAATTTATTACCAAGCCGTCATCAGATAATCTGCTTAAAACGAAATAAAATAGGATACCGAAATGTTAGGAAACTTAAATTATATAAAAAATTACTGCAGTGCACAACCATACATTATTTAACACGTTACATACTAAGTTGGCTAGATAAAACCACCACGGAAAATATTTCGCACGCTTTCAGATAGGCAAACCAACTTATATTCTTTTTCCTGGGAGCGGATGAAATAAGCAGTGTTGCCTATCTTAATGTACACGAAATATTTTGCGGACCAGTTCTATTTGCCCTTCATGTAGTAACTCGTCAGATCAGAAGGCTCGAAGGGACACTTTCAATGAAACATATCTGTACGCAGGCTGTTGGAGCTACAGGCTACAGCTGACTGCGTAGTAATATAAAGGTGATAACTTTTAAATTTGAAATGTAAAATTAAGAACATCGCCAATGCAAAATATATTATGAGACAAAGCCTTCTCAAAGTAAAAGCTAGTAAAAATTTACTTCATTACCGGTCTAGATATGCTGGACTTACACTAGTAGCAGGGTAGGTGATGACCAACTGCAGACGCGATCTGAGAGCAGGTGTACATAGAACAGTAGTTTAGCAAATTTTTACTAGTGTTCACTTTGAGAAGGTTTTCTCTACAATGAGTTTTGCATTCTGACTATTCTAGATGGTGTGTGTGTGATCTGATAGTGAATAACTTTACCTTATTACGCGACAGTTGTAGCCTTCAGTTCCAAACATCAGAGAACACATAGAATACGTCAATTTAGTGAACGCCTACCCGGGTCTGTTCCGTTGATGAATTACTGCATGACGTACTCAGGGGCCGTACGGTTACGTATAGAAGATAGTTCGATTTGTAATTTAGTGTCCTAGTATTTCACCATCCACCTTTCCTTTGTTTTTAAGCACGCCATCTGGTGACGGCTTTGTAATAAGTCGAAAGCGGTAATGATACCACCTGTGTCACCTGAGGCTTAATTACATAATTAAAAAATTAAAAGACGGTCACTATATTTCCCTGAGGCAGTATTCTTAGTCTGTGTAATTACAGTTTTGCATACACCAACCTTCCAGTTCCACGGTTCTGGCCAAGATTTCCGGAGGATTTCCCTAAGCTCTAAGGCCGATGCCGGAACACGAAACGCCTTCCCACACATTCTCAATTTTGACTCGTTCTGCACCAATACCCAACTCGTCTAACATTTGGTTGAGAAGTCTCTGACAATGCATGGGTGATGACTTCATCAGTCCACTCTATCTAGAGAGTTAGAGACAGAGAGATAGAACTAGCTGTACAGTAACACGCACTCTTCTGGTGATCTCTCTTTATATTCCTTTCCAACCTGACCGTGTCATCGAGATACAAGTATTCATCGACATGCTCCACAGTTAGTCCTTCATTGATTGCCGAGATCAAATCTGTGTTCGGTAAGTGAAACGTTCCTTGAGTTCAAGCTCGGAGATGTGGCGTTGCGCAAAGTTTCAGGTGTGTCCACGGCCGGAATACTTGCGCTTCTAGCGATGTGAGACGCGCGACGCAGACCACGCTACATGTTGCACTACTAGTAATGTCAAGTCTTATGGCACTAGTCGCAAGATGTTTTCTTCCGCCGCGCACAGTCATCCATCTGCTTGCGGATACGCGAGAGATGAGTCTTATGTGTGATTATAGAGTATAGGTGAGTGCAATGGATGCTTGTATTTTTTGTGTTATGTTTGTTTGTATGATGATGACGAGAGAAGGGAGAGGGTGGAACCCTGTGTCCACTCCTCTTCAATAGCACGGACACTGCTGCCGAGCTTAAGGCCAGGTTCTCATTCAAATGAGCAGAAAATAGGCAAAGTTCGGAAATTTTTTTTGACACAACAAAAAGACATACAAAGGATTCATTACTTTTATTTTTTTTATTTACACCTCAAGTTCCGTAGGACCAAATTGAGGAGCAAATCTCAAAAGTCATAGAACGTGTCAGTACAGGAAATTACAACAAAAAGTTAATAACAGATAAAAATAAATGTTTATGAACCCGAAAAAAAGTCAATCCATAAGTTTAAGTAAGCGCAATCAAAAACTTTCAAATGTGTGTGAATTCCAAAGGGACCAAACTGCGGAGGTCATTGGTCCCTAGACTTACACACTACTTAAACTAACTTAAATTGATGCTAAGAACGACACACACACCCATGCCCGAGGGAGGACTCGAACCTCCGGCGGGAGGGTAAGCGCAATCAATAATACAACAAGAATCAGCTTAATTATTCAAGAAACTCCTCGACAGAAAAGGACGAGTGACCCACGAGGAAACTCTTCAGTTTCGATTTGAAAGCGCGTGGATTGCTGCTAAGATTTTTGAATTCGAGTGGTAGCTTATTGAAAATGGATGCAGCAGTATACTGCACACCTTTCTGCACAAGAGTTAAGGAAGTCCGACCCAAATGCAAGTTTGATTTCTGCCGAGTATTAACTGAGTGAAAGCTGCTTACTCTTGGGAATAAGCTAATATTGTTAACAAGAAATGAAAGTGAGGAATGTATATATTAAGAGGCCAATGTCAAAATACCCAGGCTAGTGAACAGGGGTCGACAACAGGTTCGTGAACTTACACTACTTATTGTCCGGACCGCCCGTTTCTGAGCCAAAAATATCCTTTAAAATAGGAAGAGTTCCCCCAAAATATAATACCATACGTCATAAGCGAATGAAAATAAACAAAGTAGACTAATTTTCTTGTCGAACGATCACTTACTTCAGATACCGTTCGAATAGTAAAATAAAAATGGCAGCAGTAAGTCTTTGGACAAGATGCTGAACGTGGGCTCTCCACGACAGTTTACTATCTATCTGAACACCTAGACATTTGAACTGTTCAGTTTCACTAATCATAGGCCCAGTCTGTGAAATTAAAGTGTCAGGTTTTGTTGAATTGTGTGTTAGAAGCCGTAACAACTGAGTCTTACTGTGATTTAGCGTTCATTTATTTTCTAAAAAAGTTGCACACACCATCCTTTACTACCAACCTAGTGTCATCAGCAAACAGAAATATTTTAGAGTACCCGTAATACTGGAGGGCTTATCATTTATATACATAAGGAACAGGAGTCGCCCCAGCACTGATTCCTGGGGCACCCTCCGCTTGACCGTATCCCACACAGACCCCACAACACAGTCATTCTCAATACTGTGAATAATAACCTTTTGTTGTCTGTTGTTAAAGTAGGTGGTGACCTATTGTGTATTCCGTAATGGTCCAACTTTGAAGCAATATTTTCTAATCAGCACAATCGAACACCTCAGTTAAATAAAAAAATATGCCTAGCGTTCGAAACCTCTTGTTTAACCCATCCAGTACCTCACAGACAAAAGAGAATGTAGCATTTTCAGTTGTTAAACGACTTCTAAAGACGAACTGTACATTTGATAGCAAATTATGCGATATAAAATGATAAATTATCCTTAAATACACAGCCTTTTCAATAACTTCAGCAAACACTGATGGCATTGAAATAGGTCTAAAATTATCTACATTATCCCTTTCTGCCATTTTATAAAGCGCTTTCCTATTGAGTACTTTAATCGTTCAGGAAACTGACCATTCTTAAAGGAAGAATTACAAATATTGCTAAGTACAGGGCTAACATGTGCAGCACGGTACTTTAATATTCTGCTAGGCACTCCATCATATCCATGAGAGGCCTTAGCCTTCAGTGATTTAATTATTGACTCAGACTCACCCTTGTCAGTATCACAGAGGATTATTTCAGACATCATTCTCGGAAAGGCATTTTCCAAGAGAGTTATATGATTCCCAGCAGAAACTAAGTTTTTATTTAACTCACCTGATATACTCAGAAAGTGATTGTTAAATACTCTACATATATCTGATTTTTACTACTAACTCACTTTATATTGTCGACCTTGTGCTGCTGACAAGACACCTCCTTCAGAACTGACCATATGGTTTTGATATTATCCTGTGAATTAGCTATTCTGTTTGCAAAATGGTTCAAATGGCTCTGAGGACTATGGGACTTAACTTCCGAGGTCATCAGTCCCCTAGAACCTAGAACTTATTAAACCTAACCAACCTAAGGACACCACACACATCCATGCCCGAGGCAGGATTCGAACCTGCGATCGTAGCGGTCGCGCGGTTCTAGATTGTTGCGCCTAGAACCGCTCGGCCACCTCGGCCGGCTTCTGTTTGCATACCACGTACTCTTTGCCTTCCTAATTACATTTTAAGCACCTTACAGTACTGTTTGTAATGGACTACTGTAGCCTGATTGTGACTACTTCTAACCTTTTGTTTTAATTCCCACATTGTTTTGCATTATATCCTTACCCCACTAGCCAGCCTCGCAGGCTGCTTTTTATTGCTAGTGCACCGTTTAGAACGTTCTAATGGAAAGCAACTCTCAAAGAGTATGAGAAATTGTTAAGGTTAGCATTATATTTGTCATCTATGTTATTGGCACTATAAACATCCTGCCACTCTTGTTCCTTAACGTGCACTTGCCTGTTAAAGGGAAAGATTCCGAGTACGAGTCTCGGGTCGCCACACATTTTTGATCTGCCAGTAAGAATCAAGTAAGTAGTTATTACAAAAGTAATCGCCATAACTGTTAATAAATTTATCCCACTGTGAGACAAGATGGTTAATGCGTTCATGGAAAAATATTTGGGTTGCCTTACAGAACCATGATTGCATCCAGGGGTGCACCTCTTCAACCGAATGGAAACCGTGTCCTGGGGAGGTTGGAACTGTAAGGAGAACGTGCAGGTGTTCCCACTGAAACTTCTGGAGCTTAGTCGAAACGACAAGCACGACAGGCCCGTGAAAGTCGGGATGATCTTTTTCTTTCACTAAAAGGGCTTGTTGCTCACTGACTTTCTGGAACACGGCGGTACGTGTACGCTTTGCAAAAACTGAATTGCGCCATCAAATCCGAGCGTTCAGGTATGTTGACAGACAGCGTCATTCTGTTGCAGGATAATACCCGCGCACATGTTGCCGAGGTTATTTTGAGCACACCGGAGAAATTTCTCTTGGCTGCTCTTACACGTCCTCCTCACAGTCCCTATGTCTACCCATGTGATTTTCATATTTTTTGAACACCGAAGAAAAAAACATTCATGGAAGTCAATTTGCTGCGGACGAAGAGGGTCACGCGTGGGTACAATCACGGTTCCATAGGCGACCGCAAATATTTTTCCATGAAGGCATTGGTGGTCTTACCTCACAATGACACACGTGTATAACAGGTATGACAGTTACTTAAAAATAATGAACAGTTTACTTACTTTTTTCCGTCTGTCTCTTTTACATTTGGCTGTCCGCTCACAGTGTAGTAGAAAGAACACATGATGGAATTTGTAATTAATTTTGGGGCTATACGTGGTACACAGAGCTGCCACTTCCGGCAGCTACAGTGGCTCCATCCAGGCTGGGCATCGAGTCCAACTGATCTTGGATGACAGATACGGATACATTATTCCGTGCTGCTTCAACTCTGGGCAAGTGTTCATTTAGTATAGTGGCTGGCGAGTCGTGGCGCGCCGGTCTCGAGGCAACTCTCGGCCCGGTATTATCACTGGGTAAGAGAACTGGAGAACGTGCTGGCCAGGGCAACTGGCGAACGCCCTCTGCATCAGGTATAGCAGGACAGCACGGCCAATACACGGACCTGCCTCATCTTGTTTAACGATAACGTTTCAGAGGCCTCGAAAATAGGTCACCGCCATCAATCTTAACAAGGCAGAAATCGAAAGCCTACTGTTCGTATCACCGGCTATGCAAATAAAAGGTGACGGCATTGTATACTCAATGATACCCCAACCATTGTGCTAGATGCCGGACGACGATGAAGAATGCAATCTCGAAACGTTCGTCGCCATTGAAGCCTCTCGATACCGATAAGTCCAACGTGGCGCTGTTTGTAGAATCGGGACACGTGTTAAAAGACGACGTGGTGGGACTTGCGTGTCCAGCGTTACCGCTGAGCGCACGAGTGTAGCCGCGCTCCCTCTGCTGCCGCGTCAAGGGAAGCTTGGACAATGCTCGCCCTGCTGACAGTCCAGGTGATCTAGATGTCCTTGTGGATACTTGTGTTGCTGCAAACAATACCCTGACTCAGGGTATGTGACGTGGCTATACATACTGCACTGTGGAGCGAACAATTTGTGTCCCCTCTCTGGCTCTAGTCGTGCGGGGCCTTTGAGATCCTGCATGACGTTGAGTATGGCCCTTCTGTACTTACCTATTTCAAAGGATCCTGAGCACTGGAAACACCAAAATAGACATATAATATACCATGAAAGCCTATTAAAAAAAAGGTTCAAATGGCTCTTAGCACTATGGGACTTAACATCTGAGGTCATCAGTCCCCTTTACGTATCGCTCCCACAAGAATCGCGACGACAAGATTAAACTAATTACAACACTTAAACAATCATTCTTCCCATGTCTCATACGTGAATGAAATGGCAAGAAGCCCCAATAACTAATAAAATCGGAAGTACGCTCTGTCATACACTTCACAGTGACTTGCAGATGCGGAGGTATAGCGGAACAGTCAACCGCAACCTCGATCGGCCACTACCGTTCGCTGTTGAATTCCGAAGCGTCTTGGTAGATGTTTCTTCGTTAAGCGGGATTCAAGTACGATTTCAGAATGAGAAACCCGCTGCATAGTATTTGCTATTATCCAGGACATAGATGGAGTTACTCCTACCTACTGTGTCTGGATGCGCTGAAATGCTAATCAGCACGCTCCACTCCAACTTGACTTTTCTTACTTGCTACCCCCATGAACCATAGACCTTGCCGTTGGTGGGGAGGCTTGCGTGCCTCAGCGATACAGATAGCCGTACCGTAGGTACAACCACAACGGAGGGGTATCTGTTGAGAGGCCAGACAAACGTGTGGTTCCTGAAGAGGGGCAGCAGCCTTTTCAGTAGTTGCAAGGGCAACAGTCTGGATGATTGACTGATCTGGCCTTGTAACAATAACCAAAACGGCCTTGCTGTGCTGGTACTGCGAACGGCTGAAAGCAAGGGGAAACTACGGCCGTAATTTTTCCCGAGGGCATGCAGCTTTACTGTATGATTAAATGATGATGGCGTCCTCTTGGGTAAAATATTCCGGAGGTGAAATAGTCCCCCATTCGGATCTCCGGGCGGGGACTACTCAAGAGGATGTCGTTATCAGGAGAAAGAAAACTGGCGTTCTACGGATCGGAGCGTGGAATGTCAGATCCCTTAACCGGGCAGGTAGGTTAGAAAATTTAAAAAGGGAAATGGATAGGTTAAAGTTAGATATAGTGGGAATTAGTGAAGTTCGGTGGCAGGAGGAACACGACTTCTGGTCAGGTGACTACAGGGTTATAAACACAAAGTCAAATAGGGGTAATGCAGGAGTAGGTTTAATAATGAATAGGAAAATAGGAATGCGGGTAAGCTACTACAAACAGCATAGTGAACGCATTATTGTGGCCAAGATAGATACGAAGCCCACACCTACTACAGTAGTACAAGTTTATATGCCAACTAGCTCTGCAGATGACGAAGAAATTGAAGAAATGTATGATGAAATAAAAGAAATTATTCAGATAGTGAAGGGAGACGAAAATTTAATAGTCATGGGTGACTGGAATTCGAGTGTAGGAAAAGGGAGAGAAGGAAACATAGTAGGTGAATATGGATTGGGGCTAAGAAATGAAAGAGGAAGCCGCCTGGTAGAATTTTGCACAGAGAACAGCTTAATCATAGCTAACACTTGGTTTAAGAATCATGATAGGAGGTTGTACACATGGAAGAACCCTGGAGATAGTAAAAGGTATCAGATAGATTATATAATGGTAAGACAGAGATTTAGGAACCAGGTTTTAAATTGTAAGACATTTCCAGGGGCAGATGTGGACTCTGACCACAATCTATTGGTTATGACCTGTAGATTAAAACTGAAGAAACTGCAAAAAGGTGGGAATTTAACGAGATGGGACCTGGATAAACTGAAAGAACCAGAGGTTGTACAGAGTTTCAGGGAGAGCATAAGGGAACAATTGACAGGAATGGGGGAAAGAAATACAGTAGAAGAAGAATGGGTAGCTTTGAGGGATGAAGTAGTGAAGGCAGCAGAGGATCAAGTAGGTAAAAAGACGAGGGCTAGTAGAAATCCTTGGGTAACAGAAGAAAAATTGAATTTAATGGATCAAAGGAGAAAATATAAAAATGCAGTAAATGAAGCAGGCAAAAAGGAATACAAATGTCTCAAAAATGAGATCGACAGGAAGTGCAAAATGGCTAAGCAGGGATGGCTAGAGGACAAATGTAAGGATGTAGAGGCTTATCTCACTAGGGGTAAGATAGATACTGCCTACAGGAAAATTAAAGAGACCTTTGGAGATAAGAGAACCACTTGTATGAATATCAAGAGCTCAGATGGAAAGCCAGTTCTAAGCAAAGAAGGGAAAGCAGAAAGGTGGAAGGAGTATATAGAGGGTCTATACAAGGGCGATGTACTTGAGTACAATGTTATGGAAATGGAAGAGGATGTGGATGAAGATGAAATGGGAGATACGATACTGCGTGAAGAGTTTGACAGAGCGCTGAGAGACCTGAGCCGAAACAAGGCCCCCGGAGTAGACAACATTCCATTGGAACTACTGACGGCCTTGGGAGAGCCAGTCCTGACAAAACTCTACCATCTGGTGAGCAAGATGTATGAAACAGGCGAAATACCCTCAGACTTCAAGAAGAATATAATAATTCCAATCCCAAAGAAAACAGGTGTTGATAGATGTGAAAATTACCGAACAATCAGTTTAATAAGCCACAGCTGCAAAATCCTAACACGTATTCTTTACAGACGAATGGAAAAACTAGTAGAAGCCGACCTCGGGGAAGATCAGTTTGGATTCCGTAGAAATACTGGAACACGTGAGGCAATACTGACCTTACGACTTATCTTAGAAGAAAGATTAAGGAAAGGCAAACCTACGTTTCTAGCATTTGTAGACTTAGAGAAAGCTTTTGACAATGTTGACTGGAATACTCTCTTTCAAATTCTAAGGGTGGCAGGGGTAAAATACAGGGAGCGAAAGGCTATTTACAATTTGTACAGAAACCAGATGGCAGTTATAAGAGTCGAGGGACATGAAAGGGAAGCAGTTGTTGGGAAGGGAGTAAGACAGGGTTGTAGCCTCTCCCCGATGTTATTCAATCTGTATATTGAGCAAGCAGTAAAGGAAACAAAAGAAAAATTCGGAGTAGGTATTAAAATCCATGGAGAAGAAATAAAAACTTTGAGATTCGCCGATGACATTGTAATTCTGTCAGAGACAGCAAAGGACTTGGAAGAGCAGTTGAATGGAATGGATAGTGTCTTGAAAGGAGGATATAAGATGAACATCAACAAAAGCAAAACGAGGATAATGGAATGTAGTCGAATTAAGTCGGGTGATGCTGAGGGAATTAGATTAGGTAATGAGACACTTAAAGTAGTAAAGGAGTTTTGCTATTTGGGGAGCAAAATAACTGATGATGGTCGAAGTAGAGAGGATATAAAATGTAGACTGGCAATGGCAAGGAAAGCGTTTCTGAAGAAGAGAAATTTGTTAACATCGAGTATAGATTTAAGTGTCAGGAAGTCATTTCTGAAAGTATTTGTATGGAGTGTAGCCATGTATGGAAGTGAAACATGGACGATAACTAGTATGGACAAGAAGAGAATAGAAGCTTTCGAAATGTGGTGCTACAGAAGAATGCTGAAGATTAGATGGGTAGATCACATAACTAATGAGGAAGTATTGAATAGGATTGGGGAGAAGAGAAGTTTGTGGCACAACTTGACCAGAAGAAGGGATCGGCTGGTAGGACATGTTCTGAGGCATCAAGGTATCACCAATTTAGTATTGGAGGGCAGCGTGGAGGGTAAAAATCGTAGGGGGAGACCAAGAGATGAATACACTAAGCAGATTCAGAAGGATGTAGGTTGCAGTAGGTACTGGGAGATGAAGAAGCTTGCACAGGATAGAGTAGCATGGAGAGCTGCATCAAACCAGTCTCAGGACTGAAGACCACAACAACAACAACCCTCATGGTGCTGCAGTTCAAACGGCCAGCAGTGTATAAGGACAAAACTCCTTCGAAATATTTTGTTGAATCGAATTTCTGTTATTTATCCCTCCATCACGTCTTCGGTCTTGAAACAAAACAACATTTTGAGAGCGTGTTAATCGGCGAGTGAGGTGTCTAAGGCATTGATTCACAACGACGAAGAGCAGGCTTCAGCTCCCTACCCTGGGCATCGACATCTGTTTTCGTTGTTTTCCTAAAACTACGTAAGTGAATACTTGGATACTTACACTGAGGTGACAATAGTAGTGGGATACCTCCTAATATCGAACATCCTTTTGCCCGGCGTAGTGCAGCAGCTCGACGGGGTATGGACGCAATAACTCGTTGGAAGTGCACTGTTGAAACAATGAGCCATACTGCCACTGTAGCCGTCCCTAATTGCGAAAGAGTTACCGGTGCAGGATGTTGTGCACGAACAGACCAGACCTCTCGGTTTTGTCCCATAAACGTTCGATGGGACTCATGTTGGGCGATCTGGGTGGCCGAACCATTCGTTAGAATTGTCCAGAATGTTCTTCAAATGTAAATAACTGTGGCCCGGTGATATGACATCGTTGTTTGGGAACATGAAGTCCACGAATGGCTGCAAATGGTCTCCAAGTGGTCGAACATAACCATTTGCAGTGAGTGGTCGGTTCAGTTGGACCAGAGGACCCAGTCAATTCCATGTAAACACAGGGCACACCATAATGGAGTCACCACAAGCTCGCACTTTGCCTTGTTGACAACTTAGGTCTGTGGCTTCGTGGAATCTGTGCCAAGATCGAACCGTACCATCAGCTCTTGCCAGCTGTAACGGGGACTCATATGACTAAGCCACGGTTTCCCAGTCGTCTGTAGTCCAACCGATATGGCCACGAGCCCAGGAGAGGCGCTGCAGGCGATGTGCTGTTAGCAAAGGCACTCGTGTCGGTCGTGCGCTGCACAATTTCGGTGCACTGTTCTAACGGATACGTTTGTCGAAGTCCCACGTTGATTTCTGCGGTTCTTTCATGCAGTGTTGCTTGTCTGTTAGCCTTCTACGCGGACGCCGCTGCTCTCGGTCGTTATGTGAAGGCCGTCGGCCACTGTGTTGTCCGTTGTGAGAGGTAATACCGAAAATTTGGTATTCTCGGCACACTCTTGACACTGCGCATCTCGGAATACTGAATTCCCTAACTATTTCCGAAATGCAATGTCCCATGCGTCTAGCTCCAACCACCATTCCTCGTTTGAAGTCTGTTATTTCCCATCGTGCGGCCATAATCGCGTCGGAGACTTTTCACATGAACCACTGAGTACAAATGACAGCTCCGCCAATATACTGCCCGTTTATACCTTTTTACGTAACACTACTGCCATCTGTATACGTGCATATCGCTATCCAAAGACATTTGTCACCTTAGTGCAATTTGAAAAGGCCTCGATCGATTTCCACCCGCAGTCTCGTACAGTACCAGTCTCTGCACCGTCTCTGGACGTTAAGCCATTCTTCGTTCCTTCTTCTCTGATCCCCCGTGGATTTATATTGTTTCAGCAGGCTATTCTTTCAGAGCAACAAATGACACCTTCTGCTGTATATGCAAACTATAATATAGATATATGAGGTGGTCCAGGGATATGTTTCAGCTAGTGACACGAACATTCAGACACATCTTTCGCTGGAAGTGCTGTTATAATTGTGCCACTATGGATCTGCTTGTGAGGAGCAATAGCAGTCGCCATATGGGGCGCCCTCAGATATGCGCAAAAACCTGGTATTGGACTTTGAGTTATTAACAAACCAGCATACTTCTCATTTGAGCGTGTAACGGAATGCGGAAGTATGCGTAAAATTAATTGCAATGTTCCGATACGCAAGCAAAAATTTCACTTAACTTGGTACGGCTGAGAACAATATAATACCATAAATATCAGTTCAAATCTCTGTCTTACCTGAGCTAAAGTTATTCGTTTTATTTTATTATGGTTCGGCGTAATTTTATCTATCGATACTAGAAATAATACTCGCTTTCCCGGAACTTTTTTACTGTTAATTTAACATGGTGTAAAATTTGTGCGTCTGTAATTACTCGGCATGGAAGAAGAGAGACCGTTTACAGTTTTGTGCACGTTAAAGATGTTCGGTCAATGGTTATTCAGTCGTCTGAGGGGCTGACTTACACTATTACGAAAAGACGCTACTTAATACGGGATATTATTGAGCAAATGTTGTAATACAAATAGTTTGATGGCAGTGCTACTATGTTTTACGTGATACATTTGTGAATTGTTATAAAAAAGTTTATCATTCCAGAGTGAATTTTCTCTCTGCAGCGAAGTGTGGTTAAACTTCCCAGTGCACTAAAACTGCGTGTCCGACGGGGACTCGAACGCGTGACCTTTTCCTTTCGAGCAGGAAAGCTCCCAGGTTTGAGTTCAGGTCCGTCACTCAGTTTGAATCTGCCACGAAGTTTCAAGTCTACCGTTGTTTTCGCATAACATTACATGTATACCCAGAAATAACTGGAATCTCCACAGAATACTGTGCCGGTATGTCACAAGAATCTGTCAATACAGTTAGTATCATAACTGAGAAGATTATGGGCAGGACTTTCTCATAACATTTAAATATAACTTAAGTTGATCTTGCATGGTACCCTTAACCACCATGCTTATGTCTTCGTGGAATCGACTGCTCACCGTATATTCACCGGACAATCAACTGTTATTCATTTATTCCAAGTAAAGCAATTTCCCTGGAGAGCTGTATTTTTTTTTTCTTTTGATGTTTGCCTCATATATGTACTATCGATTTCAAACATTATTGTCTCAACTTCACGTACGGATGAGTTCAGGTGCCTGGTGGGGCAAATTTATTTACGTTGATCGGTTACGTACTAAATATCGATAGGACTATCAGCTGCTATTGCAAGATATTCATTAGAACAAATAAATAACAGCTGACTGTGCTATGAATATCCGGTTCCTAACCGATTCCACGAAAAGGCACTTGGACTAACCCGTCAATGAAGACACAATACCATCTTGAAATCGGTAGTACGTACATACTGATTCTGTGATGATACTACAAACTTTCAGGGGTGGTGGAGAACGATAGATGAATTAATTTGAGATGAGGGTCCCTGGTCCAGAAAGGACCGAGTTGAAAATTATAACCGAAAATCGTACTGATACCTTTGACAGTGGACATCTTCTACTTCAAGCTCTTTGCAATTCGTATTTTGGAAGGAGGTAATATGAACAGAAACAAGAAAATACTGTCCAGTAAACATGGGCTGTTAACGTATGCATTTTAGAGGTCTTGTTTACTAGACAATTTTTTCTTGTTTTCGGCTACCAAAATATGGAAAACAAAGACTTCTCAGTATATATGCATCTACATCTACATTTATGCTCCGCAAGCCACCCAACGGTGTATGGCGAAGGACACTTTACGTGCCACTGTCATTACCTCCCTTTCCTGTTCCAGTCGCGTATGGCTCGCGGGAAGAACGACTGCCGAAAAGCCTCCGTACGCGCTCGAATCTCTCTAATTTTACATTCATGATCTCCTCGGGAGGTATAAGTAAGCACCCTGTTAGAGATATCAGAACGATTTTCGCTTACAACTTTTGACTAGGTCATTTTCGGACCAGGGCTCCTTCCTTCAAATTGATATATTTACCCTTCTGCATCATCCGTGGAATTTAGTAACTTCGTCACAGAATTACCCCGTATACCGGGCGGCCCGATATAAATGGAAAATCATGGGAAGACGAAATCTTCAACCCATAGGACGTCTGCAGACATTTAGAAGTTTATACAAGGAACCCATTCAGTGCGACATCTCAAGTTCAGTCTCTAATAATGCTCATTTGAAAGTGATGTGTTAATAATTATGACAGGAAAAATATTAGCTGCTAATGACTCACAATGTGCATCAGGAGGACGACAGAAAATGAGATGCCGAGATCAACCTTCTATAGGATGTATGTATTACACATCACAAAATGGACATAATCGATATTCAAGAAATTTTCAAAACAAACCATTAACTTGCACCATGAACACCGAATGAAAAATAGCACGCCACAATGATGACAAAGGTTCGCACCATCAAGATCGGAGGCGAACTCCTTGGGAGCTGCAAACCGTGCAGGACGTTCAGCTAGGTATCCAGTTTTAAAGAATGCACACAGAATCACATTGGTGTAACGGGGTGATGGGAACTGATGGAATGTGATGGCACGCAACCGAATGTGAAACAATCTGTCTTGGAGATTATCGTGAAACTGGTTATCCTTTAAGGCGCAGCTGCGATCAGTGCAATAATATGTTTCAGAGGCAGGGAAAAAACAAACATCCAGAGGCTGAATTTGTCTAGTGGTTTCAGGCGATATGAACTGCTATGTCACAGACTTTTCAGGAGGGATAATTTGCTCTAGAGGAGTATGATTTTTATACGTAGACCAGGAATCAAGCAAAAGCAAGTTATTTTGAACAGCTATTGGCCAAAAGAATTCTCATACCTTAGTTGTAGCTCTCTTACTCTCATTTTCCCACTTTTGCTTGCTGTGACGTAAATATTCTCTACTACTCTTGCAAGATCACGAACCTAAGAAAAATCGTAGCGGCCAAAGCTCCTCCAACTTCTCGCAGCACAATAAATAACTTCCGAGGCAATTTACCATCCAGATTAACAATCAGCATAATTGTATACGAATTCGTTAAGGCCTTGGTGTTAGTTGATCTTGATACAACTCTCTTCGTGCCTCTAATTTACAGACTTCCTTTCATATGCATTTCCTCTCCAAATTTCGATTTGTTGGAGTTGAAAAGAAATTCCTTACTGAACGATGGGATAAGTTTGTTTGCCAAATCTACTGATTTTCTGGCTGATTCAGCATTTTTCTGAGCATCGTCAAACTGACGCTTTCTTTGAAATTTCGTTATCTTACGTCTTCCAATTCTGTAGCACTGTTTGAAAATGTACAACCATCCACTGCTTCCCTTGAAATCACTGTAGTCTGTGACGCGGCCAAATTGATGTGCGTAACACAGTGTGTCACTATCACGCACATCCTGCAAATTGTATCGAACTTCATTGAAACGCGCAAACAACAGTTTTTGTAACAAGTACGCCTTGTCCTCCCTTCAATATCCGCAGTTTTTCTTACGCAATACACCGTCTTTTTCGAAATCAGCATGGGTTTCGAAAAAGACGGTCATGTGAAACCCAGCTCGGGCTATTCGTCCACGAGACTCAGAGGGCCATAGACACGGGTTCACAGGTAGATGCCGTGTTTCTTGACTTCCGCAAGGCGTTCGATACAGTTCCCCACAGTCGTTTAATGAACAAAGTAAGAGCATATGGACTATCAGACCAATTGTGTGATTGGATTGAGGAGTTCCTAGATAACAGAACGCAGCATGTCATTCTCAATGGAGAGAAGTCTTCCGAAGTAAGAGTGATTTCAGGTGTGCCGCAGGGGAGTGTCATAGGACCGTTGCTATTCACAATATACATAAATGACCTGGTGGATGACATCGGAAGTTCACTGAGGCTTTTTGCAGATGATGCTGTGGTGTATCGAGAGGTTGTAACAATGGAAAATTGTACTGAAATGCAGGAGGGTCTGCAGCGAATTGACGCATGGTGCAGGGAATGGCAATTGAATCTGAATGTAGATAAGTGTAACGTGCTGCGAATACACAGAAAGATAGATCCTTTATCATTTAGCTACAAAATAGCAGGTCAGCAACTGGAAGCAGTTAATACCATAAATTATCTGGGAGTACGCATTAGGAGTGATTTAAAATGGAATGATCATATAATGTTGATCGTCGGTAAAGCAGATGCCAGACTGAGATTCATTGGAAGAATCCTAAGGAAATGCAATCCGAAAACAAAGGAAGTAGATTACAGTACGCTTGTTCGCCCACTGCTTGAATACAGCTCAGCAGTGTGGGATCCGTACCAGATAGGGTTGATACAAGACAGAGAAGATCCAACGGAGAGCAGCGCGCTTCGTTACAGGATCATTTAGTAATCGCGAAAGCGTTACGGAGATGATAGATAAACTCCAGTGGAAGACTCTGCAGGAGAGACGCTCAGTAGCTCGCTACGGGCTTTTGTCAAAGTTTCGAGAACATACCTTCACCGAAGAGTCAAGCAGTATATTGCTCCCTCCTACGTATATCTCGCGAAGAGACCATGAGGATAAAATCAGAGAGATTAGAGCCCACACAGAGGCATACCGACAATCCTTCTTTCCACGAACAATACGAGACTGGAATAGAAGGGAGAACCGATAGAGGTACTGAAGGTACCCTCCGCCACACACCGTCAGGTGGCTTGCGGAGTATGGATGTAGATGTAGATGTAGATGTAGATGTAGATGTAGATGTAGATGTCATATTGCTGCGGAATTATTCGAAATCATAATTCTTTTTTCTAGTATACTGCGGATGATCTTCCATATACGTAATTATGTTTAGTACCAGCTCCTTCGACAACGTCTTCACTACGTTTCACTGGAGGCGAGGTTTGTGGCTCCCTGCCGGACAAGGATGATGAACTACATGGTTCGACACCTGTTTCAGTATCACTTTCACTGGTTAAGCACGTATTGTCATCACTGTACTCCTCATGTAGATTTTCCGCACAATCGAGCTCATATGACGCCACACATTCCACTGACTCAGTTTACAGAAACGCTAATATTTCATCTCCCACTTCCTTCTCACTCTATCAAATTTCTTTTGTGCCTTTCGTCGGCAACATTGATGCAGATATAATGCCATGTTTTCCTTGTTTTTCGTTACTTCTCTGCTTTGTATGAATAATACCAGCGGTGCAGCACTGTTGTGAGTTACTCGTCGACTAAGCAGTTTAACTGTGCTGGATAGTATCATGCTGTGCTCACCATTAGATACCTCCAGTGCCGCCCCCTATTGCCATTAGCAGTCAATATTATGGTTGCAAGGCTGGCAATATGCGGGGCGTCTTATGCTGTAAACATCATTGGCTTTTTGCGATCTCGCACTCAAAGCGTTCCTTGTTTAGAAAGAGAAAGGATAGTTTGCCATGAAAAATGCTGCGGGAATAACTATATAAGACATATGGCAAGAATCACATGGAACTCATATATACCACAGAAAATAAGTTAACGAAATAAGGCTGAAATCATGGAAAGTGACAGCTGTCGTTTGTGTTTATACACTTCCTGTCGTATTGAAATGGACTCACGAGTATCAATATTAAATACACCCCTCATTATTTGTTGGCTATGTGTAATACTAGCCTTGTGGCTTTAAGAATTATTTTTACTGAATTTAAAATGTAAAGAAAATTGCCAGCAATGCGTAATTCGTAACAGTAACTGCCTGCATGTCTTGTGGTAGAGTGGTTTCAACTCCTCCTTTGTCATGATGGTGTTTCTGGCGGGAATAGCCTAACGTCTTTTGGTCCCAAAGTAATAACAGCTTAGAACTCAGTGCGCATTATTAGAAGCGTAGTTCGCGTGCGTTTGTTGAAAACAGCAAAATTATTGTGCGCTCATTACTATGCCCAATAAGATGTGTTTGAGTATCGAAAGTCATTTAAAATGCTCACCATAGTGTACCTGGCACTGCTGTAACGAAACACGTGCTTGGAAAGCTTCTTTCTTTTTTATTGTACTGCATTAACTGTAACTTTACTTCCTCGTTTTGCGCTCCATTTGTAATCTGAATTTCCTGAAATCTGTACAGAGAAAGTTCACTCTCGAATGAACAATATTGTGGCATTTCACGAAGATGCGAGTGGCGATCGTATCGTACTCGCTGGCAGCCCTCTCGGGATCAGGGTTTTGGAGCCGAGCGAGATGCTCGCGGAATAAAATGCTGAATCTGTAATCCGGAGCTGGCCGGTTCAAAAACTGGTCTTGCCATCGTGATATGCCTTTTACACGGTTTCCCGGCAACACGGCAGTCGTTGGCTCTTCTCCGTCCCTTTTCAGAAGCAGACCCTCTTCTGCTCCTGTAACATCTTAGACTTGGATGCTGGACTTTATCAAAAATAAAGTTTCATTATCATTTCTTCTCAAGTACAATCAAAATTATTTTTTCCGTATTTTGATGTTTTCCGGTAAATTCATATAACGAAGATATTTCGCAGTGTATCTGGATGTTGCTCTCTTCCACCATGAGAATTTTAAAAACCCTACAGCCACGTTACGAGTGGACCAGCGACTCATTTTAGCTCATACTATAGTTTTATATGCGGACAGCGAAATGCTCATCCTTCACAGATATTAAAATATTCCAGTTACACATTCCTCGACCTACTACTCCGCCAGGTTACTGCTGGATGTGATGATAGGTGTTTGACGTCCTCTTTCAAAAATGGCTCTGAGCACTATGGGACTTAACTTCTGATGTCATCAGTCCCCTAGAACTTACAACTACTTAAACCTAACTAACCTAAGGACATCACACACATCCATGCCCGAGGCAGGATTCGAACCTGCTACCGTAGCGGTCTCGCGGTTCCAAAATGTAGCGCCTAGAACCGCACGGCCACCCCGGCCGATGTCCTCTTTCAGAGAACGAATTATCACCCATGACTAAGGAAGGAAGCTTTCAGCTTTGAAGCTGCTCCTGCAGAAGTTTTGTTGTAGCTGCCATTCCATGAAAATCTGGCCTCTGCAACATACTTCTGGTAGATCGTGTAATTTGCCCTGGTGACTCTCTCGATAAAACCTGATTCTTTATTTAACTTACTCTAATACAACAGTGTACTGCAAAGAAAGGAAAGTATTTTCATTTCGATAGAACCCGATTGTTTGTTTAGTTTGTTCTGAAAAAAAGAGACTATATCTGCAAAGGGAAGGAAGGTACGAGCGTAGGTTACAGTTTAGCGTTTCGTGAAGCACGAATCCAGTTAGATAAGGTCCGCCCCCGGTAGCTGAGTGGTCAGCGCGACGGACTGTCAATCCTACCGGCCCGGGCTCGATTCCCGGCTGGGTTGGAGATTTTCTCCGCTCAGGGACTGGTTGTTGTGTTGTCCTAATCATCATCATTGCATCCCGATTGTCGCGCAAGTCGACGAAGTGGCGTCACATCGAAAGACTTGCACCAGGCGAGCGGTCTACCCGACGGGAGGCCCTCGTCACACGACATTATATTAGTTAGATAAGGGTGGAGCAGCAAGTCACCACACCTTCTGAAAGTATATTTTCGCTGTGTACGAATGAAATCACGACTTGAAACTACAAACGATAAACTCCAGCTCAATCTACATTTATCAGCCAAAATATCAGTGCGCCAAAACGACAAGATCGGACTGCGTTCCCGAAACTTCAGAAATAATTTGTTTTTCAGTCTCGATTGCTACACGTCAATCGCCGTTTCTTACCTCCCACCAGCGGCCTGTGGAAGTCGTATTGCTCACAGGTCATCGTCTCGTTCCATTCTTAAAAGACGTCCAAACCGGATCATGCTGTGCTCCTAAATTTCGGCAATTGCTCGTTTTCATTCTATTCCCCATTTCGGTACTTAATACACGTTTCCATCTGGACACTGCAACATATCTCATCTATCCATCTTTCCAACATGCTTTCGCGCATATCTCTATTAGTCCACATTCATGAGTTAAACTTAATACTTCCCTAATATATTTTGCAGCTTGTATTCCATTTTATATCATAAAATGGTCTACACGCCTTTCAGATTTGAGACATTTGTTAATAATCGCTATGGGAACTTCCATTCCATGTCACATTCCATCACCAGTTATTCACTTGAGCGAAAATTTGGTCCAGTGTCTCACCTTTAATATATCTGTTCTTATTTCAGAACATTAGCACTTACAGAAGAAGGACTTTTTCCAGAAGATATTAGCATTTGACGAATGGACGATCGTGTAGTGGTTTTGCCTCTCACTTCATCCAATGGTACTTCAGAGCCTTTAAGACATCGTACGTTTCCTGTGTTGACCAATATCCTGAGTGATCTGCTTGAACATGGGGGTCTTTGTGTTGTCTTCTTCACTGATGCATTATTATCTATACAGGGAAATTCAAACCCACAGCCTCTGATTTTTAAAATCATGTTTTTGCAGTTGGTTAATTAGCTTAAATACATCAACTTTAAAACATCATTTTATTTACAAAACACTACTGTAAATGTTTTGCTCAATGGTAAAGGCAGTTCTTCAGCTTTTGGAAAAAGTGTAATATACAAAATTGCGTGTAATCCCGGAAAAATCCTAAAACTTGCACCGCAAATATGGAGAAAGTGGGAAGTGCTAACGACGTGCGGTTTTTACAGAGTGGATTGTTAGTCGGGGGCTCATATTGTTAGCCGATGAACAGGTTGTTATAATAGTTATAAAATGTATTTTTTGTGCAAACGTACACTCTTTTAAATGTAACAATGCATATTTACATTAACGAACTAACAGTAGGGTCAATTAGAACCTCAGTGGTGTTTGTTGCACGATTCTAGTGCGAGTCGTTTACGAAAGATTGTATTTTCAAAATTTTCCACAGCGACACTTGTTGGTCCCATTCAACCTGCGTAGTTGCTAGGCACGATGTTGTTATGTTTGCTTACAGTGTGCTTGCGGTTCCTCGAGTGCTTTGCGTCTTTCTAGTCAGTTAGTGTGTGACAGTCCAAGTAGTACGTCGTGAGTGTTCTATGGGATTTACCAGAGCAGGAAAAGCGACGTGCTCATGCTGTATGGAGAGAGTAGGAAGAATGCAGTTCGTTCTTGTGCGGTGTATGCAGCAAGGTATCCCAATAGACGTCAACCATCTTGGCAATTATATTACAACCTCTTCAACTAGTTACATGAAAGTGGTAGTGTAACACCTAGACAACGTAACAGTAGAAAACAAGTGACGACAGAAGAGGGGGAAATTAATATTGTCGGTGCCGATGCAGTTGATCCGCACGTTAGCTCGGGCGCAATCGCACGAGCAAGTGGCAAGTGTCAGGCAAGTGTCCTACGCATTTTCCATCGACATAGGTTATATCCCTATTACCTCTCTCTCCATCAACAGCTGCATGGAAACGATTACGAGAATTGTGTTAACTTCTGTACACGGGTATTAAGACAGGATGTTCCAGATGTACCCTGTAGCTTGTTTAGTGATGAAGCCACATTTACCAAGCATGGCGCCGGCCGGTGTGACCGAGAGGTTGTAGGCGCTTCAGTCTGGAACCGCGCTACAGCTACGGTCGCAGGTTCGAATCCTGCCTCGGGCATGGATATGTGTGATGCCCTTAGGTTAGTTAGGTTTAAGTAGTTCTAAGTTCTAGGGGACTGATGGTCTCAGACTCTAAGTCCGATAGTGCTCAGAGCAATTTGAATCAATCATGGCAAGGTAAATTGACTAGACGTGCACTGTTGGTCTATCGACAATCCTCGTTGGCTTATCAGATGGAATATCAGCGTCGATTGAGTATAAACGTGTGGTGTGGGACAGTGAGCCATTAGCTCATAGGCCCGTGTTTCATAGACGGAACACTGAACGCGCACAAGTATTGTAGCCTGCTAACAGATCATCTTCCAGGGATGCTAGAAGACGTTGCTCTGCAGACTGGGAGGAACCTGTGGTACCAGCATGATGGTTGTCCAGCCCATGGTGCACGAGCTACTACAGCATGTCTTCACGAATGGTTTCCAAGTTGTTGGATTGGACGCAGAGGACCTGTACCTCGGCCAGTCCGTCCTCGAATTTAAGGCATGTAGACTGTTTTTCTGTGGGGAAAGCTGAAAGGCGCTGTTTATAAGGACATAAAAACTACATCCAATGTTATGCAACGAAGTATTACTGCTGCCTATTCGAGCATCTCCGCTAAAATGTTAGAACGTGTGCCGTAGGCGTTCCATACTACACTAGAAGCATGTATTGCCGTTACCGGTGGTCATTTTGAACACAACCTACATTTGCATCTACATTTATACTCCGCAGACCACCCAACGGTGTCTGGCGGAGGGCACTTTACGTGCCACTGTCATTACCTCCCCTTCCTGTTCCAGTCGCGTATGGTTCGGGGGAAGAACGACTGCCGGAAAGCCTCCGTGCGCGCCCGAATCTCTCTAATTTTACATTCGTGATCTCCTCGGGAGGTATAAGTAGGGGGAAGCAATATATTCGATACCTCATCCAGAAACGCACCCTCTCGAAACCTGGATAGCAAGCTACACCGCGATGCAGAGCGCCTCTCTTGCAGAGTCTGCCACTTGAGTTTGCTAAACATCTCCGTAACGCTATCACGCTTACCAAATAACCCTGTGACGAAACACGCCGCTCTTCTTTGGATCTTCTCTATCTCCTGTGTCAACCCGACCTCGTACGGATCCCACGATGATGAGCAATACTCAAGTATAAGTCGAACGAGTGTTTTGTAAGCCACCTCCTTTGTTGATGGCCTACATTTTCTAAGGACTCTCCCAATGAATCTCAACCTGACACAATCCTTACCAACAATTAATTTTATATGATCATTCCACTTCAAATCGTTCCGTACGCATACTCCCAGATATTTTACAGAAGTAGCTGCTACCAGTGTTTGCTCCGCTATCATATAATCATACAATAAAGGATCCTTCTTTCTATGTATTCGCAATACATTACATTTGTAGCTGTGATGGTCGATCGTCTCGTCGCTATTCAGAATCTACATACCTAGTATATGCACTTGTGTTATTCTTTAGTGTGTGCTGCCACAGGTGTTATACAAGTGTCGGTGTGGGAACTCTTCAAAATACGATATCTTGTAACCGACTGGCAGTAGAATCCAGCAACATAAACCACTGACATTCTGATTTACCCTACTTTTAGTCTGTTAATGTCAATAAGCATTATTCCATTTAAAAGCGTGTGTTTACAGAAAAAATACACTTTCTACGTATTATTACAATCTGTGTATTGGTTAATAATACAAGCCCCTTACTACCAACCCATTCTGTGAAAATCGCATATTAATAGAACTTCCCATTTCCGTAATATTTGTTGTTCACCCTGTATAGGCCACTCTGTCAGGTTTCCTCCCGCTTGAAGGGACACTATAGAAATTGGAATCTTAGAAAAGGAGACTATGCTTAGGCAGAACACCTACTTAAAGAAAGCTACAGTTGAAACGTGCACCCAGAAATCCTATCTAACAACGAAAAATGAAAGAAGATGAATTACCTCAAAATAAAGGAAATAAACTCCTGGAAATGGAAAAAAGAACACATTGACACCGGTGTGTCAGACCCACCATACTTGCTCCGGACACTGCGAGAGGGCTGTACAAGCAATGATCACACGCATGGCACAGCGGACACACCAGGAACCGCGGTGTTGACCGTCGAATGGCGCTAGCTGCGCAGCATTTGTGCACCGCCGCCGTCAGTGTCAGCCAGTTTGCCGTGGCATACGGAGCTCCATCGCAGTCTTTAACACTGGTAGCATGCCGCGACAGCGTGGACGTGAACCGTATGTGCAGTTGACGGACTTTGAGCGAGGGCGTATAGTGGGCATGCGGGAGGTCGGGTGGACGTATCGCCGAATTGCTCAACACGTGGGGCGTGAGGTCTCCACAGTACATCGATGTTGTCGCCAGTGGTCGGCGGAAGGTGCACGTGCCCGTCGACCTGGGACCGGACCGCAGCGACGCACGGATGCACGCCAAGACCGTAGGATCCTACGCAGTGCCGTAGGGGACCGCACCGCCACTTCCCAGCAAATTAGGGACACTGTTGCTCCTGGGGTATCGGCGAGGACCATTCGCAACCGTCTGCATGAAGCTGGGCTACGGTCCCGCACACCGTTAGGCCGTCTTCCGCTCACGCCCCAACATCGTGCAGCCCGCCTCCAGTGGTGTCGCGACAGGCGTGAATGGAGGGACGAATGGAGACGTGTCGTCTTCAGCGATGAGAGTCGCTTCTGCCTTGGTGCCAATGATGGTCGTATGCGTGTTTGGCGCCGTGCAGGTGAGCGCCACAATCAGGACTGCATACGACCGAGGCACACAGGGCCAACACCCGGCATCATGGTGTGGGGAGCGATCTCCTACACTGGCCGTACACCACTGGTGATCGTCGAGGGGACACTGAATAGTGCACGGTACATCCAAACCGTCATCGAACCCATCGTTCTACCATTCCTAGACCGGCAAGGGAACTTGCTGTTCCAACAGGACAATGCACGTCCGCATGTATCCCGTGCCACCCAACGTGCTCTAGAAGGTGTAAGTCAACTACCCTGGCCAGCAAGATCTCCGGATCTGTCCCCCATTGAGCATGTTTGGGACTGGATGAAGCGTCGTCTCACGCGGTCTGCACGTCCAGCACGAACGCTGGTCCAACTGAGGCGCCAGGTGGAAATGGCATGGCAAGCCGTTCCACAGGACTACATCCAGCATCTCTACGATCGTCTCCATGGGAGAATAGCAGCCTGCATTGCTGCGAAAGGTGGATATACACCGTACTAGTGCCGACATTGTGCATGCTCCTTTGCCTGTGTCTATGTGCCTGTGGTTCTGTCAGTGTGATCATGTGATGTATCTGGCCCCAGGAATGTGTCAATAAAGTTTCCCTTCCTGGGACAATGAATTCACGGTGTTCTTATTTCAATTTCCAGGAGTGTAAATAAATGTACGTCCACTCGCCCAAGCCTAGTATTAAATGATCAAACACAGATCCCTTAATGGTCACTTCTGACTGCAGATACTGCTAACAATCCCGTCCAGACGACTTTGTAAGTTACCTTTCCTACTTACAACCACCGTTTTTCCTTTGTTTCTGTTATTAGAGTTCCACTTGGCCCATTAAAAAAATTACTTTGTATAGTGGCAGCTGTTTCACTTATCTCTTTAGTTTTACCCGTTTGTAAAAGTCGGCCTATTAAGGACAAGATTATCATGTTGAGTCAACCCCTTGGAACATGTCACCCGAGTTTGCTATATATTGTCTAAATTATGTTTTTCACGGAACAGTAGATGTAATTCGTCCGTAGCTCATTAAATGATGTGCCACGTAGTTTATCTAAGCTAAATTATTGAAATAATTCCTCTCATTAATATTTGTTTTGTAAATAAAAACCCCTTTTTCTTGCTGCAGTAATTTATTTCCAACCAACTGTAAGTAACTACTTATTTACATAAAAAACGCGAATTGAACTGTTGCATCAAAACAAAACTATATCGTTCTAGAACCCACTGGAGATGCCTTAGAAGAAAAAAAAAGAAGAAGAAGTCGAAACGCGTCTGGGACAGAGACCGTTTTTATCTACAAAAGAATTATTTCTGGGCTAGCTGCTGTAAATCCTCTCATTTTCCTCTCAAATCAAACATTAATATTTGTTATCTTTGGAAACCAACTAAGATACACTGTAGATGCACTAAATTAAAATCTTTGGTCCCACAAAAATTTCACAGCCATACATATTTATGATTGTACCTGACGATGGCGTAACAGCCGGTAACCTGTTTGTAAAATATTAACTATTGTAGAATATTACAGCAGTGATGTGTGTTTTTTCTTTCATAAAGCAGCACTAGCTTGGAGAAACAGTGAGCATGTGACACAAGAGATCAGCGAGTAGTTACCGTAGTAGTGGCCTACAAAACTACTGTAGGCTGTGCTACAGTCTGTTGACGCCATACTTCCGGTACAGGTATCGTCATGTTTGGAGTCTCACAGCGGCTGTGCCATGCGAGTTTGACGAGCTTGATCGAACTATCTGCGATGGCCAACCTTTGGCAGACTACCAGCAGATTAGAGGCGACGGGAGAATTTAGTTTCTGTCCTTCTGTTCTCAGATTGCGGGAACAACTTCTGATTGCCCGATCACATCAAGAAGTTTCAGACTTGGACAGTCTACATCTACGAGGTGCCCCAATGACCAAATTTGCTGAAATGCAAACGAAGTAGTGGGGCCGTGCCACCGTCTGTGTTATAGTCTGCCTTTGCTCGAGCTGATGTTACTGAAAGTGAATGCAGTAGTAAGAAGTGTCCGTAACAGTTGTAAATACGAAACGCAAGCTACCACCTACGTTCCCCTAACCGTTCGGGATGGGGAGTACTCGCAGTAAGCACGCCGACATATGTACTAGACGGCAGGTCGGAGGTCAACCGTCAAATATCACTGAAAGGGACACCTTCACAAGACGGTAGAGCGACCAATTGTAGAGAACTGCTCCTGCGGTTGGAGTTCTTCTTGAGGGTGCAAACTGATACGTACGTACAGTAATTTTCCCCCTGCAACTGCAAACGCGTTTGGAGAAGCGGAGAATGTAGCTCATACTCGTACGATGTGCCGTACGCTATGCTTTGTCCAGAAAATATGTAGATGTAAATGTACAGTTCCGTCCACCTGAATGACGGGATGAATCCTTGGTGCACCCTTCCCCAACTGAACTAACCTCAGTGTCAATGGGATGCCAAAATTCAAATTTTCATCAATTCCTTCTTCTTCGATGCTGACGGTGTGCAAAACATCCCGCAGGCATCGCAGGAGCTTTGTATATTCGCTATTTCCTGTGTTACTTCCGCACCTCTTGTTGTAAGAGCAGTAGATGTTCACTATAACAGTGACGCCCCCAGAGCTCTTAGGAGTGGTAGGCAGAAAACTAAATCATGTAGAAGTGGGATGAAACTTCCTAGTAGATTAAAACTGTGTGTTGGACCGGGTGTCGAACCCAGAACCTTGTCTTTGTGAACAACGCGATGTGGAAGTGAGATGGCAAACAATTAGACGCAGAAATGTTTTAGCTCGCGAGTGTAGTTAACGCATATGCCAAGTAAAGACAGACGGTGCAGCTACCCTTAATACACTAGTGTCCAAAATTAAAGCAACAAACGGAAATTTTGCAAAATTGCGTTTATTTTGCCACAAAGCAGTAAAACAGGTGATAGTAAAGTAGAAACAATGTAAGAATACAGAACGTAAGCAATTGCAACATGCATAATGGTACACACAAATGTTCTTCGTTTTTTTCCAACTTAACGAATTTGCACACACATTCCGACAGCTGATTCATGTGTTCAGTATGGGGTGTGACCACCTCTTGAAGCCGTACAGGCCTGAAAACGACGGGGCACGCTGTGTACGATATCATCAGTCTCATATTGAGGCAATAGCGCCCATTCTTCCTGCAGAGCTGCTCGAAAGTCTTGAGGAGTGGTTGGTGGATGCTGACGTGATGCAGTCTGTCTCCGTAGTGCATCCCTGACATGCTCTACGGGATTCAAATCGGAAGAGCGAGAAGGCCACGTCATGATTGCAATATCTTCCGTTTCCAAGAAAACATCAACCTCTATGAGGTCGAACATTACTGTCCATTAGTACAAAGTCTGGACCCCCAGCAACTCGCAACAACCGCGCATGAGGTCTCAAGATCTCGTCACGATACCTCACAGCAGTTAAACCTTGCCGTTTCACCCGTAGAATTTAATGAAGAGCTGTTCGAGCGGTCAGCACAGTCCTTACCTACACCATTAGCGATCTTTCTCGATATCGATCTCTTTCCACAGTCTATGAGTGCCGAAATTGTGTTCCACGTTGCCTCCAGATGCGAATTTGTCGAGACTCACTCTCCAGACCAAATCCGGACTCACCTGTGGAAAGGACATTGGCCCACTGTTCGACCGTCCAGGTGGCATGTTGACGACTCCACTCTAGACGTTCCCTTCTGTGAAGACGCGTCAGAGGTACACATACAGCAAGTCTCCGACAGTAAAGGCCCTCTCTGCTGAAGCCTTCTGCACACCGTTTGCCTCGATACAACACGTCCAGTGGATGCTGCGAGGGCAGGTGGAAGTTGCTATGCAGTTCTACGGCGGTACCATTCTACCCTTACTGCCAAATAACGGTCTTCTCTTTCTGATGTCACACATGGTCGGACCTGCCCTGGTCTTTGTGATACAGTTTCTGTCTCTACAAACCGTCGCCACATCCGAGAAACAACAGAGCTATTCACTTTAAGCTATCGGGCCACGTCAGATTTGCTACTGTTCCTCCTACGTCTCTCCACTGCAGAGAGTATGTCAGGCGTCTTCTCTGTGCCTGACTGTGTAAGCAGCAATTGTGGATGTGGGACTACCCGATAAATACCACCCCGGTTTATGGGTGCCCTGACGTCACCGCTGACGTGGTTGTCCGTTGACTGGAATGCCATCTTCCGTGCAGAACAAGATCCTACGCATACCTGTTGACAGTTGGTATGATTACATCGTGACTTAGACACAGGACGGGGAAATAGCGGATTGTTGCTTTAATTTTGCACACCAGTGTAGATCGAGATTCTATTAACAGAAAATGACAAAAAAAGAAGGGAAGCTTTCTCAAGCGCGGAGCAATTTTGCAGACAC
Source organism: Schistocerca cancellata (assembly GCF_023864275.1). NCBI lineage: Eukaryota > Metazoa > Arthropoda > Insecta > Orthoptera > Acrididae > Schistocerca > Schistocerca cancellata. Next base: position 18,686,712 of record NC_064629.1, read on the forward strand.
AAACTGATAAACTGATGTTCCGAAGAGTGTAAGGGAGAAGAGCGACTGGCTGAGGATAAAATCAAACATACGTGATTGAAATTCGACGCATATTGCTAGGCCGTAAAACACGATTACAAAGAGAAAGGCATTTAGTTAAGGTCAGGTTCCACTGATATTGCAGGTTCCACAATATCTGCATGCATATTTCTGAAGAAATTGATAACAGCAAATACAAGTTTGCGATATTTAAAGACGTGTTTCTGTGACTGAATGTAACAGGATTTTCAAATAACCAGGGGTTCCTGCAACTCTAGCTGCCCTCATGGGCGCAGAGTCTGCACTCTCCAGCCAGGCTGTAATTACGGCGCGGAGCAGCAGACTGTAGTATGTGCACCCACATGCTCCGGACTAAATTAAACCCGCCTGCAGGAAGGGCGAGTAGCGCTCACAGCCTTACAGCGTCTAAAACCAAACAGAAAATGCCACGTGCCGCAAAATTAATAAGACCCGCGTCCAGAAGTCCAGCACCATATGAAGTGACCAGAGCGTTTCTAAGGAAAATGAGAAATAACCGTCTCAGAAGTGAAATAGCGAAATTTCCACCTCGGTGGAAGAGCTGGCGGAAGGTCTTTCTACAATATGAGGAGATAACGCTGCTGAGGACTGGAAGAGAGTCCATAAAGCCACATGAGGGCAACTCAGGAACTACGCACACCAACAAAAGTTTTGCATCCTCCCTTTATTTAGAAATTTATGGTACAGGAAACAAAAATTAGCTTTGAGGTATTGCTGTCGTTTGCAGTGTGTCTTGATCACCAAACCAAAAAACAAACTTTTCTGTAACAACAGAACAGTCTGCTTCCCATCGGTCCTTTTTCACATCATTCCCGAGGAACCTCAATACGTTGTGGAATATCCCATCGCAGGTTTGAATCCGTCGTGACATACCATCGATGAGATCATCAAGCCAGCCATGGTCTAAACTGTGCCACTGGTCAATGGCGACTCTCGGTAAGCCGTGCAGAGTACCTCCAAAAACAACCGTTTCAGTCGATCCCAGACACGTTCGATTGGGTTCATGTCCGACGAACAGACAGGCAACTCCATTCTGGTGATCCTAGTATGCTGAAGGTACGTGTTCACGAGAGCAGCATAAGCAGCACACGAGCTGTCATCCATCAAGATGACACTGTCAGCAAAATGTCGGCGATACAGTCCAACATTGCTCGCAGAATCTCGTCCCTGTACTGCAGAACAGTGAGACTACCCTCAACAACCACGAGAGGTGTACGGTGGACCCATGTAATGCCACACCAGAAGATCACTCCATCACTACTTTCTTGCTCATGTGGAACACAGTGTTGGAGACGTTCGATATTACCGGGTTGTCTTCAGACACGTTGTCTGCAATAATTAGCATACAAACAGATCCGAGATTCGTCCGTAAACAATACCCCGTGCCAATCCTGGGGCGTCCATTCCGCATGATTTCTTGCCTGTCCGTAACAGAGTCCATGGTGTTGTGATCGTAACTTGGTGCTCGCCATGGTAGTCGGGAATGGAGATTCGCTTCATGCAATCGTCTCATAATAGTCTGAGGCGATACATGATACCTTGCTGTCTCTTCGAACACCGAATTTCGTTCTGGAGCGTTCAGTCGATGAATCCGTTAACTGAAAATTGGTAGATATCAATCATCCTGTGCACCTCTCGAACGTGGACAGTCTGTGCGGTGTAAGTCCTCAACACTGCCTGTTAACTGGAGCCCATTCCATATCCACACCACATCGCTTTAACAGCGGTACAAAGGTGGAGGAACGTCCTTGGTTAACAAGCTTTTTGTGTGTAACATCATGAAGTGGATATGATCATGGGTCGCGACTGTCCTTTGTGACATGATGGATATTCACTCAGACATCTTTAACGCGTCCCTTCTGGTGCATTATTTTAAACTGAAATACTGCAATACATTCGAGTGCGCCATACTACCCATAGACAACACTCATGGAAAATGTGTGTATGTGTATAAACAGTATGTTGTAATATTTTAAAGTATAAGCTGACGAAAGCTTGCCAGTCAGTGCGCACAGAGTGAAATCAGATCGTGTACAAAGCGGAGGCACTTTGAATGTCAAAGTTTTAACAGTAATTTTCCGAAGCATTCGGGACAAAATTCCTGAAATTACCGCCGTCTAGGAAAATTTTCGTCCATAAATTGTACTCAAAACCGAAAGCTGTATGAAACCCAAAGTATAAAGCTCCAAATTATTGCCCGAGGCACGCAACGTATATCGAAAAGACAGGTTACTTGCTATAGGACGGATAGAGTTCATTCTAGTCAACAGAAATGTTGTTTTTGCCTGTCGAGGTCAAAATTGAGTCTAACTGTGAAGTTATCTGAACACAAGTGACCGACCGAGGTGTACTCTGGATAATCATCGGATGTTTTTACCGGCCACCCGATTCCGCCATAACAGAATCATTCAAAGAAAGTCCATGCTCTGTAGTGCGGAAGTACCACGACCGTGTAATATTAGCTGGGGGCGACTTTAACCTACCGAGTATAGACTGGAACATCTATGGATTCATTGCAGGTGCTACGGACATACAATCCTGTGAGATAGTTCTGAAAACATTTTCCGAAAGGTGTCTTGAGAAGCTAGTTCGACAACCCTCACGCAATGGAAATACTTTAGATGTTGTAGCTATTAACAGGCCTGATCTTATCGACAGTGTCATTATAGGGACACAGATTAGTGATCATGATCTCATCATAGCGTCAATGGTTACTAAAGTTAATAAATCCTTCAAGAAGCCTAGGAGACCTCACACGCTGGAGACAGCAGATAAATAGTTGTTAGCATCCTAGTTAGACAATGAGTGGCTATGATTTAGTTCGGATGTGACGGACATAGAGAAATTAGGGCAAAATTTAAACTGATTGTGAATCGCGCTCTTCATCTGCATCTACATGTACAGTCGTGCTCAAAAGTATCCGAACGACCTGAATTGCATTTCGCCTTATTCGCATGCATCCCGTTTAACGCAACTCTCTAGCAGGTCCTCTAATCGCTCGTCGGTACAGTCGTTTGGCTATTGAGCATGGTTCCAACAAGTCACCACTAGAAAACACTGCTCTGTATCACAATAACTCAAGATGTAAAGTAACACCACGAAATTACAAACATCAAGGAACACCTTATCACAGATAAGACTGTCCTTAAGGCTTTTAAGCTCACATTTATTAGAATAAATGACATACCTGAAATGTTAACACACTCATTATTACGTCAGGTAGGTAATGCATGTAGTAAGTTCGTCGTATTCATGATTTCCTCTTCAAAGTAACATACCGTACTTATTATTTAACACAAAATGACATTAACAATTTAAGTTACCCACGAGCAGCTAGTTGAGAATATGTATGAACTTCAAATGACACGACGAACCGTCTCGTTCTGCATATGGATTCAAACCCAGGTCATGCTGACTAAGCAAAGATTTCGTGATTGACAGAAACTAACAGTCATTCCTGACGAGGCATACAGGGAGTGAATCATTGGTTGAAAACGAGTTTAACACCAATGGGTACAGTACTGCTAAATATTCAAAATGATTATCTGAGTTCATCCAGAAACTGAGGCGTATTTATAATATTGAAGCTAGACAGTGTATGCTTGTCTTCCTTGAGCGGGCATTGGAAGGCATTTACACACACGTATACAAAACTATGAATACTTCGAACGCTATAGTTAACGTTGCTCTCACAAACTAATTCTGTTTCTTTAATTCTTCTGGATGTTCAGCGTGCAATATGTGTTGTAGGTACAGTCTTAGACAAAAAAACTGACCGTCACGTAAGGTGGACAATACAGTCGTGCTCCCCTCAGAATTCTATGTCCGGCAATACGCTCGATCTGGCAAAACTGTAGATTGCGGCACTTCCCAGAGGAAGTCCTGACTGCAGTCTGAGTACATCATTCTTGACTACGACCGTAGTCTTGAGGTAAAACGCGAGACTAGCTAATACGACGTCTGGCAACCAAAAGTACACGTCGACAAAACTTTTATCGCCCCTTTCCTCTCGGTGCTGAAGCTATGAGTGTAATTCAAAGGAATCTACAATATATTTCGCTTTCTGCCACACTGGTAATAACAATTTGATTCAACAATATATCTTCGCCGACCATCTGCCTCTGAACACCGCATGCGTCTGAGTTCTCTGGGACCCGTCTGCTGCCTACCGGCGGGGGCTGGGGCACTGCGCTGCCTCGACTTCTGCCGACAACGTCTGCTCCACGCCTCACTCTCAATGCTGTAGTATGCTTTAACGTTGTTGAGCGGAGACCCATAAAATCTGTCTACGGTTTGTGTTTCACACTCGATAGCAACAGAGGCACAAAACCGTTTTTATTTGATGAGTATTTTATTACACTAGTATGCAATACATGAATGTGGCACAGAATTAATTTCATTGTTTCTGATCCAGTGTGCTGAAATTAAAACATCACATCCTGTTCTTTTTCCTTTCACAGGAGGTTCTTCAGATAATTTATTTTTGTCATGGATTCATATGTGTTAGTCAATGCACAGAGAGTAAACGCAGAAATAGATGCGAAACATTGTGTCAATACCTTTCAGAACCTGCTCTATAGCTACTCAGGCAAACTGCTTGTTTTGAAGTCTATACATTAATTAATGGAGAAGTGAAAGCTGTTCAAAAGTTATATTTAAAGTATTCAGTTGTATTTAAGGCGACAAAATTGCCCATATTTGAAGATACCCAGAGAAAAAGTAAGTTGCTAGAGCCGCTGTTAGCAAATGTCTGCAGAGAGTTCCTAATTACTACTGTGGAAATTTAGCATAGAGGCCCTATAGTAATCAAGAGGTTCATTTCCTTCATACTTATCACCCTGGTATGTGATTATTATGTGAAGAACAATATTGAAATTTGTATCGTTGACGGTCGATTCCAATTTCTTCAGAGACGCTTGTATTGTGAAGCAGCTTGGCAGTCAGAAAGCCGACATGTATGACCATTAACAAAATCAGGTAAAACGAACAGTGAGGTTGTCAGTATAAGCACATTACTGTTGTCAGTATGATGTCGCACTGCCCAGGGCCCGTTTAGGTCAGGCATATTGTATACAGAAGTGGAAGAGAGAGCACCCCTAAATTCTACAATCCGTATGCATTACATACACACAAAAATTACTGTTACAGTGTACTTATGGAGCCCAATGAGTGAATTGCGTATTTTCCGGTGAGAAAGAGCACTGGGAAACAGTCTTCGCTCCATTAGGGTACTTAAACTGGTGTCACTCTGAGCTAGAATTTATGGTCAGTGACTAAGTGTGACGACAATGAGTCGGATGCAGGTTTTGCAACTGTGAAATACTTTCCTACATTATAGAACCGAATATTCAATTTGAACTAATATTGCGAAAACTTTGAACTTGGATAGTTTAGAATGAAAATCTTTCTGTTCATTGCAAAGGAAAACAATTGATTTTCTAAAACATTCTCTGTCATATACAACTTGAAACAGGTCACGACGACCAAATCATATGGGGGACCTGATAGCGACGTATATCGGAAGGCAGTAAGATCCCTTGGCTTTTGGTTTGGTAGTATTCGACAGCCATTTCTAGGCGCAAGTAAATGAAGAAAGGCAACGCGTTTTTGTTATCAAGTAACGTCTTCATCAATTACTTTAGTTTTAATGAAATCTACGAGTAATTGCTGATGTTTGATATTAACATGAAAAGGAACCTGTTCTTGGGCAACTACTTCTATAATGACCAAAAGGCATTAAATTATCGTCAAGTACATGTGTTACAGTAGCGGTATGAAGAAAATGATAGTAATAATTACGGTAATAATCGAATTATCCGGTAACTTCACACTTCACAGTGAATTTTCTCGAACTAAGAAATTTGCTGAATTAGTGAATATTTCAAAATGGCTTTACATCGAGGCTATGCTGCCTAGAAGAGTCTTCACATCCTGCAGACATGAGGACAACATAATCTCCGCGTCAGAAGCTTGCTTCTACTTAACAATTTAATAGACTCGTATTTTTCCACCGTGAATAATTTTGTAAGCTAAGCACATCATCTATTACAACACACTCATGGGGCTGGGAAATGTGGCCACAACGGTCTGCTGGAACGAACTATCATATGTGCAATGCGTGGGTTCAGGAATTTACTTTTAAGAAGCACAAATAGATTTTCTTTACCTCTGGTAACCTCAATAGAAGGACGTTATAATCCAGAATCCGCATAAAACATCACGTTCCTTCATTACCAACTGGGCAGAGCCGGTTTACGTTGGGAAATGGCATAGGCGGAAGTCATGGTAAAAAGAAATACTGTCGCCAGTAAACTTACTTACATTAGAAAATATTATTTTAATTGATGAACCAATAGCTATTTAAAGGAACAGGGCTCTTATTTTGCTTGTGCTTGATTGAACTAGAGACGTTGAAAAATTTGGTGCTGGACTGTGATTCGCATTCGTATCTCCTCTTTCGAGGATCTGAATCTCTCGGACAGTATAGTTCAATCATTTCGTTCATTTTCCCAAGACTAATCTTCTCTATGTCTCCTCCAAAGGTAAGTATGTGGGTCCGAATCCTCATCCAGTACAAAAATATTCATAACTTCATTTCAAGCCCTATCAAGTGCACACTGGATTGCTAGTGAAAATTAACGTGCATTTCTAATGTCTGTTCATGTGTTGCCAACAATCGCAATATGTATCGTTATTTCTGGTCAAACACACACACATCTTACTGTTGGTGAGTAAGGCTCTGAGCACTATGGGACTTAACATCTTAGGTCATCAGGCCCCTAGAACTTAGAACTACTTAAACCTAACTAACCTAAGGACATCACACACATCCATGCCCGAGGCAGGATTCGAACCTGCGACCGGAGCGGTCGCGCGGTTCCAGACTGACGCGCCTAGAACTGGTGAGTAAGCAATTGATACTTAAGCTATATTCCTGGATGATAAAGAAGGATGGTAGGTGTGCGGTTCGATTGCCGCTCAGGCACAAAAATTTGTGTCCTTATTTTAGATTCAAACACCTAGCAGTCGGTAAAAAAAACCGATATGCAACATTTGATTTTACTTAATTGACAATCCGATTACATGTTGGGTTCGTATCTCCGTCACAGAACTTCACATCATGGGCTTCATCTTTTAATGCATGCACACTTTGTGACTTCTGAATGGAGGTGTATCAGACATCTTTCATGGTTAGTTAACAGGGACGAAAGGGTCTTGTTAGGAGTCCCAGTTTATTACAAAAACTGTCGTCTTTTATTTTCAACGCTTCCCGCACCCGGGTTCCCGGGTTCGATTCCCGGCGGGGTCAGGGATTTTCTCTGCCTCGTGATGACTGGGTGTTGTGTGATGTCCTTAGGTTAGTTAGGTTTAAGTAGTTCTAAGTTCTAGGGGACTGATGACCATAGATGTTAAGTCCCATAGTGCTCAGAGCCATTTTTTTATTTTCAAGTTTAGATTTAGTTACTGATATTGGCGAAAATTTCGGTAATTCATGACTAGTCAGCAACATTTCGTAATGATGTGGAACGTGTCATTTTAATGAAAGATTTCTTCACATATCATGATTCAATTTCTTTTCAACAATTTTTTGCTCTCTCCCACATTCTTTTTTATTTTTATCTCTCTCTCTCTCTCTCTCTCTCTCTCTCTCTTGCTCTTCCCTCTCTTACACACACACACACACACACACACACACACACACACACACATTCTTTTTTTATTTTTATTTGTTTGTTGTGCTCGACTATCGGCGAGTCACGAAAACGTCCGTGAATGAGTTTCTTAGTTTTGAGTACACTTACGAAAGAAATATAAAAACAACTATGAGAGTTACTGATTTATGATGCTTAGTTTGCAGTCAGTTCTGAGTATTATTAGTAACTACGCTCCAGTCCCCAAACCTAGTTACAGGAATGCGAATCAGACGCATTACGTATTCCAGACCGTGGCAGCCGCGTCTTTGAGACACCAGCTATGGACACTTCCCAGCCCGCTGTAGGATCACATCGGTCCGTCTTCTTCCTGCTGGTACTGTAACTGAGATTTGGCAACAAGGCAACGTATGTATGGCAACACTGTGATTGACGAGTTACTTCCTGGTGTGCACGGAATTAAACCTCAAAGTTCACATGATTTTTCCTGTCATTTCCATTGAATGATCTGAGTTATTATCGCTTGAGGTGTAACAAAGGACTGTATATTTACGGTTTTCAGCCCAGGAAAGTCGTTGCACGTGGAAATCGCAACTAATCTCGTCCTTTAAATAGCGGTTTACGAGTTCTACCCACTATAGGCCTCGTAAGAGGAAGCCAAAACATACATCTTCGCTAGCTCTTTGGTAACGTGCTGACCTGTGAAAAAGCATCTGTTATGGTTTGTGGTGTCACCGCCAGACACCACACTTGCTAGGTGGTAGCCTTTAAATCGGCCGCGGTCCGTTAGTATACGTCGGACCCGCGTGTCGCCACTATCAGTGATTGCAGACCGAGCGCCGCCACACGGCAGGTCTAGTCTAGAGAGACTCCCTAGCACTCGCCCAGTTGTACAGCCGACTTTGCTAGCGATGGTTCACTGTCTACATACGCTCTCATTTGCAGAGACGACAGTTTAGCATAGCCTTCAGCTACGTCATTTGCTACGAACTAGCAAGGCACCATATTCAGTTACTATAAGTACTATCTTCCAGAATGTATTCTGAACAGATGATATTGTCAATCATGTACCGTCAAGAGCGACGTTCATCATTAATGGATTAAAGTTAAGTATCAAACTAATTATATCCGCTTTCTGAATTCTCATTCCTTGTCATGTTCCAGACCTCACGCCAGTATAGTTCTTCCCTCCTCACGCCAGCCTGCGTGAGCTAAAACGCGTTCATTTCGGCCTCCACTCGTAACACGGTGTTGGCTCTTCTGCTAAAACAAAATGGTTCGCGGTTCCAGTCTCGTTGACTGTAACGTTTATATCCCTTCTGTGAAAGAGCTGCAAGCAGTCAGATCAAATACAGATAAGAAATACGCAAAAAAATACTTTCGGATGATAGTGCAATGGTGAAAAACTTACGATGCTGCACAACAGGTAATGCCTCTTTCCGCAGCTGGCAAGATAATTTTGGGTTTCTAGGAATACATAACTTTATTTATGAAATGCCACATTTGCATACCTCTTGAGTATAACACAGCATACAAATTAAACACACACCCAATCGAATAGAGGCACGCTTGGGTACAGATACTCAGTTTTATTAAAACAGACTTCCGTCATAAGGTTATCGTGGGTAGTTTTATTTCATTTCTTATAATACAGTGCACAATTTTCGTAAGGATTATTTAGTGTTGTTAAAACAATAGTAAACATGAGAGAGAAATTAATCATCAACGATATATGCGAATTCTCTGATTTTATCTGTAACAGTCTGACAATGCACATGCAGTTTATTGATTACATGCGTGTAGAAAACTTGTTCTGAGTTAAAGTTGTAGTACAAGGTTTGAAGAAGAATGAAATGCCACTACCACACGGCAGCTAATGTAGAAAATACTTTTGTGACGAATTTGGCACGATGGCTCTTCCCTAATATAAAACAAAAGTTTCGAGATGCATCTGCTGCCTGGCCGTCTGTTAAACCTGAAAAAGAACAAAATATCGCAGAAGTTAGCCCTTTTTCCACATGCAACTACACTCCTGGAAATTGAAATAAGAACACCGTGAATTCATTGTCCCAGGAAGGGGAAACTTTATTGACACATTCCTGGGGTCAGATACATCACATGATCACACTGACAGAACCACAGGCCCATAGACACAGGCAACAGAGCATGCACAATGTCGGCACTAGCACAGTGTATATCCACCTTTCGCAGCAATGCAGGCTGCTATTCTCCCATGGAGACGATCATAGAGATGCTGGATGTAGTCCTGTGGAACGGCTTGCCATGCCATTTCCACCTGGCGCCTCAGTTGGACCAGCGTTCGTGCTGGACGTGCAGACCGCGTGAGACGACGCTTCATCCAGTCCCAAACATGCTCAATGGGGGACAGATCCGGAGATCTTGCTGGCCAGGGTAGTTGACTTACACCTTCTAGAGCACGTTGGGTGGCACGGGATACATGCGGACGTGCATTGTCCTGTTGGAACAGCAAGTTCCCTTGCCGGTCTAGGAATGGTAGAACGATGGGTTCGATGACGGTTTGGATGTACCGTGCACTATTCAGTGTCCCCTCGACGATCACCAGTGGTGTACGGCCAGTGTAGGAGATCGCTCCCCACACCATGATGCCGGGTGTTGGCCCTGTGTGCCTCGGTCGTATGCAGTCCTGATTGTGGCGCTCACCTGCACGGCGCCAAACACGCATACGACCATAATTGGCACCAAGGCAGAAGCGACTCTCATCGCTGAAGACGACACGTCTCCATTCGTCCCTCCATTCACGCCTGTCGCGACACCACTGGAGGCGGGCTGCACGATGTTGGGGCGTGAGCGGAAGACGGCCTAACGGTGTGCGGGACCGTAGCCCAGCTTCATGGAGACGGTTGCGAATGGTCCTCGCCGATACCCCAGGAGCAACAGTGTCCCTAATTTGCTGGGAAGTGGCGGTGCGGTCCCCTACGGCACTGCGTAGGATCCTACGGTCTTGGCGTGCATCCGTGCGTCGCTGCGGTCCGGTCCCAGGTCGACGGGCACGTGCACCTTCCGCCGACCACTGGCGACAACATCGATGTACTGTGGAGACCTCACGCCCCACGTGTTGAGCAATTCGGCGGTACGTCCACCCGACCTCCCGCATGCCCACTATACGCCCTCGCTCAAAGTCCGTCAACTGCACATACGGTTCACGTCCACGCTGTCGCGGCATGTTACCAGTGTTAAAGACTGCGATGGAGCTCCGTATGCCACGGCAAACTGGCTGACACTGACGGCGGCGGTGCACAAATGCTGCGCAGCTAGCGCCATTCGACGGCCAACACCGCGGTTCCTGGTGTGTCCGCTGTGCCGTGCGTGTGATCATTGCTTGTACAGCCCTCTCGCAGTGTCCGGAGCAAGTATGGTGGGTCTGACACACCGGTGTCAATGTGTTCTTTTTTCCATTTCCAGGAGTGTATTTTGGGTTGAGAAGTGAAGGGAATTATGTTCAAAGTTCCATTAGATTGATAACTTCAGCAGACAGCAGAATTGCGTTTTAAAAAATGTCGCAGGGAATGTACTCGATCTCGCGACATCTTATCTACAGTGTTCGATGCTTACTGCTACCACACGTAGCTACAGCAGCTCCAGAAGTCAACAACAATTCCTCCTGAACTTCCGCATTGCACAGTGCTGTGAGATAATGCATACGGCCGGATCTAGAATTCTGAGAGACAAACAGTTACAGCTTTTCTTATGCACTGCACGACTTTTTCAACAAACAGGTAGCGCAATAGTGTAGCTCAAGTGAATAGGAATTCTTCCTATTTAAATTTCTGCATCCTACACTGTTGGCAGTTCTGTGTAGATGGCAGTTACGTGATTTTATTTCGGTGATTACAAAATAGAGTCGAATGTATGCACTGGGTAGCCGAGGCAGCTAGTTCATGGCGATTTGGTCAACCAAGTAAATGAATGTACTGAACATGCTGCAAACCACTATAGGGAGCCTATGTGTCAGAATTCTCATCCAATTTGGCGCAATGGCGTTACCATAGCAAAATGAGTCACAGAGAAGAGGATTTGGTAGTCTGTTGGATTGATGATAGGTTCATATACTTATGGTCTGGGTTCGCTTCCAACTGCTGCCGATGATTTTTGATAGATTCTATTCTCTTCTGGCTACGCCAAGTGAAGAAGGTATAATGGCATTGTGGTCTGAAACTCACATTAAACATGATATTCCTTCTCTACCAAGTAGACATTAGGTTGAACCACGATAAAGTCAGGAGTGGCGACATGTAGAAACTCTATCACCAGTAACCTTTCTTATACTAGTTATTTATTTCTAGTGACGAAACAAACGCTATGTAGGGTCACAGGACACTTATTCCATCTTTTATTTCAGTTTCTGTATGTCGATAAAATTGGTTCAAAATGGCTCTGAGCACTATGGGACTTAACATCTAAGGTCATCAGTCCCCTAGAACTTAGAACTACTTAAACCTAACTAACCTAAGGACATCACACACATCCATGCCCGAGGCAGGATTCGAACCTGCGACCGTAGCGGTCACGCGGTTCCAAACTGAAGCGCTTAGAACCGTACGGCCAAACCGGCCGGCATAAAATTGGTTCTGAAGTGGGAATGGAACTCAGACCGCCCTTAATGCGGAATTTGATCCCTTCGTGACAATACAGCTCGACTACAATTTGGTGATTTGGTGTTTGTTCAAAACTGCAGATTCCTAAACATCTCCACATATTGCGCGTGAATGGGTTCGAATCCTGGCCCGGCACTAAAGTTTTCATTATATATTATCAAGCTCTAGCACGAGAACACCTATCTGGTGGTGGATAATAATTTTGATTTTTAATGTATTTTCTTCATTCGTTGTCAACACTAACGATATCTGACGTTTTTGACTTCCAGTGAGCCAGAGAACTATTTGCGAGATCACTGTAAGTTCAAGGATGTTATTCCGAGCGGAAAAATTCGGTAGCTCACTTCTCTTTGTGTACAGTCAACAACGATATGTGTGGGGTTCGATTCCCAGTCAGCACTGAACTCTTCGGCATATTATTTCAAGTTCAAACATGCTCTCATGTCGCTGCTGGTGTAACAAACCCATATTTAACGTTCGTTTTCTTTAGAATATAGCAGCGATAGGTGCCGGGTTGGAGTCCTGGGAAGGAAAAAATTAATTTCAGTTAAAACATCTAGTTACTGCCGAGAAAATCCGATATGTCACAGTTGATTGTGCTTCGATAACAATCCGATTAGGTTATGTGTTCGAATCCCTGTTCAACACAAAGCTTTACCTCACGGCATTTCAAGTAAGTTACTTGTGAAAAAGCAATATTTAACATCTCTTGTAGTTCGTTAACAGGGACAATAGATGCTGGGTAGGAATTCTCGTCCGTTAAATATATTTACGTTACGTAATTTAAAGTTGATATTTCCTAACTGATACTGTCTAAAATCGAGGTATATCACTCTCTGTATGCCTAGCCAGGAATGACTGTTGGTTTCCGTCAGTCGCGAAATCTTTGCTTAGTCTGAATGACTTGGGTTTGAATCCATATACAGAACGAGACGGTTCGTCGTGTCATTTGAAGTTCATACATATTCTCAACTAGCTGCTCGTGGGTAACTTAAATTTTTAATGTCATTTTGTGTTAAACGATAACTACGGTGTGTTACTTTGAAGAGGAAATCATGAATATGACGAACTTACTACGTGCATTACCTATCTGACGTAATAATGAGAGTGGTAACATTTCAGGTATGTCATTTATTGTAATAAATGTGAGCTTAAACGCCTTAAGGACAGTCTTATCTGTGATAAGGTGTTTCTTGATATTTGTAGTATCGTGGTATTACTTTGCATCTTGAGTTATTGCGATACAGAGCAGTGTTTTATAGTGGTGACTTGTTGGAACCATGTTCAATAGTCAAACGACTGTACCGAGGAGCGATTAGAGGACCTGCTAGACAGCTGTGTTATGCGGGTTGCATGCGAATCAGGCGAAATGCAATTCAGGTCGTTCGGATACTTTTGAGCAGGATTGTACATATCCTCGGTGTAGCGAAGCAGCTTATATCACTTAATAAAGGCAAGGCCTCCGGTCCATATTGTAATATGGTTCCTTTCAGAGTATGCTAATACAATACCTCCACACTTACAACTCATATGCCGGGTGATCAAAAAGTCAGTATAAATTTGAAAACTAAATAATGTAGACAGAGAGGTAAAAATTGACACACATGCTTGGAATGACATGGGGTTTTATTAGAACAAAAAAAAGTTCACAAAATGTCCGACACATGTCCGTCGTTTGGTGATGATCGTGTGCTCAGCCGCCACTTTCGTCATGCTTGGCCTCCCAGGTCCCCAGACCTCAGTCCGTGCGATTATTGGTTTTGGGGTTACCTGAAGTCGCAAGTGTATCGTGATCGACCGACATCTCTGGGGATGCTGAAAGACAACATCCGACGTCAGTGCCTCACCATAACTCCGGACATGCTTTACAGTGCTGTTCACAACATTATTCCTCGACTACAGCTGTTGTTGAGTAATGATGGTGGACATATTGAGCATTTTCTGTAAAGAACATCATCTCTGCTTTGTCTTACTTTGTTATGCTAATTATTGCTGTTCTGATCAGATGAAGCGCCATCTCTTGGAGATTTTTTGAACTTTTGTACTTTTTTTTATTCTAATAAAACCCCATGTCATTCCAAGCATGTGTGTCAATTAGTACCTCTCTATCTACATTATTCCGTGATTTATTCAGTTTTCAAATTTATACTGACTTTTTGATCACCCGGTACAATCAAATGGTTCAAATGGCTCTGAGCACTATGGGACTTAACATCTGTGGTCATCAGTCCCCTAGAACTTAGAACTACTTAAACCTAACTAACCAAAGGATATCACACACATCCATGCCCGAGGGAGGATTCGAACCTGCCACCATAGAGGTCTCGCGGTTCCAGACTGAAGCGCTTGGAACCGCACGGCCACATCGACCGGCCCGGTACAATCGCTCGCTCGTTTCTCAGAAGTGGCAACCTGCAAAAGTCACATGAGTACCCAAGAAAAGAACAGATCTAATGCGCTAAACTACCGACCCATATCGCTAACGTCAGTTTGCAGTAGGATTATGGAACATATACTGTGCTCGAACATTATCAGTTATCTCGAAGAAAACGATTTATTCACAAATAGCCACCATAGAAACGATCGTTCTTGTCGAACTCAACTAGCTGTTTAACCTCACGAAGTAATGAGTGCTCTCTTCAGGGGATGTCAAATTGATTCCATAATTTTAGATTTCGAGAAGACTTTTGACACCGTTCCTCATAAGCAACATCGAATCAAATTGCGTGTCTGTGGTGTAACGTCTCAGTTGTGCTAGTGGGTTCGCGCTTTCCTGTCAGAGAGGTCACAGTTCGTAGTAATTGACGGAAGGTCTTCGGAAGCAATGTCTAGCGTTCACCAAGGAAGAGTTGTAAGCCTTCTGCTGTTCCTAATCTACATAAACGATTTGGGAGACAATGTGAGTAGCCCTCTTAGATTGTTTGTAAATGATGCTGTCATTTACCGTCTTGTACAGTCATCAGATGATGAAAACCAATTGCAATATGATTTACACGATATTTGCATGGTGCGAAAAGTAGCTATTGACTCTAAATGATGAAAAAGAGTGTAGTCATACACAGGATTACGAAAAGGAATCCTCTGAATTTGTTACACAGTAAATCACGCAGATCTAAAGGCTGCACATTCTGCTAAATACGTAGGGACTGAAAGTACGAATAAGTTCAGTTGAAACGATTTCACAGAGATAATGTAGTGGGAAAAGCAAACCAAACACTGCGATTTATTGGCACAACACTTAGTAAATGCTACTACCTACGCTATGCTTATCCATCTTCTTCTGGATTACTGCAGCACGAAATAGGTACTGAAAACGTTCAATGAAGGGCAGCTCATTTTGTATTGTCGTGAAATAGGGGAGAGAGTGACATGGATATGAGGCGTGAGCTGTGGTAGCTATCATTAAAACAGACGCGTTTTTCGTTGCGGCAAGGCCTTCTCATGAAATTTCAATCACCAACTTTCTCGTCAGTGTGTGAAAATATTGTTTTAGTGCCCACCCGCAAAGGGAGAAATGATCATCGTAATAAAATAAATCAGAGCTCTCCCGAAAAGATATAAGTTTTCGTTTTTGTCGCGTGCTATTCTAGAGTGGAACGGTATAAAAATAACTTGAAGGCGATTCGATGAATCCTATGCGGGGCACTTAATTGTGAATTGCAGAGTAATCATGTAGTTGTAGATGCAGATTAGTAGGAAAGACAATCCTGTAATGTTCGAATACAGTATTAGTGGTGTTCTGATTGGCACAGTCACGTCGATTGTCTACGCGTAACGCTGCAAAGCGATACGAAGTGGGACGAGCACTTAAGGTCGGTAGTAGGAAGGCAAGTGGTCGACTTCGGTTGATTGGGAGAATTTTAAGAAACTGTAGCCCATCTATCCCTGGAGGGAAGACGCCGTTCTTTTCTCGAAACACTGTCGAGAATAGCTAGAGAACTGGTGTTTGTGGTTGACTGCAGAACGATTCTACTGCCGCTAACATACATTTCGCAAGGACCACGAAGACAAGAGAAATTAGAGTTCGTACGGAGGCATATATTCCCTCCTCATTTCCTAGCTACATTTGCGAGTGCGAGTGCTAGTTGTGGTACATGCATCGTATGAAGGAAGGAAGGATCTGGGTTTAACGTCCCGTCGACACCGAGGCCATTAGAGACGGAGAATAAGCTCCTTGGTATTTGTCAGGTTTTTCACGCGTTGTTTGTATTGTATTCGTGATGATGGACATGACATCCGAATGGAATGAAACTTCAATAGTTTAAAACCGACTAAGCGTTAACATCTCCACAAAGTTTCAAAAACACCGGCCTGGTGCGTCACGGTATAATACTTCCCATTTCTGTCGGTGTATATTAACGTAGGTAGAATTTAATTGTTCCAATAACAGATAAAAATCACACCGCGGTGATGCTGCTGTATCATACAACGTAATATTGCGTAACAAATGCTTCATCAGTGCTTCGAATTCCACTTCCTAATATAATCTGTTATTTGCTTTCTATACTTTGTCCAGTCGGGTACAACATCACCAAGTACGTATTGCTAGTTCGTACTCATCGTATACGCAGGTTAAGTTAGCGACGCGAGGCACACAACATAATAGTGAGCAGTAAATGCTTTATTAAGGACTCACCGTCAATTTCCGAACGCATTCTGAAACTATCATTTGTTGCCTTTCCCACCCAGCAACCGTTGCCAAATAACTCCGTTCTGTCCGCATTGAGTGTAGCTAGCCACGGTAGCTGCTGGCACGGGGATACCCGACGCCGGGCTTCACGCCGCCTGCCCACACACAAGGTAGGCCGCCCCAGACAACTTCGGTGCCAAACAAACCACAGCTCTTGTTAGCGTGCGAACATTGATAGGGAGAATACCATCGTGCTGATATGCAACGCACTCACTGTCAGATGCGGGTGTGTAAGCACCGACATGTAGCCAAGAGATAAGTGTGGCATTTATGTCTCGCCCTCGTCTATGCGGTAAATGCAGAAACGTGAACTATGGCGTCGTGATTACCAAATGTGCCTAGACAGGACTAACGTTCTATTATTCTTTTCTTGGCTACCGAAGGACAAACACTGGCAGACGTGCATCGGAGAATGAAGAATGTGTATAGGGCAGTATGTCTGTCGCAAACCATCGTCGTGGAATGGTGCGCCAAGTTCCGTGGTCGTCGCGATTCGACACAAGGCTCGAATTTCGTAACGCAGCAGTTACGCCAACTCGAGAGAGACAGTCGAGCACCCTCTCTATAGTCCTGATCTCTTCCCGTGCAATTATCTCGCCGTCGGTCTCTTAAAAAAGGCCTTGAAGGGTCGACGATTCATATCGGACGTGGATGTGCAGCAAGCAGCTACGGGCTTCTTCACACGACAGGACACGATGTTTCATAAGACGGGTACCTTCAGTCCGGTGGATCAGTGAGAAGATTGCCTCAAAGCTCAACGCCATTTTGCCTGACTGGCATACTGATTCTGGACCGGACGGCCTTCAAGCGGAAGCTTTTCGAATGCCCTTTAAACAAATGATTTATTAAGCGTTCCTAATACTTTCAGCTACATGCGTTCCTTTTGATGTATTTCGGTTTGCAGCTATCTCCGTATGCTTTCGAGTTTTGCCTGGGCCAAGTAGGAAAATCCCGTTCTCTTACAACCACCTGTGCATAACCTATAAGTAGTATCCATATACACTCTTTGTGTGTTGTTCAGTAAGTCTATAGGTTTAATAAAGAATCTATTTTACATTACCGGCGATTAAAATTGCTACACCACGAAGATAACGTGCTACAGACGCGAAATTTAACCGACAGCAAGAAGATGCAGTGATATGCATATTCAGATCATTCACACAAGGTAGGCGCCGGTGGCGACACCTACAACGTGCTGACATGAGGAAAGTTTCCAACCGATTTCTCATACATAAACAGCAGTTACCGGCGTTGCCTGGTGAAACGTCGTTGTGATGCCTCGAGTAACGAGGAGAAATGCGTACCATCACGTTTCCGACTTTGATAAAGGTCGGATTGTAGCATATCGCGATCGCGGTTTATCGTATCGCGACATTGCTGCTCGCGTTGTTCGAGATCCAATGACTGTGAGCGGAATATGGAATCGGCGGGTTCAGGAGGGTAATACGGAACGCCGTGCTGGATCCCAACGACCTCGTATCACTAGCTGTCGAGGTGACAGGCAACTTATCCGTATGGTTGTAACGGATCGTGCAGCCACGTCTCGATCCCTGAGTCAACAGATGGGGACGTTTGCAAGACAACAACCATCTGCACGAACTGTTCGATGACGTTTGCAGCAGCTTGGACTATCAGCTCGGAGACCGTGGCTGCGGTTACCCCTAACGCTTCATCACAGACAGGAGCGCCTGAGATGGTGTACTCAATGACAAACCTGGGTGCACGAATGGCAAAACATCATTTTTTCGGATGAATCCAGGTTATGTTTACAGCATCATGATGGTCGCATTCGTGTTTGGCGACATCGCGGTGAACGCACATTGGAAGCGTGTATTCGTCATCGCCATACTGGCGTATCACCCGGCGTGATGGTATGGGGTGCCACTGGTTACACGTCTCGGTCACCTCTTTTTCGCATTGACGGCACTTTGATCAGTGGACGTTACATTTCAGATGTGTTACGACCCGTGGCTGTACCCTTCATTCGATCCCTGCCAAACCCTACATTTCAGCAGGATAATGCACTACCGCATGTTGCAGGTCCTCCTGTACGAGCCTTTCTGGATACAGAAAATGTTCGACTGCTGCCCTGGCCAGCACATTCTCCAGATCTCTCACCATCTGAAAACGTCTGGCCAATGGTGTCCGAGCAACTGGCTCGTCACAATACGCCAGTCACTACTCTTGATGAACTGTGGTATCGTGTTGAAGCTGCATGGGCAGCTGTAACTGTACACGCCATCCAAGCTGTGTTTGATGCAATGCCCAGGCGTTTCAAGGCCGTTATTACGGCCAGAGGTGGTTGTTCTGGGTACTGATTTCTCAGGATCTATGCACCCAAATTGCGTGAAAATGTAATCACATGTCAGTTCTAGTATAATATATTTGTCCAATGAATACCCGTTTATCATCTGCATTTCTTCTTGGTGTAGCAATTTTAATGGCCAGTAGTGTATACACCTTTTGTATTCTGTAGTACGAGTAGCCCTCTAGTTAGTGTGTTGTTCAGTAAGTCTATAGGTTTAATAAAGAATCTATTTTATAGTACTCATCTAAGAAAATTTTAGTATTGGAATTATAAATAATTTCCCGGTTACTGAAAGACTCAAATCATCACATCCCTTTGCATATGAAAATAACATTCAATGATTTCTTTACTTATCTATCGCTTATTAAGACTGAGCCAAAAGGCCTTCTCTTACATCTGTCCAGGAACGACTCATTCAAAATTTAGCACTAAACATCTGCAGTAAACACGTGCGACCACCGGCCACGTTCGACGTCAACGTGCTATTACCACTCACTGACACAGATGGCAGCACTAGCAGTGAAGGGTATATGAAGCATGTTACGGAGAAGCGGACAACAGTGTAGTCGTTGTCTTAATGCGGAAACGGTGCGATTTATCTGACGTCCAAAAGGATATGACGATTGTGTTTCAGGCCAATGGTGGAAACATTTCCAAAATGGCTATGTTTGTAAACTGTTAGGTGCCGCTGTGGCTGAAATATACCGTGCGTGGCAAAATGACTCTATCCTAAAATCGGTGTCGAGGCAATTGTCGTGCACCACGAGGCATAGATGGCAGGGGTGAACGACGGTACGGGCGAACAGACGTGTAGCTACCGAGGGGCGCCTTAACGCCCGATCAGCGAACATGGCTGCGTATGGACCTCCGCGGAGGCGCCTGGAATGCACGGCTGGGGACTGCCGTTCAGCGACGACGAAGGCTGGAATCTGCACGCCAGTGTCGCGACTGGAAGTCCAGTGAGCAGCGACAGGTGGCCTTTTCAAATGAGTCACGCTTCGTGCTCCGTGGGACAGACGGCCATTGGCGCGTGTGGCGTGAAACGTCTGAAAGCAATGCGGTCCAAGCCGGGGGAAGGACCTTTATGGTCTGGGGAATGTTTTCGTGGCATTCCCTAGGTGAGCTCGTCATGTGGAAGACACAAAGGATAAACACAAGTATATATATATCCTTGGGGGCCATATCCACGCCTACATGCAGCTTATTTTCCTCACCACAGTGGCAACTATCAGCAGGACAATACAATACGGACACAGCTCGCAGTGTACGCGGTTCGAAGAGCACTAAGATGAGTTTACCGTACTCCCCTTGGCCACCAAAATCCCCGGATTTAAGAATCTGCGGGACCACATCGATAGGGCTCTAGGCGCCACCGATCCTCAACCGGGAAACCTGGAGCACTGGAGTCGGCTTGTCTCCACAACCCTGTCGGTACTTTCCAGTACCTAATTGACTGCCGTACACAGCGGTCGGCGCCGCAGAAGGTGGTGTTTGGGCTGTCACATTAATGTGACTGGACAGTGAAATAATAAATATTATAATAGTTGGCAACAATAATGATAAATGTAATTAAGAATTATTGTTGTGACTTGGCAAGACAGCCAAGCCACTATGATTGGTAGCCGAAAAGCACGCGTTAAGCTCACGCAGGCTGGCGTGAGGTGTGGAACAGGACAAGGTAATTAATATAGCCAATAATGTATGTTGCTGCTGGAATACTTAACTTTAATCCACAATTGGTGAACATCTCTCTTGACGGTACATGCATCACAAGATAAATAGCAATTGATAAAGGCGCCTTGCTAGGTCGTAGCAAATGACGTAGCTGAAGGCTATGCTAACTATCGTCTCGGCAAATGAGAGCGTAATTTGTCAGTGAACCATCTCTAGCAAAGTCGGCTGTCCAACTGGGGCGAGTGCTAGGAAGTCTCTCTAGACCTGCCGTGTGGCGGCGCTCGGTCTGCAATCACTGATAGTGGCGACACGCGGGTCCGACGTATACTAACGGACCGCGGCCGATTTAAAGGCACCTAGCAAGTGTGGTGTCTGGCGGTGACACCACAATTATAGTGGTTAATTTATCACATTTTTGCCCGTGTTTAGTATTATCAGTAATTGGAGGGACAATGAACGAGGAGAAGATTGAAATGGCAGTGACAATAGCTATGAAAAAAGAACAGAACTTCAGCAGAGGATTCTGAAGACAGGAGGAGGGAAAAGTTGTGGAACAGGGGAGAATGTAGATGACAATGAGCTGTAGAGAAGTATATGGAAGAGATAGGTACTGTGATACGTGGAATGACCCCGTCCATCGGAGAAGCACTGAGACTGATTTTATTCTGGGCATATAAGCGACGTCAACGCTGTAACTATGATGGCAGCTTGAACTAATACCTGTAAATTACTCATGTGCATTTGACCAGTCAGTTGTGAGCAGACAGCGTTAGGTAGCTGACGTGCTACCGTGGTGTTTTAACGGTGTTGTGTCTCAAATCGCAGTGGAGCAACATCTCCAAATAAAGTGTTCAAGATATTTTCCAGAATGTTTGAGGAAGCGAAAAGTATGTAAAGGTTGTAGCATACACCTTGACACCCGAACAAAAACAACGAGGCGTGAAGACCTGCCACGACTTGATCGAAAGGCTAAAAAGTGGACAAATTTGTTCTGGAAAAGATGATAACGAGTAATGAGACTTGGTGTTATCAATAAGACTCTACCAAAAAAGACAAATTACTGAAATTGACATGAAGGGTCAACGCTTTGACGATATAACCAACTTTAGAGCCAATATGATGGGCAAGTTGAACAACATCCCAAAAAACGACATTTCTGACAGTTTCACGTAGTCATATGAACGTTCTGTGCGTTATACTCAAATGGGGGGGGGGGGGCGGAAGGGAGAAGCGCAGCTTTTGTAGTGCACCTGAAACATTAAAACCACCATCTTAATGTTTCTACATTTCTTATTAATCCAGTCTCGAATCTGTTTAGACTGATGAGATACATCAAATTAAATCACAATCATATCTGCAAAGATACTGTGCCCATTCATATAAAGTGAAATTCAACTGAGTGATACCAGATGAAGGTGGGGTCAATATTTTGCGAAGTGCTTGTGAGTACTGTTCACCAAATCCGATTAAAGTAAGAGACCAGAGGAATTCATTTACATCTACATACATACTCCTCAAGCCACCATACGATGCAACCGGGCGAGGTGGCATATTTTCAGAAAGCCTTTCATCCCCTATTTCAGGTCCTTAGGAGGAATTTCAAACAATCCCTTCTTAAACGATGCCTACAGTAAAATATCAACGCCCTCTCCTAATATCAAGCTTTAGATTGGGCGATGAATCTGTCCTGTATTTCCAGAAACAGAAAAACACGTATTTTTTTCCTTTCTAACACAGAAACCAAACAGCAACATTCAAAGATTTAGCTTTAAAAATGTTTCACAATGAAATATTTTCATAAAACATTTCGCCCCCTATTTCACCCCACTTAGGAGTTAAATTTCCAAAAACAGCGAAATGTATATATTTTAATTTCTAACAGAGAAGCCAAATTTGTTTCAGAAATGTTTTCACAATGAAATATTTCCACAAAAGCTTTCATCCCATATTTTACTCCCATAGTAATTGAATTTACAAACGAGAGTGAAAGGTGTTTTTTATTTGTAACTGAAAAGCCAAATTCTAATTTTCATACAATTAGCTTCAAAAATGCTTTCATAATGAAATTTTTTCATAAAACATTTCATCCCCAATTTTACCGCCTTAGAGTTTGAATTTCCAAGAACACTGAAACACATATTTTTTTAATTTCGTAGATGTAACTTTAAAAATACTTTAGTAATTCTTTAATAATGATTTTTTATTAATTCACCCACTAATTCATCCCTATAGAGATTAAATTTCGAAAAATGGCGAACCATGTATTTCTTTTTTTCTTACCAGGAAAAACCAAATACCAATTTTCGTAGGTCTACCTTCAAAATTAAACGACGCCCACAGTATAAGATGAACATCCTCTCCAAATTTCAAGTTTCTATCCTTAGCGGTTTGGCCTGGACGATGTTGAGCCTGTCTTTCACATGTATAGATAAGATCACAACATCGTAAGTAGAACCAAACAGTAACTTCACCTTATGAAACTTGCACTCCAAAAAGTTGTTTCTACCTAACTACAAGCGAATAAGGAAAAAAAAAACTATAATATATTATCATAGTTGTAAATATAGAACGCTGTTATTATATACATAAAACAAATATGTATTACAGGCCATTGAAGATGCTTCATAAATAAAAAGAGGTGAAACAAACATCCTTTCATTTTGTTGGACGGAGCGTGCATCGTGAGCTGGGCTAGCTCGTGCGGCCCAGTCCAGCCCGGTTGGCGCACTGGGCTGCCGAGTTGTTGGTGGCTCACTCACACATCGCAGTGCAGACTGAACTCGCCGACAACTTCCTATCCTACAGAACCAACACCACTTGTAATCATGAGAGGGGCGATCTCTAATGTGCAACCTGGTTCGTAGTGTCACTGACTCGGACAAAATCAAGAAGAAATAGTAATTATTGATCAAAGAAAATTAAGCATTTTCTTCGGTGTTTTTATTATTAAATATTGTCATTCACTGCATGCAGTTCCTCATGAGATGAACGTTGTGGCGATCCAACAAATATTTCATTTTATTTATCATTTCTAAGTGAAGCATTTGCACGTAACAGAATATGCTGTTATTTGGTAAATGTAGTTGTTGAGGGGATCCAAATTAACTGATTGACAAATAAACTAATAATTGTTGCAAAGATATCTTGCTGCGTGTGAGACGTGGTGCCAGTTTGGGTGGCAGAAACAACGAGGAGAACATCTCAGATCTGTGAGACGAAGCTGCTGCTTGGTCCAGTATGGTAGCAGACCAACCTAAAAGTTGTGGAAACGGTATGCTCTCAGCAAAAGAGAAAATAGCAAACCCACAGGGTTTTTATTCGTGTCAGATGAAGAATCTGGTCGACAACCAAAAGAATAGCTACCAACAGAGCTGTATGTGTGGTTTCATCGAATGAAAGGAACTGACGTTCATTATGTTCTATTAATTCGTGTTATTTAATTTGGTCTGGTCTGATGTGGGTATAATCTAGCGAGAGTAATTGGAGTCGCCAATTGGTAAAGCATGAACACTGTAAATAACAGTGGAGAGCAGTAGTAATAGCTAGCATGGTTCAAGGAAAGTCTGGACTGTTGCCACATTTCAGTCCTCCCACCAACCCTTTTATATCATCAGTAACATCATGCAACATCGCCAGATTCTAAGTATGGAATTCTATCCTGGCGGGAAACTGGTTTTCCTGCCCCTAAGACATTACAATTCACATGCCCTAAGTTTAAATGTCCGACGTTTAATCAATTCCCCCTCTCGGCCTTCCTATTTCACAGTCTGAAAGTTTGAAACCTAAGAGCACACTTCTCCTAACTTTAAAATGACCAGAAAATTAAGAATTCAGTTATACTAAGTTTAAAGTGGCGAGAATTTCAAAAATCCACGTACTCTCAGTGTTATATGTTGGGAAACCGGTTGGCAGACCTACAGTAGAACAAGTGGTTAACTTTAAAACTATACAGGGTAGTCCATTGATCGTGACCGGGAAAAATATCTCACTAAATAAGCGTAAAACGAAAAAACTACAAAGAACGAAACTGGTCTAGCTTGAAGGGGGCAACCAGATGGCGCTATGGCTAGCCCTCTAGATGATGCTGCCATAGGTCAAACGGATATCAACTGCGTTTTTTTTTAAATAGGACCCCCAATTTATTATTACATATTCGTGTAATACGTAAAGAAATATGAATGTTTTAGTCGGACCACTTTTTTCGCTTTGTGGTAGATGGCGCTGTAATAGTCACAAACATATGGCGCGCAATTTCAGACGAACAGTTGGTAACAGGTAATTTTTTTAAATTAAAATACAGAACGTAGGTACGTTTGAACATTTTATTTCGGTTGTTCCAATGTGATACATGTACCTTTGTGAACTTACCATTTCTGAGAACGCATGCTGTTACAGCGTGATTACCTGTAACTACCACATTAATGCAATAATTACCAAAATGATATCCGTCAACCTCAATGCGTTTGGCAATACGTGTAGCGACATTCCTCTCAACACCGTGTAGTTCGCCTTCCGTAATGTTCGCACATGTATTGACAATGCACTGACGCAAGTTGTCAGGCGTTGTCGGTGGATCACGATAGCAAATATCATTCAACTTTCCCCACAGAAAGAAATCCGAGGAGGTCAGATGCGGTGAACGTGCGGGCCAAGGTATGGTGCTTCGACGACCAATCCACCTGTCATGAAATATGCTATTCAATACCGCTTCAACCGCACGCGAGCTATGTGCCGGACATCAACCATGTTGGAAGTACATCGCCATTGTGTCATGTAGTGAAACATCTTGTAGTAACATCGGTAGAACATTACATAGGAAATCAGCATACATTGCACCATTTAGATAGCCATCGATAAAATGGGGGCCAATTATCCTTCCTCCCATAATGCAGCACCGTACATTAATCCGCCAAGGTCGCTGATGTTCCACTTGTCGCAGCCATCGTGGATTTTCCGTTGCCCAGTAGTGCGTATTATGCCGGTTTACGTTACCGCTGTTGGTGAATGACGCTTCGTCGCTAAATAGAACGCGTGCAAAAAATCTGTCATCGTCCCGTAATTTCTCTTGTGCCCAGTGGCAGAACTGTACACGACGTTCAAAGTCGTCGCCATGAAATTCCTGGTACATAGAAATATGGTACGGGTGCAATCGATGTTGATGTAGCATTCTCAACACCGAAGTTTTTGAGATTCCCGATTCTCGCGCAGTTTGTCTGCTACTGATGTGCGGATTAGCCGCGACAGCAACTAAAACACCTACTTGGGCATCATCATTTGTTGCAGGTCGTGGTTGACGTTTCACATGTGGCTGAACACTTCCTGTTTCCTTAAATAACGTAACTATCTGGCGAACGGGCCCGTCATTTGGATGATGTCGTCCAGGATACCGAGCAGCATACATAGCACACGCCCGTTGGGCATTTTGATCACAATAGTCATACATCAACACGATATCGACATTTTCCGCAATTGATAAACGGTCCATTTTAACATGGGTAATGTTGTTGTTGTTGTTGTGGTCTTCAGTCCTGAGACTGGTTTGATGCAGCTCTCCATGCTACCCTATCCTGTGCAAGCCTCTTCATCTCCCAGTACCTACTGCAGCCTACATCCTTCTGAATCTGCTTAGTGTATTCATCTCTTGGTCTCCCCCTACGATTTTTACCCTCCACGCTGCCCTCCAGTACTAAATTGGTGATACCTTGATGCCTCAGAACATGTCCTACCAACCGATCCCTTCTTCTACTCCAGTTGTGCCACACACTCCTCTTCTCCCCAATTCTATTCAATAGCTCCTCATTAGTTATGTGATCTACCCATCTAATCTTCAGCATTCTTCTGTAGCACCACATTTCGAAAGCTTCTATTCTCTTCTTGTCTAAACTATTTATCGTCCATGTTTCACTTCCATACATGGCTACACTCCATACAAATACTTTCAGAAACGACGTCCTGACACTTAAATCTATACTCGATGTTAACAAATTTCTCTTCTTCAGAAACGCTTTCCTTGCCGTTGCCAGTTTACATTTTATATCCTCTCTACTTCGACCATCATCAGTTATTTTGCTCCCCAAATAGCAAAACTCCTTTACTACTTTAAGTGTCTCATTTCCTAATCTTTTCCCGCAGCATCATCCGACTTAATTCGACTACATTCCATTATCCTCGTTTTGCTTTTGTTGATGTTCATCTTATACCCTCCTTTGAAGACACTGTCCATTACGTTCAACTGCTCTTCCAAGTCCTTTGCTGTCTCTGACAGAATTACAATATCATCGGCGAACCTCAAAGTTTTTATTTCTTCTCCATGGATTTTAATACCTACTCCGAATTTTTCTTTCGTTTCCTTCAGTGCTTGCTCAATATACAGATTGAATAGCATCGGGGAGAGGCTACGACCCTGTCTCACTCCCTTCCCAACCACTGCTTTCCTTTCATATCCCTCGACTCTTATAACTGCCATCTGGTTTCTGTACAAATTGTAAATAGCGTTTCGCTCCCTGTATTTTACCCCTGCCTCATTCAGAATTTGAAAGAAAGTATTCCAGTCAACATTGAAAAAAGCTTTCTCTAAGTCTATAAATGCTAGAAACGTAGGTTTGCCTTTCCTTAATCTTTCTTTTAAGAGAAGTCGTAAGGTCAGTATTGCCTCACGTGTTCCAACATTTCTACGGAATCCAAACTGATCTTCCCCGAGGTCGGCTTCTACCAGTTTTTCCATTCGTCTGTAAAGAATTCACGTTAGTGTTTTGCAGCTGTGACTTATTAAACTGATAGTTCGGTAATTTTCACATCTGTCAACACCTGCTTTCTTTGGGATTGGAATTATTATATTCTTCTTGAAGTCTGAGGGTATTTCGCCTGTTTCATACATCTTGCTCACGAGATGGTAGAGTTTTGTCAGGACTGGCTCTCCCAAAGCTGGCAGTAGTTCTAATGGAATGTTGTCTACTCCCGGTGCCTTGTTTCGACTTAGGTCTTTCAGTGCTCTGTCAAACTCTTCACGCAGTATCAAATCTCCCATTTCATCTTCATCTACATCCTCTTCCATTTCCATAATATTGTCCTCAAGTACATCGCCCTTGTATAGACCCTCTATATACTCCTTCCACCTT
Source organism: Schistocerca cancellata (assembly GCF_023864275.1). Taxonomy (NCBI): domain Eukaryota; kingdom Metazoa; phylum Arthropoda; class Insecta; order Orthoptera; family Acrididae; genus Schistocerca; species Schistocerca cancellata. The sequence goes on from NC_064629.1 coordinate 18,714,848, forward strand.
TCTGCTTTCCCTTCTTTCCTTAGAACTGGGTTTCCATATGAGCTCTTGATATTCATGCAAGTGGTTCTCTTTTCTCCAAAGGTCTCTTTAATTTTCCTGTAGGCAGTATCTATCTTACCCCTCATGAGATAAGCCTCTACATCCTTACATTTGTCCCCCCGCTTAGCCATTTTGCACTTCCTGTCGATCTCATTTTTGAGACGTTTGTATTCCTTATCTCTTATGTTACCCAAGGATTTCTACTAGTCCTCGTCTTTTTACCTACTTGATCGTCTGCTGCCTTCACTATTTCATTCCTCAAAGTTACCCATTCTTCTTCTACTGTATTTCTTTCCCCCATTCCTGTCAATTGTTCCCTTATGCTCTCCCTGAAACTATGTACAACCTCTGGTTCTTTCAGTTTATCCAGGTCCCATCTCCCTAAGTTCCCACCATTTTGCAGTTTCTTCAGTTTTAATCTACAGGTCATAACCAATAGATTGTGGTCAGAGTCCACATCTGCTCCTGGAAATGTCTTACAATTTAAAATCTGGTTCCTAAATCTCTGTCTTACCATTATATAATCTATCTGAAGCCTTTTAGTATCTCCAGCATTCTTCCATGTATACAACCATCTTTCATGATTCTTGAACCAGTGTTAGCTGTGATTAAGTTATGCTCTGTGAAAAATTCTACCAGGCGGCTTCCTCTTTCATTTCTTAGCCCCAATCCATATTCACCTACTACGTTTCCTTCTCTTCCTTTCCCTACTCTCTAATTCCAGTCACCCATGACTATTAAATTTTCGTCTCCCTTCACTACCTGAATAATTTCTTTTATCTCATCATACATTTCATCAATTTCTTCATCATCTGCAGAGCTAGTTGGCATATAAACTTGTACTACTGTAGTAGGCGTGGGCTTCGTGTCTATCTTGGTCACAATAATGCGTTCACTATGCTGTTGGTAGTAGCTTACCCGCACTCCTATTTTTTATTCATTATTAAACCTACTCCTGCATTAGCCCTATTTGACTTTGTATTTATAACCCTGTATTCGCCTGACCAAAAGTCTTGTTCCTCCTGCCACCGAACTTCACTAATTCCCACTATATCTAACTTTAACTTACCCATTTCCCTTTTCAAATTTTCTAACCTACCTGCCCGATTAAGGGATCTGACATTTCACGCTCCGATCCGTAGAACGCCAGTTTTCTTTCTCCTGATAACGACGTCCTCTTGAGTAGTCCCCGCCCGGATATCCGAATGGGGGACTATTTTACCTCCGGAATATTTTACCCAAGAGGACGCCATCATCATTTAATCGTACAGTAAAGTTGCATGCCCTCGGGAAAAATTACGGCTGTAGTTTCCCCTTGTTTTCAGCCGTTCGCAGTACCAGCACAGCAAGGCCGTTTTGGTTATTGTTACATGGCCAGATCAGTCAATCATCCAGACTGTTGCCCCTGCAACTACTGACAAGGCTGCTGCCCCTCTTCAGGAATCACACGTTTGTCTGGCCTCTCAACAGATACCCCTCCGTTGTGGTTGCATCTACGGTATGGCTATCTATATCGTTGAGGCACTCAAGCCTCCCCACCAACGGCAAGGTCCATGGTTCATGGGGGGGACGGGTAATGTATCACGAAGTAAATACCGTCCGCACTGGCGGAATGTTACGTGATACCACTACTTATACGCTTGTGACTATTACAGGGTCATCTATCACAAAGCGAAAAAAGTGATCCAATTAAAACATTCATATTTCTTTACGTACTAGACGAATATGTAATAAAAATGGGGGTTCCTATTTTAAAAAAAAACGTAGTTGATATCCGTTTGACCTATGGCAACGCCATCTAGCGGGCCAACCATAGCGCCATCTGGTTTCCCCCTTCAAGCTAGATGAGTTTCGTTCTTCGTAGTTTTTTCGTTTGATGCTTATTTCGTGAGATATTTGGCCCGGTCACTATCAATGGACCACCCTGTATATGGACTGAACACATGATTTTCCATCAATGGTACGTTCAGGACATAATATATGTACTGACAAGTACACATCCGTTTCAATAAGCCTGAACAGTTCGTATTCATTCTCCTCAGTGAATCTATAGGGAATTCTTATTTCTCCAATCATCTTTTATCAACCGTAAATAGTGCACGACTTGCATCGGATTAATTATGTGTGTTTCTAATATTCCCATTTATATATTTAGTAGTGCGGAAATTACTAGTCGTACTTACGCTCAAGTTCCCTAAATAGTGCGGTTAACTGAATCAGCTGTTCGTTTATTACAATCAGTACATATAATTGCTGTATTCTCTGCTCCGCACTGTTGGTGTAGTCTTTATGTATTGCATTTATTTTAAATATAGTCCTTTTTTAAACATAAGAACATACACCGGTATACTTGGGAAGGCAGGGGAACCAGATCTGTCATTGTCTATATAATAACAGATCAGGAATTCAGGAAGGCTGTGAGGGACACACGTGCATTCAGCGGATTCTTTCATGACACTGATCATTATTTAATCTGCAGTGAAATTGGGATTGTGAGGCCGAAAGTGCAGGAGGTCAGGTCCATATGTAGGAGGATAAGAGTGGAGAAACTTCAGGATAAGGAAATCAGGCACAAGTACATAACAGCGATCTTAGAAAGGTACCAGTTAGTTGAATGTAGTCAATTACAGTCATTGGAAAAGGAATGGACAAGGTACATGGATACAGTACTAGAAGTGGCTAAACAATGTCTTGGAACAGTAGTGTGTAAAAGTAGGATGAAGCAAACAGCTTGGTGGAATGATACAGTCAAGGCAGCCTGTAAAAGGAAAAAGAAGACGTATCAAAAATGGCTACATACCAGAACCCAGGTAAACAGAGAAAGTTATGTTGAAGAAAGAAACAAAGCCAAACAGATAATTGTAGCATCCAAGAAGAAATCGTGGGAAGACTTTGGAAACACGTTGGAGACTATGGGTCAAGCTGCTGGAAAACCATTCTGGAGTGTAATTAGCAGTCTTCGAAAGGGAGGTAAGAAGGAAATGACAAGTATTTTGGACAGGTCAGGAAAACTGCTGGTGAATCCTGTGGATGCCTTTGAAGAGTTGCTCAATGTAGGTGAAAAAGCGATCAGTAATGTTTCAGATTTCGAGGTAGAATGGGATAGGAATGATGATGGAAATAGGATCACATTTGAGGAAGTGGAAAAAATGGTCAATAGATTGTAGTGCAATAAAGCGGCTGGGGTGGATGAAATTAAGTCGGAACTCATCAAATACAGTGGAATGTCAGGTCTTAAATGGCTACACAGGATAATTGAAATGGCCTGGGAGTCGAGACAGGTTCCATCAGACTGGACAAAAGCAGTAATCACACCAATCTTTAAGCATGGAAACAGAAAAGATTGTAACAACTACAGAGGTATCTCTTTAATCAGCGTTGTGGGTAAAATCTTCTCAGGTATTGTTGAAAGGAAAGTGCGAGTATTGGTTGAGGTCCAATTGGATGAAAATCAGTGTGGGTTTAGGCCTCTTAGAGGTTGTCAGGACCAGATCTTTAGCTTACGGCAAATAATGGAGAAGTGTTATGAGTGGAACAGGGAATTGTATCTATGCTTTATAGATCTAGAAAAGGCATACGATCGAGTTCCTAGGAGGAAGTTATTGTCTGTTCTACAAGATTATGGAATAGGAGGCAAACTTTTGCAAGCAATTAAAGGTCTTTACATGGATAGTCAGGCAGCAGTTAGAGTTGACGGTAAATTGAGTTCATGGTTCAGAGTAGTTTCAGGGGTAAGACAAGGCTGCAACCTGTCTCCACTGTTGTTCATATTATTTATGGATCATATGTTGAAAACAATAAACTGGCTGGGTGAGATTAAGATATGTGAACACAAAATAAGCAGTTTTGCATATGCGGATGACTTAGTTGTGATGACAGATTCGATTGAAAGTTTGCAAAGTAATATTTCAGAGCTAGATCAGAAATGTAAGGACTATGGTATGAAGATTAGCATCTCCAAAACGAAAGTAATGTCAGTGGGAAAGAAATATAAACGGATTGAGTGCCAAATAGGAGGAACAAAGTTAGAACAGGTGGACGGTTTCAAGTACTTAGGATGCATATTCTCACAGGATGGCAACATAGTGAAAGAACTGGAAGCGAGGTGTAGCAAAGCTAATGCAGTGAGCGCTCAGCTACGATCTACTCTCTTCTGCAAGAAGGAAGTCAGTACCAAGACTAAGTTATCTGTGCACCGTTCAATCTTTCGGCCAACTTTGTTGTACGCGAGCGAAAGCTGGGTGGATTCAGGTTACCTTATCAACAAGGTTGAGGTTACGGATATGAAAGTAGCTAGGATGATTGCAGGTACTAGTAGATGGGAACAATGGCAGGAGGGTGTCCACAATGAGGAAATCAAAGAAAAACTGGGAATGAACTCTATAGATGTAGCAGTCAGGGCGAACAGGCTTAGATGGTGGGGTCATGTTACACGCGTGGGAGAAGCAAGGTTACCCAAGAGACTCGTGGATTCAGCAGTAGAGAGTAGGAGGAGTCGGGGCAGACCGAGGGGAAGGTACCTGGATTCGGTTAAGAATGATTTTGAAGTAATAGGTATAACATCAGAAGAGGCACCAATGTTAGCACTGAATAGGGGATCATGGAGGAACTGTATAAGGGGGGCTATGCTCCAGACTGAACGCTGAAAGGCATAATCAGTCTTAAATGATGATGATGATGATGATGATGATGATGATCCTAAAACACGATGACGATTATTTGAAAAATGAGAAGGCACGGTTTATGCTGTGAAAAACAATTTAATGAAGAAAACAGTTGACGTGAATTCATTAACGAGAGCTTGAAGCATGAAACGGAGACTGGGTGGAACAGCTTATTTCAAATGCTACAGCCTGTGGTTATCCAGTATGACAAAATCATGAAGATTCTTGTGGAAAAGGGTGTCCCTGAAAAACTTAATTGTTACAACAAGGAAACTGCAAAAGAACTCGTGATATTTTTAGAGCCATTCAAAGATGCGACAGATGCGCTCGAAGGCGTTTCATAAACTAAGGAGAAGATTGCAACGCGGGTCTAGACTATAAAGAGGTACGTTTCTTTAAGTTACTGCAAATCGATTTTTTGTTTAATACGTGCTACGTGCCCAGCATATCTAAACTGTAGTTTTTTTCAAAATACCAGTTTCAGTGCCACTGATATTTGGCAGTACGGCACAAATGTCGCATATTTCATGTTAACTGTAGGTACTACGTACGCTGAATGAGCGTTGTCTCCGTCTTATGAAGGAGAAAGTAGAAATTAGGGCGTTGCACAGAATAGTAATATTTCTGTGGTCACCCTTCCGACTACTGAAAATGCTGTCCGTTGTTGATAGAGAAGAGAAGTTAAATGCTATGCGTGAAATTTGTGATGAAATACCAGTTCCAGGTAAGCAAAAAAAAAAAGAAAAGAAAAAAGTGCGAATGTGTGTGAAATCTTATGGGATTTAACTGCTAAGGTCATCGGTCCCTAAGCTTACACACTACTTAACCTAAATTATCCTAACGACAAACACACACACCTATGCCCGAGGGAGGACTCGAACCTCCGCCGGGACCAGCCGCACAGTTCATGACTGCAGCGCCTAAGACCGCTCGGCTAATCCCGCGTGGCTAGGTAAGCAAAATAATAAAATTATAACTTGACAGTAATATGCTATTCTCTTCTCCTCTTTTTCTTCAACTCCGTCAAGCTTAAGGCCAGTTGGTCCATTGGACTTGATCAGTCCTCTTTATTTTACCAATGTTCCTTCTTCCTTTACGGATGTACTGTAGCAATCGTATTATATTGTATTGTGTGGAACTGGTCACCTAGAAACGATGGAGAGGCTTCCACCCCGCCGTAGCCGTCAGTGGTACACAACACCACAACAAGCTGCAGGCCATTCACGTACCGCCGCCCCACACCGAACCCAGTGTTACTGTGCGGTTCGGCCCCCCGGGGGGCGGGTTGGGGCGGCGGTGGCGTGAGTGTACTGCTGTAGCTTGTAACAGGCAGAATACGATGCTGCGGTCGGCGACGCCTATATATGACAACAAGTGTCTAGCGCAGTTGTTAGATCAATTACTGCTGCTACAGTGGCAGATTATCAAGATTGAATGTGGTGCCATAGTCGGCGCGCGAGCGGTGGGACACAGCTTATCCGAGGTAGCGCTGAAGTGAGGATTTTCCCGTACGACCATTTCACGAGTGTACCGTGAATATCAGGAATCCAGTAAAACATCAAATCTGCGACATCGTTGCGACCGGAAAAAGATCCTGGAAGAACAAGACCAACGACGACTGAAGAGAATCGTTCAACGTGACAAAAGTGCAACCGTCACGCAAATTGCTGCATATTTCAATGCTGGGCCATTAACAAGTGCTGGCGTGCAAACCGTTCACCGAAACAACATCGATATGGGCTTCCGGAGCCGAAGGTCCACTCGTGTACTCTCGATGACTGCACGGCACAAAGCTTTACGCCTCACCTGGGCCCGTCAACACCGACAATGGACTGTTGATGACTGGAAACTGTTGCCTGGTCGGACTAGCGTCGTTTCAAATTGTATCGAGCGGATGGACACGTCGGGTATGGGACAACCTCACGAATCCGCGGACCCTGCATGTCAGCAGGGGACTGTTCAAGCAAGTGGAGGCTCTGTAATGGTATGGGGTGTGTGCAGTTGGAATGATACGTCTAGATACGACACTGATAGGCGACACTTACGTAAGCATCCTGCCTGATCACCTGCAGCCATTCATGTCCATTGTGCATTCCGACGGACATGGGCAATTCCAGCAGGACAAGGCGACACACCACACGTCCAGAATTGCCACACAGTGGCTCCAGGAACACTCTTCTCAGTTTAAACACTTCCGCTGACCACCAAACTCCCGAGACGTGAACATTACTGAGCATATCTGGGATACCTTGAAACGTGCTGTTTAGAAGCGATCGGCACCCCCTCGTACTCTTAGGGCTTTTTGAACAGCCCTGAAGGATTGATGGTGTGAGTTCCCTCTAGCACTGCTTCGAGTCCATGGCACGTGATGTTGCGGCACTTACACGTGCTTGCAGGCTCCTTACACGACATTAGGCACGTGTACCAGTTTCTTTGGCTCTTCAGTGTACATGTGAAAGGTTATAAACCTTGGGATGCCATGGACTTCCTTTTATTTGTCGACGTACTTAAATTAGGTTGCTTTGCTAATTTACATAGTGCGTTTAACACTCCCTGTAAGTTATCTTTGTTATCGGTAACTAGAATCTGGCCGTAAGCAAATCTAGGGAATTTTCCTAAAGTTTCTTTCCTTGAAGCTGTCTGCTGTATCAAATTTTATTAATCCGTTGTATACATTTCCTCACAACGTCCTCTAAACATAAATTAAAATGTATTGATGATATACGCCGTAGACTGAACCATTGATTAATATCATATTACCTTCCATTCAGAAGGCTGTTGCACGCAGCGACTGATATATTGACTTGTAAATAATAGATTTCAGCTATCAGTCGTCCTTTTTTAAATTTTATTGACAGATCTAGATTTCAGCTAGAAACTAGCCATTCTCAATGCACTATCAATTTTGATCAATGCATGTAATGCCTGTTGGTCGGGCTTCATCCACAGTTCATTGAATACTATCAAAAATGATAGTGCATTGAGAATGGCTAGTTTCTAGCTGAAATCTAGATCTGCCAATAAAATTTAAAAAAGGACGACTGATAGCTGAAATCTATTATTTACATTTATTAATATTTCCTCGGACGATTTTTCCAGATTGTAGTTTGAAATTAATCTGTGTTCGTTTATGCGAGGGCTATCCACAAAGTACATTACGTTTTCGTTTGTGTCCGTTAGGGGCGGGGCTAGCGCGGCCATCTTGGTGTCATGGCATTCCACCGCTCAATCGGCATCCTGCCGTGCTAGTGAGAGGTTCGTGCTGTACTCCGTTGAGTTGCTGTGACGGTTTGAAATGTCAGCGTTAATTGAAAATGCCGCGAAGTGTGAAGTGCGTGCTGTAATAAGGTTTCTGACTGCAAAAACTGTACACCGATAGAAATCTATCGGCAGGTTTGTGAAGTGTATGGGGACAACATAATCACTGAAGGTGGAGTGCGTCAATGGGTCATAAAATTTAAAAATGGCCGAACTAACGTTCACGACGAAGAGCGAAGTGGAAGACCCAGCATAGTGACTGCCTAACTTGTCGAAAAAGTCGATGCCGCGGTCCGTGAAAACCGTAATTTCACAATAACGGAACTCTCTATGAGTTTTCCACAAATTTCACAAAGTTTGTTGCACGAAATCATTACCGAAAAGCTCGGTTACCACAAGTTTTGTGCAAGATGGATACCAAAAATCTTGACAGAGATTCACAAAAATCAGCGAATGGCTGCAGCGTTAACGTTTTTGGACGCTTACGAGAAAGATGGCGACTCATTACTCGATGGCAACGTTACTGGTGACGAAACATGGGTTAAGCATGTGAACTGCGAGACAAAATTGCAGTCAATGCAGTGGGGGCACACAAATTCCCCCCAAAAACCCAAGAAATGCGTGCAGACAATGTCAGCAAGGAAGGTGATGGCGACTGTCTTTTGGGACAGAAAAGGTGTGATTTTTGTGGATTTCCTGGAAAGAGGCACTACAATAAACTCTCAAAAGTATTGCCAAACTCTGTACAACCTCAGAAGAGCAATACAAAACAAGCGCAGGGGAAAGTTGGGCTCAAAGATATTGCTGATTCACGACAACGCCCGGACCCACACGGCAAATGCCACTCGTGAAATTCTCGAATCTTTTAAGTGGGAGTTGTTTCCTCATCCGCCGTACAGTCCCGACCTGGCACCGAGCGACTTCCACTTATTCCCAGCAATGAAGAAGTGGTTGGCTATGCAGCGTTTTGATGACGACGCACAGCTTCAAGAAGAGGTAACCACGTGGTTGAAGGCGCAGGCGGCCGAATTTTACGACGAAGGAATTTCCAAGCTCGTCCATCGCTACGATAAGTGCCTTAATTTAAATGGCAACTATGTAGAAAAGTAGTATTTAAGTATGGCTTTCATCTGTATATAATAAAAGGAAATTCCAATACTATACTTATCTTTAATTCCAAAACGTAATGTACTTTGTGGATAGCCCTCGTATATACAGGACGAACATTAATAAAACAAACTGCAGCTAAATCGAGAAAAAAATGTGCTACGAACATGTGTTTAGAAATGTACAGTGTGCGTGCAACGACAACAAATCGTCCTGGAACATAGTACAGAGGTGCATCACATCGATGTCAGAAATGTTCAGAGTGGCCTCCATGGGATGCAATGCACGCGGTTGTCATGCAAGGTACACGTGATCGTGCTTTGGCTTACACCGTGTTGGCGGGCCACTTGTCTAGAGCTTCTACTAGGTTATGTCTCGATATCCTGTAGAACCCGGTCCTTCAAATCTGGTGTACGCACAGTCCGCCGCCTCCCTGCACGTTCGTCTGTCTGAAAGGAGCCATGATTACACAAACACCCGAAAAGGGCTTCACATGCTATGTGACGTTGTTGGGGACTGTGAGGGTTCTCGGTTTGGTATAGCCGTGCTGCCTCTCGACCGTTTTCGTCTGCTTGGCCGTACACAAACACCGTCTCGGCTTCTTCCCAACATCAATATCGGACAATTCTGTAGCTTACAGTACGCTGCGTCAATCACACAGCCTGCAACACACGAGGAACACACGGTACGTGGTCAGAGGAACTGTAGTTCATCAGCGCCATCTAGTCTGGCAACGATGCATTTCCGGACACAGTTCATAAGAATTTTTTTGTGGTAAGTTCCTATGGGACCAAACTGCTGAGGTGATCGGTCCCTAGGCTTACACACTACTTGATGTAACTTAAACTAACTAACGCTAAGGACAACACACACACGCCCATGCGCGAGGGAGGACTCGAACCTCTGACGGCGGGAGCCGCGCGAACCGTGGCAAGGCGCCCAAGACCGCGTGGCTACCCAGCGCTCTTCATAGGACATTTTTCCTCCATTTACAGTCAGGAATCCATCCCTGCAGTTCGTCGGCTTTGTTAATGTTCGCCCTGTCTATAATGACTTCGGATAATTTCGATCAGATGTAGTGGTATACCTCTGTTCCGTGATATCCGTAATCTTCCTTCGTGTACATTGCAGAAAGCTGTCCTATAGTCCGTAAAACCTATGCAGGTTATTGAATCGTATCCTCATATTTTTTGGATTGGATGTTTTAACGAGAAAAAGTTCCTTTCCGAGAAGCTGTTTGTTCTTAGAGTAATGTACTGTCTACGATGTTTCTCGTCCTCTTTACTGCTATCGTCACTTATATTGTGTATGCCGTATTTACCTCTAATTTCCACGGTCTATTATCGATCCTCTTTCGAAAATAGGTATTTCTATTGCTTTCTTCCATTCCATTGGTAATTTTCTTTGTTGCCAGCATTGATTTACAAAACGTAAAGCCTATACTAAAGCTCTTTGTGGTAGGTATTTAAAAAGTTCTTCATTTAGACTGTCCATTCTAGGAGCTCTTCGGAATTAAAACTCTAAAAGGCCTCTAGAAGTTCCTTAAAATCTGTTTTATCCATTTCCGAAAGACGTCAGTTGATTTCTTCTACTTCCTCATTCTCGCCTTCTTTCGACAACTGATTTTTACAGAACAATTTTGCATTTGGTGTTAAATAATCTATTATTGATCTACAACCGCGGACGCCCAGGTAAATTTTTGAATCTTCCTGTGCTTGAAAAAATTATTTTACATTCGCTGTGAATTTAAGTTCTCAGAGCCTCGCGACTTTTATCCGTTATCATAAACTTCTGAGTCCCCATTTATTCCTGTTTTAGCAGTCAAATGGTTCAAATGGCTCGGAGCACTGTGGGACTTAACATCTGAGGTCATCAGTCCCCTATAACTTAGATCTACTTAAACCTAACTAACCTAAGGACATCACACACATCCATGCCCGAGGCAGGATTCGAACCTGCGACCGTAGCAGTCGCGCGGTTCCGGACTGAGCGCCTACAGCCGCTAGACCACCGCGGCCGGCCAGATAAAGAGGACTTCACCTGGAACGGGTAGATGATATCCTGACAATTCACTGCAATTACAAAGCTAACAGAGAATGATTAGGAGACAATTTTGTTCCTGTTAGATTCTTAATTTCTGCGGAGGTGACACACATATATGTAATTTTAAATCAATAAACCAGATACTTTGTGTGTGTGTGAGTGTGTGAAATCTTATGGGACTTAACTGCTAAGGTCATCATTTCCTAAGCTTACACACTACTTAACCTAAAGTATCCTAAGGACAAACACACACACACCCATGCCCGACGGATGACTCAAACCTCCGCCGGGATTAGCTGCACAGAAACCCGATACTGTTATAAAAGACAACAGCATGAGTTTTCATTTCGAGAGCGACTGTCATTACAAAAGTTGATAGTTATTTAATTTTCCTGTGAAATTTTAAAGCGTTTGCAAATTTTCGTTGTTTAAATCAACCTTTTTTCTCTTTGGGATCATAATTACGTCGCGATTCGACGCTCCTTGGCAGGAATATACGTCTTCTGCATAATTAAAGGCACATAGAGCGGCAACAGAGCCAGATCGGATGGCCTTTACCCTCCCCACGGTACGTCGTTCGAACACAGCCTGCCCGCTCCGGGCATTCACACTCGTGCACGCGCGAGTATGAGCGAGCAAAATGCCCAATTTACAGACCTCTTATGGGGTCCTTGCTAGATTAGATTGAAGGAGGACAGTATGGCGATGACGAATACACGCTTCCAATGTGCGTTCACCGCGATGTCGCCAAACACGGATGCGACCATCATGATGCTGTAAACAGAACCTGGATTCATCCGAAAAATGACGTTTTGCCATTCGTGCACCCAGGTTCGTCGTTGAGTACACCGTCGCAGGCGCTTCTGTCTGTGATGCAGCGTCGAGGGTAACCGCAGCCACGGTCTCCGAGCTGATAGACCATGCTGCTGCAAACGTCGTCGAACTGTTCGTGCAGATGGTTGTTGTCTTGCAAACGTCCCCATCTGTTAACTCAGGGATCGAGACGTGGCTGCACGATCCGTTTCAGCCATGCGGATAAGGTGCCTGTCATCTCGACTACTCGTGATATGAGGCCGTTGGGATCCAGCACGGCGTTCCGTAATACCGTCCTGAACCCACCGATTCCATATTCTGCTAACAGTTATTGGATCTCGACCAACGCGGGCAGCAATGTCGCGATACGATAAACCGCAATCGCGATAGGCTACAATCTGACCTTTATCAAAGTCGGAAACGCAATGGTACGCATTTCTCCTCCTTACACGAAGCATCACAACAACGTTTCACCAGGCAACGCCGGTCAACTGTTGTTTGTGTATGAGAAATTGGTTGGAAACTTTTCTCATGTCAGCACATTGTAACTGTCGCCACCGGCGCCAGCCTTGTGTGAATGCTCTGAAAAGCTAATCATTTGTATATCACAGCATCTTCTTCCTGTCGGTTAAATTTCGCGTCTGTAGCACGTCATCTTCGTGGTGTAGCAACATTAATGGCCAGTTGTGTATTTTGTTGCCTCCCAGCTAGGTAAGGAGAAAATGCTGTCGTAATAAAACAAGGGAATTCAGAGCTGTCACGGAAAGATTTGTGTGCTCATGTTAACTACGTGCTATTCGAGAGCGACACGGTCGAGAAATAGTCTGTGAACAGTCTGCCTAACGCTTATTAATTGTAAAGTAATGACGTAGATGTAGAAGTACTTGTATACGCAAGGCCAACCGACCAGGTACCACTGAATATTCAGGCGGGGGTTTACACGTCATACGCCTAAAATGAGGTACAAAGCCACATTTCTGCATATGAGTTTCAGGAAGTAAATGACAGGTACATGTACGCCAACGAAGCTGCAGCGGTGCCACAGACTTCCGTCTCCGAAATTATACCCGCACAAAACTTTTGGTTACTGCCACCATTGCTGCATTCAATGAATCCGTACTGTTAACTTCACTGAAATGAGAAGAAGTGAAGGAACTAGTGGAGCAACAATATGTTTCCCGTGGAAAGCTATGGGACAAATCCATCATCAGGTGAGCATCGTCGTCGATGAGTTTTGTAAGGAGTTCATCCTGAGATAGTCACTTTTATACACAGATTGTCTTCCTTTGCGTCAACATCATCTAGGAGACATGACACATGTCCAAAAGTGATCGGAAGCTTCTGAATACTTGTCAGCCCCTCACGTACCAAATTTGAGCGCAGCACTCTAACATCTGTGGTGCACTTTCTCGAGCACTCAGCGACCAGCAGCTGTGGGATCAGCCAGCCGCGACAGAGCGCCAGAACCTCCAGATCCCCAGCTGCCGTCCCTGTTGCTCACCGAATATACTACGAATGTTATTTGGAAGCTACCACCATTTCAGTAGGCAGCATTTGTGCTCTGGGGACGGGTACAGCAAACAGCTAAAACTGACTTCGTTATATTGTCATCAACATTTCACGTCAACGCTGATATATTTACTAATAGAATTTAAACATTCGATTAGGACGAGATAGACTATTTGTTGCGAGGCCATCGTCAGACTTAAAATCCTCGGGGAAAATAGTTTGTAAACTACGGTTACAGAATGTGAGGCGAGTTTTATCGGCGCAGTTGGTTAGTTCTCTATATGGAGTAAGGATCACTTGTTACAAAAAATATGCAAACGGAATTACGACCTTAAAATGATTCCTATTTCTTCTTCTCGAGAGTCGTTTTGTCCTTGGGCATCATAAACGTTCTCTGAATTCCTCCGCCGATAGTTTCTGACCCAGACTTTGGTCACCCATTCTCCAGTCTTCGGCTCTTCGCCTCCGTATCGCTCCGTGCTGTCCGCGGCCTTTCTAGGGCCCTTCTGTGATCCACGGGTCCCGAGAACGCTACTCGCGGTATTCTTTCCCCTTCCATCCTAACAACATGTCCTGCCCACATCAATCTCCTTTACTTCATCCTTCGGCCAATATGAGCTTTCGATTATAACTCTGCCAGTTCCTGATATTTTAAAATCCTACAATCCTGTGACTGGGGTCCCTTTTGTGGCCAAATAATTTCCTTAATATCTTTCTCTCGAAGACAAGTAGCTTTTCTTTATCCGATTTTCTGTACGTGACTGTTTCAGACAAGTCGGAAACGTAATGGTACGCATTTATCCTCCTTACACGAGGCAACACAACAGCGTTTCACCAGGCAACGCCGGTCAACAGCTGTTTGTGTATGAGAAATCGGTTGGAAACTTTCCTCATGTCAGCACGTTTTAGGTGTCGCCACCGGCGCCAGCCTTGTGTGAATGCTCTGAAACGCTAATCATTTGCATATCACAGCATCTTCTTCTTGTCGGTTATATTTCGCGTCTGTAGCACGTCATCTTCGTGGTGTAGCAATTTTAATGGCCAGTAGTGTATATAGAGCCACCGGGAGGATTACAGTCTGGTATAGCCTGATTTTAAAACTTCTCGAAACGGCTCTACTGCACATCATTTTCTGTACGCCAAAATATGCTCTATTTGGCTTGCCTTAACCTCAGTTTCCATTCTGTTCTTTTCACTAAAGATACTTCCCAGGTATATAACAATGTCTACTCTTTTAAAAGTGAATTCATCATCTGTGAATGGGGTACCATTACTGGGTGGCTTGCTCACGATCGTGTTTCTACTAACTAATTTGTAGCCTTGCTTTTCTTGCATTATTTCTGTGAGAATGTATCGTGAGCTGCAGCTCGTATTTGCTACCGCTTAGTAGAACAAGATCGCCCACATGCATGCCGATTTATTGTGTTATTAGTCACTCTTATTCCATCTGGAATTAATGTTTCATGTTCTCTGCCTATTTTTCTAAAAGCAATTAAAAGTTATCGGAAGTAAAGCATTTCCTTTTCTAAGACCAATTCTGATTCAAAATTGCTCTAACATTCTAATACTGATTGTTATTCTGCAATAATTTTTTCTATAAACACATCTATACTAGACTTAATAACTTCGTGGACACGGAAGCTGTTCCGAAACAGTGATGATTGTGCACGTATGTATATTCTCATAAGACTTTCTGAAGTCAAAGGAAACTACGTGAATCTCAACTCTTTTTGTATATACTTTAATACCCTAAACTGAATTTGTGTGATTGTTGGTTAATCCACGTAACGCGTACCGTTATCACAAAACTTATGAAACTAAGTACCTGATATATTGACGCTAATTACTTTCAGACCCTCACTTTCATCAAATATATCGATCCATGCAACGCATTTCGAGACAATAACTAAACATAGCTAAAGAGGGTGGGTACAACTCATCGTTAAGTATAGACAAGCATAAGACTAAATTGTCAACAAAATTAATAATAGTAATAATAAGGTATTTATCTTGAAGTTTTATTTCTTGTAACATCTCTAACCACGCCCCTGTTTGCTTAAAACACTAAAATAGATTTGATGGTTTCACCTTACGCAAAACACAATTTCATCTACTTAACTATATCCCATACATTTTCCGGTGATTCTACACCATAGTCAGAAGGAACACAAGCTCGGATTACGAAAGGATGAGGAAGGAACTCAGCCACGACCATTCGAAGCAGCCATCCCGGAACTTGCCTTTGTAATGCTATTGTGAATATAATTCTGCCATTAATCTGTATATTTTAAATTCTTTTTGTTCCATAATAATTTTGAAAAATTAAGAAAATACTATAACGAGAGTAAGCTTTTGTTAAGTGTAGTTTATCTGTTTAAAATAACCTCTTTGACGTAGGTGGAATAAATGTATTAAAACATATTTTGTAAATAATTATGTAATATTTCAAGTACAACTGTAATGAATTATGTCAATTTTGTATGTATATGCTGTCATACAATTGTAGGTGGTTCATACTTAGGTTTTTTTTTGTAAGCGGAAGTGTAAATTGAAAAGGTGTAGGGATCATTGGTAGAATGGAACTCCGTTCTGTGGTGGAATGGAAAAGGTGGTGGGGCGCGCTAGTGAGAATTGGCGCGCAAGTGGCTAATATAGTCGGTAGCTGCCCTGCAAGGGGTGAACACGCATTACGTTGGTCAAGCACTAGAGGCCCCGAATTTACCTGCAAGACTGGGTGTTTGGCCTCGGACGTGTTCTATATGATTGGCGCAGTACGGCAATCAATTAATAGCTCAGAAATTTGTAATTTTATCGTCGCCACCAAGAAGAAAACAGAGCTATGTACATCAAGAGCCGTACCTGCGCAATGTTACTACGCAGCACCGCCTCACGCCACCTTCGACATCAGTAACAGGCAAAGTACTTTATCTAGAAGTATATCACAGTATGAACCATCCATCTTCAATCAGTGGAATATAAATGTTAAATGTACCTTTGTGTTTAACCGTGATTTTCCTATGTCATTTACCTCAGTAGGGTCCTTACCTAAACGAATTTATTCCGAGTATCCTGATGTATATTGAAGCTCGAATAATAGTAAATTACTGGCAATAGTACTGTTTTGGTAGTAAATTCTGAAAATAATTATTAAATACTAAAGTTTGCACGTATCAGTTTAAGGGCCACCGCTTTTCAATAGCATTTCTGAAAGTAAAGTAACATAATTTTTTAACTGCAACAATCTTAACAGAAATTGTTCGTGTTGCTTCTCCATGTCAAAGAAAGCCAGACAAATATTGGTGTTGGTAAAACGTTAACTAATAACAGTCCTAAAGAAATGAAATTTAGTCGTGTTAAATAATAGTTTTGGTCATATGAATGATAGCTATAAGTTTAATATTTTTTGTATCCTTGTTGAAACATACGTGTGTCTTCTTTAAATAATTACTGAAGTATAGTGATAAATTCCATAAGTAACAGAAAGTGGGATTAATAGTACTTATTGCCAAGTGACCGTAGTAAATGGAAGTAGTTATTTATTCAGTGTCGAAAATTGACTTCATCTTTTTGGGTAGACACTCTGCTCGATTTCGGCTGGCGGCCGTTTTATTAAGCGAAACAGTTTATTGTTATAACAGGCTTTGTCTGATAAAAGGTTTCCAAAAGTAATTATTCTCACTGCTTTTCCCCCAAACTATATGACTCGGAGAAAAATAGTTCGATACTTTACCATTGGGTTGAACACGGTTAAAATCTCTCTCCGAGAGTCGATGGTTTGGAGTGTTAGTGCTGCGTATTTTTGTGCAGGTGTTCCTGCCGCTACTTACTACACAGTTCTGACATTCCGCATCGCGGATCTGCCGTCTTTACAGTGGTAGAACTTAAACGTTCTGGTACCGTATTGACGAGAACGCGAAAGTACCGTTGCACATTACGCGATTTAGGTAAAGGACGGAAAACTTAAATGTGGATGGCTGGATGGGGATTTCAACAGTCTTCCCCCCGAATCCAAAGCCATTATGCTAACCACCGCGCCATTTCACTCGATACTGAACAAGAAAGGAAGGTGCTATCGACAATTATTTTTTAAATTTAACAGTTTTCAAAAACCAGTAATCAGAGACGTGGATTTAAAATACACTGACGGAAAAAAAAATCAGAACACCAAAAATGAGTTGTGCGATATAAACGAAAGTTCTTAGGCGTGTTTCTACATGTGAAAAACGATGTGTATTCAGCTTTTGCGTCAGGCCTATAAGAGTGGTTCTAGTAGCGCCACTGTGAGGATACGAATCAAGTGCTTTAAATACACGCTGCAACGGTCGTGAGGGTTACTTACCTGTGATACTGGACATGGTGAGTTGATGTTAGTCAAGAATGCCTGTAAGGCGACAAACACTCCGTTATCAACGCCTCACTGAGTTTGGGTGGGGTTGTGTAATAGGGCTACGAGAAGCTGGATGTTCCTTCTGTGATATTGCAGAAAGACGTGATAGGAATGTAGCCACTGTACATGACTGCTGGCAGCACTGGTCACGAGACTGTACGGTCGTAGCAAAGGAAGACCGGGCTTCGGACAGTCACCTGGCTCTACCGAGAGGGAAGACCATCGTGTTCGGCATATGGCGTGCATTCCACTGACCTCAAACCACCGCCATTTGCGACTTATGTGGTATCAAGCGAGAGCTCATTGTAGGGCAGGCTGGAGGTCTGTTGTGTTTTCTGATGAAAGTTGGTTCTGCCTCGGTGGTGGCAATGCGTGGACAGATACAGTCAGAATCCCAAGTCAATCGGGCACGTTCCAGACGCGTCTTCTCCAATATTCCATTTTGTCAGTGCACTGGTCCGATTGAAATCTCCTTCTCATACCTGGGGCACCCCAGCTGCAGGGAGGGGGGTGTGGTCCAAGAAGGCACTACTCAAAAGTTAGCACAGTACCGACGGCATCTTGGATTGTGTGAGAATGGTAAAGCGATCTTACAGGAATGTCCAGAAATCTAGAACATTCCGATCTCCTTCACGAAACAAATAAGAGATCGATAGACCTTTAATACAATTCACTGCACTGGTCTTCTTACGTGGGAAATAGCTCTCACCCGGAAACAGAAGTGAGTTCGGTGCAATGGCATGGGGAACTGTACGTAGAAGAAAGGCAAACATTTTTCAAAACAGCTGTTACACCTCTACGAAAGATCCACACATCAATGTTCATCTTTCGCAAGTGTGTGACACTCGGGGCAAAGCGGCTAATATGTCACATTAATGGCATGTAGACAAAGTTGCGTAATGTATTTCCATTAACAATCAGATACCAGATGACACGAGCGTTCGTGTAGAGGAGGACATGATGCACAGAACGCCAGACCATGAGCCGTGCGACTGTAGTATATTGGGTTTCCACACATTCCGGTCATGATCTCTCAACATTAGGTCTATCACGTGCCATAGAGTTTCTGTTACAAGGCAAGTCGGTATCGACATAACTGTATTTGATGAAAAAGGTCCTGGGATGTGGGAGGGAGGTAGAAATACGTGCTAACGCAACGGGCGCCACTCGAGAGGGAGGGGACTGTTCATCAAGCAGGCTTCCCGTTAATCCAATTCGGTGGTGGGCCCACGATTTAACCATGGTATCTACATAGAGGGCAGCCGCTCTAGCGTGGAAGTTGACAAGACCGAGGCCGCCGTTTCGAGGAGGAAGAGTCAGCGTGTAGTAGCGGACTTTGAAGGTAAGATATGTGCTTACAAAGTAGCCAAATGACGCCTACAGTCTGTGTGCTATTGCCTTCAGCATTTGTAAAATCTTTGAAAAATTGGGAAGTCGCGTAGCCAGATGAGTATAAACAAACTTAACCCATTGTATCATGTCCAATGGTCACAGGAGATTGCCACAAACGTTTATGTGGATCACTTGAAGGTGGTGTATATACACTACTGGCCATTAATGTTGCTACACCACGAAGATGAATGCTACAGACGCGAAATTTAACCGACAGGGAAAAGATGCTGTGATATGCAAATGATTAGCTTTTCAGAGCATTCACATAAGGTTGGCGCCGGTGGCGACACCTACAACCTGCTCATATGAGGAAAGTTTCCAACCGATTTCTCATACACAAACAGCAGTTGACTGGCATTGCCTGGTGAAACGTTGTTGTGATGCCTCGTGTAAGGAGGAGAAATGCGTACCATCACGTTTCCGACTTTGATAAACGTCGGATTGTAGCCTATCGCGATTGCGGTTCATCGTATCGCGACATTGCTGCTCGCGTTGGTCGAGATCCAATGACTGTTAGCAGAATATAGAATCGGTGGGTTCAGGAGGGTAATACGGAACGCCGTACTGGATTCCAATGGCCTCGTATCACTAGCAGTCGAGATGACAGGCTGTAACGGATCGCGCAGCCGCGTCTCGATCCCTGAGTCAACAGATGAGGACGTTTGCAAGACAACAACCATCTGCAAGAACAGTTCGACGACGTTTGCAGTAGCATGGTCTATCAGCTCGGAGACCATGGCTGCGGTTACCCTTGACGCTGCATCACAGACAGGAGCGCCTGCGATGGTGTACTCAACGACGAACCTCGGTGCACGAATGGCAAAACGTCATTTTTTCGGATGACTCCAGGTTCTGTTTACAGCATGATGATGGTCGCATCCGTGTTTGGCGAACGCACATTGGAAGTGCGTGTTCGTCATCGCCATACTGGCGTATTACCCCTCGTGATGGTATGGGGTGCCACTGGTTACACGTCTCGGTCACCTCTTGTTCGCATTGACGGCATTTTGAACAGTGGACGTTACATTTTAAATGTGTTACGACCCATGGCTCTACCCTTCATTCGATACCTGTGAAACCCTACATTTGAGCAGGATAATGCACGAGCGTATGTTGCATTTTCTGTGCGGGCCTTTCTCGATACAGATAATGTTCTACTGCTGCCCTGGCCAGCACATTCTCCAGATCTCTTACCAATTGAAAAATTCTGGTCAATGGTGGCCGATCAACTGGCTCGTTACAATACGCCACTCACTACTCTTGATGAACTGTGGTATCGTGTTGAAGCTGCATGGGCAGCTGTACCTGTACAGGCCATCCAAGCTCTGTTTGACTCAATGCCCAGGTGTATCAAGGCCGCTACTACGGCCAGAGGTGGTTGTTCTGGGTACTGATTTCTCAGGATCTATGCATTTAAATTGTGTGAAAATGTTATCACAATTGAGTTCTAGTATAATATATTTGTCCAATGAATACCCGTTTATCATCTGCATTTCTTCTTGGTGTAGCAATTTTAATGACCAGTAGTGTAGTTAAGTGAGGCCGTTCACTGTGTATCACGTGTTCAGGTGATACCCAAACATTTGAGCTTGTCTAGTAATGGCAATGTTGCCACACTCCCTGCTGAAACACGTCTACCAACGATCGTAGCACCAGACTTCGTCAGATTCATACGGCTACCCACAGCAGTCGCATATTGGTTGATCCACTCCAGCGCCTCTCGCACTTCATTCCCTGATCGAACTAAGGACACCAGGTCACCCGCGTACGCAGGACAGGTGAAAGTATGTCCCTTCATTGTGATCCCAATCAGCCGTCTCCGCAAACCGTGCAACAGTAGATCAAGGGCGACGGCATAAAGAAGCATCGACAGCGGACATCTCTGGCGTGATAAAAACAGGGCCCACTGCACGACCGTTGACCAACACTCGCGACGTAGCACCTCGGAGGAGTCGCAAGACGGTTTTTATAAATGTGTGGTGGAAGGCCATCCGTCCCAGAAATTTCCCTGGAACGTTATGATTAACTCTATCAAAGGCGTGGTCGAAATCCACCGTCACTACCGCCAGCGAGTGCGGCAGGTCGCCTGAATGTTGCTGTCACCACCAAAGTACGTTTGATCCATAAAGACGACTTGAGGGAGGACGCGCCGAAGGCAGGCGGCAATAATACGGGTAAAGATCCTGAAGTCACAATTTAACACGGCCAACGGCCAACGATGTTCAACCCCCGACACCTCGCGACTTGGGTAATGGGATAAGCGGGCCTTCTACGAATTCAGGCGAGAGGGAAATGTCTGGGTTTACCAGTTTTTTAACATCGCAGTCCAGCGTGAAACCGTGATATCGTGGAATGTGCTGTAAAACTCCAGCAGAAAGGTTTCAGGATCTGGGGATTTGCTTGCCACTCCCTGACGACCGGCATCAGTGGCGTCATCAGCAGTAATTATCGCTGTAAGAATCTCCACAGCAGCCAAATCGAGGGTTCCTGTCAGGTAGTGGAGGACATCATTCATTGCAGTGGTGTCCTGGTCCCCTGAGGATTAGAACTGTTTATAGTGGTCCACAAAGGCGCCTGCGATATCAATCTAGCACGTCAGACGGCGACCATCTGGTATGTCGAGGCCGTGGAGCAGCGTTGTCCGACACCGTTGCTTCTCTCGGATAGTATAACTAATCGACAGGGGCTCCCCTCGTACCCAGTCTTGACATCTCGCATGTACTATTCTGCCCTCAAGGCGGTGAACCGTAATCGAAATTATCTTCGCCGTAATCTGTTGGATTTCAACCCGTTATTGAACAAAGAGGGCACGGTCAGAGATGTTCAAATGTGTGTTAATTCCTAAGGGACCAAACTGCTGAGGTCATCGGTCCCTAGACTTACACACTACGTAAACTAACTTATGCTAAAAACAACACACACACCCATGCCCGAGGATGGACTCGAACCTTCGGTGGGAGGGGCCGCGCAGTCCGTGACATGACGCCTCAAACCGCGCGACCACGGTCAGAGAGCTCGCGGAAAATTGTGAAATAATATTCCACGGTATGTTGTCGCCACAGCAATTTGTCGTGACCGTAACTCATCATCGATCGATGTAAAGTAGCCTTGGCACAGTCGAACCACCGCCGGAGTGTCGAGGATATGCTGGAAGGCACTTCACACAGTTGTTCCAAGTCGTCTCTACGCCTGCCTGCATTCTGGATCCTGAAGATGGGCGATATTCAGCTTCCATGTGACTCCACAGCACCATACCTTGTGCCGTTGAAGGTAAACAGTGCAAATGTAGGTGATATGATAGGAGAAGGCTGTAGGCCATAACTCAACATCAAGAGAGGCAGTTGCGACTCCTTGGGAAATACAGACGCGATCAAGACGACTCGCTGAATGGCTGGTGACATACGAAAATTCAGTCCATGTACTAGCTGCCTGAGTTCCTGGCATGCGGTAAAATAAGGATGTTAGTCCTTCAGCGATAATACAGAACTGAAGTCGCCACCAGGAATAATACGGTCGTAACGGCCCACAAACAAACAGGCGACTTTTTTTGAATAGAATCGCAACCTTTCCCGTCTCTCGATCGTGCCAAAGGGAGTGTAAACATTGATGATTCGGACATGGAAGGTCACAGCAAGACAGCCAGCCGACTGTAGGTAAGTCACTTTCTACCTCAATGCCTTCTTTTAAAAATGTAGGCGTCCCACTACCACTGTCAGCATATGGCGTGAGATGAGAAACATTGTCGGCAAGGTCTCTAGGCGAACTTCCTGCACGAGGGTAACATCGAGGTCCGACGCTTTCAACATTTCGCGAAGCAACTGTAGTTTGACAGATGTGCCAATGGTGTTGACATTGACTGAGCCAGTCCTGGAAGCTTATCGCGGAATTGTGAGTACTGGGACGCTCACTGAGGCAGGAAGAGCAGCAGCGTTCAGGAGTGTCGTCCCAGCAGGCGGCACATCCCCAACCAGTACCCCGGTCGATTAGCAGTAGTGGGTTGGAGCAGCAGCGTTCGCTGCTGTCACAACGACGAGTGTTTCGTCTTCTACATCATCAGACTACACAGTAGTGCGTGAATGATGTGCGTCCAGTGGAGTGCCTGTCGAGATATAAGGCGATGTTGTGTCTGTGGCGGAAAGGTTTTGCTGGCTCAGCTGCTGTTCAACGTCCATAGGCACAGCACCCGGTGCGCGTGATGACGGTTTCACCTCCGATAGGGAGCAGGCTCGTGATTCGTCTATCGGGAGATGATCTCGGTAGGTGTCATTCTCATCATCTGTCTTGCAGGTGTCAGACTGGGAAATCCGCCGTTTCTAACATCTCGGGACTGATGACCTTAGCTGTTTAGTCCCCCTTAAACATCCCAACAACCACCACCACCATCTAACATCTCTTCGGCGACCGTTGATTGCGCACGTGATCTTCAGCGTCCGAAGACGCCAGGGGGTTCTGACAGTCACGCACAAAAGCATCGGTAGGCACAACCCAAGAGTCGAGGTCCACGCCCTGTGTGGACAGCTTACCACCGCACAAGACAGAAGTATTAGGAGGGAGCAATGGCGTGGGCGTCGTTCCGTCTACAAAAACCTGCGATACTAACGGAGACGGTGATATTTCAGTGATAAGCTAGCGCAGACAGCAGTCGGAGGTCGGTTTGGAGAACCTCGACAAACACCACCAGAGCGGTCGTGACCCGCTCGTCTCCAGGCGGCAGCTATGTGATTCTTCATTGTGTACAGCTGGAACGGAGGTGTCCTTCATCCCGAGCACGTCTTCGGCTCGCCAGCATAAATTATAATGGCACGGAACCTGCCAATATATAAGTACGTCGGCACGTACTTGATTAGCTCTGTGCGGATCTGTTGTACCCCGTTGAGAACTAAGTATGTCGTAAACTGATGACACTTTTCAGCTGTGTGGCTAATCCCATACGGGCAGAATGCGGATACCATCACCTCTGAAGGAACTTCAAAAGGGATTCCAAATACACAGACCGCCCGCAGTCCAATTCTAGAACGTCCACAGTTATGTCACCGATGTGTCCATCAGAGTGACGGAATTTAAGACCACTTCTAGTTGCAGGTAGGATTCTATCACGTACTTCTTCGTTAATCAGTTTCACATACACCACAGTCCTCACTGTGGACGAGTGGATGCCAACAAGGTCGTTACAATCAATCATCACTTTCCCTCTCATAAACTGACCAGTTTGAAGTGTCTTCGGTCGTCCATGTCCAGTCGAAAAGCTGATCTCCATTGTCGATTTTCCGTGGGCGTAAGATGTTCTCTTTGTAATAAAATATAGTGTGCTAAGACGGCAGAATCACGTAAATAACTGCGTGGGAGAGCTGCAGGTCGAGGGCGTAAAGCAAGACGTCCGTGCCGAAGGCAGACTTGGCTTCGATCCTATACGGTCAGTCGGGATGCCACATGACACATTTTCAAATTAGTCGTTGAAAACTTCACTCAGTTTTTTTTTTTTTTTGTCATTACAGAGGTCAGCTAGCCCCCTGACCGAACACGCTGAGCTACCGTGCCGGGTGACCTTTCGCTTTCAAGCCAAACGCTCTACCATTAGACCAACACACCATTTATGAATTTTTTCACCCTTTCTGCTACCTCAATACACTGATGCTTTCACGAGATACGGTGGTTGTTCGTTAGGTGGCAGTGGCATCATTTTTACAACTTAACTTTAATTCGTTATAAATCAGTCGGATCGTACGAAATTATATACATTAACGTTCCCCGTGAATCAGTATATCTGTTAGGAAAACCGGATCAAAACCTCTAGAGCAGTTCCTAAAATTAGCCCGCTCACACAGACTGATGAGAGGAGGCGACTTCAATTTATACGCTGTCAGGAAAAAAAATTAGTACACCAGGAAGGCGACGTCGATTTTGATCCGATGACGGCATATACCAGCTGGGAGATAGTAAATGTGCTGATAATAGTTTCAACGTCGTCCACTAGGAGATAGCGTAGTGGCATAGCTATCAGACACCCATCTCTGTCTACCCTTTAATTGGGAATGATCGCAGGCAGAGGGCTCAGTGTGGTGCAAACGTGTGAAGCAAGCAGGCAATCATGCCACGGAGACGTACTCGTATTTCCTACAGCCAACTGAGCGGGTATCAGAGGGGTCAAATTGTGGTCTTCCGAGTGGCAGGATGGTCCTTTCGGAGAACTGCCGCACAAGTTGTACATGCTACGTCAGTTGTGCAACGATGCTGGTATCAGTGGTCAAGTTAACGTTCCCACACCCGCAGATGAGATTCTGGACGTCCACGCAGCGCAGACACCCGCCAGGATTGTCGTATTGTAAGGGCAGCAGCGACAGATCGTAGAGCTACCACAGCAGAGATAAGAGCACTTGTAAGCCCAGACGTGTCAACACGAAGTGTTGCGAACCAGTTATTAGTAGTGGGAGTACGGGCAGACACCGCTAGTCGGTCTTCGACTCAGGCCACAGCATCGACATGCGCGACCCGACTGTTGCCGTCATGGGATCATTTGAAAGACGGAATGGCGCGCCATGGTCTTCAGCGACGAGCGCAGATTCTGCTCGCACGCAAGTGATAGTCATTTGCGCGTACAGCGTAGACCTGGTGAGCACTGTCTCGTAAAGCGCTTTCGTCCAAGACACACTGACCTGGGTGCGGTAAGCTACAACTATCGTTCACCTTTGGTGTTTCTAGAGGTAGTGGTAGAATGTTGTTAGACCCGTCCTTTTGCCGTTCTTACAACAGGAAGGTGATGTGTTGTTCCAACAGGATAATGCTCGCCCACGCATTGCCCGTGAAACTCAACGTGCTCTGCAAGACGTGCAGCATCTTCTGTAGCCAGCAGGATCTCCACACTTGTCTGTGCGATGGGACGACAAGTGATTCGTGCGACTCGTCAGCCATCTTACAGAACTACGTGGAAAGGTCGAGGAAGTGTGGCATAACGAATCTAAGACAGTATTCGCCATCTGTACAATCGACTGGATGCCAGAGTCAGTGGCTGCATTGGCGCCCGTGCAGGCTACACCACGTATTAGTGTGGGGGTTTCAGCATGGGTCGATACCTGGTACCTCAGAACCACTTGTGTTAGTGATCTGTAAACGTAATCATTACATGTACTCCATATGCTCTGTTGCAACAATTAATCTTGAATGAACTGGTATCCTCTAAAAGGATGTACCAATTTTTTCCAGCAGTGTATATAGAGAGTATAGATATACGCCGTTTCGTATTTAAAAGCGGGAAAAATTGTACCCCGTCAAATAACGGGATCCGTAGTCTACTGAAATTGGCAGTCCAAATGTTAAGGCTACGCGAAACGATAAACGTACCGAGTTTGATGGAATACTTTTCAAATTTTAAACTGAAATTTACTCGAACCAAACACTTTCCCTAACTAATAGTTACCGATAATGTCTGAAGAACCGAACAGTCTCACGTAACTTGAAAAGAGCACAGGTCACTCCTACTTACAAAAATTACATACCAATATCGCTGACGTTTGCCTGTTGCAGGAGCCGTCAACATTTGCTAAGCTCAAACGTAATGACCTTCGCGGAGGAAAAGAAGTTCCACTGAAAGAATCAGCACGGCTGTAAGATAAAGTACTTCCTTGAAACACAGCTTGCTTTATTCACACATGGTATCTTTCAAATGCGGAGTGCAATTTCTAGATTTCCGTAAGGCATTCGACCTATCGCCGACAACGGTATAGGCTGTATGAAAGTATAGCACACATGCTCGGGGAACTTAAATGGGAATCTTTGGAAGAAAGGCACCAGTATACGGCGAATACTGTACTGCTGCATCATAGATCTCTGTCCTATCTAGCATCATTCTTTAAAACAGCCGTCCTCGTCCTCAGTGTGGTGGGCAGGGAGAGGGGGGGGGGGCGCAAAGAGCAATGGAGGGGGGCGCAGGCTTTCATTGAAACACTGCATATTATTTAAGCAAAAACTTGAACAAAGATTGTTAGAGTCAGATTATCATTTCCATAAACCAAGTTAATTTCCTATCTTATTTCACAAGATCTGACCAGTAGATCCTGTCAGCAGGAATTCTGAGAAAAGTCGCGAGTAATGTTTCATCACACAGTCTCTGTCAGCTATCACACGAATGGTTAGCTGCATACCAAACATGCAACAACCAATAATGACAATATGCCTGTAACCTCCCCCTCACTTATCGACCTTAATGACCGTAAAAAATGAAACCGCGTGTACCTAATGGGAATTTTGGAAAAGCAATCGTCACCGAAGTTAATCTGTTGGTAAAGAGGGAGGAAAGAGTTACATCTAAATGAAAGGAAAAGTGCTAATGAAACTGGTGGAAATTAATTTTGAAAAGGGGTAAAGTTAATAAAGAAAGTAAATGTGCAGCCGTTACGTTAACAATTAACTAGCGGTAATTAGGTATTTGAGATTTGGGGGAAATTACGGTCGCCAGTCCTAAGGACAATTACTATAGTAACTGAAAAAGAAAGGTTATTACACATATAATTAGCACTAGAAATGTGGCAACTGAAGGTTGACACGTGTAGTGTGAAAACTGAAAATTTGTCAGAAGTAATAAATTTCGCTACACTCTGACTTAATTTAGCAAAAGAATTAATAAAACAGGAAAATCGAAAGTTAATTTAGTGACTGAAGTTAATAGTGAGCTTTCTTTCTGAAGCACATCGAAATTCAGTAAAACACGGTTAGTCTTGGACTACCTCAACAATCATTTCAAAAGCTACTTGAATCTACGCAATTTAGAAATAAGAGATTTAACTTTGAACTTGAATTAAATGATTCTGAACAATTAACAATAGTAAAATTTAGTACGTACCAAGCTGAGCTGCAGTCACAGGTAAGCTAAAATACGGTAACAAAACTCGCACTCTTAATTTGTGCTAGTGTAATCTAAATATTGTAGCTAGCTATGAATACCTTAATTGAAATTTGAAATTAAAGCAGTGAAATAGAATATTACTTTAATGCTGGCGTTTGAATTTCAATGACACTCGGGTTCATTCCGGAAAAGGAAGGGACCCTGCTTGGTAATGCAATTGGGACAATTAGCAACAAAGGTTCATGCTACGTTGCTGTAATTTTGTGATTTGAACAGTTTGAAATGCTGAGGTCTGCCATACAGTTCTAGAACTTTACGTGCGTCCAGTCTTCCTTGTTGGTTGATTGAAGGTTTGAAGCCGTCGATCGAGGAGGTGGCGACAGTCACTCATTGTCGGCCGTCGCTGTTGCAGAAGCTGGATGTTGGCGCGCCTTCTTCTCGACACGGTCACCAGACGAAACGGGCTCTTGATGTGCGCCAGCTAATGCTTCCCGTCCGCGACACCATGTCAGAAACTATCATCGCAAGTCGAGCGCAATTACATGCTGCCAAACCCCGAAAGCGCGGCAACTCGCGGGAGCTTCACACAACACACCTGCTCCACTCGCTACTCCAGCCAGACCCTCTCTGCTCAGCCCGCGCTCCACGCGGCAGAGTTAACACTACCAAAGATCCTACACACTTTGATTCTTCACACGACCTATCGACGTAATCGTTCGATAGCAGTCTTCCCTAGGCAAGACCCAGCGTAAAAATACAAATAATATTTACGAAACAAACCAATTATACATCGACATAAATGTATAAATCTATATATACAAACAGTAAAACAATTACAATATACAAAGAGACAGAAATGTCATATCTTGAGGTAACAAAGCAAGGGAAAAAAATAGTACAATAGATGGAAATAGGAGGATATGCATTTCCGGCGTTACATGCCGCTTGACAATATGGCCGCCACTCCCTTGCAACAATGGCTACGAGATTAGGTTGTTAATCATAGCCATTGTGACTGTTCAAACTGCTTCAACCATACTTCCGGAGTCAGCACAAAGGTAATAAGTTAGCTAGAAGTTGAATTCTAGTACGTGCCAGTTGAAGCAGTTAACAGTACTTAAAATAAAGTGACACAAGTTTTACTATTCGCATGGATAAGTGGCTGAATCGCAATGGTAATAAGAGATCCTATGGAAGTGATTCACCGAGTATCCGTACTGCTTCGAAAAGAATGCTGTTGTAACACAGGAGAAGGTTCGAATCTAATCAAACAACATTCGTCTTTCGCATCTTCCTCTGTTCCTATGAACAACTTGCTTACTTACATATACTGGCCACACAAACCGCAGTCGGTCCTTGACCTCACTCAGTGCAGCCTTCCATACCTTCCTGTCAGCTGCATCTTCACCTCGCAGACCCAGTATCTGCATGTCTCCCCTGGTATTATTCTTTCATCTCGTTCTCGGCCGTCCTAGTGGTCTGCTTCCTTCGATTGTCTTTATTACCGTGTTCTCCTCTCTCTTCCTAACATGACCCTACCACCTGAGTCTTTTAGTTTTCATACTCGATGCGATGTCAGGTGGTGTGTCTAATTGTATGAGTCTTCTGTTTCTCCTTATTGTCCACTCTTCATGTTGTGTCACTGGTCCATATATTTTTCCCAGTACTTTATTTTCAAAAGTTATGATTTTTTCTCCGGATCTTTTGTCAGGGTGCTTGTTTCCCTTGCGTAGCACACTATTGGTTTGATGATGGTGTGATATATTCTTATTTTTGCCAACCTGCACGGTAACTTACATCTTATGATGTCATCTTTAACTCTTAGACATCTTCCCCCTCCTTGAATTCTGGTTACGATCTCTTGTTCTATAAGTTTTTGTTGGTTGATGTTGAACTGAGATTCTCGAATGTGTCTGCCTTCTGTATCGTTAGGTTCCTGATTGATAGATGGTTTCTTCCTAACTGAGCTCTTCTTGCTATTACTGTGAACTTTGTTTTACTTTCATTTATACTTAGACCCACTTTCTTAGCTTCTTCCATCAGCACAGTTCCCATTTTCTCCAGATCAGGAACGGTAGTTCTAAACGCAAAACCAAAGTGCGCAAATATCAAGTGGATTATCTGACTTTGGGTTTTATCAGCATTATTTTTAATAATGAGGAACGACCAGCATGGGTTCTTTGTTTGGAGATTTCAGCCAACGATAACTCGAATCCTATAAAACTAAAAAGACACTTGCAGTCAAAACACTCAGATCATGTTAACCCATCGACGTTTTAAGCGTCATAAACAACAACGAAAAGCAGATGTCAGAGTCTCAAAAAACGGGAATCAGTTCCTAACAAAACCCTAAGGGCATCCTTGGAGGTATACTAATTAATTGCAAAATAAAATCATCACACATTACTCGTGAGGAATTACTTCTTCCTTCAGCCGTCAAAACGTACGAAATCACGGGTGGCGAAAGGTGTCGCCAGAGTCTGAAATTGATACCACACTCAGATGATACCCTGGTGCATCGCACTGATGCAGTAGCCACTGACATGAAAATTTATTTGTTACCATGTCTTCACGATAGCCCAAAATTCTCCCTGCAACTTGATGATATAACTGATTTCGGAAATCTTCCCCAGCTTCTTGTGTTTGTACGCTACTTTTATGAAAATGAAGTGCACGACGACTTTGTATTTTGTAAAGCTCTGGAGGATGCTTTCTTACTCGTCAATTCATCTTTTGTTGATAATCTGCCATGGGCAAATCTTGTTGGTATATGTACCGATGGAGCGGGAGCATTTACTGGAACTAAGAAGGGGATTCGTGGCAAAAGTGTGTGCTCTTTGTCCTGTAAAATTCACGCACTGGACGATACACACGGAGGCATTGGCTTCTAAATTAGTACAACCGGAAGTCAATAAAGTGCTGTACGGTGCAGTCAGTACAGTAAATTTTGTGAAAATACGAGCTTTAAACAATAGTCTGTTTTCCATTCTTTGCCAGGAATGGGTTCTACTCATTATTCACCTCCATCGCACACGGAGATATGTTGGTTGTCTCGTAGTAAAATTCTTCGTCGCGTCATGGATCTGAAGGATGAACTTCGTCTTTTCCTATAGAACAGCAGTCCTACACTGGCCGCTCTGTTTCTGGATAAAAATGGCTTCCAAAATTGTACTGTTTGGGCGACGTTTTTGAGAAACTGAATGGTCTTAACGTATCAGTTAAAGACGGAAATAGTAATGTCGTCTTTTTAAGCGAGAAAGTGCTTGCGTTTAAGAGAATGAACACCGTCTTCTCTCCACACTCCAGCGTCCAAAATCGCTACCTTCCCTGATTTCGGCTCCTGAGGAACAACGGGCTGCCTTTCCTCCACACACTTCATTGCAAGCGATCCCTGTAGAGTTCAAGCCGTCATTAAGGCGAAATGTGGACACATCCCACGTTGCAAAGGTGCGGTGGCTTGCATCCTTCTATACTGATCCAGAATGGAGGGGTATCTGTTGAGAGACCAGACACACTCATAGTTACTGAATGGATGCAGCACCCTTTCAGTAATTGCAGAGGCAATATTCAGCACTGTTGTGTGACATGGCCTTATAGTGTTAGCGCAAGGACTTTTTGTACTGGTACTGCAAACTGTTGAAAGCAAGGGAAAACTATAGACGTTATATTAGCCGTAGGCATGCAGAGCTATAGCATGGCTTAGTGATGATATCCTCTTAAGTAAAATATTCCGGAGGTAAAATAGTTCAGATTTATTCGTCACGAATTAGTCAGGAGGATGTCATCAGGAGAAACTAAACTGGTATTCTACTTGCCAGGACGTGGAATGTTAGATATCTTAACTGAGTAGGTAGATGAGAGAATTTTAATATAGGTTGAAATTAGATGTAGTGGGAAATAGTGAAAGAAGGGCGGTGGCAGGAAGAAAAGGAGCCGGCCGAAGTGGCCGCGCGGTTCTGGCGCTGCAGTCTGGAACCGCGAGACCGCTACGGTCGCAGGTTCGAATCCTGCCTCGGGCATGGATGTGTGTGATGTCCTTAGGTTAGTTAGGTTTAACTAGTTCTAAGTTCAAGGGGACTAATGACCTCAGCAGTTGAGTCCCATAGTGCTCAGAGCCATTTGAACCATTTTTTTTTTTTTTTTTTGAAGAAAAGGACTTCTGGTTAGATGAGTACAGGGTTATCAACACAAAATCAAATAGGGGTAATAGTGAACGCCTTATTGTAGCCAAGATAGGTACAAAGACAACACCCACCACATGAGTACAAGTTTATTTACCTACTGGCTCTGCAAATGATGAAAAGAATGAAAAAATGTATCAACAGATAAAGTAAATGATTAAGACAGTTAAGGGAGACGAAAATTTAATTGTAGTGGGAGACTTGAATTCGACAGTAGGAAAATTAAGAGATGTGAAATAATAAGAGAACATTGTCTGGGGAAGCCATCTGGTAAAACTCTTTATAGGGCATATTTGAATCATTACTAACACTTGGT
The DNA here is from genome assembly GCF_023864275.1 of Schistocerca cancellata. NCBI lineage: Eukaryota > Metazoa > Arthropoda > Insecta > Orthoptera > Acrididae > Schistocerca > Schistocerca cancellata. Next base: position 18,747,396 of record NC_064629.1, read on the forward strand.
TTAAGGATCATGAAAGTCGGTTTTATACGTGGAAGAGACCTGCAGCACCTAATGGTTTTAAATAGATTGTATCCTGGCAAGACAAAGATTTCGAAACAAAATTTTAAACTGCGAAAGGTTGACGGGGGTAGATGTACACTCTGATGATAATTTATTGGTTGTGAACTGCAGATTAAAACTAAAGAAATTTCCGACATATAGAAAATTGAGGAGATGGGACTGGATAAATTGTAACAGAGGCTACAGACTGTTTGAAAGGGTGCGTTAGGCAAATAGTGACTGAAACAGGTAAAGGAATGCAGTAGAAGACGAATGGGTGGCTTCGGGAAATGAAATAGTGAAGACAGCTGAGGATGAAATAGGCAAAAAGACATGAGAATTCTTTGCATGATACACGAGATACTGAATTTAATTGATGAAAGGAGAAACTGTGAAAATACAGCAAATGAAACAGGCAAAAGGGTACCCAGATGTGTGAAGAATGAGACTGGCAGAGGGACCGCTCGACCTTCCTCCCACCGACTTGATTCATAGTGACAGGCTCTGTAGAGTACCACTAGGACTTGGACCTGCGTAAGCAGGTCTCATCCTGGTTTCCTTTCCTAGTCTCCAGTTTCCCTTTAACTCCTTACGGTTCTGGAAAATGTGGAAGGTGTAGGTCTCTAGTCTTTTGAAGCAGGTTCAGGTCTTATTGGCTTGTTTGCTTCCGAAAGTTGATTACGATAATCACGTAAAGATCCTACAAATGCGCATGTTTGAAATGAAAACAATACAAAGCACAGCAATAAGTCTACAACAGCAGGTAAACAGTACTGCCTCACATCCAGTGATGCGTTTTTCATGTTGCCCGGGAGAAAGCAATTAAGGCCAGTGCAATAAACAATGGACGCTCACGAAGCCACACAAGTAACATACCTCATTTAAAAGTATAGATAAAATGCTACACTTTGATTAAATAGATAATTAAGCATCACTTATTACGTGTTGCGTTTTTTGTGCCAGCGAGTGTAGATCAAGAAATCAGATGGTAACCTAATGCTAAACAAAGAAGGGAAGGTTCTAAGGTGGGAGGAATGTGTAGAAGGGCTACGCAAGGGAAATGAACATAAAAAGGATATTGGCGAAAAATAGGAGAAAGTAAACTGAGATGCTGTAGGAGATATAATAATAATAATGGCGTGTGACGAGGGCCTCACGTCGGGTAGGCCGTTCGCCTGGTGCAAGTCTTTCGATCTGACGCCACTTCGGCGACTTGCTTGTCGATGGGGATGAAATGATGATGATTAGGACAACACAACACTCAGTCCCTGAGCGGAGAAAATCTCCGTCCCAGCCGGGAATCGAACCCGGGTCCTTAGGATTGACAGTCTGTCGCGCTGACCACTTTTTTTTTTTTTTTTTTTTTTTTTAGAAGGGGACCACTTTTATTAATGCCAGGAGTGAGGGTTTTTTATTACTATTTGTTTTTATTAAGGAAGGTAGGAGTGAAAGTGGGGCCACCTCCGGCACCCTAAAGAGAAGTATTTATAGATACGAAAACAAAATTTAAAGTACATCCATTTGCTAACCGTGCAAGCGTTAGTTTTTCCTAGGTCGCATACTCGCACAGTGTCCTTAGCTGATCACTTTACTTGGTCGGTTTCACAACGACAGCACCGCCGCTCATCTTTGCGCACCCGGCACACCCCAAGTATGTGGCGGGTCCGCAAAAACCGTTACTAGGAATTTGGGATACCAATCCTTGTACTTTTGTAGCCGTAACAGTTTTGAGTGTCCATCGTGCAAGTATTGCCAGTAATCCAGGACGTTCAGTACGTTTAGACGTGTGTCTCTGTAGATGTAATGGACCGTCATACCTGTGATCCACGCCACTGCGTTCGTCTTATGACGCGGAAAATTTTTTTCCTCTGGAAAAATTACTATGTCAGAAGAGACTGCTGTATAGATAGTGCGCCGCATGAACGCTATTATCTTTCTTGCGAGAGTCCAGACAGCCGATGCCTCGCCGCAGACCAGCCGATTGTCGTCCGTATCCAGCAAGCCGCATTGCTGACACAAGGGCGAATCCGCCAAATGTATTGCGTACTTTTTATCATTCGTAGGGTATTTTCGGTTCACGACAATGTACCATGTTGATCTTACTGTTGTAGGTAGGTGGGGGTGGTGGACCGTGCGCCACACCACGTGCCAATTAATAGCTGGATGTTTCCGTTCCACCCTATTCCGGGTGATCTGTCGAAGAAGCAGATGGCACACGTCCTTCGATGTCGACTGTCGGATCGTCGGTAAACGCGCTCGAACGTAACTGTGTTCCGCGATGAACGTACGCACATACGTTAACAGGGGCGATATTTGGCCTACACTGACTGGAGGAAGATCCGATGTTGGTACTAGTTCTTCGATGATCGTCCCCGTAAGCGAGTGATTCCTGTTGCGCCACCGTTTGAGCATAGTATTAATATACTTGGCACGCGCCTTCTCGTGCACGTTCAGTAAACCAACGCCCCCCTCTCGCGCTGGGAGGGTAAGTGTGTTGTACGGTACCTTAAAGAGCTGTCCCAGGCATACATAGTACCCAAAAGCCGCCTGAATCCTCATAGCCATCGTGCGCGTCAAGGGGAGAAGGTGTGTCAGGTGGCACATCATGGGCGCGAGATAAAGGTTGACGAGTAACACTCGCTGCAGCATATCCAACGACAGTAGGGCGTTTACTCGTACTGCTGTGCGGACTCTGAGTAACAGCCTTCGGTAGTTGTCCGCAGCCGTTCCCGCTGTCTCCTTATGAAAGGTGATACCCAAACAGCGGAGGGTTTGCGCCGCAGGTAAGGGTCCTTCCGTTCCTGGTTCTAGTCCACGCCCCACATTCATGAATTGTGATTTTCAGTAATTGTCCTCACTTCCAACTGCCATCCCATACGTCTGTAGCCAATCCAGTGCTGTTTGAGTCTACCCCTCATTCCGTACGAGGAACACAATGTCATCCACGTATGCTCTGCATTTGAATGATAAATGCCGTAGGGAGATCCCGGTAAGACGGCGGCGAAGGCCTGCGAGGCACGGTTCTAAGGCGATCGCATATAGGAGGATCGACAAGAGGCAACCCTGTCTGACTGATCTTAAGATCTTAAAATACTCAGTTCTCCCTCCGTTGACCACCATCGTTGATCTGGCGCCACGCAACAGCCGCATCACAGCAGTGGTCAATAAAGGCGAGACACCCATCCTGTTCATCACCGCCGCGAGGTACACGCGATCCACGCGATCAAAAGTATGATCGAAATCTACGGCAACCATCGCCCCCGGAGGTGGCATGCAGCCGCGAGGGCGACGACGCCACGATAGTCTCCCAAAGCTGTGTGGATATTACAGTTGCCGCCAAGACAAGTGTGATCGGCATGTATTCGATTCTCCAGCGACTTTTTGATACGACTGCCCAGGATGCGCATGAAGATCTTGTAGTCACTATTAAGGAGGGTCAAGGGGCGATAATCACAAGGCCGTTTGCCACCACGGGGCTTTCGTATCGGTATCATGAGCCCTTCCGTGAACTGAATGTGAACCGGTACTTCTTGCCGCAGAAGCTCATTAAACATGCATAGCCACATCGGTGTCATAATGGTCACAAAGGCACGGTAAAATTCCAACGGGAATCCGTCTGGACCTGGGGACCTGTTGCAGGCACCTCGTGTAATCGCTTCCTCCAGCTCTTCGCACGTAATTTCAAATAACCCGTCCGCTTCTCCGTTCACACTCGTCGCGTCTGGGACCTCTTCCAGGACGTTCCCCAGCTCCCCCTGACCCTCCCCGTTGCTCGCATAGAATCTGCTAAAATGATCCGTGAACGCCTGTGCTATGCCCCTTTGAGTTGTAAAACGACGGCCATCGCCGAGATCGATCTCATGTATTAAATTCCTTCGTCTTCTTCGTCTTTCCTTTATCACATAATGCATCGAGGGAACCTCGTTGGGCAGGAAATCCTGCGACCTCGCGCGTATCATCGTACCTGCCATCCTCTGCGTCGCAAGTTGTGCCAGCTTCGCCTTAACTCGGTGGACGGCCGTCTAGCGTTCTGGTGTAGGTGGTTGAGCGAACAGTTCCCGGAGAGCCGTAAAGGAAAACTCAGTGGTCGTGCGCTGCCATTGAGAAACCTCCTTCCCGTAACCTATTAACGTCCTCCGTAAAGCGGGCTTCGCGCACTCGATCCACCACTGCAGGACAGAACCGAAAGAATTTCGTCGACGGAGGCAGCCATGCCACGCGTCCTCCACCATGCGTCGACATTCTGTATCCCTCAGGTGGGAGACGTTCATCTTCCAATTACCCCTCCGTCTCCATATCTGCTGTCTATCGAGGTTAACCGTACAAATATATGCCTCGTGGACTGTAAACGCTGTCGGCCATATTTCTGCGCCCACCGTCGACATTGCTAATGCTCTTGAAACGTAGATCCGATCCAAACAGCTCGCGGAGTGGCTAGTAAAAAATGTATATCCTGGTTGGTTGCGATACTTCAGGTCCCATGTATCGACTAATTCCATCCCATTGACTAGCTCCCTAACTTCTTGGCTAGTAGTATAGTTAGGTTGTTGGTCCTTTCTGTCGAGCACACAGTTAAAATCTCCGCCGAATATGCAACCATCGTATTGTCCCTGGAACAACGGTGTAACCTCATGGGCGTAAAAATCTGTTCTGTCCCTTCTCTTATCCGAGCCTGATGGTGCGTATATGTTGATAAAACGTATACCACCTATGGTCATGGCCGTACCACGGGCAGAAGGCAAATACTCTATTTCGTCTGCACGTATCCCATCCTTTAATAGTATAGCTGTGCCAACGCCTCTCTCGTCACACGGGGAACAGTAAATGTCGTAACCGTAAAAGTCCGAGGGGGGAAGTACCCGAACTTTCTGTAATAGTACTACGTCTAAATCCGCAGCCTTTATCATGTCACTGAGCATCTTGATTTTTACCGGTGTCCCAATGCTATTGATGTTAACAGACCCTATCCGATAAGCTTGGTGCATGGCTGTCAACGTAGATAGGGTCAGCTACCGGGGGCGGACGTAGGAGATATGATACTGGGAGAAGAATATGACAGAGTACGAGAAGACCTAAGATGGAACAAAGCCTGTGGTGTAGACAATATCCTCTTGGTATTACTGAGATCCTGAGAGAGAAAGCCATGACAAAACTATTCCACGTGGTATACGAGAGATATGAAACAGGCGAAATAATTACAGATTTCGAGAAGAATGTAATAATTACAATTCACAAGGGGGGAGTTACTGGCGGTGTAAATACTACGAACCGTCAGTTTAATGTCATGGCTGAAATATACTAATACGAATTATTTACAGAATAGCTAAAAACCTGGCAGAGACCGACCTTGGGGAAGACCAAGTGGAGTTTCGGAAAAATGTAGGAATACGCAAGACACTACTGACACTATTACTTATCTTAGAGCCGAGCGGAGTGGCCGCGCTGTTTGACGCGCCATGTCACAGATTGAACGGCCCCTCCCGCCGGAGGTTCGAGACCTCCCTCGAGCATGGGTGTTTGTGCTGTTCTTAACATAAGTTAGTTTAAGTAGTGTGTAAGTCGGTCCGATGACCTCAGCAGTTTGGTCTCTTAGGAATTCACACACACACACACACACACACACACACACACACACACACACACACTTATCTTAGAATGCGGCTTGAAGAAAGACGAACCCATCTTTATAGCATCTGTAAATTTAAAGAAAGCTTTTGACAATGTGGACTGGACTACACTCTTTGAAATTCTGAAGACTGGAGGAATAAAATAAAAGGAGCGAAATTTTGTTTACAAGTCATATAGAAACCAAACTGCAGTTGTAAGGGTCGAAGGAAATAAAAAGGAAGTTGTAATTGAGAAGGGAGCGAGACAAGGATGTAGCCCATCCCCGATGTTACCCGTCCGGTACACTCAGCAGGCGGTAAAGAAAACTGAGGAGGACTATGGAAGGGAATTTAAGTTCAGGGAGACGAAATAACGACGCCGAGGTATGGAGATGACACGGTGATTCTGTCAGAGACGGCTAAGGACTTGGAAGAACAGTTGAGCGGAATGGATAATGTCTTAGAAAGAAATGAACATCAACAAAAGTAAACCAAGGGCAACTGATTGTAGTTAAATCAAATCAGCCGATACAGAGAGAATTACATTAGGAAATGACACACTGAAAGTAGTAAACGAGTTCTGTTTATTTTTGGCAGCAAAATAACTGATGATGGCCAAAGTAGAGAAGATACAAAATGCTGACTGACAATAGAAAAAACAGCACTATAAATACCGAAGATTAGATGGGTAACTAAAAGAAGGGGCCACGTGATAGGTCACATCCTGAGGCTTCAAGGAATCGTCAGCTTGTAACGGAGGGAAGCATGGGGAAAAACTGTGAAGGGAGACTAAGGGTCGAATACAGAAAGAAGTTTCAAACTGATGTACGTCGCAGTGGTTAGGCACGGAAGAAGAGCCGCACAGTGGACAGCCGCATCAAACAAGTCTTCGTACTGAAGGTCTCAACAACAACGACGACGAATATGTAGCTTATCTGTATTTTATTATCGTTGATTTGTTGCCTGTATGTAACAAATGAATTGGACGCTCGTGTTGTTAATGCATATATGGCACAATATGTAAGTAATGTAGCAATTTTATGTGAAAGGTCCAGAGATTTAATGTTGTGGATGTAGTTCAATAATGGCATACATTTTATAAACACTTTAACATATGCAGTTCCAAAGGTGACGGTGTCTGCATAAAAATATACATATAATAATTTTGTTCGCGTAAGTTTTAATTCATAAAATAATGTATACTTGTAAATCGAGACTATCTGTAAGCCATCTTTTATTTGTCATTTATTTTGACAAGATGGCTGTTAACAATGTTATTAGTCTGAAACCTATCCAGTGTAGGAATAATACCGGAGAAGATGCAGCTCACAGATAGTAAATGTGTCGTATTTAAAAAATAATTGTTGGTTCCTAGACGTGGTGCCTACAAAACATTCGATATATCGTCTTCCATGGTATGGTAATTCATAAAATCTCAATCGCAGATCGTTCAGTACCATACAGCGCACTTTCTCAATGTTTTCGTCTGTGATTGCAGTTCTGGGACATCCTTCATCATTGTTGTTGTTGTGGTCTTCAGTCCTGAGACTGGTTTGATGCAGCTCTCCATGCTACCCTATCCTGTGCAAGTTTCTTCATCTCCCAGTACCTACTGCAACCTACATCCTTCTGAATCTGCTTAGTGTATTCATCTCTTGGTCTCCCTCTACGATTTTTACCCTCCACGCTGCCATCCAATGCTAAATTTGTGATCCCTTGATGCCTCAGAACATGTCCTACCAACCGGTCCCTTCTTCTCGTCAAATTATGCCACAAACTCTTCTTCTCCCCAATTCTATTCAATACCTCCTCATTAGTTATGTGATCTACTCAGCTAATCTTCAGCATTCTTCTGTAGCACCACATTTCGAAAGCTTCTATTCTCCTCCTGTCCAAACTATTTATCGTCCATGTTTCACTTCCATACATGGCTACACTCCATACAAATACTTTCAGGAACGACTTCGCGACACTTAAATCTATACTCGATGTTAACAAATTTCTCTTCTTCAGAAACGCTTTCCTTGCCATTGCCAGTCTACATTTTATATCTTCTCTACTTCAACCATCATCAGTTATTTTGTTCCCCAAATAGCAAAACTCCTTTACTACTTTAAGTGTCTCATTTCCTAATCTAATTCCCTCAGCATTGCCCGACTTAATTCGACTACATTCCATTATCCTCATTTTGCTTTTGTTGATGTTCATCTTTTATCCTCCTTTCAAAACACTGTCCATTCCGTTCAACTGCTCTTCCAAGTCCTTTGCTGCCTCTGACAGAATTACAATGTCATCGGCGAATCTCAAAGTTTTTATTTCTTCTCCATGGATTTTAGTACCTAATCCGAATTTTTCTTTTGTTTCCTTTACTGCTTACTCAATATACAGATTGAATAACATTGGGGAGAGGCTACAACCATGTCTCACTCCCTTCCCTACCACTGCTTCACTTTCATGCCCCTCGACTCTTATAACTGCCATCTGGTTTCTGTACAAATTGTAAATAGCCTTTCGCTCCCTGTATCTTACCCTTACCACCTTTAGAATTTGAAAGAGAGTATTCCAGTCAACATTGTCAAAAGCTTTCTCTAAGTCTACAAATGCTAGAAACGTAGGTTTGCCTTTCCTTAATCTTTCTTCTAAGATAAGTCGTAAGGTCAGTATTGCCTCACGTGTTCCAATATTTCTACGGAATCCAAACTGATCTTCCCCGAGGTCGGCTTCTACCAGTTTTTCCATTCGTCTGTAAAGAATTCGTGTTAGTATTCTGCAGCTGTGACTTATTAAACTGATAGTTCGGTAATTTTCACATGTGTCAACACCTGCTTTCTTTGGGATTGGAATTATTATATTCTTCTTGAAGTCTGAGGGTATTTCGCCTGTTTCATACATCTTGCTCACCAGATGGCAGAGGTTTATCAGGACTGGCTCTCCCAAGGCCGTCAGTAGTTCTAATGGAATGTTGTCTACTCCCGGGGCCTTGTTTCGACTCAGGTCTTTCAGTGCTCTGTCAAACTCTTCACGCAGTATCGTTCTCCCATTTCATCTTCATCTACATTCTCTTCCATTCCCATAATATTGTCCTCAAGTACATCGCCCTTGTATAGACCTTCTATATACCTCTTCCACCTTTCTGCTTTCCCTTCTTGGGTTAGAACTGGGTTTCCATCTGAGCTCTTGACATTCATACAAGTGTTTCTCTTTTCTCCAAAGGTCTCTTTAATTTTCCTGTAGGCAGTATCTATCTTACCCCTCAAGAGATAAGCCTCTACATCCTTACATTTGTCCTCTAGCCATCCCTGCTTAGCCATTTTGCACTTTCTGTCGATCTCATTTTTGAGACGTTTGTATTCCTTTTTGCCTGCTTCATTTACTGCATTCTTATATTCTCTCCTTTCATCAATTAAATTCAATATTTCTTCTGTTACCCACTATTAATGTCCTTAAATTAAACTACCAGTTTAACGTAATATAAAAATGAAGGAGCTGATATCTTGGAAAGCATCACGAACTTTGCAAAAACCTCTGCTGATGCAAACAACCTGCAACAGTTGATATACACTGACGGGAAAAAATCGCAGTGCCAAGGAGGAGTTGAGCGACGTAAATGAAAGTCGTTAGGCGTGTTTCTACATCCGAAAGATGACGTCTATTCAAACGTAGCGCCAGTCGCATAAGTATGGTGTTAGTAGCGCCTGTATGGAGATGCAAATTAGGTTTGCTTTAAATACACGCATTAACTGTCGTAAGCGTTAGTTATGTTTGAGACTGGACGTTGATGCTAGTCAAGAATGTCTTCAAGGCGACAAAGACACCATTATCAACACCTCACTGCGTTCGATCGAGATCGTGTAAAAGGCTACGAGAATCTGGATGTTCCTTCTGCGATATTGCAGAAAGACTTGACAGGAACGTAGCTGCTGTAAGTGGTTCAAAACATGGTTCAAATGGCTCTGAGCACTATGGGACTTAACTTCTGAGGTCATCAGACCCCTAGAACTTAGAACTACTTAAACCTAACTAACCTAAGGACATCACACACACCCATGCCCGAGGCAGGATTCGAACCTCCGACCGTAGCGGTCGCGTGGTTCCAGACTGTAGCGCATAGAACCGCTCGGCCACTCCGGCCGGCTGTAAGTGGTTTCTGGCGATTGTGGTCACGAGAATGTCCAGTCATAAGAAGACGGGTCTCCGACGGCCACGTGGCGCTACCGAGGCAGATGACCATCGTGTTCGGCGTATGGCTCTGGCGCATCTTCTGCATCTGCAACAGCAGTTTGAGCACCAGATGGATCACTTACGTGCGATTTCGAATGACAGTAGGAGCACTCTCGTGGTTATCCCACGAGCCCTGACTGCAAACCTGTTCGTCAATCATGTGATTCCATCTGTTGTGCTGACATTCGTGAACAGCATTCCAAGGGTGTTTTCCAACAGGATAACGCTCGCCCACATATTATTGTTGTAACCCAACATGCTCTGCAGTGTGTCGACATGTTGCGTTGGCCTGTCTCCAATCGAGCACATATGGGACATCACTGAACGACAACTCCAGCGTCATCCAGAAACAACATTGATCGTCCCTGTACTGTCAGACCAATAGCAACAGGCATGGAACTCCATCCCACAAACTGACATCCGGTACCTGTACAAAACAATGCATGCAAATTTGCATGCTTGCATTCAACATTCTGGCAGTTACACCGGTTATTAACGTACCACCATTTCGCATTTGCAGTGGCTTATCTTGCACCTGTGATGTTGCAATGTTAATCACTTAAATATGTCACCTAGACAAATGTATTCCCAAAATTTCATTACCCTACATTAATTATCTTTTGGTGTTGCGATTTTTTTCTCTCAGTGTATCATAAAAAATGTATGTATATATGTTACACATCTCCTCCGTAACCACTGAACCTCTTTGAACCGAACATTGAACATATATCACTTACTGGCTGGAATAAAGCGCTGTGGGGATAAGAACGACTTACCTAACAAAGGGGTGAAAACGAAGTGCAGCTCACGACGCGCAGATACCCAGACTTTATTCATCCAGTATTTGAAAATGAAAGCTCTTAGTGACTTGCAACGAGATTTAGACATAACTTCAAATATTCACGAAACTTCTTCTCGCTGGCACACGACACAAAACGATGAAAGAAAAAACGTTTAGCGCTTACTACATTTTCGCTCTTTCTGCAGTTGGCGAAATTCGCTAGAGATACCGTTGAAATATCTGTGCAAATACACTACTGGCCATTAAAATTGATACACCAAGAAGAAATGCAAATGATAAACGGGTATTCATTGGACAAATATATGATACTAGAACTGACATGTGATTACATTTTCACGCAATTTGGGTGCATAGATCCTGAGAAATCAGTACCCAGAACAACCACCTCTGGCCTTAATAAAGGCCTTGATACGCCTGGGCATTGAGTCAAACAGAGCTTGGATGGCGTGTACAGGTACAGTAGCCCATGCAACTTCAACACGATACCACAGTTCTAAAAGAGTAGTGACTGGTGTATTGTGACGAGCCAGTTGCTCAGCCACCATTGACCAGAAGTTTTCAATTGGTGAGAGATCTGGAGAATGTGGTGGCCAGGGCAGCAGTCGAACATTTTCTATATCCAGAAAGGCCTGTACAGGACCTGCAACATGCGGTCGTGCATTATCCTGCTGAAATGTAGGGTTTCGCAGGGATCGAATTAAGGGTAGAGCCACGGGTCGTAACACATCTGAAATGTAACGTCCACTGTTCAATGTACCGTCAATGCGAACAAGAGGTGACCGAGACGTGTAACCAATGGCAACCCATACCATCACATCGGCTGATACGCCAGTATGGAGATGACGAATACACGCTTCCATTGTGCGTTTACCGCGATGTCGCCAAACACGGATGCGACCATCATGATGCTGTAAACAGAACCTGGATTCATCCGAAAAAATGACGTTTGTCCATTCGTGCACCCAGGTTCGTCGTTGAGTACACCATCGCAAGCGCTTCTGTATATGATGCACCGTCGAGGGTAACCGCAGCCATGGTCTCCGAGCTGATAGTCAATGCTGCTGAAAACGTCGTCGAACTGTTCGTGCAGATGGTTGTTGTCTTGCAAAAATCCCCATCTGTTGACTCAGGGATCGAGACGTGGCTGCGTGATCCGTTACAACCATGCGGATAAGATGCCTGTCATCTCGACTGCTAGTGATACGAGGCAGTTGGGATCCAGCACGGCGTTCCGAATTACCCTCCTTAACCCACTGATTCCATATCCTGCTAACAGTCAGTGGATCTCGGCCAACACGAGCAGTAATGTCGCGATACGATAAACCGCAATCGCGATATGCTACAATTCGACCTTTATCAAAGTCGGAAACGTACCCATTTCTCCTCGTTACACGAGGCATCACAACAACGTTTCACCAGGCAACGCCGGTCAACTGCTGTTTGTGTATGAGAAATCGGTTGGAAACTTTCCTCATGTCGCACATTGTAGGTGTCGCCACCGGCGCCAACCTTGTGTGAATGCTTTGAAAAGCTAATCATTTGCATGTCACAGCATCTTCTTTTTGTCGGTTAAATTTCTCGTCTGTAGCACGTCGTCTTTTAATGGCCAGTAGTGTATATTTGAATTATGATAAATATGCTAGATGTGCGTACACCGGTGAAGCTGCGCGTAAAAAGCTTCTCCTAAACCCCTGAATCGATTTCAACCAAACTTTGTACACATGTTGCTTACTATCTGGAAATAAATGCTGTAAGGATAAAACTGTCAACCTCTTAGTTTCCTAACTGGGTGGGGGTGATGGACAGCGATGGGTGAATGAGGAATGAGGAAGAATGAGGAAACAGACACAGGTAGGGGGAGGAGTAGGCGGACAGAGACAGGGGGGAGGTTTGATTGGTAAGAGATAGGAGGAGGCGGAAGAGGAGGAGATGGAAAGAGAGAGGGGGAGGAGGGACAGAGAGGAGAGTGGAGCAGGTGGACTGAGAGTGGGTGGTGGAGGAGCTGGACACAGAGAGAGGAGGTGGAGATGGATTGAGAGAGTGTCGTCGTAACTGCCGTCTGCTTCACGTCTGCTGTGCAGCGAGCTACCTTAATTTAAGTATGAACTGTATTTATCTTACTTGTCACTTCTTCTTCCCTGTGTATTTGCTTTTAGGAAGCTTTAATTGTCGGGTGCTATTAATAGTGTTCCATAGATTTCGTGTTTGTTTTGAATACAGTCAGAGAGAGTCCCTTTAGTCAACCATAGTGCCAGTAGTGCTAGTGTTTGTTTTCAATACAGCCCAGAGACAGGTAGTGCTATTTTCATTGTTTTCTACAAGAAGTGGCTAGCAACCACAGTTTAGTGAATAAACAGCCGCCTTTAGTGAATTAGCAGTCTAGTTAAAGGTTGATTAACTCTCTTCAGTAAATTGATTCCTTAGGATGGATTGGATGTGTGACTGCTGTGTACGGACGCAGGAGGAGCTGGCCACTGTTCGCGAACAGCTGAGCGTGTTGATGGCCGCGGTCAGCCGTCTTCAGGCTGCTGCCTCGGAGTGTAGCGGCAGTGGGGAGTCTGGTGCGTCGCAAGGTACACCCCAGGTGTTACATGCTTCACCCACTGTCCCTGTTGTCGAGATATCTTCGCGGGTACTGGGCGCGGTTGGGCCACCCTCTCCCCAAGGGGAGTGGCAGGTTCAGCGGCGTTCGCGGCGCACGAGGCGAAGGGTCAATGTGGAGGCTGGCCGTGTGGCATCGCCCGCTCTGCCTGTGAGTGGACATGTGGCTGCTCCTTCAGCAAGGTCCGAGCAGGCACACGGGGGGAGGGGTTTATTAGTTATTGGGAGCTCCAACATTAGGCGGGTGATGGAGCCCCTTAGGGAAATAGCGGGAAGGTCGGGGAAGAAGGCCAGTGTTCACTCTGTCTGCTTGCCAGGGGGTCTCATCCGAGATGTGGAGGAGGCCCTACCGGCGGCGATAGAGAGCACTGGGTGCACCCGACTGCAAATTGTTGCTCATGTCGGCACCAATGACTCCTGCCGTCTGGGTTCAGAGGTCATCCTCAGTTCGTACAGGCGGTTGGCGGAATTGGTGAAGGCGGAAAGCCTCGCTCGCGGGGTGAAATCAGAGCTAACTATTTGTAGTATCGTTCCCAGAACCGATCGCGGTCCTCTGGTTCGGAGCCGAGTGGAAGGCTTAAACCAGAGGCTCCGACGATTCTGCGGAGATCTGGGGTGCAAATTTCTCGACCTCCGCTATCGGGTGGAGAAATGTAGGGTCCCCCTGAATAGGTCAGGCGTGCACTACACGCCGGAAGCGGCTACAAGGGTAGCGGAGTACGTGTGGAGTGCACATGGGGGTTTTTTAGGTTAGAGAATCCCCTCCCTAGGCCCGACAAGACGCCTCCTGAGACGCGGCAAGGTAGGAGTAGGCAAAATGCAACAGGGAATAACAATATTAATGTGCTAATAGTAAACTGCAGGAGCGTCTACAGAAAGGTCCCAGAACTGCTCTCATTAATAAACGGTCACAACGCCCATATAGTACTAGGGACAGAAAGTTGGCTGAAACCAGACGTAAACAGTAATGAAATCCTAAACTCAGATTGGAATGTATACCGCAGAAACAGGCTGGACAGTGAAGGGGGAGGCGTGTTTATAGCGATAAGAAGTGCAATAGTATCGAAGGAAATTGACGGAGATCCGAAATGTGAAATGATTTGGGTGAAGGTCACGGTTAAAGCAGGCTCAGACATGGTAATTGGATGTCTCTATAGGCCTCCTGGCTCAGCAGCTGTTGTGGCTGAGCACCTGAAGGATAATTTGGAAAATATTTCGAGTAGATTTCCCCACCATGTTATAGTTCTGGGTGGAGATTTTAATTTGCCGGATATAGACTGGGAGACTCAGACGTTCATAACGGGTGGCAGGGACAAAGAATCCAGTGAAATTTTTTTAAGTGCTTTATCTGAAAACTACCTTGAGCAGTTAAACAGAGTACCGACTCGTGGCGATAAGATATTAGACCTTCTGGTGACAAACAGACCCGAACTGTTTGAAAAAGTTAACGCAGAACAGGGAATCAGCGATCATAAAGCGGTTACGGCATCGATGATTTCAGCCGTAAATAGGAATATTAAAAAGGGTAGGAAGATTTTTCTGTTTAGAAAAAGTGACAAAAAGCAGATTTCAGAGTACGTGTTGGCTCAACACAAAAGTTTTGTCTCAAGTACAGATAGTGTTGAGGATCAGTGGACAAAGTTCAAAACCGTCGTACATAATGCGTTAGATGAGTATGTGCCAAGCAAGATCGTAAGAGATGGAAAAGAGCCACCGTGGTACAACAACCGAGTTAGAAAACTGCTGCGGAAGCAAAGGGAACTTCACAGCAAACATAAACATAGCCAAAGCCTTGCAGACAAACAAAAATTACGCGAAGCGAAATGTAGTGTGAGAAGGGCTATGCGAGAGGCGTTCGATGAATTCGAAAGTAAAGTTCTATGTACTGACTTGGCAGAAAATCCTAAGAAATTTTGGTCTTATGTCAAAGCGGTAGGTGGATCAAAACAAAATGTCCAGACACTCTGTGACCAAAATGGTACTGAAACAGAGGATGACAGACTAAAGGCCGAAATACTAAATGTCTTTTTCCAAAGTTGTTTCACAGAGGAAGACTGCACTGTAGTTCCTTCTCTAGATTGTCGCACAGATGACAAAATGATAGATATCGAAATAGACGACAGAGGGATAGAGAAACAATTAAAATCGCTCAAAAGAGGAACGGCCTCTGGACCTGATGGGATACCAGTTCAATTTTACACAGAGTACGCGAAGGAACTTGCCCCCCTTCTTGCAGCGGTGTACCGTAGGTCTCTAGAAGAGCGTAGCGTTCCAAAGGATTGGAAAATGGCACGGGTCATCCCCGTTTTCAAGTAGGGACGTCGAACAGATGTGCAGAACTATAGACCTATATCTCTAACGTCGATCAGTTGTAGAATTTTGGAACACGTATTGTGTTCGAATATAATGACTTTTCTGGAGACTAGAAATCTACTCTGTAGGAATCAGCATGTGTTTCGAAAAAGACGGTCATGTGAAACCCAGCTCGCACTATTCGTCCACGAGACTCAGAGGGCCATAGACACGGGTTCACAGGTAGATGCCGTGTTTCTTGACTTCCGCAAGGCGTTCGATACAGTTCCCCACAGTCGTTTAATGAACAAAGTAAGAGCATATGGACTATCAGACCAATTGTGTGATTGGATTGAAGAGTTCCTAGATAACAGAACGCAGCATGTGATTCTCAATGGAGAAAAATCTTCCGAAGTAAGAGTGATTTCAGGTGTGCCGCAGGGGAGTGTCATAGGACCGTTGCTATTCACAATATACATAAATGACCTGGTGGATGACATCGGAAGTTCACTGAGGCTTTTTGCAGATGATGCTGTGGTGTATCGAGATGTTGTAACAATGGAAAATTGTACTGAAATGCAGGAGGATCTGCAGCGAATTGACGCATGGTGCAGGGAATTGCAATTGAATCTCAATGTAGACAAGTGTAATGTGCTGCGAATACACAGAAAGATAGATCCTTTATCATTTAGCTACAAAATAGCAGGTCAGCAACTGGAAGCAGTTAATACCATAAATTATCTGGGAGTACGCATTAGGAGTGATTTAAAATGGAATGATCATATAATGTTGATCGTCGGTAAAGCAGATGCCAGACTGAGATTCATTGGAAGAATCCTAAGGAAATGCAATCCGAAAACAAAGGAAGTAGGTTACAGTACGCTTGTTCGCCCACTGCTTGAATACTGCTCAGCAGTGTGGGATCCGTACCAGATAGGGTTGATAGAAGATATAGAGAAGATCCAACGGAGAGCAGCGCGCTTCGTTACAGGATCATTTAGTAATCGCGAAAGCGTTACGGAGATGATAGATCAACTCCAGTGGAAGACTCTGCAGGAGAGACGCTCAGTAGCTCGGTACGGGCTTTTGTCAAAGTTTCGAGAACATACCTTCACCGAAGAGTCAAGCAGTATATTGCTCCCTCCTACGTCTATCTCGCGAAGAGACCATGAGGATAAAATCAGAGAGATTAGAGCCACACAGAGGCATACCGACAATCCTTCTTTCCACGAACAATACGAGACTGGAATAGAAGGGAGAACCGATAGAGGTACTCAAGGTACCCTCCGCCACACACCGTCAGGTGGCTTGCGGGGTATGGATGTAGATGTAGATGTAGATGTAGAGGGGAGAGAATGATATGGACAGTGATGGGGAGGAGAGGGAAGGGAAGGTGGACAGAGAGAGAGGAAGGATGGACGGAGAGAGAGAGAAGGAGGGGGACAGAGACAGGGGGAGGTGGGAATAGAAAGAGATAGGAGGAGGAGGAGGAGGAGGAGGATATAGAAAGAGAGAGGGGAAGGAGGGACAGAGAGGAGACTGGAGAAGGTGGACAGAGAGTGGGTGGTGGAAGAGCTGGACACAGAGAGAGGAGGTGGTGATGGATTGAGAGAGGGGAGAGCGTGAGATGGACAGGGACCAGGAGGAGAGGGAGGAGAAGGCGGACAGAGAGAGGAAGGATGGACGGAGAGACAGGGAAGGAGGAGGACAGAGATAGGGGGGAGGTGGGAATGGAAAGAGATAGGAGGAGGAGGAGATGGAAAGAGAGAAGGGGAGGAGGGACAGAGAGGAGAGTGGAGCAGGTGGGCAGAGAGTGTGTGGTGGAGGAACTGAACACAGAGAGAGGAGGTAGAGATGGATTGAGAGAGGGGAAAGAATGAGATGGACAGGGATAGGGAGGAGAGGGAGGAGAAGCTGGACAGAGAGAGGAGGATGGACAGAGAGAGAGAGAAGGAGGAGGGCAGAGAGAGAGAGGGAATGAGGAGGCCAGAGACAGGGGGAGGTGGGAAGGGAAAGAGATAGGAGGAGGAGGAGGAGGAGGAGGAGATGAAAAGAGAGAGGGGGAGGAGGGACAGAGAGGAGAGTGGAGCAGGTGGACAGAGGGTGGGTGGTGGAGGAGCTGGACACAGATAGAGGAGGTGGAGATGGATTGAGAGAGGGGGGAGAATGAGATGGAACGGGATAGGGAGGAGAGGGAGGAGAAGGTGGACAGAGAGATGAAGGACGGACGGAGGAGAGGGAAGGAGGAGGGCAGTGACAGAGGGAAGGAGGAGGACAGAAACAGGGGGGAAGTGGAAATGGTAAGAGATAGGTGGAGGATATGGAAAGAGAGAGGGGGAGGAGAGACAGGGAGGAGAGTGGAGCAGGTGGACAGATAGTGGGTGGTGGAAGAGCTGGACACAGAGAGAGGAGGTGGAGATGGATTGAGAGTGGGGTGAGAATGAGATGGACAGGGATAGGGAGGAGAGGGAGGAGAAGGTGGACAGAGAGAGGAAGGATGGACGGAGGAGAGGGAAGGAGGAGGGCAGAGAGAGAGGGAATGTGGAGGACAGAGACAGGGGGAGGTGGGAATACAAAGAGATAGTTGGTGGAGGAGGAGATGGAAAGAGAGAGGGGGAGGAGGGACAGAGAGGAGAGTGGAGCAGGTGGACAGAGAGTGGGTGGTGGAAGAGCTGGACACAGAGAGAGGAGTTGGAGATGGATTGAGAGTGGGGAGAGAATGAGATGGACAGGGAGAGGGAGGAGAAGGTGGACAGAGAGAGTTAGGATGGACGGAGAGAGAGGGTAGGAGGAGGACAGAGAGAGGGAAGGAGGAGGACAGAGACAGGGGCGAGGGGCAGATGCACAGAGAGGGGGGCAAGGAGGAGATAGAGTAACAGAAGACTGGAGTACACACACAACCGGGAAACGCTGGGCACTCAGCTAGTTACTACTACAAAAAGCAATATTAACAAAACTGTTCATCAGATGTGGTGGACACCCGACTTACTTTGTTGCACTACATGTGCCGTCATAACAGAACCAAGGTATCTTTTATATGAATGCAGATCAGGCCTAGAACTTAGTCCCTTGCATTTTAAGTATAAGGTGATACAAAGCTGGATACTTTCTTGTAAACATAGCCTAACAGCGCTGGAACTGCATTGAGCTGGCAGAGTTCGTTCATACGTGTAGGAGATTTGGGACTTTTTTCCGAAAAGCTGCATTGTTAACTTCGACCTTTGCTTTGTGAAGGCACTGACCTTTTCACTACACATCGTGCGCCGATAATAATAGTATTTCGTCCCACAGAAAATACTGTAAGTGGTTCCATGCTTCTGTAAATAAAGGTTTGAGTATAAAATGTACCTTATTGAAAAAAAAGTGCTCGCCTATTAGTGCACTGTCATATACCGAATACTCCACTGTGTGTTGGACCGATTGTGCAACGTTAGACGTTGTATGACAGCTGACTCGAGCTATACAATTTTTTAGATGGTTTTTGAGAGGCTTCAAGCTACGGTAAGTATCACCTGAAGAGAAAGCGCTGTAAACCTTCATGTGCACTCCACTTCAAGTGCAGTGCACTTAGAAATCCTTCATATTACTAGAACTTTGTAATTTTCACCAGAGTGAATTTGCGCACACATAACTGCTTATTGTGTGACAATCTATCGTAAAAATCTGCAAATGAAATGATTAGATGACACTTGAAAATCACTGCATTCGCATTCACACTATCTAAAACATTTTTTTAATCACAAGTCCGACGAAGTTTCATTTTTTAAAACAAACCCTGAGTTCTTGCATTCGATCTCGGATGCATAGAACAATTCTACAATTTTAGGCATAACTTTTACTTTTATGCATTTTTCCTTTAACACTTTAAACATTCCAACACAACTGTTATGCACTTCTCCCTTGTAATCATTCCAGTAATTAAATTTTTCAGCTATAATCGTTTTGACAATACAATATTCATCAAACAATTCTGCACTATTAATTTCTTCACTGCTTACATTACACTGATCAACCAGAACATTATGACCACCTACCTAATAGATGGTATGTCCACCTTTGGTACGGAAGACAGCGGCGACGCGTCGTGGCAATGAGGCCTTGGTAGGTCGCTGGATGGAGTTGGGAACACGTCTGTACACACGTCACCTAATTCCCGGCCGCCCGGTTGGCCGTGCGGTCTAACGCACGGCTTTCCGGCCGGGAAGGAGCGCCTGGTCCCCGGCACGAATCCGCCCGGCGGATTTGTGTCGAGGTGCGGTGAACCGGACAGTCTGTGGATGGTTTTTAGTCAGTTTTCCACCTGCCTCGGCGAATGCGGGCTGGTTCCCCTTATACCGCCTCAGTTACACTATGTCGGCGATTGCTGCGCAAACAAGTTCTCCACGTACGCGTACACCACCATTACTCTACCACGCAAACATAGGGGTTACACTCGTGTGGTGTGAGACGTTACCTGGGGGTGTCCAGCGGGGGCCGAACCGCACAATAACCCTGGGTTCGGTGTGGGGCGGCGGAGGGGTGAAGTGGACTGCGGTAGTCGCCGTGGGATTGTGGACCACTGCGGCTGAGGCGGGGATGGAGCCTCTCCGTCGTTTCTAGGTCCCCGGTTAACATACAATACAATACAATACAATACAATACACATAATTCCCGTGCGATCTGGAGGGGGGGGGGGTGAGGCAGCACATCAATTGGAACTCGCCACTTCGTTCCTCGAACTGTGGTTCATCACACTCCCGGCCCTCTGACATGACGCATTATCTTGTCGAAAAATACCACTGCCATCGAGAAATTTGGTCGTCATGTACGGATGTACGTGGTCAGCTACCAGTGTAGATACTCCTTGGCAGTCGTGGTGCGTTGCACGAGCTCCACTGGACCCAAGGATGGCCACGTGATGGAGCTCTCGTCCCGCAGCACAGGTGGCCAGGAGCTGGAAGACGACGCACTCGCGCATGATGAAGAAGGTATCGGGATTCATCGGACCGTGCAACATTCTCCCTCTGCGCCATCTTCCTGTGCCGATGGTCGTGTGCCCATTCCAGTCGTAGTTGCCGATATCTTGGTGTTAACATTGGCACATGCATGGTCGTCGGCTGTGGAGGCCCGACGTTAGGAGTGTTCGGTGCTATGTTGAGACACATTGTACTCCAGCCACCATTAAAATCTGACGTTAGTTGCGCTTAACCGCTTGTCCTGCTGTACCAGTCTTCCCCGCCTACGACGTCCGACATCTGTAATGAGGGGTGGCCACCCAACCCCACAACATCTGGACGTGGCCTCACCGTGGTTTCGCCACGTGTTGACGACACTCACCACAGCATTCCTCGAACACGCGACGAGTTGTGCAGTTTCCGAAACGTTCGTGCCTAGCCTCCGGGCAATAAAGACCTGCCGTCAGTCAAGCTCATATAGATCGCGTCCATCCCCGTTCTGCACCCGGACAGCACGCTCACGGATACCACACGCGACGTGCGTGTGTCTGACTAGCAGTCATGATGCTGCTATCGCCTGGACGGGTTTATATCGACAGTACGTCGGTGGTCATAATATTCTGGCTGATTAGTGTGTGAATCAATGGTATGCTTGATTCTGTTTCACTCCATTGTAGCTCATTTTTCAAACTGTTCCAGCAAAGTGAATTATAATGTGAAAACTGCTTCCACATGAAATCAAATATTTAAGTTACAATGAAATGAACACCCTTAGCTGCTTACAGGCGTTGACATACGTCAACGGGGACAGATGAAAATGTGTGCCCCGACCGGGACTCGAAACCGGGATCTCCTGCTTACATGGCAGACGCTCTATCCATCTGAGCCACCGAGGACACAGAGGATAGCGCGACTGCAGGGATTTATCTCTGGCACGCCTCCCGCGAAGCCCACATTCTCAACGCATTGTCCCGCACTACGTACGTAGTGCCACCGCCCATTATACCCATTACTCGCGGCGCGTTGCCGATTCCCGTAAGAGTTCGGGCACTGTTTGTGCATTCGCACAGAAAAAGAAGAAGACGGTCAAGTGGCTGGTGAGCCTTAACTATATATGTACTAAGATGGTATCTGTTCTTTCAGACATATTTAAGTGCTTCGTTACAAAATGAATTAACATAGAAGTAAAGCCTACTGTGAGCAGCTTGACCACTATCATACAACTACTTCAACATCGATTTGATCTTAAAACTCATAAAATAATTTTTTCCTATTTTTTTAGCTTTTTTCTGAGTAATTCATAATCAGATATTGTCTCTGCAAAGCAGGCATTCTGCTTTTAGATTTCTCGAATGCCTGTTTCAAAAATATTGACTTGAGCAAACCACAACCATAATTCAGATTCCTCATTGTTGAAAACTGATTATAAAGATAAAGGACACCTTGAGTCAGAGACGAAAAATGATTTTAGAGCAGGATACAAATTTAAAATTCTTCCAAAGTCAGGAAGCAAAGCCAACCACATTGTTCTGCCGTAACCTAGCAATTTATGGTACCTGACATTTACGAAATCACAGAACTCTATGAGTGTTTACACCCTTACAGTATAAATATGACAGTATCCGTAAATGATTGCAAATCATATTCTCTACACCAATTGGCAGCTTCCCAACGGCTTATTACACAATGTTGTGGACGATAATTAAGTGCCATGCAATCCACTACCAAAGCTTGCTTGTACTTCAGCAAAAACATTTTCTTTGCCAATTCTGTTTACTCCACCAAACATACTGTTCGTAGTGTTGGCAGATAAACATATAAACATTGAGTCTATTGAGTGACCGTGCAGAACCGGTATCACATTCTTAGATATTACATTTTAAATAGAAATGAATTCCAGTATTTTTTTGATGCGCCCCACTTTCTGGAATAAAGTATTTAACAGAAACTGGAAGAAGCTTTGTTGATTTTTGATTACTGGTATCAGTGGATAAAATTACAAAGTTTACATGGTCAAGATCTTCTTTAAGAAGTTGTTTGCACCAAGCAGTTAAAACGTTGTCAACAATGGCTTCAGCTTTGGTTCGTTTGCAACAAAACTTGACATCGTAGAGTTTTTTTTTTTATTGTCCAATCTGTGGAACTGTAGCTGTTATTATGACAAGCTGAATGGTATGCCAAAGCTACCTCATCTGCAGCCAATGTAGCCTCTTTATTTTCTGGAATTTCACAAATTACGCTTTTACTGTTTACCCATTCTATCTTGATACAGATTAAAGCTCATAACTGTAACTATATAGGACCGACTGCAAAGGACCAAGTGAACCGCCAACGGTAATAGTATTATATCTTACGTTATTATAATTACTGTAAAAGCTCTCTAATCCTGAATATCGAAGATTTTATTTCAAGAAACCCTTTAATAAAGTATTTTTAGGCTGCAGATTTTACAGTGAATTTCATAACTAAGCTTCGTCTTTTTGAGGAGAGGATATTTTTCCTTTAAATTTGAAGAAAGGCTGCATTTCCGTTTAGGCACGATAGCTTAGTTCACGCAAATAACAATACACCGAATCAGCTGCCAACTCCAGGCTAAGCAAACTTCTTCCGTCTTCAGTGCTGTTAGAACGCGCTAAACAATGACAGTGAGATAAGCGCCGATCCATCATTTGCCACAACAATAAATGGCAAAATCGCAACAAAAATAGTGGGGCGCTGGATATACAAGCAAGAAAAGGGGAATGACCTGTATTTTAAGGTACGAATGGGAAGCGTAACTCATGTGTAACCTAGAACAGAAGCGGTAGTGGTAACTAGAGAGAGAACTGAGACTTTAATTTGAAAATAGTTTAGGTTCTATCCATTTAAAATTAGTTATAAGAAATGTTAAAGAACTCAGTCTGAAAATATTATTTCTCTGAAATGTTATTAACTAAACTTGTATAGCAGTATCTACCACAAATAAACACACAATTACGGTCTCCTTTACTTTTAAGGTAACAGTGGAACAGCCGATATGCATATCAACAGTAAATAAATAAATTAATAGTAACCCCGATCTATTATAAGTTCGATCTGACGTACAGAAAGCTTCATTTTCATACTGTGCTTTGTTAAAATAGAAATCACTCTTTGAAGAGAACCGATAAGTACCTACATATGTTCTACAATAGCGGCAAAGTTTTATTTAACTCACTCTGTACCTCTCATGTTTTCAGAAAAATGGGTCAGATGGCTCTGAGCACTATGGGACTTAACATCTGAGGTCATCAGTCCCCTAGAACGTAGAACTATTTAAACCTAACTAACCTAAGGACATCACACACATCCATGCCCGAGGCAGAATTCGAACCTGCGACGGTAGCGGTCGCGCGTTTCCAGACTGAAGCGCCTAGAACCGCTCGGCCACACCGGCCGGCCATGTTTTGAGAGATTGTTACTGTCTAGCTCATAATAAACGTTACGGAGCCTGAAGTTTTTTTTTACATTCATTAATGTAACAATAATTACATATTCGTCATTTACAGCGGGCATTATATCGCTCGTAGAGTTGTGCTCAGTGCTAAGTACTGCTTTAGTGGTGCGCCCATACACGTTATTTCCCATTTTAAATTATTCGACTAGATGGTTTACTTTCATCACGCTTGTCCGGGGGATTTCTAATCGACCAACTTACTGAATGATTCTAGCATAAGACAGATAGGTCTGCGAGGAACATACGCCGAAGGAGGGTTGATGACAGTTGTAATGCTACTTTAGACAGTGTTCTTTCTGTTGCCAGAAGAAACTATAAATGAATTCAAGGAAGGTCACTCACACAGATTTTCTAATACACAACTGCAATGCTGTAGATTTTTGATTTTTTTTTTTTACTTAGACGCGATTTTCGTCAATAACCAACTGAGAGTTCGACGGCAGCCGCGACTGCGGCTGCTGCGCTGTCAGTTCGTGAGCGCACCGCAAGAGGACTCTGTGTCACTCGCTCACGCTGTTCAGTGTTATATTAAAATGTATGATATCTGGGAACTCAAAGGGACGCGTGTTAACTATGAATGGAGAATAAATATACGTTGCAATGATATACTCAAATCAGTCTCTCCAAGACTGAGGGAAAGAAGACAGACAGAGGTTTTATCTACTGCGTTCGCTGTGGCGTGAGGTACATCTTGCGCTCTAGCCTCTTTGGAAAGTAGCGCTACTGGTTGCTGGGGAATGCTGCCGCTGTCAGTTTCAAATTCGGCGAGCTGTCGAATGGGGCTCGCGCGGTAGGCGAAGTGATTTCTTACTATCTCTCTCTGAAACTCGCTAATGCCATCACTTATATCACAAATATATGTTTCCTTAATGTTTCCCTGTTTATCCCTTGTCAGTGTCTCGCCTGCCGTGGAGTGACACTAAAATACAAAGTTTTTCCGAGTTGGAATGTGACTGAATTTCTTTGGGCAAATTTTACTTCGGCGTTCACGGGAACAGCTGTCCTGCCGAAGTATTGTTTTCAGAAAAGCACAGTATTCTACTCATCATGGGACGGAGAACGAAACTGGTGTATCCTTGCAGAGTTGAAGGCTGGCTCAACATTTGTGGTAAGCGGCAAAGTTTCTGTTGTTCATATTGCGTTTTCATGTACTGCTTTTGCAGTGTTTGTCATGTTTTTGCATAACGAAACGTCCAATGGAAACGCACTTTTTATCGTGATGAGTGCAATTTCCACGCGCAGATCGTATATTATTGTTGACAGCGCAATCACAGCTGAGATTTGTTTGTGTTTTCATTTACAGTCTTTACAAACAGAAACACGCGGAGTATGAAAAATAGCGATTGTTTTTCTTTTTTCTGTGTAAAAACAATGTGAAACTGATACGGCACGCAAACAATAATTGTTAAGTTTTAAAAAATTGAATAGAGGAATACGATTATCTAAAATCACTAGTGTGCAAAATTGACAGCGAGTTGTTTAAAGCTGCTGATAGTTGTGTTAGTGGGTTTAAATCTGCTTGCCTTGAAAATTTATTAGAAAAAAATATTTGGCACTACTTCGCTGAGAAGAGTAACATATAACAGGCTGTCTGAATTTAATAGCTGCC
This sequence comes from Schistocerca cancellata, assembly GCF_023864275.1. NCBI lineage: Eukaryota > Metazoa > Arthropoda > Insecta > Orthoptera > Acrididae > Schistocerca > Schistocerca cancellata. Next base: position 18,772,975 of record NC_064629.1, read on the forward strand.
AGACTCGCAGCTGTGTAGTGTACCGTTAGATTCGACGGAGCAAGAAGTATTTGCCTGTTGCCGTCAGGTGCTACTGGCGGTAAACGGAAACTTAACTTTTTTGCTCTGTACATGGCACCGTTTTGACGATAAATGTCATTTAATGTCGTCTCTAATAGTAAACTGGTGATGCTTTCTATGCACCACTTGGCTAAAATGGGATCATTTACCGCGACTGTTCTCAGGTGATAAATCAACTGCGTCCACAGTGTTTGCTTTTTTATGCAGGCGTTGTGTCATAGTTACTCTAAGACACCATCACATAGAAATAGAGTGGAATATCTCGCAGTAAAACAGATTATACGTTTAGCATTAGTGGACATTGCTTTCGGTATTGGTAAAACTCGCTTCTCAAAGTTTTCCTTACAGTAATACCAATCCCTCTGCATTTTGCGTCAGCGAAACTTGCTATTAACAAAACATCATTTGCACGTGTGTCCTGTTTCTGATTTGCGTTATTTCTTAGATTATAAACTTACTATTACCTTCGACATTCTATTATAGTCTTGGTGTGGTCGTAGCGATGATAATGCAAGAACTGAGCCGAAAGTATCATGTTTAGCCGCATTATGCCAAAGACTTAACTATAATGCGTTTTATCTTGTGGCTATGTTTCTACGCATCGGGGCCGCTACTTTCTCTGCCTAGCTGTGTACCGCACGGTACGTTACGTTCATTCAGTGCCACGTGCTGCAAGCTGTGTTGTCACAGTGTTATCGCACGGCCTTCAAAAACCGATTTTTTAGTATTGTAGACATATGGATTTGCAGGCAGTGTGATGTTTTGGTCGTTGTACTTCTTCCGTTTCCATACTCTAGACGACAAATACTATTTTTAGCGTATAAATATCTTACGGGCGTAAGCGTATAAATATCTTCTCGGGTGATTAGCCGAATGGTGGCGTTGTCTCCTGAAGGTGATGGGTGCGAAACTCATTGAAACGCTGATCACACGAGAAGATTTTATCATGGGACTACGCCGGAGACGCCGGCAATCACGTATATAAATATCTTTACAATTTTTGAGTGGACGCCTATAAAACTGTGATAATGATACTATGACGCAAAACTTAGACCCAGAGCTATTAAAAAGAGAAATTATGAGATATCTAAATGTTAAATTATAAAATACGAAAATAAAGTTTAATAATAATACATATTCGTCACGAAAGTTTACTTCATATTGTAAAGCTAAGTAATGGCCAGGGATTGGGGGATACGGATATGGCGTATCAGTAGGAATGATCCTGTCTTTCGCGTGGGATGATTTGGGAAGAACGACCTTAGTTCACGCTGGTTACATCAGATTCAAAGCCTGAAACCTCTGATGACAGTTCTTCCAACTTCTCAATCCATTTATCATAGTTATCGTAACACAAGCTGACCTGAATTGTATAGAAGTAAGCACCATTTTCTAATTTTCCATTCGTTTAAGGAAATTACATTCCATAATATAATAAAGAAGACTTAGCTTTGCTGCCGCGAAAAGAATTATATTACCACAGGAAACCCAAGCTTGTATAATAATGCTGTACAGTAGTGTCGTCAATCAATATGGACGCAATAGAAAGTTTATGGATTGAAAATATTCTTTATAACTGAACTGATTTGCCCTGAGGCACAGTCGTTATCGTCCAAAAAGAAGTTGAAGTATACAAAATAAACAAGTTTCGGTGTATTCTGATCGTAAATGCAGCTCCGTTCAACTTTTATACATGAGGACGTGAGTTCCGCACAAAAGCTAGATGACTGTTACATCGCTAATAGTGTCACAAATGTAAAGTAGCCGAATCTCAGCACGATCAGAAATTGTCTTAGAATCAGGTAGTAAGGAACAACCGAATGAAAACAATCGATTCAGTTCGGTTGATGGAAAACGTTGACACTTTCGGTTGTAGCTTTACGTATCTGTTCACTTTACTCATTCATTCAGTCTGTGGGAGCAACCGAATGCAAACAGTCGACGCATTCCGGCCTATTCAGTTCTGAGCGGAAACATTCGATCGTTTGGCCATTGTTAAATCATCGCTACTGACTGGACTCTTATTGCCTGTCGTCACTGTTATTGCTGTTTCGATATTTGGAGGACATTACAAAAGGAGAGGCAAGGTTCCTACCAGGAAGTGTGATCACAGCGGACAGCAGTGCTTGGTCTGCAACGTGCTCCCATGCTGGGCACAAGGATGGTGAGGAATTATTTGTGGCAAGCCGAGCATACGACTGCTGGTGGTCATTGGTGCACGTGCTCAGTGGGAACTGGCAGGCCAGTCCCTTCACCGAATACCCTCTCATTCCAAGAGCTCCTCCACCTGTGCTGTTCGATGCGCTCGCGCATTGTCATCCATAAAAAAGATATCAGGGCCGAATGCACCCCTGGAAAGACGCACACAGGAAAAGACTACAGTGTCACGATAACGTTGAGGTAGCGCACCGTGTTCAAAGATTTGGAGTTCAGTACGTCCGTGCAACATTACACTAAGATGATAAAAGTCAAGGGATACCTCCTAATATCTTGTGAACCTCCTTTTGCACGGCAGGATGTAGCAACTCGACATGGCATGGACTGAACAAGTCATTGGAAGTCCCGCGCAGAAATACTGAGCCATGCTGCATCTACAGCCGTCCATAAGTGCGAAAGTGTTGCCGGTGCAGGAGTTTGTGCACAAAGTGACCTCTCGATTGTGTCCCAAAAATGTACCATGGGACTCTGGGTGGTCAGATCATTCGCACGAATTGTCTGGAATGTTCTTCAAACAAATCGCGAACTGTGGCCCGATGACATGGCGCATTGTCGACCATAAAAGTTTTATCAGTGTTTGGAAACATGAAGTCTATGATCGGCTGCAAACGATCTCCAAGTAGCCGAACATAACAATTTTCAGTCAATGATCAGATCAGTTGGACCAGAGGAGCCAGTCCATTCCATGTAAACAGCGCACTCCATCGTGTAGTCACCACCAGCTTACACAGTGTCTTGTTGATAGCTTGTGTCCATGACTCGAACCCTACCATCAGCTCTTACCAACTGAAATCGAGACTCATCTGACCAGTCCATGTTTCTTAGTCGTCTAGGATCCATCCTATATGGTCACAAGCCCAGGAGAAACGCTGCAGGCGATGTCATGCTCTTAGCAAAGACATTCGCCTCGACCGTCTGCTGCCATGTTTCATTAACGCCAAAGTTCGCAGCACTGTCCTAACAGATACGTTCGTCGTACGTCCCACATTGATTTCTGCGGTTAGCTGACGCAGTGTTGCTTGTCTGTTAGCACTGACAACTATTCGCAAACGCCGCTGCTCTCGGTCGTCAAGTAAAGGCCGTCGGCGACTGCGTTGCCCGTGGTGAGACATAATGCCTGAAATTTGGTATTCTCGGTATACTCTTGACACTGATGATCTCGGAGTATTGAATTCCCTAACGATTTCCGAAGTGGAATGTCCCCTAGTTCTTGCTCCAACTACCATTCTGCATTCAGAATCTGTTAATTCCGGTTGTGCGCCCATAATCACCTGGGAAACCTTTTCACATGACTCACCTGAGTGCAAATGACAGCTCCACCAATGCACTGCCCTTTTATACCTTGTGAACGCGATGCTACCCCCTTCTGTTTATCTGCATAATGCTATCCTTGACTTTCGTCACCTCAGTGCACGAGTGTATGCCTCCCCACAAGTCAACCAACCAAGTGATAACGTTTGCCAGTGTTCCTGGATGCAATACGTGTTCGCATCTCTCGCCATATGATGGTACGTCCAGCCTTTAGTCGGAATCAATCTGCTCTCATCCGAGAAGAGCAACCGACCCGACTCCTCGTTGGTCCAGACCCTATGCGCTTGTGCTTGGCACCACCGCAAAAGGTGCCGCCAATGTGCGGGTACCAACGGAACACAACGTGCTTATCGTCGGGCAAAGAGATCATCCACATGCTGTCGCCGTGCCACATTTTACCGTGAGATTGCGTGCCTGCAGTTCTGTTAAATGTGGTTGAAACTGCATCCGCTGTTTGACGTGAGCACCTTCTTGGCTGTTGCCGAATGTAGCGGTCATCTGCAACAAAGAACTCCACCAAAGTGCACTGTAACTGCTGGGTGATTGGCACACAGTTTCTTTTCTGCTTCCTTCAACCGCTACGCGTTGCTGGCCAGTCACGCTGATGTGACGCCGTGTGACATCCAGCTTTCTGTGCAGGACTGGGAGTCCCCTGGCAACATGCCCCCGCAGTCTCATTCATTTTCACTGACTTGTTAATATCTTATGTTACTTTATCTATCTCGTCCTTGAGGTTTACAGAGCAAAGTAAAATACGTTATTTGTCTTTAAAGAACGATGGCGACCTATTCGTGGTTCATGTATAACGGAAAAGGTTGAAAAACTATGCAAATGAAATCACTCAAATCCGTAGACTGCGTGAAAGAGTTCATACATTGTCCAGTCACATTAACGTGACCACCAGTCAAAAGCCTGAATAACCACATTTTGCAGCGTGGACGTGTAGCAAGAAAGGCAGTGAGGTTCGGGAAGGCACCGAAAGGGATGTGGAGCCACGCCAGTTCTAGTGCTAGGTTTCTCGGTTGAGGATCCGTGCCACCAACAGGCGATTCCACAGATTCTCGATTGGGTTTTAAATCCGGGAAGTTTGGGGGCCAGAGGAGTACGGTAAACTCATCCTGGTGCTCATCGAACCACTCACGTGCACCTCGAGCTGTGTGACACGTTGCATTGCCCTGCTGGTAGGTGCCACCATCCTGAGGAAAAACAAACTACATGTAGGGGTGGACACGATTCCCAAGGATAAATTCATACTTGTGTTGTTCCATTTTGCCTTCCAGAATGACGATACCGTCCAGGGAATGCCACGAAAGAATACCCCAGACTTAAGACTTCCTTCTCTGGCCTGGACCTTTTGCTTTCAGACGTTTCCGCCGTATACGCCAACAGCCCTCTATCCGATAGAGCATAAAACCTGATTAGCAGAAAAGGCACCTGTCACCACTCGGTGAACTTCCAGTTCCGTTACTGGCGTGTAAATTGCAGCCTTCGTCGCCGACGAATAGCAGTCGGCATTGGTGCACGAACCAGGCGCCTGCTGCAGAGGCCCATTCGCAGCAGCGTCATTGAGGAGACACTACTGGTAGCTCAACTATTACACGTCTATATGCGGCCGTCGTTCACTCCTGTTGTCTATGGCCCGTGGTGCATCACAGTTGCCTCGGCACCTGTTCCGGATAGCGCCATTTTACCGTGGACGGCATAGTTTAACCAAAGCAGCACGCTAACAGTTCACAAACGTAGCCGTTTCGGAATTGCTTCCACCCTTGTCCCGAAAGCCAGTGACCGCGCCCCTTTGGACGTCAGATAAATCGCTCCGTTTCCGCGATACGACGACGACTTCACTGTTTCCTACCGCTCGACCGATACGGTTTGTATACCCTCCACTGCTAGTGCTGCCAGCTCCCGTCTGTGAGTGATTATTGCACGTTGACGTCGAACATGGGCGGTGGTCAAATTAATGTGACTAGTCCGTGTATAACTAGCGTAACCGCCAGAGACTTGTTCCATTCAGTTATTTCACACTGAATGAAACAAGAAAAGCCGGGGAGTGAGTAAAAATTATTGATATAGCACACGTGGTCGCAGAGACTAGTTTCTTTCGGTTGTTTCGTTCGATTGAAAAAATCTATTGAACTGGCGAATCGGTTGTTAAATTCAATCGGATGTCCCATCATTCGACTCTGGATGGATTTTATTCAGGCATTATCGAAATTCGATCTCTAAATTTAATTCAGCCCTAAAATTGTCTGCCAAACGAATTACCGTTCTGTGAGGAACAAACAACGGCACGACAAACAGCGAAACCTAGCAGTGGCTACCATTTGTGATTTTTATAACTGTATAACGCTTCGATTAAGAGTACGCTGAAATATAGCGGGAAAGACTATGTGCGTACTCTTAACCCCACCCCTCCCACCCTTCCTCTTTGTTTCTATCAGTTACTAATCCAGGAAGATCCATTAGACAGAAAGCTGTGTTTTGTTCCGAGCCGCATTCTCTAGAATACCCGAAATTCAAACAGCTGAGAAATCCTTCGAGTTAACGGGAATATTCCCTTGAGTACGGATGTCTTCCCGGCGGAAGACTTTGCTCCATCAGAAATCACTGAGAGAGCCGAATTTTCGACAACTGAAGAAGGCAAAGGAATTCAACAGGAGCCCACGGACAAGTGCTGGTTCTCAGTGACAGATGATTTGTCTGTGCAGTCACCAGGAAAGAACCAGGAACGTGACACAAATGAAGTTCAGAGTGCTGATGTACAAACAGGTGTAGGCCCATCCAGTATTTATCCACTGCCAAAATATGATCGACCCATAATAAAGAAGAAAATGGCAAAAAAATCAGAGATTTTGTATGAGTCTCCATACAAAAATGTATTGTTAAAAAAACAAGCTAAACCAGACAAAACCAAGAAGAGACAAAATACCAGTAAAGAACAACGCAGAATCAGTAAGGCCGATTTGGAATTAACCGCGCCTTCTCCAGGAACAACCAGGCCCAAATCCAAGGAGGGACCTGATCTTTTGAATTGTCCAGGGTGTGATGGAATCCACAAGGAGCCTATCACGGAAGACAGGACTTAGGTATGATAATTGTTCCCAGTGGTGGGATGAAGAATGCATAGTTTATGAAGGACATTGTAAATTTTCTTGTGATTTACTCTTTGACTGCATGTTGTCGACTTTTACTAGATGATGCGTTTAAGATTACGAACGAGCACTGTCTTACAGATGTTGACATTTAATATTTCTGTTAAAAGCTAGGCGGCTGTAACTGATATATGTTGTACCTAAATAAGCCAACAATAATTTCTTATAAGAAAAAATTGCTTTAACCTTGTCATCTACTTGATATGAGCGGTTAAATACTACGTGCGTACTCTCTCTCGACTTTCCCCTACAGTTGCTGCACTCACTTTTACAGTCATGTATCCCTTTGCATATCAATATCGAGCATGCAATTCTACAAACATTTTCACGTATCCCCAAATGTATACTGGTGACAAGAAGGATCGTTTCTATCATATTCTTCTGGCGTCACCAGTTCTGTCTGATTGACGTGTACCGCGACGTAATAGCGGTTCTTCACTCCAGTAGACTTTTATCTCCATAATTCGACAATCTGAAGACTCATGTTCATCTGTGCCTTGTGATGTAAGAATACTAGAGGGGCTCACATGTGATCAAATGGACAATCGGCTGATTGCGTTCTGCTGCATATGTGTCACAACACATTCCAAAGAAAGCGCCGCTTTTCTTCAAAATGGCTCTGAGCACTATGGGACTCAACTGCTGTGGTCATAAGTCCCCTAGAACTTAGAAGTACTTAAACCTAACTAACCTAAGGACATCACACACATCCATGCCCGAGGCAGGATTCGAACCTGCGGTTCGAACCTGCGGTTCCAGACTGTAGCGCCTGTAACCGCTCGGCCACTCCGGCCGGCGCCGCTTTTCTCTGATGGCTTTCAGTCCTTGTGTCCTATATCAACACTATAGCAGTGGTCCTAATCAAAATATTTAGGCATGTGAATCTTTTAGAATTTTAAAATGTAAAATATAGATGTTTTATATTTAGGGTGCAAAAAATAGCTATTTTAGCCAAAAAAGGACAATACACGAATGATAAAGTGTCTTCTATCCCAACGAAGCATTCTGCCGTGCAGAGTGAAATAAAATTCCGGGTAGTGGACCATTCAACCATCCACAAAAGTAACGAAAAATATTGTTATTTTAAATGTGTATTACTTCGTAACTTTTTGTCAGATCTGTGAAATAGTTGTATTACTGAATTTGCGTCAACGAGAACTGGAGCCCAGAGCCACGGAACATATGCATCCATTAAAAGAAAGTTGATGCCATGATCTCAGTGGTTAATAAGGTTCACTAAACATGCTGGCCGTTATGATCTTGTTATCACTGTTCAATTAGGCGGAAAAAGATAAGTTTCTTCAACTCGTGAAAAGCTATTTGACATGTTTTCAAAAATTAATTGTGCCCAAAGCAGTGAGTATTTTGTTGTATGGTTAGCGCTTTTCATTGATTTATCCACATAATCCTGTAAGTGATAAGACTTGCATTATTAACGCGATTGCAGGACAAGAGAGGAGTGCAGTGTGCGCTTGTAACGAAAAATGTAGTGGACGCTGAAACTTTTCGCCAGCCGATGTATTATTAAGACCAATGTATCGATGTGGCCACTCTCAGGCAGTGTTTAAAACGCAGTGGAAGTGAAACTGCGCCGTGCGGACTGCCTCGAATCGGGGATTTAGCACGGTTTCACCGTTACTTTTCCACTGTAAAGATATGGATGTATGCAGAAGGGGGAGAGGGGGGAGCTGCCCATCCCCTCACATCCCCCTGAAATATGTTACCTTAACAAACCGAAGTCGCGACCTGCTCCGCCACACAGATAGGCTTACTAATCTAGTATCAATAAGAAGAAAGGCGGAACACGTAATGAATATTGACTAGTAGCACATGTACCCGGAAGCATCTGATGTGAAAGCTCAAAGCTATTTGCCATTCACCGTGGAATTAATAAGAGTTGCGCTTCCGATTCCCTCCGCCTCCCATCTCCCTCCCCTCCCAGGCAGTCTCTTTCTCTCTCTCTCTCTCTCTCTCTCTCACACACACACACACACACACACGTACTCAGATACTAGATATTTTCTTGTACAAAGAATTAGAAGTGTCACATTAATGTTGCTTCAGCAGCTTGGTAGACAATGAAGGCAAGGGTTTGAATCATACAGCGAAACCCTTACGTTTTCGTGTACTGTTATTTCTCAAAAACTGGTTACGAAATATTTGGGATATTTGCTTTTCGCTGAATAACCAGTAGGGGTGGAGAAAAACCAACCAGTTAAAACCAATACCGGTATTTTAGTTCTGAATAACCGGTGTTTTTCGGTATTTGTTTGGCCTCGGTTATAATATGTGTTTTTATTATTTACTAATAACCGATTAAAAGAACCGAAATATAACTATCGATAGCAGCAATGCAAAAATGTTTTGCTTTTAAATAAACCTTTTTTCAAAAAGAAGTAATTTTTATTCTTAAGATATCCATTGCTTTGAAATATTGCATTATAATAGAAAATGGGATAAGTGCTATTCTAATAACAACAGACTCGTGGCATAAGAAGTGGTACAGCACTGCTGAGACAATACCGTAACTTTTACCTTGTGGTGTGGGCTATTAGATGGTACATGTGTACATGTTGTGTGTCATACTTGCCTCATCTGGTCTATATGATACTTTCTCGCTGTCATCGTCTGACGTCATTTGTACTAGAGAAAGGTACCATACCCAGAATAGAAGTATTTTACGAAGTGCTACATCAAAGAAGTACAATGCTCCATTTGCTTTAAAACATTAAAAGCGGGAGGAGCCACAACAAACTTGCGACATCAGATGAGGAGAAATCGTACAACTTTACAATTTATCCATAGTTCACGATAAAAACAGGAAGTAGCTGATCTGTTGCCGCGACGTGATATGCCTTTATCTGCTTGAAGCGCTTGTAAATGGACAAATTAACACGAGAAATAGAGTTCTTCAACCGCAGTTTTCACCCTTTAGCACTGACTATTCGTAATGCCCGAATAGTGGTATGTTCCTCAATCACAACACGATTTTTGAGCAGAGTTACAAAAAAATAGAATCACTGGTCATTTTTTTGTTGTATACAAGCACTTATAACTTACCGAGAAAAGCGGTGAACGGTGGACGGACTGTTTTCTTTTATTTGCATATTTAATTTAATGTTTTGATTCTATGTAACTTGAAACTGAAGCCGGCCGCGGTGGTCTAGCGGTTCTGGCGCTGCAGTCCGGAACCGCGGGACTGCTACGGTCGCAGTTTCGAATCCTGCCTCGGGCATGGGTGTGTGTAATGTCCTTAGGTTAGTTAGGTTTAAGTAATTCTAAGTTCTAGGGGACTTATGACCTAAGATGTTGAGTCCCATAGTGCTCAGAGCCATTTGAACCATTTTTTTTTAAACTGAAGGAAACAAAAAGTTCTCAGTCTTTGTTCGATTTCTACGTTTATTACAGGAAATAATAGGAACAAAAAACCGAAAATCGGCTGTTTCAGGAACTGGTTCTTTCGAGCGGTTTTAAGAGATAGGTTAAACATGTGTCGAAAAAAACCATATAACCGATAACCGGTTGTTTTAGCCATAACCGCTATCCCTAATAAGCAGTGCACGAACGCAGATCAGAAAGTTTGAAAATGGCTGTATGATGCGGCTCTATTTTCTCCACCTCCATCGCTATGTTAGAGTGTCAGAGACAAGTACTTCACAAATATTTTGCTGCAGGTGTCTCGAGTCTGAACAAAATAGTTGCGATCTGGCTGCGCACAGCAAAAGAAAGTGGCGGGGCAGGACAGCGTCGTGTTGCTTCGGCTACAGCGCGCTCTACCTCGAATCGGCCCGCGCACAAAGCGTGGGCCACTCGTATCGTGAGCCTCCAATTCTTCTCAGCGGGATAGTCATCCAGGGCGGCAACGCCGCTGGTTGTCCCTTCTGTCAGTCTTATCTGGTGCGTATCCCACACTGACGAACGAAAGTTTTGTAAGCTACCTCCCTTCTAGGTGGACAACATTTCCTGAAGAATATTCCAAAGAATCTGCCTGACATCCACCGTAACTGTGATTAGTTTGATGTGGTCATTCCACTTAAACTTCGTGCAGATACTCCTAGGTATTTTGTAGGTGTGTCTGTTCCAGTGATGCTTCTGCAGTAGTACAATAATGGGTCTTTCTGCCTGGAAACTGTAAATTTGTGGGCCGGCTGCGGTGGTCTAGCGGTCAGTCGGCTCGCAGCCGTGTTAGCGTGCGGAGCTGCTCCGCGCGCCGTCCGACGCTCCGGTCTCGGCGGTGTTTACTTCCGCGTCGCGGTGCTTGTGTCTATCGAGTCCAGTACTAACGTACACCATGGCGCACTCGTACCGCCGTGCAACGATCAAAGTAACGTTTCAGGCCGAACATCCACGACCCAGAGCTTTCGAAGTCGAACAGTTCATACGTGAGGATCTACGTTTGAACCCCCAGGACGTAATCGGCATACATTTTTCCATCACTGGAAGTGTTGTCTACATCAAGATGTCGACGGAGGAAATTTGCAATGACATTATTCACCGTCATGCCACCGGACTGAAATTTAAACACTCTGATGGACATATGGGTGCTGTGACAGTCGCCCATGCTGGATTCGGTCTCCGGACATTGCGGGTGTTTGAGCTCCCGTTCGAGGTGCCTCAGGATGTGGTCATTGCCGCTTTCCAACCATTGGCACCGTCTTGGGCCACGTCGCCGAGAAGTGGCAAACATTTACCACCTACCCCGTATTAAATGGCGTCCGGCAAATAAAAATTGAGCTGACGAAACATGTCCCATCGTACCTGCTGATTGGCGGTGTGAGGGCCATCGTCATGTATGATGGACAGCCACGAACGTGCGCAGGATGTGGCCAGGAGGGACATGTACGTTCCGAATGCTTACACTGCCGTTTAATACAGACGCCGTTACGTGAAGAGACCCAGGCTTCGACGGTCACTTCCTTACCCATCACCTACGCCAAGGTTGCACAGGTCCCTGTCGTACCAATCTCGATTGCGCCAGCAGCATCGTCAACGCCTCCAGCCGCAGCACAACGCGCCGAGGACACAAGCACGGCGTCGCCTCCAGTGCTCGCTTCAGGACCGTCCGGTTTGCAGACCGAAACCGATGTTCCTGTTGGAACCGTGGACGTCGACCTCGGTGTCGTGCCGACGTCTGCTTTTGTCCAGACGGGTTCGGCGTCAGACGACGGGCGACCACATTGTGATTCAGAAGTCCACATCAGAAAACAGCGGTCTCCTCGCAAACACAGGAAACGACGACGAACGCCTTCCGATGACGCCCTTTCTCAGACGGCCCCACGAGATGTCGACCTGATGTCTGACGGTGATCTCCCACATTGCGTCCAGTCACGCGATGTGGCAGCAACAGGCGCCCCTCCTGTGCCGCCTACTCTCCCAGCCAGGGACGTGTCCTCGCCGTTGCCAACGAATGATGACGGCGGTCCCCCTGCCACTCATGTTGCGGAATCCACAACACCCGTTCCGGAAGTACGTGACCGTCACATGTCCACGTCGTCAGCTTCCTGGGCCGATGACTTTGAAGAAGAAGTGGAACAGACTGCCAGCGTGTCTGCACAGGAGTCCACCTCGGCGACACTGTGGCTGGCGCCCCGCCAGTAATTATCACCACGGCGGGACCACCGGCGGGTCTCCACCTGCCGGCTACTTCTACCGCACGTTCTGCAAATACTGAGGATGGCCGTACACAGCAATATCGTATCGCCACGATGAATCTTGCCACCATTCGTGCCCCCCATAAACTGGCCATGTTCAGAGACACTTTTTACTCTGCGGATGTGGATATAGCACTCTTACAAGATGTGTTTGTGGCTGACTTCCTAGTTCCCACTGGATACAACGCCCATGTTTCCCCCGCATCCGATACCGGTAGCGGCGTCGCCATCCTGCTACGCGACGGACTCCCTGCAGAGGACGTCATCTACCTCCCCACTGCGCGAGGTATGGCCCTCACACTGTTCGGCGTGCGTATTATTAATATCTACGCTCCGTCCGGCACTGGCCGCCGTCATGACCGACAAACTTTTTTTTGCCGCAAGCGTCACACCCCTCTTCACCGGTCCGCAGGACGATTTGGTACTCGGTGGGGATTTTAACTCGACACAAGAGCCCGCGGACCAACTCCCCGCCGGCCGGTGTGGCCGTGCGGTTTAGACGCTTCAGTCCGGAACCGCGTGACCGCTACGGTCGCAGGTTCGAATCCTGCCTCGGGCATGGATGTGTGTGATGTCCTTAGGTTAGTTAGGTTTAATTAGTTCTAAGTTCTAGGCGACTGATGACCTCAGAAGTTAAGTCGCATAGTGCTCAGAACCATTTGAACCATTTGAACCAACTCCCGCGACATTCCCCTTGTGCATCTCTCTCAGTGGTCATCGACCGTCTCCGACTTGTTGACACATGGAAGAAGCTCCACGGAATTCAACCGGGCTATACATTCTACACCTCTCACTCGTCAAGCCGCATAGATCGCATCTACGTTACCCGCTCCCTTGCTGATGGCACACGTCATGCGGAAGTCTGGCCCTTGGCCTTTTCAGACCATGATGCGTACCTCTGTGACGTCACTCTCGCCCGACAGCAAGTGTGGCATAGTCGTGGTCTGTGGAAACTCAATGTCGCTCACCTGACCTCCTCAGACTGTCGCCGTATGGTAGAAGAAGCGTGGGAACGCTGCCACCATCGTCGAGAAGCCTATGACTCCACCTTATCATGGTGGCTCTCCTGTGCAAAGCCGACCCTCAGGAAGACTCTGATGAGTTATGGGAAGGAATTAAAGACGTGGTAAACTAATACCCTGCACTTCTACTACACCATTCTACGTGACTGTACGACGATGCCTTTCTCGCCAGCCCGGCAGTCGATGGTCCATCGCACGAAGGCGCAGATCTCCTTGATCATGCGGCGTAACTTGGAAGACACTGTAGTCCGTTCTCGAGCTTCTAGTCGAATCCCTCAAGAACGTCCGTCGATGTACCACCTCCTTCAGGAAAGACAACGACGACGACGAGCTCTGATCCAAGTCCTCACTGATGTGGAAGGGCGCCGGCACGACACCCAACAAAGCATCGGTCGTGCTCTCCATGCTCATTTTGCCGGGCTATACGCAGCCGTACCGCATTCTGCAGCACTGATCACAGAAGTCGCTCAGCTTACTACGAACACTCTTCCGGAGGATGCAGTGCATGACCTCCAAGACGACGTAACCGCAGATGAAGTGGTAGACGCTATCAAGGCGGGTTCCGATAACAGATCTCCTGGACCTGACGGTATACCCATCGAATTTTATAAAAGTTTTCACTATTTGTTGGCTTCCACGTGGATGGCAATCGCACAAGAGCTGATGTCACCGATGAAAGTGGTCCCGAGCGCCTTTCTAGAAGGAATTATTATCCCCGTACATAAACCGCGCGGGTTATCGAGGGTCCAGGACTATCGACCAATTACTTTGCTCAACAGCGACATGAAAATATTCACACGGCTACTGGCATCGCGACTCAAGAAGGTTGCACGTTACGTCACATCCTGCGACCAGACTTCCCTAGGAGGCGACAACAACATCCGTACGGCCCTTTGCCGTTACAGAGACATGATAGCATTAGCGCATCATCAGCGTCTCCCTGGCGCCTTGGCTTCACTGGACTTTAGCCAGGCTTTCGACCGTGTTGACCACTTCTATTTACGGACAGTTCTTCAGCATATGGGTTTTTCTGGCGGTATTGTCACAGTGGTTATGCGCCTGTTGAGTAGTGCAACCTCTAAAATCATGTACAATGGTCGTCTTACACCGTCCCTGGTCATTGCACGATCTGTACGACAAGGATGCCCTCTTTCCACGATTTTGTATGCTTTCGCCTTGGAACCTCTGCTCCAGGGCATGCGCCAACGTTTGGAAGGCATGGCTGTGCAAGGCCACCGTTTTTGTTGTACAGCCTACGCAGACGACATAGTACTATATCTGCGCAGTGAAGATGAAGTACGAGCAGCACTGACATGGGTGGCGACTTACGGCGAAGCGTCGGGGAGCTGCCTCAACGTGTCAAAATCCAAGGTCCTGCTCATTGGTGAGGGCTTTCCGGAGAGATGCGCTGCCCCCCTTAGTGTCGCCGCCACCATACGGTGTCTTCTGCGCCGCTCAGCGACTATCAATGGTAGACGCTTGTTACAGATAATCAGAGCAAATCTCGCAGATCACCGGCTACGAGCTCTCGACGTTATCCAACGCGCGCAATACGTGAACATGTATCATGTTTCCCGTATACCACACGTGGCTCCCGTATACCACACGTGGCTCAACAGTTCCAAATCTCCTGGCGCGACGACTGTTGATGGCTTTCGGCTCCTTCGTCAGCTCGGGGATGTTATTCAAGGTGCAGTATGAATCCCTTGCACTGCCACGAGATCGTGGCAGGGAGGGACTCATCCACGTGCCGACTCGTGTCAAGGCACTATACGTCGGCTCCCAACTAAAACTTTGGCATCGTTGCCCGCAGAGCCTAACTAGCCTCCTGCTTCACAACTTTGCACCGGCCTCCTTGTCCGCCCCAGTACTGGTATCGACCATTCCAACCCCCTTTTATTACATCCAACGATTTTTCCTGGAGTTCAGTTATATCTACCGGTCCTTACCACTTACACGTTTGTACCTCTCCGAATTGTTACAACAGTGCCGCCCGTCCAACCCCATCGAACGTAAGTATCCGCAGTACGTGTGGCGACACATATGGAAGGCGATCCATGCGCGTTTTCTATTATCAGACGTTCAATCAGCGTGGTACATCACCGTGAATGGCAAACAAGTTAACCGAGATCGTCTGCACCGCATCCATCTCGCCGATTCATCCCTCTGCACCCACTGTGGAGTGGATGACACGGATGTCCACCGGTTCCACTGTGGCACAGCGCTAGACGTCTGGACACTTGCGCGGCGAATTTTGGCGTTTCTTACTCGCCAGACACAGGCTCAGATCGACGTCCACATGCTTTTGTACCCCGATAAGACTTTCTACCCCTCCGCCAAAACTAACTCTGTGAATTGGATCTTTGGCCACACGATCCGCTATCTTTTTACTTCTGGCGACAAGTCTACGCTAGGATATTGGACTTATCTCAACGTACGACACTGCGTCCTGATACGCAACCCACGCTATAAACAACATTTTTCCAATTTCTTACGGAGCACTTTCGATGACCCACCTAGTAGCTGGAACGTCCAAGCCCTGAGAAGCTGAAAACTGTATAAACCGAACCGAACTGAATAGATCTGCTACCCAGAACCCACGCCTACGCCATGAGAAGACACGTTTGGACGAGCTGGCATGCTGTAGGCGGATACACTTCAGGAGCTCCTGTAAGAACTGGACTTTAACTACAAGTCGCACGACGACTTAAAAAGCTTTTCCTTATTTATTCCTCATAATTTGTTCTTAAAGGAAAAAGAAATTTGATTTTGGCTTTGAGAAACTTTTTTTTGTTCCAAAAGATTGCTTCTTCGCGAACAAGACGAAGGAGACTCATTTTTGTTTACTGGAAGGAGAAACCAGTATAAAAATAAAAAAAAAATAAAATAAAAATAAAAAAAATAATAAAAAAAGTGTAATGAGTAGCGTCTCTGTCCTTCAACGAATTTTTATTGAGGCGGTGGTTCGCGCCTTATCACTTCCAAATTTTAATACTAACGTTTGCGTTTTTATAAAAAAAATAAAAAAATAAAAAAACAAAAAAATTGTCCCGTGGTAAGCGTGAGCAGCTGCGGAACGAAGGGTCTTTAGTTCAAATCTTCCCTAGACTGAAAATAAAAAAAAAGCGGTTCTAGGCGCTCAGTCCGGAACCGCGCGACTGCTACGGTCGCAGGTTCGAATCCTGCCTCGGGCATGGATGTGTGTGATGTCCTTAGGTTAGTTAGGTTTAAGTAGTTCTAAGTTCTAGGGGACTGATGACCACAGATGTGGTGCTCAGAGCCATTTGAACCATTTTTGTAAATTTGTGGTAATTTCCTATAGAGCTCAACTGCTGAGGTCATCGGTCCCTAGGCTTACACACTACTTAATCTAACTTAAACTAACTTACGCTAAGGACAACATACACAGCCATGCCCGAGGGAGGACTCGAACCTCCGACGGGGAGAGCCGCACGAATCGTGGCAAGGCGCCTCAGAGCACGCGGCTACCCCGCGCGACTCTTTCTTCCTGTTCATGTGCAATATGTTGTATTTGTTTATGTTGAGGGTCAATTGCCAAGCGTCGAGCCTCTGCAGGTATTCCTGCATTTCGCTACATGTTTTGAAAAGTAATAAAACTGTCCTATAACACCCCTTTGGGTAGGAACAAAGTAACTTTTATGTCGTAAGATTTCCTTCCATTGAAACTGACATGCTGTTTCTGTTTTTTTAGGAACTGTTCGATCCAGTCACACAGCTGGTCAGATATTCCGTACGCTCGTACTTTGTTTACTATGCGGCAATGCGAACTATATGGAACACTTTCTGGAAGTCAAAGAACACGGCAACAACCTGGGTGCCGGTATCTACACCTTTCTGGGTCTCGTGAACGAACAGAGCGAGTTGGGTTTCACTCGATCGGTGTTTGTGGGATTCATGTTGATCTCTACACAGGAGATTTTCGGTCTCTACAAGCGTCATGAAAGGCGAGAATTAAACATATTCAAAAACTGTCCAACATACTGACGTCAAGTATACAGGCTAATACTTGTGTGCGTTTGTTCGACGACCCGTCTTAAAAAAGGGAATGTCCCGCGCTCTTTTCCAATCTGCTCGCTACTACAGCGATTGTTAGGAGAGCAAGTTCTTTTTGCTATACTATACAGAATCGTATAGCTATCCCAACGACTCCGGTGGCCACTTCAGATGAGTTTCTATCCCGTGGTCACTTATTTCGATATCTGCCATTTTGACGTTCGCGCGATAGAAACCGCAGTACGATCTTCCTTAGTGAAACGGTTTTGGAAAAAGAAGTTTAGTGTTTCAAACTTATCTCTATCATCCTCTGCTTCGAAGCTGTTACGGTCACAGAGTGTCAGACAGATGACTTTTATCCGTTACTGACTTAAAATGCGTAGAAACCTTCTTAGAATTTTGTCAGATCTGTAGATAGAATTTGACTTTCGAATTCGTTGAGCACTTCACTTATGGATCTTCTTAGGCTAATTTTGGGTTTGTTCGGATTTTGTTTGTCTCTATCCATTTCAAACAAAAATAGACTTATTCTCCTTAGTAAAATGTAGGGGAAGTCGCATGAGATTGTTCTGTGGGGGAATCCGAAGAGTTTTTTTCACTTATTGGGAAAGGTTTCCGTTTGTCGCTGCCTCTGGCGCATTTCCTTCACAAATAGTTTGTGTAGTTTCAAGTGCAATTGTTTCTTATACTGTTACGCTCGTGCTGTTCGTAAGAACGAGACAGAAGAAAGTTCATAAAACCTATGAAAGGCGGTGTCGCACGTAAGCTACTAGTCTCGAAAAACGCCAAGGCTTCAGTCGAGCTTAATGTCCTCATCTGTAGATAGGCTGATCATCATGATGTCACTAGCCCTCATTCCACCAGACACTGCGAGGGGATTTGTGATTCATCCCAGACCACTGGCTCCTGTATTTTAAAGACTCATAAACCCAAGAGGCCTAGCCTGCATGTCTTTTTAAATACTATGTTGGAAATATACGCGAATTCTAGCCTGATTTCCCTTATGTGATTTATCTCTGGTTCAGAAACTCATGGTAACGATTACAAAATGCTCTTAAAACTTTGGCACCACCATCGTAGTATTCTTTTTAACCGAAACGTCATTCTCAGTAACCTTTAGACTTCAGGAAATTGGCCTTTATAGTCAAAATGGTTCAAATGGCTCTGAGCACTATGGGACTTAACATCTGTGGTCATCAGTCCCATAGAACTTAGAACTACTTAAACCTAACTAACCTAAGGACATCACACAACACCCAGTCATCACGAGGCAGAGAAAATCCCTGACCCCACCGGGAATCGAACCCGGGACCTTTATAGTCAATTTGGTAATGGAGTAGAAGTAAACATTCATCATTTGAGTGCTCAGTGTCTCCAGTCGTGAACGGGGCTATGTGGCTTATGTCAACGGGCCTCCAAGCTTAGAGTGTGCCTGCATTTTTACTTTACGAGAAGAAAGCATGTCAGAACGGGAAGTGGCCCGCCGAATTGGCTCACAACACAGCGACGTTTCTAGAAGAACACCGAGCGAGATGGCGCAGTGACAAGGCACTAGACACGCGTTCGGGAGGACGGCGGTTCAAATCCTCGCCAAACCTTCTAGATTCAGGTTTTCTGTGATTTCCCTAACTCGGTCTAGGCAAATGTCAGGATGGTTCCCTTGTAAAAGACATTTCGTTCCCCAGCCTTCCCTAATGCGATTCTGCGTTCCTTTCTAATGATTTCGACGGTGCATTAAACTGTAATCCTCCTTTTTCTTTCGAACATGCTGCCTCGTAGTGGCCGCCGTCGGTCAACAACACCTGCTGATGAGCGCTGACACCGCGAGGAGGATATAACAGAACTGCGCGCTGCCTACTGAGAGTGCTGTGTCGACCCAGATTTCTAACCTGCTTTCAGGAAGGTTATTGGCTCATAAGATTTGACAAACAGCCTTTCCTAATTGTGTCTGTAGTTTTGCTCTTCCATGTCGAGCATCTGCCTACGTTCACGCATATACACTGACGGAAAAAAAATCACAGTACCGAGAAGGATTTGTGCGACATAAACGAAAGTTGGTAGGCGTGTTTCGACATCTAAAATATGACGTCTATTCAAGTTTTTCACCAAACGCATAACAGAGGCACTAGGAGCGCCACTCTGAGGATGCAAATCAGGTTTGCTTTAAGTACACGCTGTAACGGTCGTTTTAAATACACGCTGAAACGGTCGTAAGCGTTAGTTATCTTTGAGATTGGACGTGTTGATTTGATGTTAGTCAAGAATGCCTTAAAGGCGACAAAGAAGCCATTATCGACACCTCACTGAGTTCGAACGAGGTCGTGTAATAGGGCTACTTAAAGCTGGATGTACCTTGTGCGATATTGCAGAAAGACTTGACACGAATGTAGCCACTATACATGATTGCTGGCAGCTGTAAGAACGTTCGGTAGCAAGAAGACGGGGACCCGGACGGCCACGTGGTACTAACAGAAGTTTGCGATCTCACCGTGCGTGGTGTCTTACTTCAAGATCTGATGCGGATCGCGGTTATTTTCATGTGGGACGTTCTAACAGATGTCTTTCGGGAAAATTCAGCCACTATATATTTAGAGCGCCTGATGATGAAGTTTATCTCCGAATCCGATTGCCTGTAAACTGATAATGAAATTACATCTGACTGTAGTGTTGAAAATTGTAGTATCCCTATCGGCTGTGGTCCTCTCCTCTTATTTAACAAAAATGGGCATGTCAGTATCGCTTTGGCCACATTCTAAGCTCTATGACGTCCCTGTAGGAAAGCAAGCTTCTCTCAAAGAGTGACCATGGATTCAGGAACAAAGAGTCGTTTGAAACTCGGGTTACTTTATTCACGGATGATATCTTGCAGATATCAGATACAGGTCAATAGGTAGATCCAGCCTCCTAGATTTCCGAAAGGTGCTAGACGGTTTTTCACATGGTCGACCACTAACAAAGATACGATCATACTGAGTGTATTTGACAAATGTGATTGGTTAGATCAGTACAGTAATGAAACTCAGAGACATGGATATTTGTAGAAAAATTAACATTGTCGGCTGGAATATTTTTGTACAGTCGGTATGCAGTAGTATGGAATACAGTTTACAGACAAATGCAGTTAAATGGAATCGCAAAAAATGGCTCTGAGCACTATGAGACTTAACATCTGAGGTCATCAGTCCCCTAAAATTAGAACTAATTAAACCTAACTAACCAAGGACGTCACACACATCCATACCCGAGGCAGGATTCGAACCTGCGACCGTAGCAGCAGCGCGGTTTCGGACTGAAGCACCTAGAACCGCTCGGCCACAGAGGCCAGCTTAAATGGTATTGCATTTGATGTCAGTTGTACTGTGGGTAACGAGACATCAAAGATTCAGGAGGTAGAAGGTGGAGCTCTGTATAAAGGCAGTTGGCCCTGCGCGGCGTTAGCGTGTGCGCATGTGCCTTTATTGTAGATAGGGAACATACACCATTAGTGACCGTCCATGTTGTGTACATAAATTACGATTGTAACAATGCCACTCGGAAAACAGTTACCATGAGATGAAAAAGCACACATGGGGCGTACAAGGAAATGGGATTCTCTAATCGTCAAATTGCCTAGAAGCTGAACCGTTCAACTACAGTGCCTAATAATTTCGTTAGACTGACCGTAGGATTTGGACAGAACGGAAACTATGTGCTACGTAAAAAGTAAATTTAGGCATGGATACGGTTCCTTTTGCGCAAATCAAGGGCCACAAACTGTTATTCTTCTCAACTTGTTGCTGACTTGCAGTTGTGAGTAACTGCTAGATGTGTACGACGAATTTTGTTACACCATAAACATCTTGCATTCAAGAGACGACTGCAGAAACCTGCTCTAACACCCAAACATATACAGGCTAGAGTGGAGTTTGCTGAAAAACATATGTCATGGTCTTATAAATGGAATAAAGTGATCTTTAGTGATGAGTAGAAGTCTAATTTAGACGGGCCGGATGGATTTCAGCATTATTGGCGTGATCTGAGAACAGGGAAGCTGGTAAAAATGAGGAGAAATTTTGGTGGTGGAAGTGCTAGGATTTGGGCAGCCTTCTGCACTAAATGTAAATCACTCATTGCTTGCACGAACACTCGAATAAACTCTAACGCGTACATTGAGATGCTTGAGACAGAATTGATGAGAATTTATGATGACCTGGGGGGACGAAAGTCTAATGTTTCAAAAAGATAATGCATTGTGCATGTTTGTTCTACAACCAAAAAGATAGAGATGTCAATATCTTGCCCTAGCGTGCACATAGCCCGGATATGAACCCCACAGGAAACCTTTGGGGAATACTTGCGAGGCATGTTCATCGCAATGAAAGGCAATTTGATGCCGTATGTGAGCTGAGAAGTGGGATACGAGAAGAGTGGGCGATAATTCTCTGCAATAACTAAAAACCCTAACAAAACCAATGCCGAAGAGAATTTTTGAGGTGACGGCGAGTTTCCATTCAGGAAATGAAAACGCCTTATTTTGTTACTTATGTTATAAAAAGCTGTTTAATTCCGTCATGATTATTGATGTTTTCTATGGATCTACTACTATAATAATAAATTCCATACAGTGTGCTACAGACATTGTACTACTACTTTCGTAGGAACCCTGCCTTTATACTGATTTTCACTACTGTATTGGACTAGTACAACTGGGTACGATACATTGGACCGCGAATGTTCCACAGAAACTAAAGTAACATCGAGTCTGTCACAATCAAGTGTAATACGAATTGTAATATTGTCCATACACATAAACAATTTGTGAGGCTGACCAGCAGGCACTATAACAGTGTTCACTGACGTACTGTTCTGTAAAGGAAAGTATCGTCGTTGGACAGTAGTAAGAAATTACACAAAGATTCGGGTAATTTATATCTTTTGTAATGAATGACGGCTCTCTTTAAATGTCTAACAGTGTAAGATAATAACTCCAACAGAGATGCTACGGTCGCAGGTTCGAAGCCTGCCTCGGGCATGGATGTGAGTGTGATGTCCTTAGGTTAGTTAGGTTTAAGTAGTTCTAAGTTCTAGGGGACTGATGACCACAGATGTTAAGTCCCATAGTGCTCAGAGCCATTTTTTTCCAACAAAGAAAGAGAATCTGGATGTTCCAGCTTACAAGTTTAGTGTTCGATATCTCGAGCACGTCACGTCGTATAAGTACTTAGAACCGATACGAAATGAGATGATCACGTAAAGTCAGCATAGGGAAGGCGAGTGGGAGACCTAAATTTGTTGGAAGGGTTCCGCGAACACCAATGCATCTGTATATGAAACGGCAAGCAGGACGCTAGCGCGACAAATTCTAGATTATTGTTCTAGTCTTTGAAGTCCTTATCAAATACGCGTGGCTGTAGACATCAAACTTGATATTCGTAGACGCTCTGCTACGACCGTAACAGATCCGCGTAGCTCACACGGAAGAGTAACGGGAATGGCAATCCTGGGAGAAAGACGACGAAGTTCTTTCGAAAAAGCTGTAATCGACCACCGTGCTGCCACCATCGTATATCTCGCGAAGGGATCGTGAGAGATGAGGTTGCGTACAGAGCACATAGACAGTGCTTTTCTCCGTCTCTCAATACGCGAATGGAATTGGACAGAAAATCGACAATACTTGTGTGAAGTACCACCAGCTAAGCACTGTACAGTTGACTGCGGAGTATGTGTTTCGGTGTAAATTTTTAGACAAGACGAAAGGTGATGAGCAGCTGATTAATACATGTACACTGCTGTGCAAAGCTTAAGAACGAAAGTAACTGTGGCATGATGTGTCACTACCAAGTAACGTAGCTCGATGACACTGGGACCATACACCTAAAGAACTGCTACAGTGTCGTACAGAAAGTAACTGAGAGAAATACGCAATGAGACGAATAGAAGTAACACTTTTATTTCAAGAAAATAATTACACTCAAGTCACCGTGATTTATGGTGATCTCCTGAGCGTTACAAAAGGCGGGACGCGGTTCTTAATAGGGCATGTGATCACTAATGACGGCAATGCGTGCTCTGCAAGCCAGTCACAAGGCTGGAAGGCTGGTAAGGTGCGTTCCATTCCTCCAGCAGCGCGCTTCACAACTGATGGATGGTCATTGAAGCGTGTGGACGTCTCACCGACACATCCCACAGATGCTAGATGGGTATTAGGTCGTAGTTTAGTTCAACTTTCATCGAGCTTTGTTACTTGGCAGAGACACATCATGCGGAAGATACTTTCGTCCTTAAGTTTTGCACACCAGTGTTTATTGATATGCCATCGGCATGTAAAAAAACTTCATTGTCCTGTACAGTTTCAGTGAGGTGCTCGAATGCTTTGTTTAACATGACATTGACCTATTGTCTGACGCATCCTTGTCCAGTCAGAATCTGCGCTCCGTCTATAATGACCGCGCTGTTGGCGGGAAGTCGAGTAGAGAATGGCCTCTCGTAGAACCGATATAGTGCTGTCCACGAGACACAATGCTTATTTAAGTGGAGACTAGGAACCCAACGAGAAGTGAACAGCCTCCTTCCGTGGTGCAGAGCGAGGCAGCGAGGGCGCGGCCGCGGCACTACAGGTACTGGCGGTGCAGCTGTACGAGTATTCCCACGGAGCCGCGCGCCCAGTCAACGGCCTTGGGGCCGACGCGAGAAAGTCCGCCCGCACTTTCCACTCGCAGCCTGCCCATCGAGTCTCACGCTTTTATTTCTGGCCGATTTTTATTATTCTGTGTCCTCTTTCGGAAACGGCACCCAACTACGTTAAGCAGTGCTTTTTTGCCGTAGCCAAATTGCTGCTGTTGCGGCTGTTATGGTTTGTAATTTAATTTTCTAAATTTTGTTAATTTCACGAATGTTTATTACTTTTTATATATCCATCTTAAATGCGAGAATTTTATTTATTTTAGAAAAAAATTTACGAATTTATAATACGACTTAATATGTCATAACGTCTTCTCTGTCTTTATAAATCGCTAATTTTAAGATTTTCGTTTCTTAATTACTTTCAACTTTAGAAGTATTTAAAGCTGCAATATTATTAACCTCATTAAAAATAAGAAATAACAAATGGCTCTGAGCACTATGGGACTTAACATCTGAGGTCATCAGTCCCCTAGAACTTAGAACTACTTAAATCTAAGTAACCTAAGGACATCACACACATCCATGCCCGAGGCAGGATTCGAACCTGCGACCGTAGCGGTAGCGCGGTTCCAGACTGAAGCACCTAGAACCGCTCGGCCACTTCGGCCGACTTAACAAATAAGTATCGTATTCAATACATGTACAATTTCGTATTGT
Organism: Schistocerca cancellata; assembly: GCF_023864275.1. Taxonomy (NCBI): domain Eukaryota; kingdom Metazoa; phylum Arthropoda; class Insecta; order Orthoptera; family Acrididae; genus Schistocerca; species Schistocerca cancellata. The sequence continues at coordinate 18,797,722 of NC_064629.1, forward strand.
CGAAGTACGTCCTGTCTTAGTAACAAGGTGGCAGCAAATAAATAAATAAAATGTTGCAGCTTTTGTAAATCGGGACACGTACAAACGAATCGCTGATAGCACTCGTCGACTTCGGCGGTGTTTTCTGATTTATGGATTCATCTAAGTTACTCGTGGTGGCTAAGAACGGTCGATAGTTGTTGTATTCCCTGAAAACTGTTTTCGTTTACAGTCAGCCAGAATATTTCCTGTAAATTGAAGGTGGAGGGAGGGGGGAGTAAAGGAAAGGGAAGGGATTACTCGTGTCAGCTGTTGCGTGACATTACGCGGAATCAGCGACGAGATCGGGATCCGAACCCTGGATCTCCGGCTTACTAGGCAGTTGGTTGGTGGGTTGTTTGGTTGATTTGGGGGAGGGGACCAAATAACGAGGTCATCGGTCCCATCAGGTAGGGTAGGATGGGGAACGAAGTCGGCTATGCCCTTTCAAAGGAACCATCCCGGCATTTGCCTTACGCGATTTAGAGAAATCACGGAAAACCTAAATCAGAATGGCCGGACGCAGGTTTGAACCGTCGTCCTCCCCAATACCAGTCCAGTGTGCTTGCTACAGCGCCACCTCGCTCGGTACTATTAGGCGCCACCCGCACACAACTGCGCGGACTATCTTGGCACGCCTCTCCGGCGACACACAGCCCCATCGAGTACCACCGATGCACAGTACCTGCCCGTGTCCTCCATGCTCGCAACTCAGAGATTTCCCCAGAAGATCGGACGTATTTAAGCATCCGCACTGAAGAACAGGAGTCACGCATCATATAATTGATTCACCTCGATCGGCAACGAATCCACCTTCTTCAGTAAAAATGGAAATGCCGTGTGGCAAGGGCCTCCCATCGGGTAGACAGTTTGCCTGGTGCAAGTCTTTAGAGCTGACGCAACTTCGGCGACTTGCGTGTCGATGAAATGATGATAAGGACAACACAACACCCAGTCCCTGAGCGGAGAAAATCTCCGACCCAGCCGGTAATCGAACCCGGGCCGTTAGGTCTGACATTCCGTTGCGCTGACCACTCAGCTACCAGGGGCGGACAGATTTTTCACTGCGGATGGACAAATACGTCCGACCTTCTGCGGGAATATCTGATTAGCGAGCATGGAGCGCACGGACAGGGAATGTGGATAGGTGGCGCTCGATGGCAGTGTGGGTCACCCGAGAGGCGTGGCGAAATAGTCCGTGCAGTTGCGATAAACACTGTGTCAGGGCAGCGCAGTGGTAACCTACCTGCCTAGTAAGCAGGAGATTCCGGGTTCGACATTTTCACTCGTCGCCGCTGATTTCGCATAATGTTCCGATCCAGCTGACATCCGTAATCCCTTCCATTTCCTGTCCTTTCTCCCACCTTCACCTTCAATTTAACCGCGCGGGATTAGCCGAGCGGTCTGAGGCGCTGCAGTCAAGGACTGTGCGGCTGGTTCCGGCGGACGTTAGAGTCCTCCCTCGGGCATGGGTGTGTGTGTTTGTCCTTAGGATAAATTAGGTTAAGTAGTGTGTAAGCTTAGGGACTGATGACCTTAGCAGTTAAGTTCCATAAGATTTCACACACATTTGAACATTTTGAACCTTCAACTTACATATAATTTATCACAGCTGCGGTTTCCATACCACGCATTCTTATAACTGGATATTTATGGTAAGGGAAACCGCCATCAGCCAGAGGAAAAGTTAGATCACCACCGTGCAGTGCCCTGCATAACGCCGATTTGACTAGTGCTTGAGGTACAGAAGATCTATTCGTCTGGAACGATCTCTAAGTCGACGGAACTGAACTCTTTTCCTTAGTGGCCGCTAGACATAAGTCATGCTTTTCTTACCCCGCTACACATTTGCGAATGGTGCATCCCCGAACACTGAATAAATGAGAAATTCTTGTGAACGTCCGGGGAGTAATTGACAAACAGACGCCGCTCGCTTACCAGGTGCAAGTTCACGTACGTAATCTACGGCAGGAAGCGCACAGCCTTGTCGCGTGCCCGATTTGACACTGCCACCAAGTACGTCAGCAAGAGTCGGAGTTGCGCAGTATCGGAGTGCCGAAGCGGGAGTACCAGACAAGACACCACAAACACGGCAAGCACTATGCAAGACCCTCGAACTGTAGAGCTAAAATCGCTCATCTGCGTCCATCACGGGAACTACCACATCCAAAGGATGGTGCACAATTGCAAAACGCCTTTCTCTTGATGCAGTGTAATATATATTTGCGTTCCAGGCATGACCTTAATATTAAATACGCCTTCAGTGGATTTGTTATTTAATCGTCTGTCTTGTAAAAATCCACGTTAATATAAAAGCGTCTGGAACATGAATATTATATTGCAGAAAGGAAAAGGCGTTTAGGAGTTAAAAAGCAAATATGTATATCCTTCATGCGGAAAATGGCCACACAAACAAACTTGTGGAGACATAGTATATCGAAAAGTCCGAAATTTTCGCTGCGATTTTCTACCATCGTGACCTCTCCATATACAAGAGCATCATTCGCGAAAGGCATCGCGGAACTTTTGTCGTTATCCACTTGGCCATTTATATGTACTGTGAACACTCCCTAAGGGTACGCACGGAGTTACTTTTATGTCTAAAGATTTCTCTCCGTGCAGAATAACATGGTGTGTCCTGTTTGCTAGAAAATCTTCAATCCAATCACGCAGTTGGTCCGATATTCCGTACGCTCGTATTTTGTTCATTAGACGGCAGTGAGGATCTGTATCGAACTGCATCAACCTGGGCGCCTGTATCTGCTGCTTTCTGGGTCTCGTGGACGAACAGAGCGAGCTGGTTTTCACACGACAGTGGTTTCCGGAACCTGCGTTGATTATTACAGAGGCGAGTTTCGGCCTCCAAAAATGTCATAATACGCGAGCACAAAACATATCCCAAAGTTCTACAACAGACTGACGTCAGAGATATAGGCCTATAGTTCTGTGCGTCTGGTCGCCGATCCTTCTTGAAAGCGGGAATATCTTGTGCTTTTTTTTACAATCTTTTGGAAGCTGCCCTTCTGTAGAGATGTACAGTGCGCTACTGATAGAAGAGGGGCCAGTTATTTCGCATACTCTGTGCAGAACCGAACTGGTATCGTGTCAGGTCCAGTGGCATTTCCTCTGTTCAGCGATTTCAGTTCCTTTTCTACCCCCAAGATCACGTATTTCGATATGTATAATTTTGTCATTCGTGCGACGATTTAAACGGGTAACGAAAGATCGTTCTACCTCTGAAAAAGTTTTGGAAAAAGACGTTTAGTATTGCGGTCTTTTCTGTGTCGTCCTCCGTCTCACTGTCGTTATAGTCACGGAGTGTCGGGACAAATAGCTTCAAAAATGGCTCTGAGCACTATGGGACTTAACATCTGAGGTCATCAGTCCCCTAGAACTTAGAAATACTTAAACCTAACTAATCTAAGAACATTACACACATCCATGCCCGAGGCAGGATTCGAACCTGCGACCGTAGTGGTCACGCGGTTCCAGACTGCAGCACCTAGACCGCTCGGCCACTCCGGCCGGCCAAATGGCTTCGATCCGCTTTCTCATTTGACTTAAGACCAAAACTTCTTAGAATTTTCTAACAAGTCGGTAGATAGAATTTTACTTTGAAATCAGTTGAACGCTTCACGCATAGTCCTCCTTACGCTAATTTTTGGCTTCGTTTATTTCCTGAATTACATTTCTATGGTCACCTAGACCCTTTCAGGTGAATGCCGCAGAGGTGGGGTCTTCTCCCCATATTTCTTCTCTGAGGTCGTTCTTCAATCCTTCTGATTTCGATGTCTAAGGAACGTTAATGTCTAACCACCTCTGCTCTCTCCATCAGTGGATTAGTAAATCTGAGCGGGAAAATATAGTTTGCTACTACTGACGGAGCGAGCTCTTTAACGAAAATATCAAAATACTTAACTGTTGCGTGCTCCATTCATCACAACAATAACTTTCGAAAGAGACGTATAGAGGGTATTCTGGGAAGACGACAAATCAAGCCAACCGCCTGCCATAAATAAGGTGTAATGAAGTTAGATCAACCTTCCACTCCAACTAAATTGAAATAAATTTTGTATGAGCTGTTCAATAATTCAGTTGAAGCAGGATTGGGGAATTATTCCAGGATTCATTTGCTTGTCAGTGGAAAGCCTGCCATAATTGTCATTACGGAGCTTTTAAAATGAAACGAATAGCACCCTTCATTTATACTGAAACAAGTACATTCGTTCCAGCGACAGCACGACTGATGAGTTGCTATGTCTCGTAGAATGCCGTTTCATGTCGGCGGGAAATGGAAAAATGCACAGATTTTATGCGTGATTAGCCACTTAAACATTACAGTACAGTCGGTTTAATGTATACTGTACCGTTCATTCCTGGGAAAGGAAATGTGACAGAGCGACCCGCAACAAGAAATAGCTCTGGATGCTGTTGCTTATTATACAAGGACAATACGTTCAGACTTTCAAGAAGTGAGAAATTGCCAAATCGATCACAAATATTTCAGTTTCACAAGAAATCCTATTCCACGTTACTGTTTTTCCTTTGAAGGAAGAGAAATAAGAATTTCACTCACAGAGAGTACATTTCATGGATTGTTTCCGTAGAGAACCGCCGGGGAAACGGCTGGCGTGGGAAAAAGCTACGAGCGTTCGTATACAGCCGTGTGATGTGATAAACACAAATACTAAGTGGCAATGGATAGGAATTCGGTGCATGTTGTGCGAAATTTTAAAGCAATCTCACAAAATTATGGAAAATGCACATTTTACTGATTTTAGTAAGGCATTTATTCAACCATGTAGGTCACAGTTCAAGATAAATGAAGTAGAAAACTTGTCAAACAGCACGGTGACAAAAAAGTGCAGAAACGCAAAGCGATAGAAATGTTTCGATTCTAGAAGATGGGACTAAATGTTAACAAAATCAAGAAACGAAATATGTCAGTGCAAACTGAGAACAGCAGCAGAAGTTAAATAACGTAGCAATACGACTATGAAAAGAACTATCGAGGAGTACATGATATGAGAAGAGTTTAAATTGATGCTGAGTTACAGCATAGCCTTTTACAGCTAAATTGAAAATATCAGCACACAGTATTTAGAGAAAGTGCTCCCATACGATAGTCTGTAAGAGGTGGGGGGTTTGTATGGGGTATATGGTGTATTTTTAATATTTTGCAAGAATAATGGCGACTTATAAGTAGCCATAAAAAAGTTCCTGTACAGACCTTGTTAAAACCTGCTTACCTCAACTTTTAAATAATTTTACTGAAAGAAAAACTTCTGAAATTGCTTTATATTCACGTTCCACAACAAATTAATTAATTTGTTGATAATACAAATCTTGTTCTATTTAGTTTCTCTTAATTATATTAACATTCCCCTCCAACGAACAACCACATGCTCCCAAATTCGTGTTCGCTCAACAGTGGTTGGTTGGTTTGGGGAAGGAGACCAGACAGCGTGGTCATCGGTCTCATCGGATGAGTGAAGGATGGGGAAGGAAGGCGGCCGTGCCCTTTCAGAGGAACCATCCCGGCATTTGCCTGGACTGATTTAGGGAAATCACGGAAAACCTAAATCAGGATGGCCGGACGCGGGATTGAACCGTCGTCCTCCCGAATGGCTCAACAGTGGTTTCATTACGAAAGTTACTAAATTTGTGACGAGATCCTGACACAACATCGAGAGTAGAGGGCTGAAACGAGGTTACTACATTTGCCTTCTTATTTCCAGGGAAACTTTATGCGGACAGAATTTACTAAACATGTAATTCACAAAATATACTGACTCAATAAGTAGAGCAGAATGCAAAGATACTAGGAGAGTATGGGGCACAACTACGCGGATTTCTTTTCGGAATTTTTTATTTTTTTTTAGATTTACCATGTTTAAAGAAGTTTTGTCTTAAAACCTGGTTATTAAAGTATAGCTTGGCATATACACTACCTAATAGCCGGTATGTCCACCTTCGGAACGGATAACAGCGGAAACGCATGGAAGCAATGAGGCCTTGGCAGGTCGCTGGATGGAGTTGGCTATGCGTCTGCACACACAAGTCACCTAATTACCGTAAATTCCTGGGAGGGGGCGATAAGCTCTGACGCTACGTCCAATCACATCCCAAATGTGTTCGATTGGGTTCAGATCTGGCGAGTTGGGGGACCAGCGCATCAATTGGAACTTGCTGCTGTGTTCCTCGAACCACTCCATCACACTATTAGTCTTGTGGCATGGCGCATTATCTTGCTGGAAAATACCACTGATTTCGAGCAACAGGATCGTCATGAAGGGGTGTACGTGGTCTGCAACCAGTGTGCGATACTCCTTGGCCGTCATGGTGCCTTGCACGAGCTCCACTGGATGCGTACGTGAATGTTCTCCAGATCATAGTGGAGCCGCCGCTGCCCCAGCTTGTCTCCGTCCCGCCGTACAGGTGGCAAGGAGCTGTTCCCCTAGAAGACGACGGATCCACGCCCTCCCACGGGCATGATGAAGAAGGTGTCAGGATTCATCAGACCATGCTACACTCTGTCACTGCGCCACGCCAAAGTCCAGTGCTGACGGTCACGTGCCCATTTCAGTCGTAGTTGCCGATGTCGTGGTGTTGATATTGGGTCGTCGTCTGTGGAGGCCTATAGTTGAGAGTATTTGGTGCGCTGTGTGTTCAGACACACTTCTACTCTGCCCTGCATTAAAGTCAGATATTAATTCTCCTACAGTTCGCCGCCTGTCCTTTTTTACCAGTCTGCTCAGCCTACGACGTCCGACATCTGTAATGAGGGGTTGCCTCCCCATCCCAACACATCTGGACGTGGTTTCACCTTGGTTTCGCCACGCGTTGAAGAAGACAGGACAGGCGGCGAATTGTAGGAGAACTAACATCTGACTTTAATGCAGAGCAGAGTAGAAGTGTGTCTGAACACACAGCGCACCAAGTACTCCCAACTATGGGCCTCCACAGACGACGACCCAATATCAACACCACGTCATCGGCAACTACGACTGAAATGGGCACGTGACCGTCAGCACTGGACTTGGCGCAGTGACAGAGTGTAGCATGGTGCACGGCAATGCATCGTTACTATGGTAGATGACGCTGACGAATGATTGACGCTGTCTGATTGACGCAGCGTGTTGTAAGCAGCAGAATGGTGCGGTATTCATATCGAGAACATGCCGTGATGGTGTTTGTGGATGGTCAGGCAGACGGAAACGGTCGAGAGGCAGCACGGCTATACCAAAACAAGCACCCTCACAGACACCAACCACATCACACCATATTTCAAGCCCTTTTTGGGCGTCTGTGTGACCATGGGTCCTTTAAGACAAACGAACGTTCTGGGAGATGGAGGACTATCCGTACACGAGATTGAGGACCGGGGTCTACAGGATATTGAGACGAACCCTAGTAGAAGCTCCAGGCAAGTGGCCCGCCAACATGATCACAGTACGATCATGCGTATCCTGCCAGACACTTGCTACTATCCTCAACGAGTGCAAGGATTATAGCAGCGGATTTTCTTCTACGGAAAGAATGTTAGCTTGCAACACACGAGGAATACACGGCACGTGGTCAAAGGAACTTTCATTCGCTAGCGTCATCTACCGTGGCAACGATGCATTTCCTGACATATGTTCAGAGGACCTTTTTTCCTCCATTTGCAGTCAGGAATCCGTCCCTGCAGTTTGTCGGTTTTATTAGTATGCCTTCCACATTTCAGCCATCCATTCTATGGCTAATACGTGCTTGCCACCTGTGCTTTTAATATTCGTACAGGTGCCTCTTTTTTCTTCAAAGCCCTCTTTAATTTTCCAGTAGGCGGCATTGTCATCCCCTTAGTCAAGTATAGTTCTACAGCCGAGCATTCCTCGTCTAGCCATTCCTATTTCGTTGTTTTATACTTCCTGTCAGTCTCAGTTTTTATACGACTTTATTTACTTTTGCTGCACTTTTATGTATTCTCCTTCCGTCAGTTACATTCATTGTCTTATGATATACACGGACTTCTACTGGCCTTGCCTTTTTGCATATTTGATTCTGTGCTGCCTTCACTATCTCATCTCTCAAATCTACCCATCATCTCGTATTCATTTCCAGGGAAAATCTAAATGACGATGGATGGACGTATCAACAACGTTTGGGAACAAAGCATCTCTCTAGTAGAAGTATCTTGTGCTTATAAGTCGCTTGGTGTACTAGCTTTTGTTCTTCATGTCAGTACTAATTGATTTTTAATTTTTTAATGTCGAAAGCTAAGTGGCCAAAGCGTCGTTGTTTCAGAATGACACTGTGCAGTTGTGGAATACATGTGTGTTTGTTATGAAGCCCCTTATTCAAGACATGAGTTATTCGATGATTTATGTTGCTTGGAAAGGAGTTCAGTGGCCAAAACATTAGTCACACTTCCACTACCCATGATAACGACTATGATTCGCGGTACAGTGACTAAATAAGTTCTAAATATAGAGAACGTCAATGTTTAACTATTCCCAGTACATCATCCCTTTCATGTCCAAGTCCTGATTTGTGGCGCAGTGTTCTCGGCGCTTCCAGAGACTATAAGGGCGTAACACTCGGCTCTTTTCCAGGCCAGTCAACATTCATGATTGTCCCTTAAAATTCTTAGAATTATGTATCTTTACAAATATTCTCACCTTCGTTGTCAGAGCTGATAGTGCTACAGTCATCATCAAGGTACAAGTAAACGACAAATTGTGGTTGTCTTGCATTTCGATGTAACATTTTAATTCACAATACATTTCGCCTCAAACAGTAGACCAATTTCCATATAATTTAAATTTCCGTTCAGTCTCTTCTTCTGCGAAAGGTTTTCTAAGGCGCACTAGAAAGATCATATCGCGCTCTATTTACCTACTGGCATGAAAGTGATTCGTCTGACCATGCAACATGATCCCATTCATGGAGATAATCCACAGCGGGAGCGTCTTCGCCCGCTGTAATCGTATACATTTATTGACAGCACTAAGGAGCAGTCTTTCGCTTACAACCTTCCTCCAAACAGCCATGTGGTGGAATTACCTCCAGAATATTGGTTTAGAAACGGATAGGGAAGGACCAGACTTGATTTCCTGCCACAATTTCTGAGCCAATACCTGTAGTCACATTCAGACACAGTATTGTTTTTGACGCAAATCTGTTGTAGATCGAGATGTTTGCCACTGCTGGTGAAACAGGTTAGTGCACTGTAATATGTCTGAGAAATTCGTCAGTTAGTTCACTGGATAATGTATAATACGGCCGAAGTGATTCATCTCCTTTAGCCTGCTTGTAACGTCAATGCGACGTTCTATGTTACATGGCAAACGAGACATTGCTTACAATACATTTTGCAGGAGGTGGTGCCCACAGCTCGTAAGTACTTGAAAAATATCGTGATTACTGCCCTGAGACACTGATAAAATTCTTTATTTAACAACCAAGTCGGTATGGGGGTCTGTCAACGTAACTGGTTGTTAAATAAAGAGTTTTTCAGGCGCTTAAAGCGGTAATAATGACATTTCTTAGACAGTGATTACGTTGTACCATCTCGGTGAACAATCTGAACATTTGTCTACGCTCCGAATGCCGTTGCCACCCACGTAACCTCGTCTCAGACCATGTAAGGTCGCTTGAAATGACCGCAAGTTTCGACCGGTGAGCGTACTAACCTGCAAACTAACTGTTAAGTTTTGCATTCGGTCAGTCCGTGGTAACGGGTGGGCCAGCAGGGATCTGTGAAGTTAGCGCAGTATCTTATCAGTGCGAGCGGAGTGCGCAGGTGTGAGTTGCAGTGGCTGCAGCGATCAGCAAGGCGTCCTCGCTCTAGAGTAGACGGAGCGCGGTGGCACACTTACATAATCCTTTGCAACCCATCCGCCTTATCCGGCGCCGGAAACCCTCGCCGGCCGGCGCCAGAGGGCGGGAAGCAGTGAAAGTGTGTCATCCCTGCTCACCTGGCGTAGTTTAAGGTTACTCGGTCAAGCGCGAGATGACCACACCTGCGCTACGCGCTTCGTACTTGCTACACGGCCACGCTCCGGTGTGTATGAAAACTCGTTAGCGCACATTAGTTCTACCGTGACAGGGTCACATACGCGACTCGCCAAACTGTATATTGCAAGAGAGCGAGGCGATGTGACTGAAGCACATTGCCGCTGGATAAGTACCCAAAGTTCTCGCGTCCGCTAGCAGCGCGGTCCGAGCGGACCTGGATAAAAGCGAGAGGCAGTCGAGAAAGTCGCTGCGCGGTAGACGGCTCTCGCCTGGCGGCTGCTTTGGATCAGGATTCAGTCAGTCTGCATTCAGTCTGTTTTCGTGTTCTGTGACCGGTTTCAGTAAACTGTTGATTATGCAACAACTTCCACCTGTAAATGCAACCAATTCTGTAATAATTAGGAAAAAAGTGTTATAAAACAGGTACGACCTCCATTTCGTAATTCTGTCACCTAGGATTGTGTAGACAACACATTCGGATTCCGCATCTATCTGATGTCGCTCAAAATAATCGACCAGTCACAGCCACCAATAACCGTCAAAGTTACGTCGCCTAATCCGGCTCCAAGTTAACTCCCATCCCTACAACAGGACGACGACATACGGGTAGAGTTCAGTGCAAATCTAACATTAGGTATAGACTGCACATCTTCAGTGCAAATGAGGCGTAATATCTTCTGTTGAATACAAGTATCTAAAAAGTGGCTTTGTTGTCTTTGATAGCATTCGATAGCTTTCTGATAGTCTTATTTTCAACCTAATTGCTTTGTGTTGCATGGCAGCCCACAGGCCCTGTATTGCAACTGTGACTCTCTAGCACTGCAAATTGTCGTCCTTGTTCGTGCAACGCTACGCTTGTCTTTTTTCTGCATTACAATGCGATACCGAAGAGAATACGTCATATTATTTCTTGGCACCAAACTTGCGTCATACAGCCGGCTCCTTCTATCAGACAGTTGGCAGAATTGACTAATTTGTTCCTGATCATTGATATTACGATACATTTTTTCCATAAAATTTTGAAAAACACGAGCTTTTTCTGATTGACCAAACAGTAAAATCAGAGGTCTCTTTACCACGTAAATGAAAATTATACAAAACTTCAGTCTAGAATATATGGTTCTCGTAAAGAGCAATAAGTTGTGTACTGACACAGAATTTGCGCTCTTTCCCTTAGTTTCATTTGCATACTTACCCATTACAACATAAACACATCACAAATATGCAGGATGGTTATAATTAACCTTTCGTTCTTGAGAGAACCGTATGAGAAACGAGTGATCGTAGGACAATGAGACTTTGTAGAAACATTTTTAAGAACGTGCGGAAGAGAAATAACTAATATACCATTGAAAAAAAAAAACATATTTCAATTTCCACATGAGAGGGTAATAATTGTTAGTTGCGTAACATGTTTACGTTGCAGGTTACAAACGTTGCTCAATGTGAGGACAAACTGCATCCACGTCAGCCTGGAACCGCACCAGCACTTTTCGAACGGTGGACCGTGGAATGTTCAGCTGTCGTGACACAGCTGCTTGAAGATCGCACCTTGCATCCAGCGTTCTCAGCCATGGCAAAATTAACTTCTTCAGCAATTTGTGGCGCAATTGGCCGTCAGCTGTCCCAGAACCAATTCCCAAATCGCCAGTTAATTCGAACAACCGAATCATGTTCTTCGACCCCGGTACGGAAAGAGGACCTCTCCGTATTCCTTTAATGCATCGATCTTCGCGAAGAGCAGCAGCGCTATTGCCGTTGTTTCGACACGAGCCCTGCTCACCTTGTCCAGACCGATGTTGGTTGTCTGCAACTGTAACGTACACTGACGAATGTGTTTCAACCCCACATCGACGTACTGGTAACGGTGCTTAAAGCCAAGTGAGGACACTAACATTACCAACAACGCAAATCCTGCAGCGCACAGTCTGAACATCATTCTAATGAAGTTGGGTACCCATACTATAAATGTTTTTCCTTCTACACTGGCTCAAGTAACGGAAGTTGAATTATAACCATCATGTACATTGTGCAAGCTCTCAACAGTCATTCACACGATCCGGCCTGTGGAATATTCTTTCTTTGTGAACAATTTTTCTTCTCCATTCTCATCCTTCAGCACTATACGCACGTGCCATCGACTGTAGCCGATGCTCAAGAGGCTGGAGAAACTGGCACAGAGTACTGGTTTTAAAACTGTGTGCTTCAATTTTAATAGCTCACGCCGTGTTTTTAGTGTACCTGGCCAGTATTTAACAGGTACCTATCATATTTTTAAGAACTTCTTGATGTTTCTGGACCTTAAATTACTTACTTTGCTACTAAATTGTAAAGAAATTAAATCATATTTTTAAACTAAACAATTTTGAGATTTTAAATGAAAGCGATGGTGGCTTTAAGCAGGGGGATAATCTGAGCTGTGCAGTCACTTTCCGTCATTGTGTCTTTAGGAATCGTTTTTCGAAAGAGTATTCGACATTTGATCCAGCATGCCATGCACTACTGGAACAGTTGAGGCGTGACCGGCGCACAGAATACCTCCTCTCATCTGTATTTTTTTAAAGTGCTGCATAGGGCATCCAGCATTTGTACTCAGCAGACGAAAGTGCTCAAAAAATCCAGGACACCATTAACCATAATAGCACTAAGCAAAGGCACGTCATTCTGCCTCCATGCAGCCTTGAAGAAGATACTAAATTCATTTTTACACGCTTGCGTATTAACTACATTCCTTTAACGCATCATTTCCTACTCCAACGCAAGAACACACAAGTTTGTAATGGTTGTGACGCACTCTCTTTGATGAAACATATTTTAAATGCTTGTATTTTGTAGGATGACAGAAGAGCGACCCTTGGTTCAAATGACGACTTGCTCCCAATTTAAGGTAATAGAGTGAGTGAGGTGCGTATTTTAAAATTTCATGAGTTGTCAGAACTTATCTCTAAAGTAGTAAAAGACTTTAAGGTGTCACGGAGTGGCTTGTTCACGTATGTTGTGTGACCAAACAATTATCTACTTCTACCTATTTAATTTTATTCTGTCTGTATGTAGGAGCTGGCCCTTTCGCATTTTTTATATTAGTGATAAGTCAGTCATACACGTCTAACCGTAAGTTGCAGATACTCAAAGCCAAAGTTGTCCCGTACACGGCATGAGCGTAGGGGAGCAAATGCAGGAATCCTGCATTGCCGTTCTAGGCAATATCCTAGTGGACGTGCTTTGCCATTGCCTTTCTCGGAGCGGTTATGAAGTGTCAAGCGTGTTTCTGTATCGTGCGGATGACTGTGATGTGTGCGTATACAGAGCAGAGTAGTGTTGCGATTGGCATGGATGAATGGAAGGAAAAGTGCGAAACCTGGTGCCAGCACATAGCCTGCTGCTCTCAGATAACCTCCAACGGACGGATCATCAGCAACAGTGGATTGGGTTGGTAGGGTAAAAGGACCGAACTACGAGGTCATCAGTCCATCCCTGTCATCAGTCCCTCCATTCTATATGCATCAAGCTGGGAACAGTCCTCAGACAGGAAGGGCATAGAAGACAAATCCTGATGAACCCATTTGTAAAAAAGAATCAATAAAAACCAATACATAGAACCAAGTAGAAGTGATAGAAGGGTAAGAAGGTAAAAATGGGTGAGTTGCTCCGCCTAGAAGGCAGCTGTCCCCTGGGGACATGTTACGCGGTGGGAGACACATTCTGTGCATCTGACCGCTGTTTCGTCACCCTCCACTACCACAGTAAAACAGCAAAGTGGATAATTTGATAAAAATCGCTGGAAACAGAACGACGGCGACGAGACAGTAAATCACCGACAGATGTAAAAGAATAAGAAGAATTAGAAAGGTGGAAAGGGCGGGAGCCAGGCCAGACAACCGAGCAATGACGAACAGAGACGTACAGTTGAGCAGCGAAGTGTTTGATTGTGATCCATCGATCACTTCGAATGAGCGTGTCCGCACGTTCCAGCATCGCAGGAGTCACAGCTGTGTGCGGCCGGCCGGCACGCGGTAGATGGGACGGGTTTGCGCGAACTTGTTGCGATGATGGCGGACGCCTAGCCCAACGACTCACTTGTCACTGCAAAGTCTCTGTAGACATTCTGCAAGCTTCTGTGAAAATATGAGATACTCTGGTTTTCCGCCAAAAGAAACTCAACGACATCTCTTTTAAAGATGTTATTTTGAAAGCTACATATAGCACCGCCACCTACCTACTGGAACTTAATAAAACTATAGGGGCTGAACCGGGAATATTCCACAATGTCCTACAGCAAATTCCGTATTTTTTCAACCGAAATTGACCGAGAAATAAATGTGTTGCATTACTTATTGAGCACTCATCGTAATTTTATAGGGTCGTTGATAACCTCGGGGTTGTGTGTCCTAAATCCAAACAACGATAGTGCTAGCAAGGGCGCAGTTATAATTGCACTGGTTGCCAGAACTTCGTAACTGCCAGTGAAATTGACTCCACAAGGACAATATGACTCTTATTCAATTACATGCCTAACGGTTTTCATTTACACGATGGAGGGAGAGTCATAATGTTATGGCTGAACAGTGCGGATTAAAAGCTACCAGGTTGTGTTAAACGTTGAGTGTAGTTCTCTGCCAGCGTTAATGATTGAATAACGAATGTCTGTGCCTCGTTATCGCAAAAGGACTCCGTGTAGCCAAGTTTTGGGGCTTTAACACTGAATGTGGTTTTTCATGACTTGGCAACACCTAGTATTGCAACAAGAGGGTGGTGTTTTCCATCGTGTACAGACTGTAGTGATTGATCGATGAGAGGATACGGAACAAAAAAGGTGTAATGCACTTATGTTTCGTATACATGGTTTTTAATTCTAAAGACCATTTATTCAGTTATACTTTGTTACAGAGACTGCGGTCTGATACGAGCTGTACCATTCAGCCACAGTTGCAGTGTGCACGGTTTCCTCCTAGAGTATGGTATTGTTCCTCATACATCATGTCCTAGCGCGCTCTCCTGCCATAGTAATTGGTAATGTTGCGTCCGATTCACTTCTTTTGCTGACTCACCTTGTAGTGGATGTGATACAGCGTTGTAGACAGTGGTTCCCCATTCGAATCGAGAGTTTTCCGACTTGATGTTTACTTACGGAAAGGAAAATTGCAACGTGCGGCGGACAGCAAGATTGTATCAGGATACTTATCCCCTCCGACAACAACCACAGCGTTCAATGTTTGCAACAGTTTTTCGCCGTTTGTCTGAGACAGGGTCGTTTCAGGGATTAGGAAATCATCAAGGACGGACCCGAAATGTTCGGACACCAGACTTGGAGGAAAAATATGTTTAACGCCGTGGAAGGCGACCGCCCTGTCAGTATAAGGCAGTTGGCCCGCCAGTACAGGATAAGCCAGACGAAAGTGTGGAAAATTCTCTCCATGGCAGCTGTTACTATCAAGGGCTTACTACCTACAGAATTTTCACATCGGGAGTAGTTTTGTCACTGGTTTGTTCACCAGGTAACCACGATTCCGGGATTTGTGCCATCCATCCTGTTCACAGATGAGGCCACGTTTATGCGGAGTGGTATCTTCAGCTTACATAACATTCGTCTGTGGTATAGTACGCATAACCCCAATGGTATGGCGACAGCAAATCATCAGCATGAGTGCAGCCGGAATGTGTGGGCCGGGATAATTGGCGACCGTATTTTGGGACCAGTCTTCCTTCCACGTCGCCTAAAAGGCCGGAACTAACGGCGTTTCTTGCGGGTGACTTTGTCTCCGCTGCTGGAAGAAGTGCCATTGATGATACGAAGGTTTATCGTCCGAACGCATCTCAATCGTGTCTTCCCTGGTCGATGGATCAGAAGAAGGGGTCCAGTTGCTTGTTCACCGGATCTCAACCCTTGCGGTTGCTGGTTATGAGGCCATCTGAATAGTATCGTGTATGCAGAGCTGTGGAGCAGCGTGTTCATGCTGCCTTTGACACTGTTCGGATGCGGCCTGGCCGATGTGAACGTGTGTGACAGAACATGCTACGGCGCGTACACGTAAGCGTTGAGGCACATGGAAACCATTTCAACACAGACCGCAACTATGGCTGCATGGTACAGCGCCTTTTAGACCGAAGTCTCTGAGCAATGTATGACTGAACAAATGGTCTCGAGCATGGAAACGATGCATTTACGGACGTAAGTTCACTAGACCTTTTTTGTTCCATATCCTCTCATCGATCAATAGTTGGTTCAAATGGCTCTGAGCACTATGGGACTCAACTGCTGTGGTCATAAGTCCCCTAGAACTTTGAACTACTTAAACATAACTAACCTAAGGACATCACACACATCCATGCCCGAGGCTGGATTCGAACCTGCGACAGTAGCGGTCGTGCGGTTCCAGACTGTAGCGCCTTTAACCGCTCAGCCACTCCGTCTCATCGATCAGTCCCTAGAATTTGTACACGGTGGACAAGATCACCCTGTATAGTGATAGATGCGTCGAAGAACTCCGAAACTGTTGCAAACCCAGCAGTAGACGATGTACTGTGTCAGATCATCGACACCGTGCTGATGACCATCAAGTTTCGTTTCAATGATCGGGCAACGTCAACACACATGAATAGTGTGACATAAATTCCACAGTTTGCTGGATCGTGCTTTCACGCGGAATTGGTACATATAGTCCTTCACACGTAATGCAGCTTACATTGATGTAGAGAGTGTAATTTATACTAATATATAAAGTCAAGTTGTTCTCTAACGTTGTTGCCAAAACACTAGAAAAGTAATTTACCATTTAATTTAAATTTTTACACGATACTGTAATGAACTTTCCGACGGACATAGGCTATTATTTTTAGCAGGTATAATATATATGTAATGTACACCGACAAGCCAAAACATTATGACCACCGCGCGCTGCGACGTTGGATGGTGCTAGGTGGAGTTGCGGGCACGTGACGGGGTAACATACGTATGTAAGCGGAGCGGACACGGAAGGGGATCACCCTAGCGGAGGGCTGCAAATCGGTAAATCCATTGAGATAAGCCACTTTGACAAAGGGGAGGTTATTATTATGCATAGCCTGTGAACGAGTATCTCGAAAACGACGAAACTGGCCGAATGTTCACGTGCTACTGTCGTGAGCATCTACGGAAAGAGGTAGGACAGTGAAACTACCACTAGGCTCTTTGCTTGGTCGTCCACGACTCTTCACAGAACGTGGCGTTCGGAGGCGTGTCTGATCTGTAAAGTAGGATAAATGATGATCAGTGGCATTTCTGCCGAAAGAGCACAATTCTGGTGTACGCACAAGTGTCTGAGAGCGCATTGTTCATCGTACACTGTTGAACATGGAACCGTAGCAGTCCAACCCTACATGTTCACATGTTGACAAAACGGCATTGTCAGTTGCGATTGCATTGGACACGGGACCGTCAGGATTCGACCATCGACCAATGGAAACGTGTTGGTTCTTCGGGTGAAGCACATTTTTGCTACTCCATAAACGCCGTCATCGAGGTGAACGGCGGCTTGTTTGCCACGGACGCAGGCTGGTGGGAGCAGTATTATGATATGGGAGACATTCTTCTGCGTTTGCTTGGGACCTGTGATAGTAATCCAAGACACTCTGACAGCTGCAAACCGTCTGCATCCCTTCATGTTTCATGTCTTCCTCGACGGCGATATCATCTTTCAGCGGTATAATTGTCCGTGTCTGGGAGCCAGAACAGTGCTCAGTGCTACAGTACTTTTCAGGACCATTATAGTGAACCCACGTTGATGTCTCGGTGACCAAATTCGCCTGATGTAAGTTCTATAGAACCCAACTGGGCCGATGTCGGGCGCCATCACCAAAAAAAAAAAAAAAAAAAAGTTCATATGGCTCTGAGCACTATGGGACTTAACATCTGAGGTCATCAGTCCCCTAAAACTTAGAACTAGTTAAACCTAACTAACCTAAGGACATCACACACATCCATTCCCGATGCAAGATTCGGACCTGCGACTGTAGCGGCTGCGCGGTTCCAGACTGAAGCGCCTAGAACCGCTCGGCCACAACGGCCGGCGTCATCACCAAGTACGCAAATCAGCGGCCCACTATTTACTCGAATTACATGACCAGTGCATAGACATCTGATGCCACATATCACCACAAACCTACGAACAAACTGTCGGATCTCTGATACGCACAATCAGTGATTTATTTCGTTCCAAAGAAGGTCAAACCAGCTAATAAGCAGGTGGTCGTAATGCTTTGGCTCATCAGTGTTTATATAAGGGGGTACCTTTTTTGCCGAAAATCTCGAAATTTTCTTGACCGATTCACTGTAAATTTTTACACAATACCCTAATAAAGATTCAGACGGACATAGGCTATGTATATTTTTAAACAATAATACAACAGTGTACTGTTTTTGTTAGGAAACAGAAGAGCTGTATTTATTGCTATCGACCTGTGATTGCAATACTACATACTATGAAATGTGAATTTGGAATAACAATAAGCAAGGCTCAAGATCAGAAGGAGGCGAAAGAGTAGATGGACAGAGAGGAGGAGAAATGGACATAGAGAGGGAGTGGGGGAAATGGACAGAGACAGGAGGCAGAGGGAGACGAAAAGAGAGGAGGGAAGAGGTGAATGACAGGAAGATAGGTGAGGAGGCAGAGGAGGAGGAGATAGACAGAGAGAGGATGCAGGTGGAGATGAAAAGAGTGGAGGGAGGAGGTAACTGACAGAAAGAGAGGTGAAGAGGAGGAGGAGGAGGAAGAGATGGACAGAGAGGCAGGGGGAGCCGAAAAGAGAAGAGGGAGGGAAGGAGGTCACAAGTTTATTCAAGTGTGCAACAGCCACCTGAAGACACTCAAGCTACCAAATTACGGGGATGCTGGCTGCTAAATTTCACCAGGTCTTCCGAATACTCTCAGAATTTATTTGAGGTATTAAGATCGAGTGATGTAGAGCACCAGTATAGGTGCGACAGCGTGCCTGAATGTTCGCTGAAGGCCGGCCGGTGTGGCCGTGCGGTTATAAGCGCTTCAGTTTGGAACCGCGTGACCGCTACGGTCGCAGGTTCGAATCCTGTCTCGGGCATGGATGTGTGTGATGCCCTTAGGTTAGTTAGGTTTAAGTAGTTCTAAGTTCTAGGGGACTGATGACCACAGATGTTAAGTCCCATAGTGCTCAGAGCCATTTGAACCATTTTGTTCGCTGAACCAGGAATGTATGAGGGAAGCCCTGTGAACTCGGCACGTCGGACATACGTCTAAAAATCGGAAAATTTCATTCACTTTGTGGTTGTGAGCACGCCGAAACAATATAGCTTCTTTCTGCATCCATTTCTCGATTCCATACAACCGACGGGCGCGCGCATACGAACTGACTTTCTTTGAGATTGTCATTGAAAGAATTCCCGCGAACGCTGTCGTTACCAATCCTCAGCGTTAGAAACATTTGAATAAATGGAACATCAG
Source organism: Schistocerca cancellata (assembly GCF_023864275.1). Taxonomy (NCBI): domain Eukaryota; kingdom Metazoa; phylum Arthropoda; class Insecta; order Orthoptera; family Acrididae; genus Schistocerca; species Schistocerca cancellata. The sequence continues at coordinate 18,817,191 of NC_064629.1, forward strand.
CTCACCATTTTTCAACAAAGCATTATCATAGTAGATAAGATTTCTTGCTATCATATTGATCTGGAGGCGGGTAAGCAAGTATCACAATCGCAGAGTTCAGCTCTCTACATTACATTGCAATGGCCATCCATAGGTACGCGATTTCATTGATTCGATCCATTCCAGAATAAGCCATCATTTTTACAAATTTTACCAAATGTGAATTGTAGCCAATAAAATGTTTTCTTAAGGAGAATAAAGTTGCTTTGTCTCTCTCATATTTTCTTTATTTTGTGATGCCGCACAGTGAACTTTTAAGAAAAATCGTTCAAATGGCTCTGAGCACTATGGGACTTAACATCTGAGGTCATCAGTCCCTTAGAACTTAGAACTACTTAAACCTAACTAACCTAAGGACAGCACACACATCCATGCCCGAGGCAGGATCCGAACCTGCGACCGTAGCGGTCGCGCGGCTCCAGACTGTAGGGGCCAGAACTTTTAAGACAGGAGTTTAGTTTCACTATAGTCTGATTAATATTACTTGATATTTGACACTTCACGCGTTGGAACTGGTTGCCTTCAATCAGAGCGATCAACGTCACGCCCGAACCGTTCGCTGTTGTCAAACTGCCACAACAATTGCTCATTTCACTTTCAGTTCCTTGTCTGGCATTCTTTCTTGACGTGTCTGGATCCCGAATCGTGCGTCTGGAAATTTTATTTCGTATTTCATCACACATAATAACCACACGAAAAACAACACACACACACACACACACACACACACACACACACACACACACACACGCACGCACGCACGCACACACACACACATACACACACACACACACACACACACACACACACACACAAAATGATGCTAATGAAATACAAACGTTTCATGCACAGCACTAAGCAAACATTACTGGAGTCTTCTACACAAGACGCGATTCAGCGTCACATATACAGTTATCATAATCACAGAAATCAACTTACATTAAATAAGTTTTGCACGACGTTGTGTAAAGTTGAATTTTTGAAGGCTGCAATGCATTGTTGCGACTGAGTTACCACAGTCTTGAATATAACTTTTGAACCCAGGTTAGCGTGCAAACCTCATGTGCAGAAAGTCGCAGGTGCGAATCTCGTCAATTGTAGCGACTTTTTTTAATTTTTAAATGTAATCAAAAGAATTTGAGTATTATTTTTAGTCAGTTAATTGGTTTAATGTAATGTTTTTCATTTCTAATTTTTACCACGTCATTTTCATCATCGTATTGACTTCTTTATTTGTTCTCATTGTTCTTCCTATCAATCTTTTTTCGTCTGGAATCTTCCTATGTCGCCTATAATCTGCAGCCAAGTGCCAGCGAGGAGTAGCCAGTATGGGAATGTTTAAGGTAACCAATGACAGCGAGAAATTACTGGTTGCTTTTAGCGCTGAAACTCAGTTTTTTCTGTCCTGGGTTTGTTGGTAGAGATTATCTTTAATTGCAGTGAAGAAAGCGATTGTGATTTTAGTTCTTTTGAATATTGCTAACCACTGTTTTCTCGGATATGTTGCACATCACGAGGTTGTGGTTAGGGTATGACAGGAGTTTTAATTCAGGGCTACAAAACGCGTCGTCTGCTGCAGTGCAGAAGGAGGGGGAGATTAGTGTTTAACGTCCTGTCGACAACGAGGCCATTAGAGACGGAGCACAAGCTCGAATTAGGGAAGGGTAGGGAAGGAAATCGGCCGTGCCCTTTCAGGAACCATCCTAGCACGTGCCCGAATCGATTTAGGGAAATCTCGGAAAACCTAAATGAAGATGGCCGGGCACGGTGTGCACCGTCGTCCTCCCGAGTGCGAGTCCAGTGTGCTGACCACTGCTGCAGTTCAGCCTCGGCTCACTTCAAATCAGCTGTCAGCAAAACCTCGCGGTCACCACTTCCAACATTACACATTAACAACAGTCTGGTGGTAGGCACCAGCGGATGTGGCAACAATGTAGCCGCAAGTGACAGACGTCAGCTATCGAGTAATTTTAATCGGACTGTAGTACTGATACATCCAGTGTATAGGTGAAGAAACATCGAAGTTTGCAGCTTAAGGTGGTGTAATGGAGCTTTATTTTCGTTTATGGTCTCCGGTTAAGAAACGAGGAAAAACAATAATTGTTGCTTCACACTTTCTCCTCTCCCTGAGTATTTGAAGTGGAACTCTAGGTGGTGCAATGTCCACGCCTTAGTAACTTCCTGTACTAGAGGCAGTCTCTTTTTGCTAAGGATAGTTAATTTGTTCTTAGTTGCCCGTGAGATCTGCGCAGTAATGCGCGTCTTTGAGGAGAATCTTCAAGTTTTGCTGTAATATGCTGATGTTCACGGAAGAGTAACCACGAATAAAATAAGAGGAGGCTTTTAAACTGCACAGTAATTTCATCAAAACGTTTCTTTCTAAATTAACAGCGAAGAAAGTGTCGTTACACAAAAACCTGCCGCCGCCCGCGATACTCTGGATAGTGTAATCTCAGGAGCAGAGATGAAACACAAGATAGTAACTCGTAGGGATTATGAGCCGTATGTTGTCCGCTGAAATCTAGCGTGGCGCTAATGCCTCGAAGTGACGTAGCTCGTGTTTAAAGCCACATTACACGAGACGGGGGGCAGGACTTGCCGCCTGGCACTTTGGCGGAGCGTTTAAGTGTCCCGTTCTTGCTGGCTGCTCAGGGGAGTGGGCGTGGTGCGCTTCAAAATTGCAATTCACATTCTCTCACGCAGACAGAATTTTTACTATATTTTACTCACGTATTCTGGGCAACTGCAAAATATCTGTAACGCCGACATTGTACGCAGATATACTGAAATATGATTTACTTTGGAAACCTACGCGAAGCTGTAACGGATTTCAGCAGTTGAGCAGTTTCTCAAAATAACGCTATAAACCAACGTGACAAGAGATTTTGTTTTAAAGATCGTAACGAAGAACTACATTTCTTATCTACTGTTTCACGATGGAATGTAAAAAATGTCCAATATTAATTGCAGTGTTCGCACAATATTGGTTCTGATTGCATGTTTCGTACACTTTACTACTAGAAATGCCAAGAACGAATTACCTGTTCAGCTTCCACTTTGGTTTGAAATGGTGAGCGTTGAAAACTTAGTTTCCCCGCATGACAGTCGTTGTATAGAACAGAGGAACTGGTTGGCTTTTATTTCTAACCGCGAAATGTTGGAAACAATACATCTCAGATTACTGTAATACACATATCCCCATATGTCTTCCGCAGTAAGAAACAAAACTTTAGGTGGAAATTACCTTGAAGCTCACAACATAAGACACAAAACCACATTTCACCACGAAAATAAGCACTGGCAGTGAACGCCTGTTTTGCGTAATAGGTTTTATTCAACTTCTCATGTTTCTGAATCAAGTGATGTCTAAATTATGACAGTTTGAATTTATTTTATTAGTTTTCAGCGTGGGCTTACTCTGACTTGTCGATGGCAAATTAATATCTTTTCTTACAAGAAATGCGGAAGCGGTTCACAGCATTCTCGTGGAATAAAGAACAGTGGTCTTTAAAATTTCGAACATGGCTTGAGGCAGCAACGGTAATGTACTCTTCGTGTAGGAAAAGGCGAAAAACAGCGTAATCATTTGCAATAGTACAAGGTTTATTGAAAACTCCTTGACCTATGTTCGGACGTCTTTAAAAACGTCGTCTTCAGAAGGATCAGCGTTTAACACATGAATTGGTTAACATTATATACATGTTAAAATATAGACATAAGACAAAAGTAAAATACAAATCACTGACTTACAAAGAATTTTTTACTCTTACTGATTACTACTGCAGTTGATTAGGCTTTTTTAAAATATTTTGCTACAGGTAGAACAGTGGCTTTTCTGAGGAGAGACATACTGAAATCACTGAACGCTCAATAGGAACTGGAACCCGGCTCTTCCGGAATATGAGTTTTACTCGCTCAACGTCTTTCACTTTTACTGCATTTACATTATTTTCCTTTTTGTAGTGACTATTCGTAAAATTTACGTCACATTTTTTCCTATAACAGAAATCCTCATTATTCGTTTGTATAGTCACAGCACAGGAATGTTGTGGGAGACCGCCATAAATTGTTGTCTTTCTCCACAGTTCACTTGTTTTTATGTCGAACGTATGTTTAGCGTATTTTATCGTCTTCGCGCCATAAAAATTGAACCGACTGGAAGACGCCAATGTTTCCCCTTCATTTGCTTCATAGTGACTGTAGCAAACTTTCAGTCTTTAAGAATTCTAGGTTTCATTCCGTAGGTTTTAAACATTTTACACTTCTTTCAAGAATGGAAAGCTCTCTGTACAGCAATAATGTAATAAATATGTGTTCAGCGACAGGCGTTACATGTTCCCACCTAACAAGGTGGTACACTATTTAACCTAAGAGAACAAATATTTTTCAAGAGAAACCAGTCTGATTTTTTGTAAGACGCACTCATCGGGACCAACTGATCGTAAGGTCATCCCCAGCCAATGACGGCATATGGAAGCGGAGCGGAGGCGACTGGGATCAGCATACCATTCTCCCGGCCGTTGGCGGCTTTGCAGACCTCGGAGCCGCTGCTCAGACATGGGGGACCCCGTTCCATTGCTCTCACCGAGGAACAATCGACGGCAGTACCGAGAATGAAGGCCAGGTTCTCCCTATTGCAGTCAGCCACGCCGACCACTCAACTACGGAGGCGGACTTTCCTCCCCTTAGCCGTCCTAATTCTCTTCCCTTAGAGCTCAATTGAGATACTTATTTCTCTCGAATTGTCCTGCTGTCGACGATACGTCGAAATGCCTCGGCGAATTCCTCTTGCTTTCAGAATGAAATATTCACTGTGCAGCGGAGTGTGCGCTAATATGAAACTGTGAGTACGGGTCGTGAGTCGTGCTCTGGTAGCTCACTCCGCGCCGACACGGTGGCTCAGCGTGTTCGGTAAGGTGTGACAGACTAAATACCGAGAACAGTTACGACCAAAATGAAAAAAAAGGAAGTCGGTAGAGCGCCTGTGAAAGGTAAAGGTCCCGAGTTCGAGTCTGGACTGACACACAGTTTTAATCTGCCAGGCAGTTCCTCTTGCTTCCTTGGCCAACTGAGACTGCTCCGTCTCGCCTGTCCCGCACATCATGGACTGTGCGGTTGGTCCCGGCGGAGGTTCGAGTCCTCCCTCGGGCGTGGGTGTGTGCGTTTGTCCTTAGGATAATTTAGGTTAAGCTGTGTGTAAGCTTAGGGACTGATGACCTTAGCAGTTAAGTGCCATAAGATTTCACGCACATTTGAACATTTTTTTGTCCCGCACAAGCCGAGGACGTCGAACCAGTAAAATAAACAAACGGCGATTGCTTTGTTTCCTACAACGATCTCTGTTAACTGGCTAGGGGTGGCTGCGCTGATGTGTTAGACTGATTTTTTCGAATTCGAACCTTTTAACTTAAGCAAAAACGGACAATTTCGTTTTGTTCGCAAGGCCTGTTGCCCTAGTGCACTTAAATGAAGTGTTTTATGGGAGATTGGGAGAGAGAGCTGGTTGTGGCTCCTGAATGGTGTTGGCTGGAATTTACTGCATCTTTGGTCATGGACGGCTGCTTAGAGACCATTTGGAGCCATTCATGGACTTCATGTTCCCAAACAACAATGGAAGTGTTATGGATGACAATGCGCAATATCACCGGGTCACACTTACTTGCACATTTTGGATAGTTCGAGCGAAAGATTTCACATCCAGATGGCCCGGCATGAATCCCGTCGAACATTAAGGGACATAATCGACAAGTCAGTCCGTGCACAAAATTCCGCACCGGCAACACTTTAGCAGTTATGTACAGATGTAGAAGCAGCATGGCTCAATATTTCTGCAGGGTCCGGCCAACGGCTTGTTGAACTCATGCTACGTCGATTTGCTGCACTACGCCGGGCGAAAGGAGGTCCGATACGATATTAGGAGGTGTCCCACGACTTTTGTCACCTCAGTGAGTAGTCTTACAGCGAATCTGTAGTGCTACATTGCTGACTTGTCGGTGTTCCGGGGAAGCAGTCTTTCTAACGGCGAATTGGCCATATGTAAGCAACTACGCAGTGCCTAATGCTGAAAGAAGTATCACTTCCTTACTGCGGGTTGCGTGCAGGCAACAGCGTGCCAGCCGGCCGTTGTGGCCGAGCGATCGCAGGTTCGAATCCTGCCTCGGGCATCGATGTGAGTGATGTTCTTAGGTTAGTTAGGTTTAAGTAGTTCTAAGTTCTAGGGGACTGATGACCTCAGAAGTTAAGTCCCATAGTGCTCAGAGCCATTTGCACCAATTTTGAACAGCGTGCTGGTTCTGCACCGCATCGAGTAACAAGCAGTGAGCTGTCAAAACGCTTACGCTGCTGTTATTTTTATGGTCTCTAGATGCGTTTATTTACGGCATTAGGAGTAGCCCTCCACTACGCGCATAATTTGCTACTGCACTTTGGGAATATAATTTTGCGGATAATTTGCATATTTACACTGAGAATGAAGCTATATTTTTCTTGCCACCTTACATACAGGTAATTAGATACGCAGCTTATTCGTATCATAACCGATATCTGAGTTTTGGTCCACGTTCGTAGCTGAGTAGTCAGAGTGACTGACTGAAACGGGCTCAATTCCCAGTACTGTGAAGGACGGAACCGGATGCACTCAGCCCCGCTGGGACAACTGAAGAGCTACTTTAGGGATAAGAGAACTCATACCTACGGCCCGGAGAGTGATTTGCGTGGCGGATGAGGAACAGTCGGGGAGTGATCGCAGTGTTGTGTTTGTACCACGTACTACGCTGGTGCCTTTCAGATAGTTTGCACACTCCACGCAAAAGTATGGATGGCTTCTTCGACAAGGCCACCCTCGGGCATTTCCGGCATCTTCCTCAGCAACAAATAATGCGTTGCCTCGATTCCCTGAGGCGATTAACATTAACAAAGGAACATGACGGAGAATTTCAGTTTCTTTTGCGAACTGGAAGACAAACCATCTCACTCACAGTTTGCAATCCGAGATTTTGCGTATTTATCAGATTCACTTTCCCACTAATGTTGTTTCTTTCACTGTGACCGTGTTGAAATATTGCAGTTCACTTTCCCTTTAAGACTTCCTTCTGAAAAACCCATCGATCCTTTCTCATTGTTCCGTCCCAGTGAGTCAGTACACACACATATATCGTGATAAAATATTTCCTTTTGATCAGTTACGCACATATTATCAACATTCCTGAGTCACAGTTGTCTCACTGACACATAATTTAACAGAACCTCTCTTTAATTCGATGTGCAATCGTTCTCCAACACTTAGGAATCTCCACAGGCCATTCCCCGGCCCCAGCCCCGCACTTTCTTTAACGAATAAACCGCCTCGCACGTGCGTGACAAACTATTACTCGTACAGCACTCTCACGCCTTTACTTTCAGAAATTATCAATTATTCACCATTCTGTTACAGTGCCTACTCCGTAGATGGTATTTAAAAAATGTGTACACGCAATAAAAACAACAGATTATAGACTAAAATATATTGCTGCTTTATTCAAATCGTCTTCGACATTAGAATGGTTTTCGACGAACATTGGTCATTGATCGTGACAGAATTTTCTGACACTAGATATCTAGCACGAAGAATCATATGGACGTGACAGTAAATCGCTAGAAGGAGAGGTACGGGGCAAATCACGCCAGAATCACGACGCGAGGTGGTGCTGTAGAAGGTCCCTGGAGTCGCAGTCGGGAGACCTGCTGTTCAGATCCTCGTCCAGCCATCCTAATTTTGCTTTTCTATGATTTCTCTAAATCGCGGAAGGTAAATTTCGGGATGTTTCCTTCGAAAATGACAGTGCTGATTCCTCCTCAATCAATTTTGTGCCCCGTCTCCGTCCGTGACATCGACGTCTACAGTACTTTTTGCGTCTATATACACATTTTCCATTTTTTATTCTTTTAATTAACTGAATATTTAGAGACCTGTTGCCTAACATTTTAAAAAGTTTGTACTTTTCCAATTTTTCATGTGATAACATAAAATGTTTCTTATACCAAACAAATATGGTTTTTAGCAATAAAAACGGAAGTAACGATGAAGTTTAAAGACGACAGGAAATATTAAAGATGACTTGTAGATTCCCGGCACCACATGGTAACGGGAGATTGGGGAGGGCGGGGGGTGATGAGAAACATCTCGGAAAAACATCGAGCCATGTCCCCACCGCTAGTACTTGTTACTAAGCTATGTGCCAGCATCTACGTACAGGTTTTAGGTGACTTTAGGTACAATAAGCTGTCATAGCTTATGCAGTACTTTATGGAAGTTGTTGTCATCATTAACTGTGTTACTGCTTGCGTCAATTTCGCCATCTTCTTCTGAGGTGTCTGTTACGTTGATGGTTTGTTGTGTCCTGAGTCTCACGTCAGGTCTGTTTTGTTGTTCTTTTATGTACTGAAGGTGAAGGGCCGATTTCTTTCCATACTGTTGCTACATAAACATCTAAACTCCACAAGCAACCTTGCAGTGTACTTTCTGGTACCACTACAACTCGCTCCCTTCGCTATTCCACTGGCTAAAGGCGCCTGGGCAGGACGACTGGCGATAAACCTCCATAGGAGCTCTTATTTCTATGATTTTCTTCTTTCAGTCATATCTGGGAGGAAGTAATATGTCGCCCGAATCTTCATGCAACGTAAACTCCTAGCAGCTCCTCATTTGGGCCCCAAGGACTGACTGGACGCCGCAGCTGACCTCCCTACCTCAACAAAGAATCTGAGGAGGTACCAGGAATCGAAATCAGATCATTTCGCACAGAAGGCAGCGACGCTAACCGTTTTCTTTTTTTATGTACTATTTCCCGCTTATCGCGAGCTGTCTCATCAACCACTCTTTTTAGGTTCTCCGATTCCGAGCCACATGACCCATCCTTTTTTAAGACAAAAATTTCACAATGATGAGAAGGTGGAAAATGTACTGTACAATTAGAACAAAAAGAATTTCACTGTAATTTTTCCTCTTGCGACGCTAGCCTTTTAAAGTCAATGGACTCACATGATCCCAACAGTAGTAAACATAAATTACAATACCAAATGTAATCCGCGGACAACGATGTGTTTTATTAGAAAACATAACATGGAATGCAGCCAAGCTGAGCATACCCTTGCGGTAGAACACCATAAGAGCGGCGATCACTCGAAACTTCAGAAAATGAGCACTGTCCGGCCACAACTCTCCACACCACGGACGTGGGTACATCTTCTCGTAGTACATTATTGTTCAATGGTCCATTGCTAGATGCAAATTAGTGACTACCAGAATCCACTTCTCTTACCTAGTATAGCCGAACTGCGGGGGGGGGGGGGGGTAGGAGGGGAAGGGGGGAGGATTCTTGAATAGCCGGCCGCGGTGGTCTAGCGGTTCTAGGAGCTCAGTCCGGAGCCGCGCGACTGCTACGGTCGCAGGTTCGAATCCTGCCTCGGGCATGGATGTGTGTGATGTCCTTAGGTTAGTTAGGTTTAAGTAGTTCTAAGTTCTAGGGGACTGATGACCTAAGATGTTAAGTCCCATAGTGCTCAGAGCCATTTGAACCGTTCTTGAATACACTGCTTAAGTAATTACCAAAAATCTGACGACAAGGAGAGAGTACTGCACTTCATCGTGTCTTCCCTGTAGGAAAGTCCAAAAATCAATCAAATCTTTGAGACAGCATATGTCTTTGACAGGGGAAAGTAGGTCTCAATCGGACAAAGGAGCATTCCGGACTCGATCGTGCGGAGCGGCACTCGGCGATACAAGGCAAGCATCTTTCGAATTAGAAGCCACACATCTGCTGAAGGTCCACATTCCAGGCGATGTTCATCAGTATGCAAATTGGGGATTCGACCAAAGCAATGTGGTGCAGTCGACATCTTGACGGAAACTTTTCGTTAACCATGAGATACTAAGTGGCACGAGTCTCCGTCGCGAAATATCTTTGATGAATCGCCTGCCACACCGTGGAAGCCAAGCCACGATCGGATGGCGTCTCTCAACCCTGAATCCCAGGGTGATTCGTCATCAACAGGCCGTACACATCATGCGCCGTAGGTGCCCTGTCATGGGGGAAATTCCTGTGCACATCGTTATATTTCTGGATGAGTGTTTTGACGTGGAACAATGTAGGCGCGATGTGAGCGAGTGCAACAGGGGGCAGGCAGGACAGAGGCGCCAGTTCATCAGTAAGGAGACTAGTGAAGCTGTGTGGACGATGGTCCACATCTTGAATATGGTGTTGATATATAAGGTCACCACACTTACTAACGACGTATCCAAAGGCCAACTGGATCCAGGACGCCTCAGGGGAGGTGGCGTCTGACGTCCGTGTGGACCGCTTGTAAAAGGTGGTTGTATTTCAGTGCCGTCATACGGAGGATATCTCTCGTAAATACGATGCCCTAACACCGAACTGTATCCATCGTCCACTATCCACTATGGAGAACCTTCCGCCCCCCCCCCCCCCACCCACCCCCCGCATCCACCTGGGAGCTCTCTGTCGATTTTCATGGCACAGTACTTGACCATGTTCATGTTGCTGGCAGCTGCAGTCCCATGCTGAATGATCCATCCTAGCGCCATCTGGATCTCCTCTTCAGAGCGGCTGAAAAAGGATTGATCACTCATTCCAACATGGCATTGGAAACTGTGTCCCTTCAGCATGATCCCCAAAAGATGTTGTTTCAGCCCACATAGAAGTGGCCCTGTTGCTATTATGAAGAGGATCATTGAAAAGGGCAGCCTTGTCAGACTAAGTGTAAAATTGGGATGTGTCTTCCCACCCTAACATTAAACACCATCCTCGACGAGGCACCATGGAGAATGCGCACGATCACGTGAGTAAAGGTGGCAGGGAAGGCCGTACGATATTTTTGGCAGCCAAGAAAGAATGACTTGCTTTATCAAACACGAGATCAAAGTCCTCGGAGACCAGGGCACTACACAACCTACAAGTCGAAGCAAGGGTGATGACATCTCGATAGTCGCTAATAGCCGTATGAATATTACTGTTTCCCACCAAAGAGTTTTGTTTGTATGAAATAACTTGGCGTAATACCTGCTTAAGACCCATTGCCAAGGTTCTGATGAAGATCTTGAAATCACAGTTGAGGAGGGTGATCAGGTGGTAATGTTCAATCTGTGCACCTCCAGCTGACCTGGGCACTGGAATAATGAGCCTTTCCATGAAAGCTGGTGTTATGGGGACCGCTAATGATAGCAACTCTTTTTACATTTCCTTCCACTGCAGGGCAATCAGATGCTTAAAGCCCTGGTAGAATTCCAATGAAAAGTTATCTGGTCCCAGTGATTTCTTAACTGCCCCCTTGGCAAGGGCGTCCACAACATCATCGCTCGTGATCTCCTCCAAAAGGGATGCTGATGCCATATCTTCAAGAATACCAATGATGGTTAGGAGGACTGCTCCCAAGGTAGCATCATCGTGGCGTTCCTCCTGATATAGTCGGTCATAGTGGTCGACGAATACACATGTGGTGTCTGCCTGGGTCGTTACCCTGCAACCATCTGGGAGATCCAGAGCGTGCACCAATTTTCATCGACCCTGTTGTAGTTTGTAGATAATGTGGAGCGTAGGGGGAAACTCTCCGCCGAACCTGTCCTGGCATCTCATTCACACCACGACTCCTTGAAGTCTATGGCGGTTAAGGGTGAAAATCTTCGTATTGGTTTAGCAGACCTCCGCCTAGCGATCTGGGATGATGGGAGTGTCATAACTTCTCGGAGAAGCACGTAAAGAAGTTCATCGTTTGTCAGTGCCATAGCGATCTTTTCCTACCACAACTGACCAGTGCACATCATAAAGCCACTTCGACACATTCGAGCCACCCTTGAAGTGTCTACAGTTACCTCAGTAGCAGATGTTCACATGAGGCCCACGTATTCGTTGTTAGTCACCTACATTCCTGATACCATAGAAGTACCACATTCAGTTTCCATAATCCTCGACTTCTCCACGCCATCTACCTCTGGAGGTCAACTGTGCAGAGGTAGGGAGTATGGTCCGAGATAGCCATGGGCCAGTCCTCCTCTTCCAGAATCACCATCGCTAGGCCAGAGGAGATGAAGATGCGATCGAGTCTGCTGGCAGAATGGCTGGTCACATAAGTAAAGCCAGGGCGATCATCATCTAACAACTTCCAAGTAACAGCAAGAGGCAGGTGTTGTACCAAGAGACGCAGTTTGGGGCACAAGAGTGTAGTTTTGGTTGTTGATCTTTTTGAGATAGCTCACTACTGAAGTCTCATCCAATAACGATGTGGACATAGCGGCCCAGTAAGAGGGGCGTAATGTTTCCGCATAAAACTGTTACTGGTTCAAAAAATGGCTCTGAGCACTATGGGACTTAACATCTGAGGTCATCAGTCCCCTAGAACTTAGAGCTACTTAAACCTAACTAACGTAAGGAGACCACACACATCCATGGCCGATGCAGGATTCGAACCTGCGACCGTAGCGGTCGCGCGGTACCGGACTGAAGAGCCTAGAACCCTCGGCCACCGCGGCCGGCAAAACTGTGACTGGTCTCGCCTTTTATCTGTTCTAGAAGGGGCTTAGACATTAGTAACTCGAATCCCTTGCATATCGAACGCCAGTCCCCGTGCTGACGGGCAAGTACATCCCATTGGTTATCTCTGTTCCATCTCACCCAAGGGTAGCCTTCCACGGACTCCCGTAGCAGCATGAGTAATGTAATAAGTAAACACATAGAAGCTAGGTAGGGTCTTCTGTCGAACTTCGTGCATGAGTGCAACATCCACTTTCGCCGCCCTGAACGTATCGCACAGGAGTTGAAGTTTGATAAGAGTGCCGATCATGTTGAGGTTGATGGAGGCAGCTTGTAGGTTTGCAGTTGGTCCACAGACAGTGAGACGTTCATAGCAACATGGGGAGAGATGTAATCGTAGGAGCAGATCTACCACGTTAAACAACCCTTTCACCACACGAAATATTCTATCGTTCCTGTGCTGCCGAGGCAACAGTCGCCCGTGCATCCTGGGCCGAAGATTCGGGGAAAATATCATCCGCCCGTACCATCGGCTGAGACTGAGATCAGCATGAACCACAGCCACCAACCCAATGTTGCTGCCCGTGCCAGAACTTGAGCCAGTCCCCCGTCTTCTCTAAAACTGCGTCACATGCTGCATCAGTTACTAATTCAACGTAAACCCTGCTGCTCACAATTGAGAGTTGTATTCATAAAAATGGTTCAAATGGCTCTGAGCACTATGGGACTTAACATCTATGGTCATCAGTCCCCTAGAACTTAGAACTACTTAAACCTAACTAACCTAAGGACATCACACAACACCCAGCAATCACGAGGCAGAGAAAATCCCTGACCCCGCCGGGAATCGAACCCGGGAGAGAGTTGTATTCCAACAAGATCAGTACAGGGCACTTTCACATCATCTCGAAGAATTCGTTCTATTTCCAGCGCCTTTAGACGTGCATGTTCAGTCGAGAAGCTGAATTTCAGCGTCGATTTCCGATAGCAATTAGCCATTTAGTTTGAAACACTCACTCGCGCAAAGGCTGCTGGAGCACATAAACACCTCGAAAGCGTGCGCCGCGGCGAGGACGTAAACAACTCCGTCTTCACCGCATTGCTGACAAAGGCAGGGTGCCACCATTTGGCTACGGAGACGGTAAACACTAATTAGAAGTGTTTTTGAACTACTTCTTACGTGCGTAAATTTAATTTCCTTAAAATTCTTCAAATGAATCGCAGCCTGGTACCTGCTTTTCCCACAATTAGTTTTATTTGGTCATTCCACTTGAGGGCACTCCGGACAGCTACTCCTAGGTATTTTACGGTTGTTACAGATTCCAGTGATTTATTGCTAATAGCTCAATGATATTGTAATGGACTTCTTAGCCTATTACATTCCATCCTTCCATCTTTCCGTCCTTCCTCCCCACATCTGAATTGTACGCTAATAGAACTACATGGAACTTAAGGCCATAGAAAAGTAATATAAAGCTTACGGAATTATAACTAAGACGGCTGTAGGAACAAGCACACAGAACATCCTCAATAAATGAATGGACAATGGTAAGTCCAAGGTTAATTATCGATTTAATGGTAAGAACAGGGGCTAAGAACAATAAAGAAAAGCAAAGACTGAAATGTGAGACTGAGCTTATGGAAACACAATGGCTCAATTTATGTGAAAATGGCTTCAGACTTCATTGCAACAAAAAATCCATCTCTGAATACACTAAACTGAGACACTATAACACAGTCATTAAACCAGTGCGTGTTTATAATGCCGAATCTCATTTTAAACAGAGATACATGGAAGAAATAAGAGAGAGAGAGAGAGAGAGAGAGAGAGAGAGAGAGAGAGAGAGAGAGAGAGAGAGCGAAAAGTAAACAGGAAAATTTTGTGTTTAAATTACAGAAAAGAAGGAACGTGCAGACTAAGAGCAAATAACTAAACTGGAAAGTATATCAATATTTGTGCAGATGTGAACAAAACCGGCTAAAATTCTATGAGAATATTAGCAGAATAGTACCAACCAGACAGGTTATGGCATTCTCCGAAAGTCGCAGTTAACCGAAGATTATGGCAAGAAAAGAAGATATGAAAGAAGTAGAAATAACAAGTGATGTGCCCTACAGAAAAAATTGCAGAAAATTTATGATGGTCTGGCAGCAAAATGTGTAATACTTGGTCTGACTGTCGGAGAGAATGAAAATAATATAGGCACAAATAACGCTAAAACAAAACTCTGAAATGCTTTTTGTTGTGCATCGCATGCTCCAGTGTACGTAGTACACAAAATGTAATAATAAAATAATTACGAACAACATTTTTTGTTTGAATGTCTCATTCGTACAGCAGCAAATATTTGCGAATAAATACCGTAGCGCAAAACACACATCGAAGAGAACGCAGCTATTTACGTATGTATTGCATGCATAGTTCTGTTAATATCTCGAAATTAATCCCGTATAACTGTTGCACGTGTCAGTTCTGCTGAGTTTTGAATAAAAACGGGATTAATGAACATAATTAAATGTAAAAGAGAATGCGATGTATTTTTTAAAATATATTTGAACGAGAATTTAGCATAATTGAATGGGATTATTTATGGACTGTATCCCGTATTGCCTGTACAAGACAGTTCCCGCGTTTCTGATAGAATCACACTTTCGTCGCAGCTGTTTCAGCGGCCGTGCCGAAGTGGATACACCGGTTCCCGACATTTCACAGAAGTCGGGCGTTGCCACTACTCTGATGGGCTACTGTGGGAAACTTCAGTTTATTTATATTTGATATAATTAATCACCTTACATACATTAAAACAAAAAAAATGAAATGACTCACATTGACAGTAACGTCTCAACATTAAATGCTCAAAAGAAAATAATAATAAAAATAATGAGGTAGTCGCGTGAATAGACGAAGGAAGAAGTGTATGGAAGTCCCTTAGCAGAAGTAGGAATAGTTTAGTGGAGTTTGTGCTAAGGCATCTAGGAACAATTAATTTGGCCTGGTACAGATCACATGAGGGAAAATTAGAGCAATCGGCATAGATTAAAATAATTAAAATAGACAGAATGAGAATGCCGAGATGAAAAGATTACCACTAGATAAAAATTGTGGAGAACGGCATCGGATAGTCAGTAGACTTAAGATACGTATATACAGGATTGGGAAGATAATACTGATCCGGAAAATATTTACAAGGCTGACGCGGAATTGAGCAGCCTTGTTAATGAACAGGATAACTGCTCATCACAAAAAATGCTGGAAACTGTGATATCGATGCACCAATCGGCTGCTGACTTATGTGGAATCAGAACTTTCGGATTCTAAGTTTTCATTTCTTCAGCTGAGGCCTGTTCAGCCTGTCGGGATATGTGAACTCACAGACCATGCGCCATTATGCGTCAGCAAATCCCCATCAGTACTCTGAAGATTTGTGTTTGGAGGACAGTGTCTGGTGTCCGCATCGTAACTCGATTCTTCCACCAAACTGTTAATGGTAACCGGTATGTCCAAAAACTGTTTAATCCGTATATGGATCAACTCACAGAAGAAGAACGACTGTACGAATATTTTCAGATAGACCGAGCAACAGCACATACCGTCTTGATGATCTTGTCAGGAATGCCTGAAGTGTTCGCTCAAAAGAGAACAATCGGCAGAAGCAGTGCCACCTCTCCCCCTGTGCTTTTAATCTGAGCGGCAAATTGAAAGGTCAGTTGTACTCAAACAACTTTCATACACTGGAAGAGCTTCATCAAAATATCGAAAACACTGTTGCTGCTACTCCTGAGACAGAGCATCTACACGTGTCACATAGTTTTTTAAGTCGAGCATAGCGATGCATCGACGTCAACGGCGGCCATTTGCAGCGTCTCCTGTGATGTTCATTAACGAAGGACTGTCTCGCGTTAGTCTTATTGTAGATATTTTCCGAGCAAGTTTTATATTCTCCGTCCTGTATTATACGTAAAATATCGATTTATTGTAAACAAACAACTGTCGAGGCAAGTATAATGAGAGGAAGAACTCACCAGGATTGTCATACGTGTTACAGCGCCGCTTCCGGCTTGGGTATATGCGTCGGTCCCAGATGGAATACGGCCGACGGATTGACGGCGTGGGTCGCTGTGCCGGCCAGCCTGGATGTGGTTTTTGGGCGGTTTCTCACATCTGACTTGGTGAATATCGCCTCAGTTACACGATGCGCAAACATCTGAAAAACTTTCACACGAATAATACTGCATGCAGTCAGTTGGGGGTAACGGCGTGGCCACAGGAAAGGCATCACGCCGCCCTTTAACTAGCCATACCACATCCGTTAATGATCATGCCGACCCTACGCAGATGCGGGACAAAGGCACAAGAAAAAGTAGTGTAATAAGAGGGAAATTCCTATTCGGGTTATAAAACTATTTGCATAACTTCTTCAGAAATCTTTGTTCCGTTTGGGTAAAATATTAAACGAACTCGAAGAGAGCACTACTGATACACACAGGGCTCTAAGTTCCACAATGTGATTAGCGGATTTTAAGCCCGCAAGGTTTCGGTTACAATTCTTTCGCCAGAGAAAGAACAGCTGGATTGTTTATATAAGAGTTTATAACTTTCGAGCGGAATGGCTTTGCTATTTAGTCAGGATAAACGCATGAAGATGCCTGCAGTAACTCACCGGGAAGTCCTGTGTACGCCCATAAACAGCTCGCTCGTCGCAGGATGCTGAGGGTATCGCTGTTCTCCGAATCGGGGTGTTGCTCCGTGGTTTACTTCGAATCCATACAGGTCCACTTTCGCGTGTGGTGTTAGGCATCGTACCAACATCTTCGTACTTGCTCCTACTTTGCTTTGTGAAGAATACGTATTAGAACTGGAAATTCATTGAGACAACTTGAGTTCTTTACTGTGAGACAACGTTAATAATCAACTAAGTGACGGAAAGCTGATTTTTCTTTATGACTTTACCATCATTTACATCGAAAGCATCCATAGCCCTATACACTGTGAGATATGGAAACAGTTCTGAAATCTTCCTTGAGGCCGAGGCAGCCCGTAATACGTTAAATGAACAGTGGTTTAACCGATGTTTGAAAAAGTTGCAATACATCGATGTGATCCCTGAAGGGAAATCGCCTCAGATTCAGCTATCTGTGTGGGATACGGTAGTGAGATGTATCCGATATAGGAAGAATGCGAGTTCTGCTGTGAAAACGGGATCATATATTCTGACGCGTCGTGTAAAGCGGACTCACTGTGCGAAACAGCAAGCTTCCATTTGTAATTTTAACAATTGAGATGGAGTGTCGAGGAGAAAGTGGTGTGGAACAGTGGCTCTACTACTGCGATATGCAACTCGGTTGGTTTTTGGGAAGCAGTGTTGCGTACGGGATATCTTGTCTCTGAGCATTTATCATGTTTGACTGACAGTGGTAGTGGTCACACTGGCAAGTAAAGAAGAGACATCTCACCAGTTACACAAGTTGAGCTCATAATGTATGATAGCTGATGATACTCCAGGAAACTGTGTTCTGAATTGCTTGAAATGGGAGGGATAGCGCAGACTATGAATGAATTGCTATAGTATTATTTACTTACGTATACTGTCTTCGTTGCCGTAGTTAGAAGCAAATGAACTATCACAGTTTGAGTATTAATTTCGATCATTACATTAATTGTACTTCAGTTTTTCCGTTTAAAGAGAACGCCTAGCTCTGACCTGTATGTCTGACATGAAAGATAAAGCCCAGATGCATCAATCGACCTTTGTGAACGAATATAGAGAGAAGAGATGCAGAAGGTTCGACTCGGGATTAATATTCTACAGGGGTAGCAAAATAGAGACAGTGATATAAATGTAAAACTTAATAATAAGGTTTTTTTCATTAGTGTATTTTATTCGCCAATGTACATGTTGGAGCCTAGCTTTATCTCCAGGGCTTCTCTTGTATATCGAAGTACCTTTAATATGACATTAATGCGAAAGTAGCGCTATCTGTGAATTGCGCTGCTTTTCGTTGCATGTGACATTGCAGTGAAGTACCTTCTTCGTGTTTTTTACCCTCGTAAATGCGGGTACGTGGTTTTCAAAGACGTCACTTTGAAAGTGGTGTGTGCACATATACGACTGTAGCAGTTGGCGTGCATCGAAGCCACGTTTGGACATGTGAGTAGTTGTTGACCCATGTGTCATTTCTTTCTGCCGCAAAACGATATAGTTCATCTGATGAAACTGGTTTGCGAGGGATGTATTGTGACGCTGATTGAGAGGAGATGAGTTCCAACGAATCTCTTCGGGTATTCTTTGCAGCTGTCGCCTCCATCTGCAGTGAGGTCGTGAAACACCCCAGTGGACTAAATTTATGTTGTCTTTAACGAATCCAAATTCTGTTTGGGATCTGATGACAGCCCTGTGCGTTTCTAGAGACTTTGTAATGGTCACCTCAATTTTGAGTCTGCTGTAATACGATGAACGACCCTCACTGTTGGTGAACATGTTTTGAATGGATTTCACAAGTGACTTACGTAACAAACAGAAGCTCAACCCAGGAGTCAATGTAGGTTTTACTGACATCGCTCACGAATGCGTGTTCAGTGGCTTGGTTCAAATGGTTCAAATGCTTCTGAGGACTATGGGACTTAACATCTATGGTCATCAGTCCCCTAGAACTTAGAACTACTTAAACCTAACTAACCTAAGGACATCACACGACACCCAGTCATCACGAGGCAGAGAAAATCCCTGACCCCGCCGGGAATCGAACCCGGGAACCCGGGCGTGGGAAGCGAGAACGCTACCGCACGACCACGAGCTGCGGACTTCAGTGGCTTAAACAGTGTCGTCTGTATCTTTGTCAGGGAGGGCACAATTCTACATTCAGGACGTCCTGCGATCTCTTTCGTCTGGACTTAACAGGAGCACTTGTCCAACAGGACAAAGCGCGGTCACGCACAACTATGGTCTCACGACAATTCCTTGGCTGTATTACAGTATTTCCTTGGGCTACCACCTGGAACACCACCTGCATCGACTTCGAAGTGTCCAGAATCTGAGGATTTAGATTGCATTGGGCATCCATGCTGAGTTTCTATAGTCCATACTCACTTTGGTCACATGCTGTATTGTACGTAATGTCTTCACAGGAGGGACGCTGATGCCGATACATGTATAAAGGAACGTCCAGATGATTGATGCCAAGCATTATGTTCTGTGAACTGTGGCACATTTTAAAATCTGTTGTATGATGCACTACATAATTATGTTTTCATGCCATTCCCGCATAAAATATCACAAAATATCCAAATCACTTGTTGTTTGTTGTCATTTTTCACATTTTACTGCATAACGTGGTCTACACTCGTTCATTAAACTCAGTAGGACTCAGTGACTATCCTGTTTCCCTAAACCAGTTGACGTATATGTATCTGCGGTTTCTTTATTCTGGCCACAAGCAGCTCCATCCGTAGGCCATGTCGATAGCGAACGAAGTTATTGCCTGCCGTAATATCCCAAAAACCGTGTGATATAAAACGTAAATTATTCAGAGTTTTAGTTGATGGTACACGTCTCGTAATGGGAAAAGAGAAAAGAAAAAAATGATGCGATACGTATTGATTTGTTGTGCTATGTCTCCAGAGCACATCGTTCAACTGTGTAATGGTATATCCTTAAAAGAGGGCACAGTAACTAAACTGCTAATCCTCTTGAACGAAGATTAATATTAGGATTATTCTTTATGACGTTAACACAATGTTTCTTTGTGTTATTCATGGCAAAACACTGGGAAGATCTGCGGATGTATCATCCAAAATACGTCCGCTTATTATTAAGACGGCAGGGTTTAGCACAACAGGACATGAGTGTAATAATTGACATATGGAAAAAATTGAAATTACCAGGCTCCCGTAGACAGTACATGGGCGCTCAACGCTGATTCATTTTTATTGATATTTTTCAAGTGACGTAATTAACCGTTAAATAATAATTCATTAGCCTTGCGCATTGCCGTTGAGTGAAATGTAAGTCACAATGTGTTTAGAGGTCATGTGGCATATTTCTGCCGCTCCCGATTTCATGTTATAAACGCATTCCGTAATTTTCTGGCCATTTACTTCATCAATATTATGAGATGAATATCCAAGTAGCTCTGCACTGGATACAGTATAACTTCATAGAAATTGCTATTGATTTTATTGGCGGCCGAAAAATAATACGAGCAAACCTTAGAAGGGAATAAGTGCAGTATCCGTTGGCGAGCTGTTGGCTGAGAGAGGTGCGTCGCGTTCGCAGAAAACAACCCCCAGCGTGCCAATACGTGGCAGGGCGAGGGTGCGCTCCCCAATAATCGTTACTGCCGATTCCCATGACTCACCCTGCGTACTCCCCCGTCGCAGCCCCCTCAGGAATGTTCACTAAGTCTAGTTCCGTCCAAAAGGAAATCACTATTTAAATATTAGAGTAAAACTTCGTGGACAAGTAAGGAGTTTTAAGGAGTGAACTGGTCTCCGACGTTCTAATTTTTTTTTTTTTTATACGCCGTGTTTGCCGGTCTCCCTTTTGAATTTATTTTCGTCTTGCGTGAGAGAAAGAGGGAAGGAAAGCTAGACACTGCTGCTAGAAGTTCATTCATCAGACATCGTTGCGCAAGGGTTGTGCAAGTTTCTCCTAATAATGTTATCATGTCGTTAGTTAAGTAAAGCATTCTTGTTGCTGTCATGTGGCCAACTATGTACAGTCCAAGAGAAAAAGAGATTTGTAAATAAAAGCCATTCGAGCTACGTTTAAATAGGAATGTGAACATTTTGAGTTACGTTTAGCAGTGACATTTACGAATATAAACCTAAACACCCAATTTTCTGTAACCTGTCACCTAGTTTACAGTTCCATCAAACGTTTCTGAGTCTTCTACCACACCACAAACAGATTCAGTTGTTGTTAGTAGAGACACTCTCTGTGAAGTGAGGAGTGTAATGTATGCACGATAGCGAAAGGCTGCTTGTGGCCGCAGAAGAAAGTAATGTAGAAGTAGTGAATCTAGTTCACATAATAATTGGAGTTTAATCCGAAACTCAGTTTGGAATTGCAAAATTAGTAACTGGTTTCAGATATTTGCCTGTTTCAGTTGATACTAACAACTTCGACTGTTTGGCTTAATTTAAAATGTTCTGTATTCTGCAGCCACTTTGAATCGAGACACAAAGGACTCAGAGACATTAGCTGCCAGTGGGCATTGATTTTATCACTGGGGCAAGTCGAATCCCAGTCGGCACAAATCTCCATACATTTTATTTTCTCCTTGTATTAATGATATTAGGAAATGAGGCACTTAAAGTAGGAAATGAGTTTTGCTATTTGGGGAGCAAAATAACTGATGATGGTCGAAGTAGAGAAGATATAAAATGTAGACTGGCAATGGCAAGGAAAGCGTTTCTGAAGAAGAGAAATTTGTTAACATCGAGTATAGATTTAAGTGTCAGGAAGTCGTTTCTGAAAGTATTTGTATGGAGTGTAGCCATGTATGGAAGTGAAACATGGACGATAAATAGTTTGGACAAGAAGAGAGTAGAAGCTTTCGAAATGTGGTGCTACAGAAGAATGCTGAAGATTAGATGGGTACATCACATAACTAAGGAGGAGGTATTGAATAGAATTGGGGAGAAGAGGAGTATGTGGCACAACTTGACAAAAAGAAGGTACCGGTTAGTAGGACATGTTCTGAGGCATCAAGGGATCACAAATTTAGCACTGGAGGGCAGCGTGGAGGGAAAAAATCGTAGAGGGAGACCAAGAGATAAATACACTAAGCAGATTCAGAAGGATGTGGGTTGCAGTAAGTACTGGGAGATGAAGAAGCTTGCACAGGATAGGGTAGCATGGAGAGCTGCATCAAACCAGTCTCAGGACTGAAGACCACAACAACAACAACAACAACATTAGTGATATGTGTGCTTGTTCTTCACACGGTTGCAACAGATCAACAATTACAGGAGAAAAGAGCAACATAAATCGTAAACGAAAACTTAAAATAAACGTGTGATGGGTCCAGCTGTTAATAACTTACAGAAAGGTTGTGATAGCTAAAAAAAAAGCTTCCATTCACATGAAAACATTTCAGAACTTCACCGAAAAAAATTATTTGGCTAACGTTTGGAGCATTTCAGGCCTTTTGTGCTTGCAAAACTTAAGGAAATATTACGTATTTTTATTCTTTTAGTAAAATATGGTTATTTTGGAAATGACACATCTGTTAAAAGCAAGTTCACTCCAGGCGATGGACAGAGAATCTCTACCCAACCATCCTCTAAGTAGTTCGATTACCGCCACAATAGCTTGTCATTCATGGGACTGATGACCTCAGATGTTAAGTCCCATAGTGCTCAGAGCCATTTGAGCTTGTAATTCAGTTATTAGTATGATGACATTGCTTTTAATAGGATTGTGGCACTGCCGCACCAGGCTGCGAGTTAACAACATTGTTCCGCAGATTAAATTATCGCAGGTACAGGGAAAACTAACTCAGTATTCGTTACAGTAATGGGTGACAGGACCGCTTGCATCTAAGCTCATTTGGTTCACTGTGTAAACAGATTGTGATTTGGCTCAAACATAAAAAAATGGAACCTCGGAACACCTGTGGGACCTTGGTTCATTTCTGTTCAGTTTTTGATCAAGCTCAACAACATAAAGCCGTAAACATCCTCACCAACACTACCATTATTAGCAAACATACAACGACACAAGTGGGGCCAAGTAGGTGAAAAGCGTTAAGCTATGAAGAGCCACCAATGTGCACAATGTCCATCTGCTGTGGACAGCCCCGGATCTACGATATTTCCGTACCGGGGCAAAAAATTGATAGTGCGCACCCCCTTCCCCCGTCGAGACAAAGTCAAAAATTAAAAAGAAATCGATTTTTTAAAAATATGTTCATTTTGTAACGCACATCTTTATGAAGAGTGTGATGTATAAAACATATATGTCCGAGGAAATGTAAGACACGTTATTTGGTCTTAAGTGTACCAAAGTGCAGTGTCACGGTTCTTCACACCGCATTCTGCTATCGTACGTTGCTGTATTTCGCTGTGTGGAATTTAAACGTGTATACTTTGTAGTGGAAGCCATCAAACCTATATTCAGGACAGTGGAAATTAAAATGCCCTGTGGTGACTCTCCTGCTCTCAGTTATCCGAATTGACATTCTACCCCCCCCCCCCCCCCCCTTAAATAATCTCACAATTAATACTGGATGTGGTTATTTGGGGGAGAATAAGAACTCTTCAAAAAATTTGCGCTCTTCATTGCCCATTGGCAAATAACTTTTCTCTTTTGTGTGACATAAAATAAAATACAGGAAACATAAAACCAGTATAGACAAGAGACAAGCAAGGCAGTACACATTTCTTTAATTCTTAGGTCCCAGCATTTTTTTCTCTCTAATCTTACTTCAGCTTTACACGGTGCGCTTTCCTTTTTGCAAAAGAATCTGTTACCTTATAAAACTTCCTCAAGCTACATGAAAAATCAAAAGCCATTGTCTAATACTGAAAAAGACGTTAATACGGATAGTACCCAAAAATGTTCAAATGTGTGTGAAATCTTATGGGACTTAACTGCAAAGGTCATCAGTCCCTAAGCTTACCCACTACTTAACCTAAATTATCTTAAGGACAAACACACACACCCATGCTCGAGGGAGGACTCGAACCTCCGCCGGGATCTGCCGCACAGTCCATGACGGCAGCGACGTAAACCGCTCGGCTAATCCCGCGCGGCAGTAGTACCCAAGACTAGTGTGGTTTCTCGATTTGCTTACGTCTATTTTGTCACTGTCTGCTAGATAAAACGAAATAGGCCTTTCTAATATTGCAGCAATTGTAATACACGCCAAAGAAGCGAGACTGTTTTGGCGCAAGTGGTCATTTTTATCTACCCCATTTACATAAATAACACGAAAGAATTTAATTCACGCAGTACCAATATCAAATGCCTATTAGGTACTACAGTGAAAAGCTTTATGTTCGGAAACAGTTTAACATTTCATTCACATGCTCCAGTTTCTCAAGCATGAGATCGAAAAGAAATAGTACGAAATTTTTATATGAATTTGGGATCGTCATATTCTACCATATAATTTGTATCATGTCCCCATTTCTTCTCATTCCTCATTCTAGCAAACAATCTTGTCATCACTGATTGTGTAACTGTTCCTGGCATTGTCAAAACTTATTCTCCGATTGACTTCACTAACCTTGCCAGAATCACAAGTTTAGTAACCCCGCGTTTATTCTCCGGATAGGCGTTATTACGTATTGGTAAAACGCGTTTTCCGCGCTATTCCGAGAATAGAACTTAAAGCGGTTGCTAACCGGGAACTGTACAACTGGTAGTTTAGCGATTTGGCAAAAATTTTCTGTCAAAATTTCATTTTCTTGAGTACACTGAGAAGATTAATATGTAGTCTTTCATACCTCTTGTTCCTGTTAGTCATTTATTTCCACTGAGGTAGTCTGAATCCACGGATTCCGCTAATAATTATGACAACGTTGATCATTTGCATACCTAATCAACCACATAAACAAACAGCAATTGGCATTCATCCGTTCGGGTTTGCTCGGCTCGGCTCGTATAGCCGCGTCCTCTTTTGTCTGCGGGTAAGATTTTTATTTCTAGATTCTCCTGGCAGAGACATCACGTACACTATGCACGTATTCAAAAATAAACTTATAATTCGTTCAGAAATCAACTTAGAAAGTGTTCAAAAATGTTCAAAAAGCAACAGCGATGCGCTTCAAAATCATACGAATAATCGATATACCAACGTGCTCTGGATGGTAGGCGCTTCGAGAATCAACGTTTTTTTTCTTCAACAATATGAGATACCCCGATTTGACCCAAGCCCCCCCCCCCCCCCCCCCCCGCCTCCCAGATCCAGGGCTTGGCTGTGGAAGATTATAATCTCAGAGTTCTATAGGGATAAAACATACGATTTCTTTTTTTTTTTTCCTGTGTGATAATGGCATTAGTTGAACGAAAAGTAGTAGAGATACAGAATGTGTTAATGATACATCAATTGAAATCTTCAGCACCAGAAGGCAAATTCGAGTACCACACTTATTATTAAAATGTTTCTTCACAAAGCGGAGCTGTTCAGATATTGCCACTGTATCATTTTAATACCACTGCATCCGTGAATGGTGTAGACATAAATGCTCCTAGTGCAGAAACCAGATTACACCACCTAAATCTGCAAGGCTTCCTGGAGCGACGGGCTTTGTGTGGAACTTGTATCAATAGTTTTCGCAGACATGTCGATCAGAAAATTGTCCGCTGATTCTGACAGAGTGCAATTCACACTCGTCAAGAAACAGACCTTACAATTTATCAGTAGATACACACAAGACTGTGTGTACTGACTCCTGGAGCAGCCTGCAAGCTCTCGACCAGTGCTATCCAGGAGTCCATCTATGCCACGGAACGGTCCGGTCGTTCAGGGGTGTTTGTCTGGACCCCAGGTCACCTCGGAATCTCAAGCAACGAGCTTGTCGACAGTCTGGGCAAACAGGCTATGCGGAAACCGCATATGGAGATCGGCTTCTCTGCAACTGACCTGCATTCAGTACTACGCCGCAAGGTTTTGCGGCTTTGGGAGACGAAGTGGCATAACCTCAACACGCACAACAAACTGCGTGCCATTAAGGAGACTACGAACGTGTGGCAGTCCTCCATGCGGGCCTCTGTCGGCTCCGCTTGGGTGACACACGGCTGCCTCCTGCGCCGTGATGACCCACCTCAATGTCAGTGTGGCGCCCAGCT
This sequence comes from Schistocerca cancellata, assembly GCF_023864275.1. Taxonomy (NCBI): domain Eukaryota; kingdom Metazoa; phylum Arthropoda; class Insecta; order Orthoptera; family Acrididae; genus Schistocerca; species Schistocerca cancellata. The sequence goes on from NC_064629.1 coordinate 18,843,550, forward strand.
GACAGTAGCCCATATCTTGGTGAGCTATCCTTCTTTGGCTGCCCTGCGACAGACTCTTCTGTTACCTGACTCGTTGCCATTAATTTTAGCTGACAACGCCTCATCGGCTAATTTAGTTTTACGTTTTATAAGCGACGGTAGATTTTATCATTCTAGATAAGTTTCAGCGCATGTCCTTTGTCCCTTTGTGTTCTCTCAAACGCTTTTAGGGTGGATGTTGTGATGTGTCGCAAAGTGGCTGGCTTTTCCTTTTTATTCTCCTGGTCGGCCAGCCACGGTCATCTGCTCTCTTGTTGTTACCCCTTCTACCTGTTTCTTGCTTCTCTCCGTGGTTTTCTTTTCCTGTTATTGTCCATAGTAGTGTCGGTTGTCCTTCTGTCGTTCTTCTGGTTCTTCCTTTCTCTTCTTATTGTGCTGTACGTCTCCTTTCTTTACTTATTTCCATTGCGTAATTATTTTACTGGGAATAAGGGACCGATGACCTCGCAGTATGGTGCCTTCTCCCTCTCTTTTAAACCAAGCAACCTACAGGGTCTTTACATACAAGTGCTGAAGTGACTTGTCTTTTAGTTGCACTGCCAGAAGAAAAATTAATGCACCTGTGGAAACGAAGTCTTCCAATCACGCCACAGCGCCGACGTGCACGGCTCGATTGGTGGCATCAGAGGATCACTCGGAAGATGGAATGGCGCGACGTGGTCTTCAGTGATGAAAGCAAATTCTGGCTTCACGCAAATGACGGTCGTTGGCGCGTGTGACGTGGACCTGGTGAGCGCTGTCTCGTGGAGTGCATTCGTTTAATACACACTGGCCCCACCCCACAGGTAAGCCACAACTCTGGAGGGAACGCAAATCAGCGCTCAGTACGTGCAGAAGGTTGCTTTGCCATTGATGCAATAGGAAGGTGATGTGTTGTTTCAACAGGACAGTACTCGCCCACACACTGCTCTGCGAGTGTAGCCGAGCCAGTTGAGTCGTCTCTCTCTCAGTATTAATGACAAGCAGCCACACCTACCCGTCACCACTTGTTTCCTTCAGATTTATAGTATATGCAGGGAATGGCCTGAAATGAAAGTGCCCGGGTTCCCGGGTTCGATTCCCGGCGGGGTCATGGATTTTCTCTGCCTCGTGATGACTGGGTGTTGTGTGATGTCCTTAGGTTAGTTAGGTTTAAGTAGTTCTAAGTTCTAGGGGACTGATGACCATAGTGCTCAGAGCCATTTGAACCATTTTTGAAATGGAAGTGACGGAAGTGGGATCTCCAAATGACCGCGTTTGGAGAAAGTAGCGTTTCGGTGTGGGTCGGGGGAAGCATCAGCATCTTGTGTTAGCGTAGTTTTCACGCAGGGGTTGGGGCAGTGGAAGGAGTACACAACGGTAATCCGAGAGTCGTGGCGTCGAGTCCCTATGCGGAAACATCTTTTTTTTTAAATTTTCAATTTATACGTTACTTACTATGCAAATAAACCGATATAATGTTCTGTATATTGTGCTTATGTACGATATATTGTATTTATGTACAATATATTGCATTTATGTACAATATATTGAGTATTATTTCAGTTTATTGTATTTAATACCGCCTCCGTAGCCGAATGATTAGCATCGCTGCGGAAGGACCCGGGTTCGTTTCCCGACAGATCCTCAGGTTTTTTTTCTGGCGTAGGGAGTTCCGTTATACGCTCAATTCAGTCCTTGCAAGGCCAAAAAAGGGGCTGCCGGAATAAAGTGGGAGCGGAATCATCAGGAATGGCAGTAACGGCTGGAGAGACTTGCAACATACTGATCACTCGTCCCAAGATCACTGATCGCCCCTCGTGGGTGCCATTCGGCCAGTCAGAACAGACCTCAGGTTTACTCCGTGAGTGGTTTTACTCACTTTACTATATTGTTTTTATTGATATTTTCATAAAAGGCACGAATAGAAAAGGCAACGGAAAATTTGAGATGGGGAATTATTTCCTGGAAGGGATTATAGGGCGTACAAGATATCTTCGTATATAAAACTAGATTCTGTTATTAGTTTACAGTTGATGATTTACTCGTGCTGGGGTGATACTCATCGTAGAAACATGGGAAGCAGTAATTTTCTCTGCACCTTGCACAAGCTATAAACGACGAATTTTCATAATTACAGGTTTATTTTAAAGTTTCTCTAGGGAAACAGACTTGGTTTACACTCATAAAAGGTTCACCCACACGCACAGTTTATCAGCAAACCACACGTAACACATCATTTCGGCAAATACTGGCGACTATAACTAATGATGTGCAATGGAATGTTTTTGATGCAGTCTTATCGGAATGTGATTTATTTTTCTCTCTCGATGAGATATGAGCAGTTTTGAAACTTTTTGATCAGATTCTTTTCCTGGTCATAAAAACAGACATCGCAGAGTTGCACTAACGGAGTGCATTAGGGGAAAATCATTTTTAGTATGTTAGCATCCCTCCATCATCTTGAGATAACTCTTCGTATAACTCTGGATGTCTTTGTCTTTCCTACAAGCCAGTTAACAGTAGAAATTTGTTCTCCTGTAAGTAGGGCCTTATCACATCAGTCAAATTTTTTTATATGAAGCTCATCTAGGTTTCCCAAATTTTGACGAAATAATGACGAAATTTCTATATTACCCCGTGTACTCATCCACAGTTTTTTGAATCATCACACCAAGAGAGGTAGTACTCTCTTGTAGACATACTTAGACCGTTGGCAATAATTTTCCAGAAAAGGTTTTAACATGCTGCGGTGTATACGAGTGGGTTATTTTGTTCATTCTTCATTTATTTGCAGTGTAGGTAACGTAAAAATCAAAAATAAATAAGTTTCCGCATAGAGACCGAACCCCACGACCCTTGAATTACCGTTCTGTACTCTTTCTTCTGCGTCAACTACTCCCTGGAACCTGTGCTGACACAAATGGCTCATGCCTCGCCGGATTCGCGATAGAAATGCTATTTTTTCTAAACACTGACTGTCTGGAGCTCCCACTTCTCTCACTTTAATTTCTAGCTAAGCCCTGCATACACAACACATTTGAAGGAAATAGGTGCTGACAAGTAGGCGTTTTGGCAGCGGGGCGTCCTAGGGAGACAAGCCTTCGCTTACATCGTGCACATCCACAACAGGATACACCGCACACGGAAACCACTGAGTCGTCTCTTGTTCGACGCGAATAGTTGATTTTTCTTACACCCGCAACAAAGCCAGAAATTTCAAGTATACTATTTCGCCATACTCCGGAAAAGATCTTTCTGACGGTTGTCGAAACTCCGTCGACGATCATGTCTCTCTTCTTGTTGAAGAAAGTGTATGTTGTGATGGTTCCAAGGCAAAACAAATCAGCAAATACTTTGAGAGCAGCTCCCTCAATAACTGTAGTGGAAGGTCGATATGCACCATGAACCATAGCAACCATACTTTAGGCGTTAACTAGTTTATCGAGAATACTTAGCTGGCGAACGCAAATATCGTGATAAGTTTCTAAACCTCTTCCGCGGAATTTGGTTCAAATGGTTCAAATGGCTCTGAGCACTATGGGACTTAACTTCTAAGGTCATCAGTCCCCTAGAACTTAGAACTACTTAAACCTAACTAACCTAAGGACATCACACACATCCATGCTCGAGGCAGGATTCGAACCTGCGACCGTAGCGGTCACGCGGTTCCAGACTGTAGCGCCTAGAACCGCACGCCCACCCCGGCCGGCTCCGCGGAATTTGCAGCGTGTGTATACTCATCTGCATACAGTAGTTCTAGGTCAATCAGATCTACAGCTTTTGTTGTTGACTATAAAAAGTTGATACCCAAAGAAGACCCTTCTTTACTTTAAATAAATATACCTCAATGTCAGAGTCTTTAGAGAACAATCTGAGAAAAATATTTCGAAGATCATGGAAGCCAACATGAGACTCTGTGTAGGTCCTCGACTGAAGTTGCTTCTTCATAAAAAATGTCAGAACGGTGAATATCGTAATGAAAAGCCCTAATAACGTACATGGACACCGAATTCCTGTGGAACATCTGTTTCAAAAGCTTTGTTTTAATACTACGAAGGCCACACTCAAGGTCTTATGATATTCACAGCACTTTTTGTTGAAGAGTAACTATATCGTTTGTGGAAACCCTGGATCGGAACCCACGCAGTGTCTCACGACATATTAGTGCCGCCAGCGCCTTCAGCCTTTCTAAGCATCCGTTGGCATGTGGTTTTGCAGCCATACTTCATGATGCCATTTTGTAATGTTTGGAGTAACATCTACCTCAGCTGCCTTTCTACAGTGTTAATATTTTAGGGTTCTCTCGGTATTGTTCCTTCTTCCCAGCAGCGCGTTAGAAGTTGATACGTAGAGATTTACGCGCAATTGAGCCCTATGATACCAGTAGATACGTTGTCATGTCCATAGAGATGCCACACGAAATAACTGAAGAATACTTATTTATCATATGGCATACATCGCTGTTCTTATACACTTTATATACTATTTAATTACAATCTGACATCCAGACACTGAATATAATCGAGAGCCTCCTCTGTTGCAGCTAGGAAGTCGATGAAGGTTCCCTTGTAAGCTCGAACTTGGTCTTCTTCCACTATGTGATGGATTGTTTGTTTTTCAGCACCGCAGTCGCAGTTTGGGTTTGGTATCTTTCCCCATTTATAAATGGCGTCATCGCTTCTTCCGGGGCCAATAAACGTTTTCAATATACGGAACCCACTGATGATGGCACAGTGGTGCCGAAACATGTTTGGGTAACAAGAAAACACAGTGTTTTTGCATAAAAGGGGGAACCCACACCCAATAATTTAAACCTCAAATATTAGGGATTCGTTTGTGCGGTGTTGTTTTACGTCCGTATAGAAGCATCTATTATTCATATGGCCTGACTGATTATTCATATGGCCTGAATAGTTTACAAAAGCACATAAATCAATGAGCAGATTATTGTAAGGGTCGATCAAGGTGCTTCCGTCTGAGGGCGGTGCTTCGCGTAAATGCAACCCAGCGCGATTCCGATGCGCGTATATAGGCACAGACACGTAGGCAAGGAGTTGGTGTGACCTTTGTATGGAAAGCTTTTAATCGCTGCTTATAAATAAAGGAGATAAGAAAGGAATTTGCAGACAAATATTACTGCAGTACACACTAAACATTCCAGAATAATCAACTGGAATTTATATTTTATACATTTAAAAACGGACCGACAAGCGTTAGTCAAACATGTAACTTAATTCAGCTTGCTGCTTCTATACTACTCTATTCAATAATGCATCTTAAAATATTAACTATTAAAAGTTGTTATTAAACAAACAAAGAAAAATTGGACGATAGGACAAATCATTCATGCTGATGCTAATCTATCGTTTATCTGTGGATAACGCTTTGTTTTACCACTATATTAGTAATTTTTACATAAATTATTTATAACACTTCGTGAGTCTGTTCAATTTTAAGATAAATATGATCATTTTCCAGCTGACTTCGAGACTTATCCAATAGTGTGTCACACGCATATTTAGCATGTCTGTAACTGTTGTTATGAAAAATTTACACATAAATGTTAATGACGCTTTTAATGCTTGTTGTATGAATACGGTAATATTTTTATTGAATTCGTATCTCTAATACAATTTCACGCTGTCCTTAGATTTTCTGTAGCGTGTCTGGAAGTAGTTTCATGTTTCTAGAGAATATTATGAAGGCGTTCTGAAAAGCAATGCCTCACAATTTTTACGTGAAAACTCGTTAAGCTTTTTAAATAAAGCAAACGTTTCAAATAAAACAAACGTTATTTCTCAACATAGTCACCCTGGTGAGGAACACATTTCTCAATCCGTCACTGTAGCACGTTTCACTCTGTCGACGGAGCTACAACTATCAAAGTGAAGTCCTCGATGACGTTCTTTAAGTTTTGCAAACAGATGAAAATTGGATGGGGTCAAGTCGCGACCGTATGGAGCGTGATCGACGACAAAGAATCCAAGGCGCTGGATTGTAGCAGATGTCTCAGCGCTCGAGTGTAAGCGGGGACTGTCATGCTGAAGGGGAGGGTGCTGCATGTGTGGACGCTGTTTCTCACACACCTACACAGTTACGTTACACAGTGCCATGTTACACGCCGTCTAGCGGCAGAGGGCTGCAAATATAAAGATACAGAATGTTAATAAAGTTTGTTTGTGATCACATGTGTCTTTTTTTTTACGTATTGTTAGCAGAGGGGACGGTAGTTTCTGTAACCTTTTCGAAGACATTATTGTGGTTGGTATGGCTGCAAATACCCTCAAATATTAAAGTATCTGCTTTCCTGTTCAGCCCCAACATAGCCAGCCATTCACGTCGAGAAATAGGTCATTTCACTGTGATATTCAGCGCTGCGTCATATTTGTCGAAATATTTTTCTCAGTATTAGCAATACTCGTGGTGGTCTCCAAAAACTGCGTCGTCGGAGTACATTTACGAAAAGATAAGACGTAATTCTTTTGAATATCAGCTTTTATTAGCCAACAGAAATGGTCTGATTGCCCGAGAACTACTGGATGTGGATGACCACACATCTTTGACATTTGTAAAGGTAAGTTATTAAGTGCATATCCAAGGGCAACGAAAATAGAGAAAAAGATGTATAACTTGTCACTTGCAAGCAAATTATATAAGGCGCGTCATTATAAGAGTTGAACATCATTATAATCTTTGTTGCATATTTTGCTTATTTTAGTACTTTTGTCACACCATGCTCACTTCCAGGACAATTCAGATTATCTCTTCTATATCAGTTCGTTTCTGCGAACTTGTTAATAGGCCTACACTCTCAATAGGAATGTTGTACAACAAGTAAAATAGGTATAAAGTTACGTGTGGCTTCTTTCATCCACTGATTACAAATTTGAACATGATTATCCGACATACATTAAAATATTTTTGCTTTAAATAGCTGTAAGACGTTGATGATGAAGCTAAATGTAGATCTATGTTTACTGTTGATCTGGCCAGTTAAGCAAATGTGATACATACAAGCCTGCTGCCACTACCGCTTGAAAATTTGAGACACTAGAATGCCCCGTTCTTCGCAAAGACAGTCACGCGACGCCAAATTTTACTACCTTCAAGGACCAAAACCGCACGCAAACCTTTTGCGCGCCAGGTCTTAACACGAAGTAATGCGATATCGTTGTGAGTCACGCGTGTTACCACTCGTGGTCGCTATTGTATTGCGTCTTGACTCATTCCGAAGCAAGCCTCCACTCCCATTCAAGTCATGGCCACCGACGTGTCTCGGCTGATAAGTTCTGCTCTGCGGCGGCGCACGAGAAACCACGAAACGTTTGGGTGCCTCTTCTGACCACTGAGTACGAAAACAAATTGTCAAAACTTGAGATACACACACACACACACACACACACACACACACACACACACGTTCACCAAAATTCCACAGACAGCTACGTAGCTTAAAGAAACTGGAAAGGGACCCAATGTAAAATGTGCAACAACGTGTTAAAGAAGTATTCCGAGCTGCTATCTGTGAACACAGCAAGGTATGGAATGAGCAGCGTGAAATATTTTTTCAGCGGTACGGTAGGCAAAGATCCATAATTACTACGTGATATTTGGTTCAAATTTAAAAGTTACATGAACAGTTTATAATTTCTGAATACATTAACGTATTGAGTTTCTGGTTACACGTGGGCTGTAGCGAAAACATACTTCTGAAATCAAAGTTCAGGTTGACAAACACGAAACCGTTGGTGCACAGCGTCAGACGATTAGCCACATAATATTAATACTGTTTTTTTTTTTAATTTTCGATCAATGTTTTAAAAACTCAAACCACCATATAGTGTGTGACGTAGGATAATTAGAGGCAGCGTTATTTGTCACGTGAGAGACACGAATGATGTTCGGAGAGTAAACAATTGCCAGTGAATTTCAGTACGTACCCATCGTTATCTATATTTATGATTATATTCGCGTTGTGGAGAGGCTGTGTGTTTTTACACTTTACGCACCAGACAGATTTTGAAATCTGAGTGGGCCTGCACGTAAGGCACGACTGTATCCTCTTATTGATTCTTGGTGGAGTTTAGGACTCCCTATAGAAACTGAAAGCTGTCACGAACAACGAAATCACTCTTTAAACTAGAAAACTCTTTCAAATCATTCCGACTTCCCGAAAAGCGAACAGCACTCAGAATGTAAGAGAGTCGGGAATCTTGCCACTTTCGCAGTAGAAATGCCACGAACTCTCTGAATTATTGCAAAAACACGGCGTGTAATTAACCTTTCATACTATAAAATAAAAGTCGCCATTTCATTTTATAACCCATTAAAATATTGTTCCAAGAATCTGACCAACCTGATCGACCGTCCAGATAATGTCTTCAACAGAAACACAGTACAAGAAAGACTGCGCGCCACGAAGGAATTATTTGGAGTCGTCCCGGGATACCAACCTGCCTGTCGCCCGCCATACGGCGTGACATCCAGGGGTGGCATTTCTTTTCATAGCGAGACCCCTTTGGTTGTCATCTGCGGCATCCTTACAGCACTGCGCCACGTCGACGACATTTTACACTCAATTTTGTTGCCCTTCGTGGCAAGCCATCCTGCACTTACGTTTCAGCCCACTCGCACACGTCTCTGCTTGTCTTCGTGTTTGGTAGACCCTACCTAGGCCAGCAATTTCTCCAGATCTCCCACAGCTGAGAACGTTTGGAGCATCGCGGGTAGGACCCTCCAACCAGCTCGGGATTTTGACGATCTAATGGACCAATTGGACAGACTTTAGCACGATATCCCTCAGGAGGACCTCCAGCGATTGTGTTAATCAATGTCAAGCCGAATAACTGCCTGCATAAGGGCCAGAGATGGACCAATGCTCAATTTGTGAAGCTTTTTCTCACGAATAAATCATCCAGTTTATCTGAAATTGTAATCATTTGTTGTCCGTACAAGTACATCACATCTACCGATTTCCGTCCCATTCAGATAACTCCTTCGTCGTACGACGGTTTTTTTCTTCTGTTTCGCTCAGAGTGTAGATGAAGCACGAAGTCAGAGATTTATGTCACAACGAGTACTCATCGCAGTAAGCACGTTAATAAGCATCTTACGTAACGAGTAAAAATTTGCGTCAGGGTTTGAATTAGAACCTGGATTTTCAGCAGAGGTTTTCAGTAGATCTTTGCAGTGATGCTACTCCTGTGATGGGATAAGCTTTGTGTAAGTGTTCAGCATACAGGAAGCAACAGCGAATAATATTGAGGAATGGTATAGGGCGTGGAGGCGTCGATGGATAGCCTAATGGCAGGCAATCTCTGTGGACTCAGGATAGCGGAAAACCATCGTAGAGCGCAATTCGTGGATTAGCGTGCTGCCACGGCTCTGAGCACTATGGGACTTAACATCGATGGTCATCAGTCCCCTAGAACTTAGAACTACTTAAACCTAAGTAACCTAAGGACATCACACAACACCCAGTCATCACGAGGCAGAGAAAATCCATGACCCCGCCGGGAATCGAACCCGGGAACCCGGGCGTGGGAAGCGAGAACGCTACCGCACGACCACGAGCTGCGGACTCTGCCACGGACATGGGTCTCGATTTTAAGTATGTCGTTACTAAAGGTTGTTCCTTTATGTAAATGTAAGTGGCCAAAACTGAGTATTTTGCCGTAAGGGATATTTGGGCAGCAGCTGTTCAAAGTGACGCACGCTAGTCTCATTCCATGTACAACAAAGACACTTAAAATTTTGTTGCACTGTCTCAAATATCCTTGTTGTCTGTTGTACAATTGGACAATCAGGTGACACTCTTTCTTTGCAATTCGATTGGAAAAAAATGCCGTGGATACACCACAGACGATTGTTTATTGTTTTTGCAGGTTACTGCCCCCAAAGTCGATGCAAAACCATAAGTAGCTTATAAACAGGTGTCCTACTCGCACTGTGTATTTATATATCGTGTCGCCTGAAATATAAATTTCTGAGCATTGGTTCGTCTGTATAATTTTGACCCTAAGGTTTTCGGGCATTCTGTATATGTTGGCATATGTCTTCACCGATACAAAATCATGATTTTCGTGGGAACTCTCCTTGCCATTTTTCAAAATTTGTATTTTTTTATAAGCAGCCATTCAACCAGCTTAATACACTCCTGGAAATGTAAAAAAGAACACATTGACACCGGTGTGTCAGACCCACCATACTTGCTCCGGACACTGCGAGAGGGCTGTACAAGCAATGATCACACGCACGGCACAGCGGACACACCAGGAACCGCGGTGTTGGCCGTCGAATGGCGCTAGCTGCGCAGCATTTGTGCACCGCCGCCGTCAGTGTCAGCCAGTTTGCCGTGGCATACGGAGCTCCATCGCAGTCTTTAACACTGGTAGCATGCCGCGACAGCGTGGACGTGAACCGTATGTGCAGTTGACGGACTTTGAGCGAGGGCGTATAGTGGGCATGCGGGAGGCCGGGTGGACGTACCGCCGAATTGCTCAACACGTGGGGCGTGAGGTCTCCACAGTACATCGATGTTGTCGCCAGTGGTCGGCGGAAGGTGCACGTGCCCGTCGACCTGGGACCGGACCGCAGCGACGCACGGATGCACGCCAAGACCGTAGGGTCCTACGCAGTGCCGTAGGGGACCGCACCGCCACTTCCCAGCAAATTAGGGTCACTGTTGCTCCTGGGGTATCGGCGAGGACCATTCGCAACCGTCTCCATGAAGCTGGGCTACGGTCCCGCACACCGTTAGGCCGTCTTCCGCTCACGCCCCAACATCGTGCAGCCCGCCTCCAGTGGTGTCGCGACAGGCGTGAATGGAGGGACGAATGGAGACGTGTCGTCTTCAGCGATGAGAGTCTCTTCTGCCTTGTTGCCAATGATGGTCGTATGCGTGTTTGGCGCCGTGCAGGTGAGCGCCACAATCAGGACTGCATACGACCGAGGCACACAGGGCCAACACCCGGCATCATGGTGTGGGGAGCGATCTCCTACACTGGCCGTACACCACTGGTGATCGTCGAGGGGACACCGAATAGTGCACGGTACATCCAAACCGTCATCGAACCCATCGTTCTACCATTCCGAGACCGGCAAGGGAACTTGCTGTTCCAACAGGACAATGCACGTCCGCATGTATCCCGTGCCACCCAACGTGCTCTAGAAGGTGTAAGTCAACTACCCTGGCCAGCAAGATCTCCGGATCTGTGCCCCATTGAGCATGTTTAGGACTGGATGAAGCGTCGTCTCACGTGGTCTGCACGTCCAGCACGAACGCTGGTCCAACTGAGGCGCCAGGTGGAAATGGCATGGCAAGCCGTTCCACAGGACTACATCCAGCATCTCTACGATCGTCTCCATGGGAGAATAGCAGCCTGCATTGCTGCGAAAGGTGGATATACACTGTACTAGTGCCGACATTGTGCATGCTCTGTTGCCTGTGTCTATGTGCCTGTGGTTCTGTAAGTGTGATCATGTGATGTATCTGACCCCAGGAATGTGTCAATAAAGTTTCCCCTTCCTGGGACAATGAATTCACGGTGTTCTTATTTCAATTTCCAGGAGTGTATATTGTTTCAATGTTATATCACGCATAGACTCGCACGTTAGTGTGTTGTAACCTATGAAACATGTTATCTTAAAAAAATATTGATCTGGCAGAATGTATGCGTAGGAACAATTTAAAAAAATGGTAAAGCAGACTTCTCGCTTTAAGCGGGAAATCTATGTTCGAACCTTGGACTTGGCACAGATTTTCAGTTGGCACTTCTCTACACACATGTGTCATGTTACATTCCATTATAGAGAACGGTTCGGAACGAAATGGACATACGTAAAGCCGGCCGGAGTGGCCAATCGGTTCTAGGCGCTACAGTGTGGAACCGCGCGACCGCTACGGTCGCAGGTTCGAATCCTGCGTCGGGCATGGATGTGTGTGATGTCCTTAGGTTAGTTAGGTTTAAGTAGTTCTAAGTTCTAGGGGACTGATGACCTCAGACGTTAAGTCCCATAGTGCTCAGAGCCATTTGAACCATTTTTTTGACATTCGTTAGGTTGTAGAATGCTTCGTTCTGAACGAAGAACCTCGTTGATCAGCTACGGCATCAGCAGCAGAGACCATTTGCTATCTTAACAGCTTCAAGTATTTGTTTGTAGGAAACCATTGAGACCATAAAACATGTTTATGTTCTGTGCCCACAATGGTTTCCTATAAACAGAGACTTGAAGCTGTTAGAACAGCGAGTGGCCTCTGCTGTCAATGCTGTCGTGGATAAACGTTGATTCATCAGTAAACAGTATGTACAACCCGTTCGTCATTAGAGGTTACACATTCTCCAGTAATTACCTTTGTCTTCAAAGTGCTCCGTATATTAGTGGTGTCGGGATACATGTCCTGCCGCTGTATAATGTTCAATACTTGTTTAGGTGGACTATACAGTTATAAAGAAATTGTCCAAAACGTATTCGTTTGTAAAACTCCTCTTGCTCAAAAATATTCTCCAACTGATTGACATCTCTGATAACGACATGATTAACAGAGTAGATGCACTAAGTGACTGCGTATAATAACTAAACTTTATTCCAAACTGTTTCGCATTTATCGCCATTGTCAAGTACCTGCGAATACGATTTTGGAGAGAACGGGTATAAAAGTGTCATTTATATTACAATGACTAAATTGTACTCATGTCTAGATTGATGTGACGTCCGTATTACGTCGTTAGTGAACTGTCTTACAACTGTCTGTTTTAATAAGATAGTAAATGATCTAAAAATATTGAAAATAAGATGTCAATTACGGTGTGTCAGTAGTTTTAGTTTGACTGTTCAACTCTTACGACGCTGCATCGTTCAAATGGCTCTAAGTACTATGGGACTTACCATCTGAGGTCATCAGTCCCGTAGAACTTAGAACTACTTAAACCTAACCAACCTAAGGACAGCACACACATCCATACCGGAGGCAGGAGTCGAACCTGCGACCGTAGCAGGCGCGCAGTTCCGGAACCGCTCAGCCACCGCGGGTGGCGACGCTGTATGTTTACAAAGATTACGCAGATGAACAGCGATATTGTTTTATTAAGAAAATTTTTTTAAAATTGTCTTTGGTTGTTGCATCTTCCGATTTATCCATTGTCGTGTTCTAAAAGTTCAATAAAGTTTTTGAGGTAGTGCTTGTGTCGAAATTCTCTGTGCCCGTTTAATATTTCTTGTGGGTATTTTCTCGTGTGTATATAGATTTCCAATTCTTCTAGAGTGTTCTTTGCAAAACTTAGACGAGAGTAGAATTTAGTCAATTTAATACAAATAACGTTGACATTTATACACGTTCTCACCAAAACCGTAATCGCTGGCACTTGACAATGGCAATGAATACCGAAACAGTCTGTTTTGGATAAAGGTTAGTTATCATAAGCAGCTATTTGGTGCATCTGTTGTAATAATCATGTCGTTGTAGGACATATATAGTGCTTCTGGCGTTAAAGAAGAAAAATTGATGACATCTCGTTGGCCCTGTCGCTTCGATACAGCGACAAGACTGGGAAGAGGACAACATCCAAAATATGTGTGTGAATTCCTAAGGGACCAAACTGCTGAGGTCATCGGTCCCTAGACTTACACACTACGTAAACTAAACTTATGCTAAGAACAACACATACACACCCATGCCCGAGGGAGGGCTCGAACCTCCGGCGGGAGCGGCCGCTCAAGCCATGACGCCTCTAACCGCGCGGCCACTCCGTGTGGCGACAACATCCACGCAATGTAGACAGTTCAAGACATTATACTGTAGGTATCCTTTTTCAGGAAATCATCGTTCGTATTTTCGAACGATCCCTTCGGTTTTTCATTGAGACAGTCGTACATTGACGATGCCATACTCTAAGTGTCAATAGTTTGGGCGTCACAACACAGGATACGAAACACGCTACCATTGTAGCTAGCTCAGACGCGTCAGAAGAGTGAGACTTACCGATCTTTCCCTTTGCACGAGTGGTGTAGGCATCTCCGTGCAAGTTATGTCTGCAGTGAGTGACGGAAATGACAAAAGCCGTTACAGTGAAACAGCTATATGTCGAAACTTATTTAAAGCAGGGAAATTTGTGTCTGCTTCCTCCTGGGCACCCTGCAGAAACAGCTGCAAAATATTGTATGAGGTGTTATTTGTTATGTTAAATTTCCTCGATATCTCGCAGATATGAAAACTGATGAAACTACATTTTGTGGTGACTTACTTGCGCGAGTTTTACTTCCGTACATGGCGCGTCCTTTAAAAAATGTATATATGTGCAAGCGCTATTCGTTGCAGGGCAGGCAACCGTCACGGGCGCAAAACACTGCTGACTGTCGTTGCGACGGACGTGTGACACGAATTCTTCGACTGATCCTAAAAGATACCATCGCTGCCAGTTTCTAGCTGCTTAATGAACGTTGTCAGACGTGTACTGTAATCAGTGAAAGCGAATAAAGGTGTAGTACCGCTCACCGAACCTTTCAAACGCTGTTTGTGGTTGTTAGGTACACAGACACGCCGCGATTGGCTATAGCTGTCGTACATCATCCCCAAGGCACCGCAGCACATCATCTCTGCCAGAATCGGTCGATTCTGCCCAGTACGGAGACGAATCCTCGCAGTGCCAACTGCCCGTTTCCGGGTCAAGACAGCTTAGAAAGTGCCAAGGACAGCGTGAATCACGTCTGCTGGCTGACTCACAGCGCGTAACGTACCTGAGTTCACGCTGACCTATCCCATTTTGTACGTGCCGCACCCACGAAGAGTTCATTTTGTTTGCGCGTTTCAGGTTGGGCATTGTCTTAGTCAGAAATCGTTGTATCACGCGCTCGGTAACCACGTAATCTGAGAGGTCGTTCCAGGGACTACAAGATCCACGAGCTTATAAATACGTTGCGATCTCTGACATAAGTTTTTTTCTTTGTGTGCCAGTACCACTGTGCTGACTGAACAAGTACAAACAGCTTCTCACTGAGTAATTTCACGAGAAATACAGGGAATAATATAGTCGTGTACTGCGTTGACTGACGACATCTCGACGACAATGGGTCATTATACTCTCACACCCGGGACTGAAACTTTGTGCTATATTACCAACCGTTGTTCCGAATACTGGACAGCCTGGATTTGCTTTCTTCGCCGGTTTTCTACGCCTATTTTGGCGAATTCTTAACGATTTTTCCGTCTCCGCATTAGAAATGCAACATGTAAATAACAAGAAAACACAGATTACATGATTCGTGAACACATGGTACACGTAGTACGAGTGACTGTGGATTATTATTAGTTTACCTCGTCTCTTGAAGCGCAGCAGCAGGAAAACGTCAAGAACGATAAAGAAGCACCATTTTGGGCATGGAGCCGAATCTAGTTGCCTTTCGTAACATTTCTGTTGTATATCTTCCAACATTTTCTGACAGATTGCTGTACCATAGATGTAGGCATTTTATATCCTATTGTCTACAACCCATCCATCGAGAAAGCTAAGGAAATACGGCTGGTGAACAGGTTTGTTAATCGTAATGGCAAATTCAGCTTCGAGAAATCTGGGGACCATTGGTTCACCTTAATTCTACGGTTAAAAACTCATATCAATGAAGCATTACATCGGAAACACAGCATCTGTTATATTAGCGTAAAATAAACATATTACGCAACGAAAAAAAGTAAAGAATTGTCTTAAGAGAGAAGTAAATGCAATGACTCAAATCGACATGCTGTTGACGGAGTGGTATCTATCTAGTGAGCGTGAATATACTAGATCCGTAACCATAGCATGTCATCTGATTACAGAGCGGTTTTTGTTTTGTTTCTGTCACCTTACTGGGATGATAAACATTGTAGAAATGCCCGGAGGGTATCCAAAAATCTGTTGAATATAAATGACAGAATTTCAGCGTGATTGTACTGTCAGAAGTCGGTCAGTCTTTCCGAAGAACTTTTCAACACGCAGGACGTGATGTGTCTGCTTTGTATCATTGCTGACGTAGTTACCCTCATTCTCGATGGCAACATCATGTACAGAATGCACATTCGGTAGCACTCCTCGACTTGGTGGAAGTTGCATGGAACAGTATCTCTCTTTCCTAGTGTTTCTCTCGACGTACGGGTCCGCCGCTTTATCATTTACCAAATTTATTTTATTTTGTTTTAACTTTGTGTCTGTATGCATTTCCTTTCGCCGCAGTCGTCAGCAAACTTTAGCGAGGGAAGTCGTGAGCACCATCTGTCTGTCAATCGCGTAAACTTTGTTCTTGTGTTAAAAACTGAAATACTCAGTATTTATGTCCACAATAATATATATTTTATAATATGAGACTAAGTTATGTGAAGATGGCCTGGAAAGGCGAAATCTGGTCCGTAACGAACTATAAATATAATTGCGGAACATCGATACCCATCTGTCTTCAATATGTCTGTTCCTCCAGGTACCAACGGAATAATCCACAAACGTTTTTAGTGTATATTGTCGTATTGAAATTGTTTGTGTATCGTATTTTCGAAGGTACAGATTGAGCACCAGCCCAGCATTTGCCTAAAACCACATTCGGGCTGGTCAGTGTACCGGACCAGCGGTCGCTAAACCGACACATGGCTTTCATCTGGGTCTGGCTCACAGCTGCTGCCCAATAGCCCGATAGAGATTACTTTTATTTATTTATTGCCGAACTAGGCGGTAATAACTTAAAATACCATAGCTATGAGGAAATATGCAAAGGACGGAGAGGAAGAAATTTCAAAACGCGAATCAAAGGACATTTAATCTCATTGGCATAAACCTACCTTCACTTAACTCGCACTTGAAAGAACAAGATCATACAGCCAGTGACATAACACAATACCGGTCAGTTCTACACACCGCCGAAAAAGATAGCCTGCTGAATGTTTTGGAAGAAATACAAATTTTCACATATTTGACGAAACCTCCTGACATTATTTTGAACCAACTGAGCAACTTAAAAAATATAAAACTAATCTAAAATAGCAACTTCACCAATATTCTCATAAAACTTTGGTGCTGAAATACATTCCTTTCTTTCGATGTTTCGTTAGCACATGCAATGCAGTTTAGAAACGAATATATAATCTACGAAATAAAAAAAGTCATCAGTATCTTTGGATTCTAAGCACATCGCCATTGGT
This sequence comes from Schistocerca cancellata, assembly GCF_023864275.1. Lineage (NCBI taxonomy): Eukaryota > Metazoa > Arthropoda > Insecta > Orthoptera > Acrididae > Schistocerca > Schistocerca cancellata. The sequence goes on from NC_064629.1 coordinate 18,860,714, forward strand.
TAGTAAGAGTACATGATATCCAAAATTAATATGCTGATTAAAATGCTCATTCAATTATTTGAATGTTTTCGGCAAATGTCAATAGAATGTGCTAAGAAACCAGTATATAAGGCAAGTTAAATTATGTGAACAGTGGAAGTGGAAAACTATCTAATTGCGATTTAAAGAAAACGGGTTTTCAGTGCTCTTGTATTCTCTCTAATCTCTTGCACGTCCCTAGACTTGATCCAAGTGCCAACCATGGAGAAGGTACTTCAAACATGCGTTAGTACAGGGTTATTACAAATGATTGAAGCGATTTCACAGCTCTACAATAACTTTATTATTTGAGATATTTTCACAATGCTTTGCACACACATACAAAAACTCAAAAAGTTTTTTTAGGCATTCACAAATGTTCGATATGTGCTCCTTTAGTGATTCGGCAGACATCAAGCCGATAATCAAGTTCCTCACACACTTGGCGCAGCATGTCCCCATCACTGAGTTCGAAAGCTTCGTTGATGCGAGCTCGCAGTTCTGGCACGTTTCTTGGTAGAGGAGGTTTAAACACTGAATCTTTCACATAACTCCAGAGAAAGAAATCGCCTGGGGTTTAAGTCGGGAGAGCGTGGAGGCCATGACACGAATTGCTGATCATGATCGCCACCACGACCGATCCATCGGTTTTCCAATCTCCTGTTTCTAATAGTTAATAACCAAATGCTGTATTTCTATACTTTTATTTTCACTAATAAACGCAGCGCTTCAGACATCAGTATTAATGGCACTTCGGACTGAAAGTTTCTTCCCGATAATTTGTCGAAAACTGACATTTTTTAGACTGTGAATGTGTACAAAATACAAGCTGATTCTTGCAGGGAAGAAAAGAGCAACCAGCCACTGTAAATAGTGCTATTTATTTATACAAATAGCGTCGGTAACGGTTTGAAACCGACAGGTTCATCTTTAGACGTTTATATTACAGTTGTTATTGCTCACGTTAGTTGTCGGAAAAGAAACAGACAACAGAAAATGTAAGCAACAATAAATGTAATATGAACGTGAACAGCCGTCCGAAGATGAACCTGTCGGTTCGGTAACGACGCTATTTGTGTAAACAAATAGCACTATTAACAGTGGCGGGTTGCTGATTTCCTCTTTGCAACAATGTACTTGTAAAAACTTTCTCAGTTTCTCTTCGAATCAATCAGTTTTCTGGTATGCACTTAGAACGTTCGTATTGATTTTCTAATTTATCTCATTACTGTTTATGCGATGCGGTGAGCAGCACAATTATGTGGCATCAAAATACCTTCTCAATTTTTGGGATACAAATCAGTTATGTGTAAACCGAGATACATTGTTTTTCCATTCTCCTGACAGATGTCAGATGTAGCACCTAGAACATTTTCCATTTCCACTGTTAATATGTAAAAGTAACAGTCACGTTTAGTAATACGAAACACTGAACGCTAGAGATACATGTACACTCCTGGAAATTGAAATAAGAACACCATGAGTTCATTGTCCCAGGAAGGGGAAACTTTATTGACACATTCCTGGGGTCAGATACATCACATGATCACACTGACAGAACCACAGGCACATAGACACAGGCAACAGAGCATGCACAATGTCGGCACTAGTACAGTGTATATCCACCTTTCGCAGCAATGCAGGCTGCTATTCTCCCATGGAGACGATCGTAGAGATGCTGGATGTAGTCCTGTGGAACGGCTTGCCATGCCATTTCCACCTGGCGCCTCAGTTGGACCAGCGTTTGTGCTGGACGTGCAGACCGCGTGAGACGACGCTTCATCCAGTCCCAAACATGCTCAATGGGGCACAGATCCGGAGATCTTGCTGGCCAGGGTAGTTGACTTACACCTTGTAGAGCACGTTGGGTGGCACGGGATACATGCGGACGTGCATTGTCCTGTTGGAACAGCAAGTTCCCTTGCCGGTCTAGGAATGGTAGAATGATGGGTTCGATGACGGTTTGGATGTACCGTGCACTATTCGGTGTCCCCTCGACGATCACCAGTGGTGTACGGCCAGTGTAGGAGATCGCTCCCCACACCATGATGCCGGGTGTTGGCCCTGTGTGCCGCGGTCGTATGCAGTCCTGATTGTGGCGCTCACCTGCACGGCGCCAAACACGCATACGACCATCATTGGCACCAAGGCAGAAGCGACTCTCATCGCTGAAGACGACACGTCTCCATTCGTCCCTCCATTCACGCCTGTCGCGACACCACTGGAGGCGGGCGGCACGATGTTGGGGCGTGAGCGGAAGACGGCCTAACGGTGTGCGGGACCATAGCCCAGCTTCATGGAGACGGTTGCGAATGGTCCTCGCCGATACCCCAGGAGCAACAGTGTCCCTAATTTGCTGGGAAGTGGCGGTGCGGTCCCCTACGGCACTGCGTAGGATCCTACGGTCTTGGCGTGCATCCGTGCGTCGCTGCGGTCCGGTCCCAGGTCGACGGGCACGTGCACCTTCCGCCGACCACTGGCGACAACATCGATGTACTGTGGAGACCTCACGCCCCACGTGTTGAGCAATTCGGCGGTACGTCCACCCGGCCTCCCGCATGCCCACTATACGCCCTCGCTCAAACCCCGTCAACTGCACATACGGTTCACGTCCACGCTGTCGCGGCATGCTACCAGTGTTAAAGACTGCGATGGAGCTCCGTATGCCACAGCAAACTGGCTGACACTGACGGCGGCGGTGCACAAATGCTGCGCAGCTAGGGCCATTCGACGGCCAACACCGCGGTTCCTGGTGTGTCCGCTGTGCCGTGCGTGTGATCATTGCTTGTACAGCCCTCTCGCAGTGTCCGGAGCAAGTATGGTGGGTCTGACACACCGGTGTCAATGTGTTCTTTTTTCCATTTCCAGGAGTGTATTTTGAAAGATATTTCGTCTTCTGTAATGTAAATGCCGCTGATAATGGACATGCGTCTGATGCTAGTCGGGCAATAAAGAGATCAATAAATGTAATACCTCCTGGGCAGTTTACGTCATTATACACAGCCTGTAAACGATAACTGTTTACAATGTATCACAGTGGTGTAGTGGAAGTCGAGACCACCAATGTGATATAGGACAGATCTGGAATATCAAGCCAGGAAACAACCTCAAATTGACCTACAAAAGCCAAACTGCAGCGCATCAACACCGTACGAGATTTCAGATGAAAATGTATCTACCAAGCTGATGACTGACATCTACATAATTTGTGCATGCACGATTTCGGTACTGCATTGTAGGTAGAAGAGGCTGTACACGATAATGAAACCGTTTGCCAAGATAATATCTCAGTTGGTAATGACCCTCTGAGTATGATCTTTTAAAATAGGCAATTAGGTGAATAAAACATCATTCATGCGAGACCAATGCTTCACGATTATCATTTTTTATTTGCCACAAGTGTCACGTATTCGGTGGCATCTGTACCTCAAACACCATTTTCCTGTGCATTACTATCATTAAATTTAATATCTCTGTGACTGCGAATATACAAATTCAGCTTCTTAACTGCAGCAATAAGCACTCAGAACATAACAAGAAGGTACACAGGCAAAATATTTCAAGAAGAAATTACCGACAACTGGCTGTATTCTCGAAATCTACTGGATTACTTAGGGCGACAGGAAATCCTGTAGATGAACGTAGATTTACAACTGTTTGCACTTCAGTCACAGGAACGAATCAGACGCACAACAGCCGGTTTGCAATCATTGTTGTAGGCTTTGGTTGCTGTTTCTCAGTCATCCCGACTGAAAATATTTTTCACGCCTATTTTCAATTACTGTTCTGATCCACAGATTCTCCTCATATACTTATTTGCAACAGTACATAACTTTGTCAGTTCCATACTCTGGCAATCAACGTGGTAAGCAATACGGGACACCTGTAATGCTGTCTTTGAAAGTGATTTGGCGTTGCCTTCCTTCGTCCTCTGTCAGGTGTGAATTTGTATGTGTGAATGAGTGATGATGGCTGGTTGCGCAATGCAGTGTTCTAACATTTGTTATAGATCCACGTGAACTGAAAGAAATGGAGAATGTAAACATTTTTTTGGCTCGGAGCCCCTGTCAAATAGCAACAATCGGTCCTCTTAATGTGCCTGCGGATGGACAGAGTTCCATAAACCATACACTTGACGTCACTCAAAGAGACAGCATGGAGAAATTTATAACAACACCCAGTAAAGTGGTGCCTCACACAGGGATAAGTTCCTGCAGTCGCACTATTCATCTGTGTCCGCGGTGGCTCAAATGGATAGAGCGTCTGCCATGTAAGCAGGAGAGCCCGGGTTCCAGTCCCCGTCGGGGCACACATATTCAGCTGTCCCAATTGAGGTATATCAATAACACCTGTCGGCAGCTGAGGGTTTCAGTTAATTATCATTTATTCTAGAGAAGCTGCACGGTCATTAATGGTATCTGTTCTTTCTATCATTTACTATCTTCAAATAACAATACACATTTTAACGGCGTTCTACTAATACTAAAAACACGAATACAGTGGGATAACAACCGTTAATGTAGGTGTTGAAACTTTTCGCAAAAATCTCCGGGTAACGTATTAAAATGGAATGGCGAGGCGGCCGGAATGTGCTGTTGTGGTGTAAACACCGCCAAGTGACACCCTGACGCAGTTCCAATCACCATAACCCAGTATCTACGTCATATAACACTGGGTCGAAAGGAAATATAATTTATCGTAGTATCGTAGGTCTTGTCTTCTCGCTGCATAAAACGACCGAGTACCGCACGAGAGCTCCACTTGATGGGGCCTACATCGCAGTAACCAATTCCGGCAATTTTAGCTCGTTCCTCACATATTTTTCTGTTGAGTTTCAACGTCATAATTAACTAGCGTTATATCGTCATACTCGTCTTTTCATGAGCTATTGAATATCGTTAAAAAAGTGTATCGCCCCGTTAGGGAAATCCATACTTACTTCAGTATTGCGGTTGATACAAGAATTAAGAATATTAACTGTAGCACAAAATCCCGTAACATTCTGCGTGCTAGCATTCGCTGAAAACCTTTTTCTGTACCTTGATACCATTCACGAAATGAAAGGGGTATTACGTCTTTGGCGAGGCATACGCAAGCACGCAGGTGCGCGCTCGCGCTCGCACACACACACACACACACACACACACACACACACACACTGTGTCTACGTACAGGTCACGCAATTTCCTGTATATTACGGGCTAGTGGTTTGTGAGCGGAGATTACGCCTGGTAGCGTGCCGGATGTGTTCCATCGGGTTCAGATCAGGTGAATTTGGTGCCCAAGACGACAACTTCAATAAGTGACAAGGCCCAAAAACCACTGTATCACGATTCTGGGCTTGTGGCACCGACAGTTATCTTGCTGGAAGATCTCATCGGCGCCAAGGAAGAAATCAAGTATGGAAGGATGCAGGTGGTCCGTAGTAATATTGACGTAATCCGCAGCTGTCATAAGTTACTACCACAGGTCGCATGGAAGCCCAAGTGAATGTCCTGCGTAGCACAGTAGTGACACCTGGTTTAGCGGTTCTGGCGCTGCAGTCCGGAACCGCGGGACTGCTACGGTCGCAGGTTCGAATCCTGCCTCGGGCATGGGTGTGTGTGATGTCCTTAGGTTAGTTAGGTCTAAGTAGTTCTAACTTCTAGGGGACTTATGACCTAAGATGTTGAGTCCCATAGTGCTCAGAACCATTTGAACCATTTGAACAGTAGTGACACCGACTTGGCGCGGCGTATATCTTCAGCAGCCATTCTCATCGGTGACAGAGTATCCTGTCAAAGAAATCGACCTGGTGTAACAGGAAACGTGACTGATACGACCAGGCGACGGGCTTCTATTTATCCACGGTCCAATCTCGATGATGCCGTGCCCACTGCAATCGAAACTGACGATGTTGGGTCAACGAGGGACACGTAGGTTTCGTCTGCTGCAGAGCCCCATGCTCGACATCGTGCACAGAACGATCTGCTCCGAAACATTGTGGCTGTACTCTGTCGTCCTACCTGCCACAGACTGCTGTCATCCTCCTGTACAGAGCGGGCAAGCCTCCAGCCTGCGTAGATGTTGAACAGCTTATCTTCTGCTGCTGGTTACACCGAGCTCCAACCGTATTCCATAGATGCTCAAGGCAACAGCACGCTAAAAGCCGACGATCTTCGCAACTTCCGAGATGCTCGTTCCCAGTCGAAGAGACCATAGCAATCTTCCTTTATCAGTGTCGTTATGTCAGTGGCTTTCCTCTCTTGCGGCTCGTACCGCCGCTACAATCATTCATCATTCGTCTCTGATTCCTGTAGCGTATCACGTGCCCGCAAACTCGTGGTGGGCAGCAGTCGTAATGTTTTGGCTCATCAGTGTACTATATATAGGGCGAATTACCTAAAAATTTCACCTAAGATATTAAGGAATTGGAAAGTGCTATTGTTGTGCGGTTTTCACAAAATGGGTGGTAGGCAGGGGCTCGTATTGTTAGCCAATCAGCAGACTGTAATAATACTTAGAAAGTGTACGTCTTGTACAAACAAAAATTTTTAGACGGAACAATGCCTATTGGCATTAACAAACTAAAAGTAGGGTAAATTAGAATGTCAGTGATGTTTGTTCCACGATTCGAGTGCGAGTCGTTTACGAACCATCGTATTTTGAAAAGTTCCCACACCGACACGTGTACAATATCTGTGGTGGCAACACTAAAGAACAACGTAAGTGCATACACTAATTATGGGGATTCTGACCAGTAACGAGACAACTGACCGTTACAAGTTGCGTTCAGAATGACCACCGGCAGCGGCAATACACGATTTCAGTGTGGTATGGAACGATTGCTGCACGTGCTTGCATTTCAGCGGAGATGTTAGAGCAGGCTGCACCAATGCGTCGTTGCATGTCATCGGGTGTAATTGGTATGTTCTTGCAGACAGCGTCTGTGACCTTTCCCCGCAGAAAAATGTCTACAGACGTCAAATCCGGGGAACAGGCCGTGCGAAGTACAGGTCTTCTGCGTCCAATCCAACGATTTGGAAACCATTCGTGAAGACATACTGTAGTACTTGGTGCAGTACGGGCTGGACAGCCATCATGTTGGTAACACAGGTTCCTCCTAGTCTGCAGAGGAAGGTCTTCTAGCATCCGTGGAAGATGGTCTGCTGGAGGCTGCGATACTTGTGCGCCTTCCGTGTTGCGTCTATCAAAAATATGACTATGAGTTTGGTTCACTAACGCACACCACACGTTTACACTCCATAGAAGCTGTCGGTTCACTTGTAGAGGCCAATGGGGATTATCAGCAGGCCAGTAGTACATGTGTCGGCGGTTTACCTGGCCATGACTGGTAAATGTGGCTTCATCACTAAACAAGATACATGATACGCCTGGAGTATCCTGTCTGAATTCGCACGTACTGACGTTAACACGATTCTTATAATATTTTCCATGCAACTGTTGATGGAGAGAGATGTGATAGGGATGGAACCCATGGCAGTGGAGAATGCGTAACATACTTGCCTGACTTTTGCAATTTTCTTGTGCGATTGCGCGGAAGCTAACGTGCGGATCAACTGCAACAGCAGCAAGAATATTAATTTCCTCCTCTTCTGTCGTCCCTTGTTTCGTTCCGTTACTTTGCCTAGCTGTTACACTACCACATTCACGTAACTAGTTGAAGGGGTTGATAAATAATAGCCAAGATCGTTGACGTGTATTGGGACCGTACAAGAACGAAATGCTTTCTTCCTACACTTTCCATACAGGATGAGCATGTCGGCTTTTTCTGCACTGGTAAATCCCGTCGTCCACTCACGACTACTGCTTGGACTCTAGGAACGCAGAAGCTCAAACATAACAACATGGTACGTAGCAACTGAGCAGGTGAATGGCACAAACAAGTGTCGTAAACGACTCCGACTAGAGTGCTGCAACAGACAACCCTGCTATTCTAATTTACCCTACTTTTAATTTGTTGATGTCAACAGGCATTGTTCCATTTAAAAAGTGTATGTTTGCACAAAAATACACTTCCTACATATTATTGCAATCTATTTATTGGCTAAAAATGCGAGTCTCTGATAATCATTCCACTCTGTGAGAAACGCTCATCAGTAACACTTTCCATTTTCGCAATGTTTGCGGTACAAATTTTAGGTGATCCACCCTGTGTATATGATGAATAGAAGCTAGAGCAGGCTGCCACATAGCATTTCAACGCAAATTTTTCGGACAGTACTGCTTGAAACGACACTATTCAGAAACTACAGGTTTCCTGGGGGTGAGCGCACATCTTAATTATAAGCGCTCCATCTGAGATAAAAAAATAAATCTAAGTGTTTCGTCTTCTAAACTTGTGATTTTAGCTGCCTTTTACTGCGACCAAGTAAAGTATGTGCCTGGGCGGGAGAACTCTACTGTGTTCTACTTTGAAGGAAAACACAGTTTTGAGTGTTCAGAAAAAACAGAACACGTAGTACAATTTTGATATGTGGTACATTATTCTCTGTGGAGATTTAAGAAGAAATAGAAATATTCTGAACAGAATGCACGTCAAGTAGTTCCGTACAGAATGTACAATCCTTCCTGCAGGCCAACATGTCACGTGTTTGTTTTCACCAACAGCGTACACAAGATGCATCTTAAGTTCCCTTATGAAATGCTAGAACGAGAAGACGCTACCGGATATGTGGTGATGTAAATAGGAATCCGTGGCCCGAGAATAACCATTTCCGTGCTACAAGAGCCAATTTGAACAACAGTTTTACGTTCTCGCGTGTGTGGTGGCTAAGACAGTGATATTGGATTACATTGAACTGTAATTGGAGCTTTTTTAACCGGTTAAATAATACGGTAATAATGCCTAATGTTTTCTACCCATGCACGCACGCACCTTTGTGTATTAACATGTAACCTACACAGCCACTGTCGGTATGTATTTCGTTACAGTATTTATTCAGCGGCTAGCGTTCAGCTTTATATCTGAATTAGATGAATATAAATGACAGTTACGGGAGTCATAGTAAATTAGTGTCGCTCTACCGACCAACAAACGGGGGAGGGAGGAACATATTGTTTTAGCACGGAAACCGTTCGTATTCGGAGTTGAATATCTATCCCGCTCCCTCTATACATACTATGGGTTGCAAAAGGGAAGTTAGAAACTTAAGAAGTTGATATTGTGGGACTGGTCTGTTAGAAAAAAGAAATAGACTAATTTTCTCTCTTTTACAGTATAACGAAGCTTGCTGCTGACTTTCCTTTGACAGCACTGTATCATTCAAAGCCCCTGAGTAGCCCACCCCACTTTTTTATTTTTTTATTGAAATCTAATTCAGTTCTAGAATTATTGCTGTTTGACTGAAAAGCTGTACAGTATATGTAGCGATTTTTGAATGTCCGATTCACAGAGGCAATAATGAAAAGTGAAAGTTCGCGAACCACTTTGTCTATATTAATTCTAGACTGATAAGTGTAAGCTGAGCGAGCACCTGTTTCATACCTGCGAACGAAACACAACCTCCCTCCTCCCCGCCTCATAATAATGATACACTGCGAAGCATACTTCAGGGGTGCAGGGCTACAACACTGACAAAATTAAAACGAATACTATTCTGAGACAGTTTTTTTTTACGTTGGCAGGACAGAAATGATCTGCTGGACAATTGGCATGTTACACTACTGGCCATTAAAATTGCTACACCAAGAAGAAATGCAGATGATAAACGGGTATTCATTGGACAAATATATTATACTAGAACTGACATGTGATTACATTTTCACGCAATTTGGGTGCACAGATCCTGAGAAATCAGTACCCAGAACAACTATCTCTGGCCGTAATAACGGCCTTGAAACACCTGGGCATTGAGTCAAACAGAGCTGGGATGGCGTGTACAGGTACACCTGCCCATGCAGCTTCAACACGATACCACAGTTCACCAAGAATAGTGACTGGCGTATTGTGACGAGCCAGTTTCTCGGCCACCATTGACCAAACGTTTTCAGTTGGTGAGAGATCTGGAGAATGTGCTGGCCAGTGCAGCAGTCGAACATTTTCTGTGTCCAGAAAGGCCCGCAACATGCGGTCGTGCATTATCATGCTGAAATATAGGGTTTTGCAAGGATCGAATGAAGGGTAGAGCCACGGGTGTAACACATCTGAAATGTAACGCCCACTGTTCAAAGTGCCGTCAATGCGAACAACAGGTGACCGAGACGTGTAACCAATGGCACCCCATACCATCACGCCGGGTGATACGCCAGTATGGCGATGACGAATACACGCTTCCAATGTCCGTTCACCGCGATGTCGCCAAACACGGATGCGACCATCATGATGCTGTAAACAGAACCTGGATTCATCCGAAAAAATGACGTTTTGCCATTCGTGCACCCAGGTTCGTCGTTGAGTACACCATCGCAGGCGCTTCTGTCTGTGATGCAACGTCAAGGGTAACCGGAGCCACGGTCTCCGAGCTGATAGTTCATGCTGCTGCAAACGTCGTCGAACTGTTCGTGCAGATGGTTATTGTCTTGCAAAAGTTCCCATCTGTTGACTCAGGGATCGAGACGTGGCTGCACGATCCGTTACAACCATGCGGATAAGATGCCTGTCACCTCGACTGCTAGTAATACGAGGCAGTTGGGATCCAGCACGGCGTTCCGTATTACCCACCTGAACCCACCGATTCCATATTCTGCTAACAGTCATTGGATCTCGACCAACGCGAGCAGCAATGTCGCCATACGATAAACCGTAATCGCGATAGCTTGCAATCCGACATTTATCAAAGTCGGGAACGTGATGGTACGCATTTCTTCTCGTAACACGAGGCATCACAACAACGTTTCACCAGGCAACGCCGGTGAACTGCTATTTGTGTATGAGAAATCGGTTGGAAACTTTCCTCATGTCTGCACGTTGTAGGTGTCGCCACCGGCGCCAACCTTGTGTGAATGCTCTGTAAAGCTAATCATTTGCATATCACAGTATCTTATTCATGTTGGTTAAATTTCGCGTCTGTAGTACGTAATCTTCGTGGTGTAGCAATTTTAATGGCCAGTAGTGTACTAATATTTCTTGAGCCACACGCGATAGGACAATTGGTCTCTTTTGTGGGCAAACGTCAAAACGCAGCTATCACCTCTCAGAATACTAAAGATTAACTGAAGATGATGGATACAATACTCTAAACACAGTAACCAATAGCAAAAAAGTCGATGTTTCACAACCAAAAAAACAGGAATTGTTGCGGGCAACCAGATGCTGATAAAGTCACATCAGAGAACTCAATGACATTAAAACTCATTTTCCAGTCGTATCACAAAACAGACACCAAGCTCCGGCTACCCGAGTTTCTCCACTTACCACTCGTCCTGCGCACAGTCATCGAATTGTAAACATGACTGTATTAATCTGCTGTCACAGCTAATCCGCACATCAGTAGCAGACAAATTGCGCGAGAATCGGGAATCTCAAAAACGTCGGTGTTGAGAATGCTACATCAACATCGATTGCACCCGTACTATATTTCTATGCACCAGGAATTGCACGGCGACGACTTTGAACGTCGTGTACAGTTCTGGGCAAAAGAGAAATTACGGGACGATGACAGATTTTTTGCATGTGTTCTGTTTAGCGACGAAGTGTCATTCATCAACAGCGGTAACGTAAACCGGCATAATATGCACTATTGGGCAACGGAAAATCCACGATGGCTGCGACAAGTGGAAGATCAGCGACCTTTGCGGGTTAATGTATGGTGCGGCATTATGGGAGGAAAGATAACTGGCCCCCACTTTATCGATGGCAATCTAAATGGTGCAGTGTATGCTGATTTCCTACGTTATGTTCTACCGATGTTACTACAAGATGTTTCACTGCATGACAGAATGGCTATCTACTTGCAACGTGATGGATGTCCGGCACATAGCTCGCGTGCGATTGAAGCGGTATTGAATAGCATATTTCATGACAGGTGGATTGGTCGTCGAGGCACCATACCATGGCCCGCACGTTCACCGGATCTGAAGTCCCCGGATTTCTTTCTGTGGGGAAAGTTGAAGGATATTTGCTATCGTGATCCACCGAAAACGCCTGACAACGTGCGTCAGCGCATTGCCAATGCATGTGCGAACGTTACTGAAGGCGAACTACTCTTTGTTGAGAGGAATGTCGTTACACGTATTGCCGAATGCATTGTGGTTGACGGACATCATTTTGAGCATTTATTGCGTTAAGGTGGTATTTACAGGTAATCACGCTATAACAGCATGCGCTCTCAGAAATGATAAGTTCACAAAGGTACATGTATCACATTGGAACAACCGAAATAAAATGTTCAAACGTACCTATGTTCTGTATTTTCTTTTAAAAAACCTACCTGTTACCATCTGTTCGTCTAAAATTGTGAGCCATATGTTTGTGACTATGACAGCGCCAATTATCACAAAGCAAAAAAAGTGGTCCAACTAAAACATTTATATTTCTTTACGTACGACGTGCATTCAAGTTCTAAGGCCTCCGATTTTTTTTCTAATAAACTACTCACCCGAAATCGATGAAACTGGCGTTACTTCTCGACGTAATCGCCCTGGAGACATACACATTTTTCACAACTCTGACGCCATGATTCCATGGGAGCGGCGAAGGCTTCTTTAGGAGTCTGTTTTGACCACTGGAAAATCGCTGAGGCAATAGCAGCACGGCTGGTGAATGTGCGGCCACGGTGAGTGTCTTTCATTGTTGGAAAAAGCCAAAAGTCACTAGGAGCCAGGTCAGGTGAGTAGGGAGCATGAGGAATCACTTCAAAGTTGTTATCACGACGAAACTGTTGCGTAACGTTACCTCGATGTGCGGGTGAGTTGTCTTGGTGAAACAGCACACGCGCAGCCATTCCCGGACGTTTTTGTTGCAGTGCAGGAAGGAATTTGTTCTTCAAATCATTTTCGTAGGATGCACTATGTTACCGTAGTGCCCTTTGGAACGCAATGGGTAAGGATTACGCCCTCGCTGTCCCAGAACATGGACACCATCATTTTTTCAGCACTGGCGGTTACCCGAAATTTTTTTGGTGGCGGTGAATCTGTGTGCTTCCATTGAGCTGACTGGCGCTTTGATTCTGGATTGAAAACTGGCATCCACATCTCATCCATTGTCACAACCGACGAAAAGAATGTCCCATTCATGCTGTCGTTGCGCGTCAACATTGCTTGGCAACATGCCACACGGGCACCCATGTGGTCGTCCGTCAGCATTTGTGGCACCCACCTGGATGACACTTTTCGCATTTTCAGGGCGTCATGCAGGATTGTGTGCACAGAACCCACAGAAATGCCAACTCTGGAGGCGATCTGTTCAACAGTCATTCGGCGATCCCCCAAAACAATTCTCTCCACTTTCTCGATCATGTCGTCAGACCGGCTTGTGCGAGCCCGAGGTTGTTTCAGTTTGCTGTCACACGATGTTCTGCCTTCATTAAACTGTCGCACCACGAACGCACTTTCGACACATCCATAACTCCATCACCACATGTCTCCTTCAACTGTCGATGAATTTCAATTGGTTTCACACCACGCAAATTCAGAAAACGAATGATTGCACGCTGATCAAGTAAGGAAAACGTCGCCATTTTAAATATTTAGAACAGTTCTCATTCTCGCCGCTGGCGGTAAAATCCCATCTGCTGTACGGTGCTGCCATCTCTGGGACGTATTGACAATGAAGGCGGCCTCATTTTAAAACAATGCGCATGTTTCTATCCCTTTCCAGTCCGGAGAAAAAAAAAATCGGAGGCCTTAGAACTTGAATGCACCTCGTACTACACGAATATGTAATAAAAAATGGGAGTTCCTGTTTTAAAAAAACGCAGTTGATATCCGTTTGACCTATAGCAGCGCCATCTAGCGGGTCAACTATAGCGCCAATTGGTTTCCTCCTTCGAGACAAATGGCTCTGAGCACTATGGGACTCAACTTCTGAGGTCATCAGTCCCCGAGAACTTAGAACTTCTTAAGCCTAACTAACCTAAGGACATCACACACATCCGTGCCCGAGGCAGGATTCGAGCCTGCGACCGTATCGGTCGCGCGGTTCCAGTCTGTAGCGCCTAGAACCGCTCGGCCACCCCGGCCGCTCGAGCAAGACAAGTTTCGTTCTTTGTAGTTTCTTCGTTTGACGCTTATTTTGTGAGATATTTGGCCCGGTCACTATCAATGGACCACCCTGTATACACGTTACTGTGAAGGTATGGAGAGGGTGTACGTGTATCACCTAGCGTATTCACACTGATGTATCTGTCAAGTTTAAACCCTTAAAGTAGGATAGATATTACTCAGAAGAGAATCGATACTGGATAGTGCTATTTAGACCCTTATCCTTCTTATCAGCTTGAGCGATTATCTGAAGCATCATTAGTGGGCTTAATTTTACGCTGTTTTTAACAGTACCAGCATGGTACAGGTAAATCGTGTGAAATACAGATTCGCATCAATTTATGTAATATAAGAAGAGATGATGGGGGATTGAAAGGGTTGGGGTATCGAGATGGGGAGGATTGGAAGAAAAATAACCGAGTGTCAGATACACAGAAGGGGAGAAAATTCTTGTAGCATTGCACTTAAATGTGTTGGGTACGTACACTGATAAGCCAAAACATTACGACCGCTGCCCACCGCGACGTTGAATGCCGCCTGGTGGCGTTGTGGACACGTGACGCGGTGACAAAACCATGTAAGAGGAGGAGACACGGAAGGGCGATCATCCTAGCGAAAATAAGGGCTGCAAGGGGGGAAATGCTTTGAGATAAGCATCTTCGACATATGGCAGATTATTGTCACCCAGAGCCTGTGAACGAGTATCTCGAAAACGGCGAAGCTGGCCGAATGTTCACATGCTACTGTCGTGAGCATCTACGGAAAGTGAAACTACCACTAATCGCTAAATGGTTGGACGTCCACAACTCTTCACAGAACATGGGGTTTGGAGGCTTGTCTGTTCTGTGCAGTACGACAGGTGATGATCTGTAGCGTCTCTGCCGAAAGAGCACAATGCTGGTGCACGAACAAATGTTTCGGATGACACCTTTCATCGCACACTGTTGAACATGGAGCTAGGCCGCAGTCCACCCCTACGTGTTTACATGTTGGCCCAACGACATTGTCAGTTACGACTGCAGTGGACACGGGACCATTAGGATTCGACCGTCGATTAATGGAAACGTGTCGGCTCTTCAGGTGAATCACATTTTGGCAACACTAGGTCGATGGCCGTCTCCACAAACGCCGTCATCGATGTGAAAGGGGGCTCGAAATGTGCGGCCCGCCACGTACACAGGCTGGTGTGGGCAGTAGTTTGCTATGGGAGACATTCTCCTGCGCTTGCATGGGACCTGTGGTAGTAATCGAAGACACGCTGATAGCTGTGAACCACCTGCATCCCTTCACGCTTCGTGTCTTCCCCGACAGGGATGTCATCGTTCAGCAGTATAATTGTCTGTTCCTGGGAGCCAGAACCGTGCTGCAGTGGTTTGAGGAGCATTATACTTTACCCACTTTGATGTCTCGGCGACGAATTCGCCTGATATAGATCCCATGGAACCCACCTGAGTGGCTATCGGGCTCCATCACCGCGTACGCTTATCAGCGGCCCGTTATTACGCGAATTACACGACCTGTGCGTAGACATCTAATGCCACATACCTCCACGAACCTACCAACAAACTGTTGGCTTCCTGATACTCAGAATCAGTGATGTATTTCGTTCCAAAGAAGGACAAACAAGCTATTAAGTAGGTGGTCATAATGTTTTAGCTCATCAGTGTAGTTGACAGTGGACGTTCTCATTAACGTGTTTTAGAGCAACAAAACTAATGAAGTGTTGCCTTCGCCATATACAGAAATTTTAAAAACCCATGCTTGACACCTTTTAGTTAGACAAAGTGAAATCAGGGAGAAGTATCATATTTGCAATGAAAAAGAAGAGCGTAAGCCAAAGTGAGACTACAGCAATTCAGTTAAGCGTAGCTCATTGAAACAGGCCGCTGACAATAACTTACGCGGTCCTAGGAGACAAATAGCCTTCATCGCGCTGCAGAGCAGTTAAGTGGTCGTTTTAAAATTTAGTGGTCTTATATAGGGGCTTAAGTGGGTGACCAGATATCTTTCCTCTTCACTTACGAACAGCTACAGAGGCACGGTAGAACTTCAGCGCGCTAGGTGGTGCAGTGCTCTGACACTGGACTCGCATTCGTGAAGAGTAGGAGACAAATCTCTGTCAGGTTACATCAGTCTAGGTTTGCCTTGGTTTCCTTAAATCACTCGAGAATGCTGGGATACCTCCTGGAACAGAGCCACGTCCATTTCATTCCCCCTTCTTTGTCCAACTGTGCTATTCCTTCGTCTTTGATGACCTTGACGTAGATGAAAGATTTGTCTATAACCTCCCTTTCTTGTTACCCAGAATGTGCATTAACTTCAGTTGCTGCTGTGATCGTAATCTGTTTTTCCCTTGTTTTACATTCTCCCCTCGTTTGGGACTGGTAAGTTTCCTTTCCTGGGTGTATTGGCAAACGAGGAAGCAAGCTTGTGTTTGCACAGGCGTAGCGGATCCTTTAATCAAGGACGGGTGGCGTCAAAGGCCATGCGACTATACACAGAGCGACAACCCTCATCCGGTGTTTGAACTGTTGTCAGTCTATTGATCTCAAGTATCGTGTTAACCTCCCCTTCGCTAGTGCACTTGGCTGCGCCGTGCATCTTTCGATGTAAGCTGTAGTTCACGGTTTGTCTTTGTATTTGGTTACTGGATAGATGTAATTCTTCCTGTCTCCGCGAGTTGACACCACAAAGAAGACAGACTCAAATAGCTTGTTAAACCTATTAGACGCCCTTGAAGTAAGGTGTAGGAAGATGTAGGATCTTATGCATGAAAGGATCGCTGCTGCGAATCTTTCATCCGTAAAACAGGCTTAATGACTCGTGTGGTATCAAGTGGACGACAGGCACTCTTGTTTGTGTGTGTGTGTGTGTGTGTGTGTGAAGCAGTCATGGCTTTGTTGCACATCAAGTAATCACATCGTACAAGTTTCATCATTCAGTTCAATACTCTAGGAGTGCACATAAAGAGGTGTGATTTGATGTGCGTCAACAGGTGAAAAGACTCGTCAATGTTTGATTATTTACGGTAAACAGTCGCGACCGATAAATATCGAGGGACATCCGTTCTAAGCGATATAGCGTGGAGCGACCACTCGAACTGACGGATACCAAACAAAAATTCGTTGGAGGAATCCTAAGGAAGCGTAATTCATTCAGCAATGTTGTCGCGTACGAGATTCGTTCAGATGTTTTAAAGTATTGTTCGTCAGTGGGAATTCGTTAGCACAGTGGTCGTAAAACATTTTTGATAAAAAGCCAAACTGACATTGTGGATCGGTACTTACGACCGCCTATGCCGCGATTTTATTATTAGCTAATTTGTAACCTACATAAATTAGTGTGTTAAGAGCCCCCAATAGATTAGCTATACTAAGGGCGCGGTAGTTGGCCTCCGGCCCCCACGTACTGACCGTTAAAAGTTGACACCAGTCGGTATACTTTTTGTATCGACTGCTCTGTCTCAAAATTTCTGCCGCCCTCAGCAACCACAAAGTTGCGAGTCTGTAATTGCCTGAAGAAGTGCTGTGTTGTCCGTGCGAGCGGATGATTAATTGATTGATAACAATAATTTTACTTACAGTCAAATGCATTATGCACTATATGACACGATCACAAATGTTTACTAAATGTTATGAGTGTCGTTTTCTTCTACTCATTCCGTTGTATTACAACAGCGTCAATTTAATTACATATTCCGTGCTACAAATACGAACAGCATTTGAAGATAACCGTCTCTGTAACGCACATTCACAAACTGTGTTACTTCTGCGTCAAAATGTATGCCGCAGCAGATGATCGGTGCGAGATGCCCACGGCCGGCGGTTGTAAGTACCGGCAGTGGCGGATTAAGCTCGTCGGAGGCCCAGGGCGCTGAAACCAAATGAGTCCCAGGTCTGCATAGAAATTGCTGTACTTGCAGTGTACATTTTGTAAAAAACGATTACTAGTCTATAGATGTAATGGCTGACAAAAAAGAACAAGTATTTATAATGTGTGTACTCCACGCCCCAGTAATTGTGGAACAAAGGGGTACAAGCGACGTGTGCCACAAAAATGAGATAAGTGCATGTAGAACATGGTAGGGCGTGTAAAATTGTTGTGGCGAGGGGATACAAGTGAAATCCCACTCTGTGCTGCTCCACAGTGAACGAAAAGAGAACTAGTTACAAGATTTCACAAGACAACTGCGTTCATGTAAGGCTACACTGACTTTTTATGTTGTATATTACTGAAAAAACTTTTTACGATACACGAGAAGAGGGAAGTTACCTAATCCGTGCGAAATATTTTTGGTAATGGGTATGCATAAAGGCTATTCTTTCTTATTTTGTTTCACTATTGTAAGCCACAAAACGTATGGTGTTCATGTAGCATTACAGAAATGTTTTTTATAGCTCTAAATAACAGTTTTATGATAAATTAAGTATAACAACTAATAATAACGCATTACAGAGATTACATAAATCACAGTCTTCTTAATTCACGATATTCTGGAAGCAAAGGGATACAAGTACATACAAACTTTTACGAATCGTGATATAAAAGTGATCGTTTATATTAACCTGTCTTTCCAATATCCGAACACAAAAATGCTAGAAAGTATTTTTTGTCTAATATACAGAACAATTGAAATCCCATTTTTCAATCTCTAGATGACTCTGAAACTTGTGAAATTTAACTTAAGTTATTTCAAAAGGGCAAGAAGTGTGCTTGTACACCTTCGCTTCTGACCTCCTAAATTGTAATATTCACACTTGAAGATGTAGGTGACAAACTTAATATGCGTATCAGCATTTACCATATAAACCCTCAGATGGAGTGCAAAAGCATAATAAAGCATAGAATAAGAAAACTATCTGTAATTTTGTATGTCTTGAAATAAAGCTTGTACAGTTACAATGTCAGTTACTTTCGTAACCATAGTAATATTAGTTATTATTGATATTATTATACTGTATGTTATCGTGCCTTTATTTTGCGGAAATTTACAATAACCTCGTTGAAATCTATTTACTTTTCAATTTTTCTTTCAGTTGATAAAATGGACCGAGTAGCTAATCGTTCTTGATTCGTCGTAGAGCGAAGATAAATTTAATTAGTTTACCTGAAAAAAAATTGTCGCATGATGCGACTGATAGACAAATGACCAAGAAGTAAGTGGTGTACAGAGTAATGATTCACTGAAGCACCATTTAGTTATAAACTGAAGGATTCCTTGGACTGTCCATCTAGCACGACGACCACACTCATACCTGTTGCATGTAGATGCCTACGATACTTTATGTTCTGCAGCACCTGCTCCCTGTCCGATTCATCGTAAATTTCTACCAGCTTCTAACTGCTAAAGCCAGAGCTTTTAATGTAGAATAATTGCGTCTTGCAGACAACGAGTTATCATTCTACAGTTTGTAAGTTTCATCCAACATTTTACACAAATTCTAAAAATTTTGAACACACTCATTGAAAAATGCCATGGCCTGACAGTACACTGATGGAAAAAATCGCAACACCAAGAAGAAATTGTGAAACATTCACGAAACTTGGTAGGCGTGTTTCTACATCTGGAAGATGACGTTTATTTAAATTTCGCACCAGTCGCCTAAGACTGGCGCCAGTAGCGCCCCTACGAAGATGCAAATCAGGTTAGATACAAATGCAGGATGTAAAGGTAGTGTGAACTTTAGTTACCTTTGAGATTGGACGTGGTGAGTTGCAGTTAGTCAAGAATGTCTTCAAGACTAGCAAGACACTATTATCAACATCGCACTGAATTTGAGCGAGGTCGTTTAATAGGACGACAAGGAGTTGGATGTTCCTTCTGCAACATTACGGAAAAACTTGGCAGGAATGCAGCCACTGTACATGATTGCTGGCAGCGGTGGTCGCGAGAATGTATGGCCGCAAGGAGACCGGGCTCCGGACGGCCACGTGGCACTACAGAGAGGGAAGACGATCGTATCGCGTTGGGCGTATGGCTCTCGGACATCGCACTGCATCTGTAGCAGCAATCTGAGCCGCAGTTGGCACCACAGTCAACAACGAACCGTTGCAAATTGGTTACTTCAAGGACAGCTGCGAACCAGACGCCTTGTAGCGTGCATTCCACTGACCTCGAACCACCACCATTTGCGACTGCAGCGGTGTGAAGCAAGAGCTCATTGCAGGGCAGGTGGAGGTCTGTCGTGTTTTTTGATGAACTCTGGTTCTGCTTCAGTGGCAGAGATGGCCCTATACTGGTTCGAACGAGACCAGTTGATGGCCTGCAACCAACCTGTCTGTGTGCTAGACACACTGGTCTTAGACCTGGATTTACGGTCTGGGTGCGTTATCGTATGACGGCAGGAGCGCTCTCGTGGTTATCCCGTGCACCCTGACTGTAAATTTGTACAGGGCTATTACAAATGATTGAAGCGATTTCATAAATTCACCGTAGCTCCATTCATTGACATATGGTCACGACACACTACAGATACGTAGAAAAACTCGTAAAGTTTTGTTCGGCTGAAGCCGCACTTCAGGTTTCTGCCGTCAGAGCGCTCGAGAGCGCAGTGAGACAAAATGGCGACAGGAGCCGAGAAAGCGTATGTCGTTCTTGAAATGCACTCACATCAGTCAGTCATAACAGTGCAACGACACTTCAGGACGAAGTTTGGAAAATCTTACGGAAAAGGCTAAAGCAGAAGCCTTACCGTTTACAATTGCTACAAGCTCTGACACCCGATGACAAAGTCATTTGAATTTTCGGCGCGGTTGCAACAGCTCATGGAAGAGGATGCGGTCGGTGCGAAACTTGTTTTCAGAGATGAAGCAACATTTTTTCTTAATGGTGAAGTAAACAGACACAATGTGCGAATCTGGGCGGTAGAGAATCCTCACGCATTCGTGCAGCAAATTCGCAATTCACCAAAAGTTAACGTGTTTTGTGCAATCTCACGGTTTAAAGTTTACGGCCCCTTTTTCTTCTGCGAAAAAAAACGTTACAGGACACGTGTATCTGGACATGCTGGAAAATTGGCTCATGCCACTACTGGAGACCGACAGCGCCGACTTCATCTTTCAACAGGATGATGATGTTCGGCATTTCTTAAACAGGAGATTGGAAAACCGATGGATCGGTCGTGGAGGAGATCATGATCAGCAATTCGTGTCACGGCCTCCACGCTCTCCCGACTTAACCCCATGCGATTTCTTTCTGTGGGGTTATGTGAAAGATTCAGTGTTGAAACCTCCTCTACCAAGAAACGTGCCAGAACTGCGAGCTCGCATCAACTATGCTTTCGAACTCATTGATGGGGACATGCTGCGCCGAGTGTGGGAGGAACTTGATTATCGGCTTGATGTCTGCCGCATCACTAAAGGAGCACATATCGAACATTTGTGAATGCCTAAAAAAACTTTTTGAGTTTTTGTATGTGTGTGCAAAGCATCGTGAAAATATATCAAATAACAAAGTTATTGTAGAGCTGTGAAATCGCTTCAATCATTTGTAATAACCCTGTATTTGCATATGGTGATTCGACTTGTTGTGTTGCCATTTATGAACAGCATTTTAGGAGGTGTTTTCCAACAGGATAACGCTCGCCCACATACCGTTGTTTTAACCTAACATGCTCTACAGAGTGTCGACATGTTTTCTGGGACTGCCCGATCACCAGATATACACTCCTGGAAATTGAAATAAGAACACCGTGAATTCATTGTCCCAGGAAGGGGAAACTTTATTGACACATTCCTGGGGTCAGATACATCACATGATCACACTGACAGAACCACAGGCACATAGACACAGGCAACAGAGCATGCACAATGTCGGCACTAGTACAGTGTATATCCACCTTTCGCAGCAATGCAGGCTGCTATTCTCCCATGGAGACGATCGTAGAGATGCTGGATGTAGTCCTGTGGAACGGCTTGCCATGCCATTTCCACCTGGCGCCTCAGTTGGACCAGCGTTCGTGCTGGACGTGCAGACCGCGTGAGACGACGCTTCATCCAGTCCCAAACATGCTCAATGGGGGACAGATCCGGAGATCTTGCTGGCCAGGGTAGTTGACTTACACCTTGTAGAGCACGTTGGGTGGCACGGGATACATGCGGACGTGCATTGTCCTGTTGGAACAGCAAGTTCCCTTGCCGGTCTAGGAATGGTAGAACGATGGGTTCGATGACGGTTTGGATGTACCGTGCACTTTCAGTATCCCCTCGACGATCACCAGTGGTGTACGGCCAGTGTAGGAGATCGCTCCCCACACCATGATGCCGGGTGTTGGCCCTGTGTGCCTCGGTCGTATGCAGTCCTGATTGTGGCGCTCAACTGCACGGCGCCAAACACGCATACGACCATCATTGGCACCAAGGCAGAAGCGACTCTCATCGCTGAAGACGACACGTCTCCATTCGTCCCTCCATTCACGCCTGTCGCGACACCACTGGAGGCGGGCTGCACGATGTTGGGGCGTGAGCGGAAGACGGCCTAACGGTGTGCGGGACCGTAGCCCAGCTTCATGGAGACGGTTGCGAATGGTCCTCGCCGATACCCCAGGAGCAACAGTGTCCCTAATTTGCTGGGAAGTGGCGGTGCGGTCCCCTACGGCACTGCGTAGGATCCTACGGTCTTGGCGTGCATCCGTGCGTCGCTGCGGTCCGGTCCCAGGTCGACGGTCACGTGAACCTTCCGCCGACCACTGGCGACAACATCGATGTACTGTGGAGACCTCACGCCCCACGTGTTGAGCAATTCGGCGGTACGTCCACCCGGCCTCCCGATGCCTGCACATACGGTTCACGTCCACGCTGTCGTGGCATGCTACCAGTGTTAAAGACTGCGATGGAGCTCCGTATGCCACGGCAAACTGGCTGACACTGACGGCGGCGGTGCACAAATGCTGCGCAACTAGCGCCATTCGACGGCCAACACCGCGGTTCCTGGTGTGTCCGCTGTGCCGTGCGTGTGATCATTGCTTGTACAGCCCTCTCGCAGTGTCCGGAGCAAGTATGGTGGGTCTGACACACCGGTGTCAATGTGTTCTTTTTTCCATTTCCAGGGGTGTAACTCTAGTAGAGCATAGATGGGACATCATCGGACGATAACTACAGCGTCATCCACAAACAACATTAACTGTCCCTGTATTGACCGACCTAGTGCAACGGGCATAGAACTCCGTCCCACGAACTGACACCGGGGCATGTAAAACACCCTGCATGCACGTGTGTGTGCTTCCATTGAATTTTCTGTCGGTTACATCGGGTATTTGTGTACCAATATTTTACATTTGCAATGGCTTCTCTCTCTTACATTATCCTGTACCTTACAATGTTAATCACTTTAATATGATGTTACCTTGTTTTTTCTTCTTTGTTTTCGTCATCAGTCTTCTCACTGGTTTGATGCAGCTAGCCGCAAATTCCTCTCCTGTGACAACCTCTTCATCTCACAGTAGTACCTGCAACATACGTCCTCAATTATTTGTCGGATGTATTCTAATCTCTGTTTTCCTCTCTCTGTTTACAGCTCCCTCTAGTACCAAGGAAGTGATGTCTTAATATATTTTTTTCTTCGCCGATTCTTCGGAAAACTTCCTCATTCCTTACCGTATCTGTGCAGCTAATTTTTAACATTCTTCTGTAGCACCACATCTCAAATGCTTCGATTCTCTTTCTTTCCGGTTTTCCCAAAGTCCATGTTTCACTACCATACGCTCCAAACGTACATTCTCAGAAATTTATTCCTCAAATTAAAGCCTATGTTTGATAGTAGTAGACATCTCTTGGCCAAGAATGCCCTTTTTTCCAATGCTAGACTGCTTTTTATGTCCATGCTCCGTTCCTCATGGGTTATTTTGTTCCCCAGGTAGCAAAATTCCTTACTTCACGTACTTCGTGATCACTAATCCTGATGTTTTAATTTCTCGCTGTTCTCATTTCTGCTACTTCTCATTACTTTCGTCTTTCTTCGATTTACTCTCAATCCATATTCTGTGCTCATTAGACTATTCATTCCATTTACCAGATCCTGTAATTCTTTACTTTCACTAAGGATAGCAATGTCATCAGTGAATATTATCAATTATATCCATTCACCTTGAACTTTAAATCCATCTTTGAACCTTGCTTTTATTTCCGGCATTGCGTCTTTGATGGATAGGTTGAACAGTGGGGGCGAAAGACTGCATTCCTGTCTTCTAACATTTTTAATCCTAGTACTTCGTTCCTCGTCTTTCGTAAAGCTAAACTGATCGTCATCTATCACAACCTCAATTTTCTTTTCCATTCTTCTGTATATTATTCTTGTCAGCAACTTGGATGCATGAGCTGTTAAGCTGATCGTGCGATAATTTTCGCACTTGGCTCTTGCAGTCTTCGGAATTGTGTGGATGATGTTTTTTCGGAAGTCGGAGGGTATTTCGCCAGGCTTATATATTCTACACACCAACGTGAATAGTCGTTTTGCTGTCACTTCTCGAAATTATTTTAGAAATTCTGGTGGAATGTTATCTATCCCTTCTGCCTTATTCGATCCTAAGTCCTCCAAAGCTCTTTTAAATTCTGATTCTAATATTGGATCACCTATCTCTTCCCTATCGAATCGAGTTTCTTCTTCTAACACGTCATCAGACAAGTCTTCCTCATCACAGAGGTCTTCAGTTTACTCTTTCCACCTATTCGCTCTCTCCACTGCATTTAACAATGGAATTCCTATTGCACCCTTATTGTTACCAACCTTCCTTTAAATTTGACCGAAGGTTGTTTTGACTTTTCTATGTGCTGAGTCAGTCCTTCTCTCAATAGTTTCTTTTTCGATTTCTTCACATTCTCCATGCAGCCATTTTGCCTTAGCTTCTCCGCGCTTCCCAATTATTTCATTCGTAAGTGACTTGTATTTCTATATTACCGAATTTCCTCGAACTTTTTTGTACTTCCTTATTTCATCCATCAACTGCAGTATGTCTTGTTACCCATTGTTTCTTTGTACCTAGGTTTTTCTTTCCATCTTCTGCGATTGCCCTTTTTAGAGATGTCCATTCCTCATCAACTGAACTGCTTACTGAGCTATTCCTTATCAGTGGTATCTATAGCCTCGGAGAACATCAGGCGTATCTGTTCATTCCTTAATACTTCTGTATCCCATTTGGTTCTTCCTGACTAGTCTCTTAATCTTCAGCCTACTCTGCATCACTACTAAATTGTGATCTGAGTCAATATCTGCTCCTGGGTATGCCTTACAATTCAGTACTTGATTTCTGGATCTCTGCCTGACCTTGATGTAATTTAATTGAAACCTTCCAGTATCTCTCGGCCTTTTCCCCCTGCGGATCTGGGGGTTAGAATAGTCCCGAGGTATTCCTGCCTGTCGTAAGAGGCGACTGCAACGAATCTCACACGTTTCGGCCTTTATGTGATGGCCCTCTGTGGGGTTTGACCTCCATTTTTCAAACTTTTCTCGAAGAGCGAGCCAACTGGACATGGTGCATCATGTCCATCATGTGCTGAGACCTAACGCATCCCTATTGACGTGGATATGCACTTCTGCTCATTCTCCAACGGTTGGGCGAGGTCACCCTCCTGGGTGCGTATTTATCCATCAACTGTGCAATATCGTTTTCTACGCTGACGATAATAATGGACTTGTTTGCTTTTTGCACCTGATATCCAGCACGGTAGTTGTGGAGGGGCCACCATGGTTCAAATGGTTCAAATGGCTCTGAGCACTATGGGACTTAACATCTGAGGTCATCAGTCCCCTAGAGCTCAGAACTACTTAAACCTAACTAACCTAAGGACATCACACACATCCATGCCCGAGGCAGGATTCGAACCTGCGACCGTAGCGGTCGCGCGGTTCCAGACTGTAGCGCCTAGAACCGCTGGGCCACCCCGGCCGGCTGGGGCCGTCATGTACTCTGTTGGTTGTTGCCCCCTGACCACACAGGGATCGCTCTGCTGATGCCTGCGCCATTAACTCCCCACGTATGCTGACGAGTAGATACCCGTCACCATGGGGCATTGGGACTCCTGGCAATGGCCATCCTGCCAGGTGGCCTTTGCTGCGGCTGGGTGGCGCTCGTGGGGAGGGCCCCTGGTCGGAGTGGGTGGCATCAGGGCAGATGACACTCGATGAAGCGTAGTACATTATCTCTTGCTGGTAGTTAAACACCAGCAGTGTCTAAGTGTTCACAGGCCCAATTCAACGCACAGAAGTATGACCCCAAATCGTTCCCCTGTCTGGCCACACCGTGGGAGGAACGTCAGGCTAAGGATGGCAGCGGATCTTATTCGCCCCAGTATCTTGTATGTTCGAGAGCTGATGGGGAATCTTTCATGAGGATTAAGTCTCAATGTTTTGTTGAGCATTTAGAGGACAAGTTTGGGGAGGTGGAGGGCTTGTCCAAAATGAGATCTGGGTCAGTCTTGATCAAAACAGCATCCTCTGCTCAGTCACGGGCGTTACTCACTTGTGACAAGCTTGGGGATGTTTCTGGAGCCGTCACGCCCCATAAGAGCTTAAATATGGTCCTGGGTATCATATTTCACAGGGACCTTCTTTTGCAGTCTGACGATGAGCTGCGCGCCAATTTAGAGCAGCAAGGTTTACATTTCGTTTGGCGTGTCCACCGGGGTCCGACGGATAATCAGGTTGCCACTGGTGCCTTCATCTTGGCCTTCGAGGGTGATACATTACCCGAGAAGGTCAAGGTGACAGTCTACCGCTGTGATGTAAAGCCCTATATCCCTACCGCAATGTGGTGCTTTAAATGCTGGAAGTTTGGCCATATGTCTTCCCACTGTACTTCCAGCGTCACATGTCGAGATTGCCGACGCTCATCACATCCCAATAATCTCTGTCAACTGCGGAGAGCACCATTCACCTTGCTCGCCTGATTGCAGGATTTTCCAGAAAGAAAGGAAAATCATGGAGTAGAAGACCCTGGACATTCTGACCTACACTGAGACTAAGAGGAAATTTGAACGCCTACATCCTGTACAAATGACATCGTCTTACGCCGCCACTACAACAGTTCTGGCACTTTCATCTCCGCCAACCCCAGGCACCTCTCAGAGCCGGAAGGCTACACCTGCCCCCTTGATGGTAGGGGCACCTCTCTGTGTGCAGACGACTTCTGCATTTCGTACTGCTCTACCAGTACTGGTGTTACTGAGCGGTGCCTACTGGGAGCCATCCACAAGGCGCAGTCATGGGCTCTAGCCCACGGTTTCCAGTTTTTGGCCGCAAAGTCGTGTGTCATGCACTTCTGTCGGCGTCGTACCGTTCATCCGGAACCAGACTTTACCTTAATGACGATCCACTCACTGTAGTGGAGACATATTGATTCTTAGGACTGGTTTTCCCGCGACCGCTATGGTCGCAGGTTCGAATCCTGTCTCGGGCATGGATGTGTGTGATGACCTTAGGTTAGTTAGGTTTAAGTAGTTCTAAGTTCTAGGCGAATGATGACCTCAGAAGTTAAGTCCCATAGTGCTCAGAGCCATTTGAACCATTTTTGTACTGGTTTTCGACGCCCGATTGACTTGGCTTCCTCACCTTCGTCAGCTTAAGCGGAAGTGCTGACAGCACCTCAATGCCCTCCGCTGCCTGAGCAACACCATCTGGGGTGCAGATCGCTCTACGCTGCTGCATCTCTACAGAGCCCTTGTTCAATCCCACCTTGACTATGGGAGTCTAGTTTATGGGTCGGCGGCGCCCTCAGCGTAGCGTTTACACGATCCAGTGCACCACTGTGGCGTTCGCCTAACGACAGGAGCTTTTAGGATGAGCTCGGCGACCAACGTCCTGGTGGAGGCCAGAGTCCCTCCATTGCAGATCCGACGTGCACAACTGCTGGCCAGTTAAGTTGCACACGTTCGTAGTTCTCCTGCGCATCCGAATTGCCATCTCCTTTTCCCACCCACAGTTTTTCATCCCCTGCGTCAGTGGCCCAGGTCAGGGCCTCCAATTGCGGTTCGTGTCCTATCCCTTCTTTCCGAACTGGTGCCTTGCCTTTACCACCTATACTTGAGGTCCATTCTCGTACACCTCCATGGTGTACACCTAGAGCGCGGCGTTTTACATGGCCCTAAGGACACAGTTAACACCGCAGCTCTCCGCTGCCACTTCCTCTCGATTCTTGACATGTACCGTGGCTACGAAGTGGTTTACACCGACGGCTCGATGGCTGATGAACACGTCGGCTTCGCGTATGTCCATGGAGGACATACTGAACAGCATTCCTTGCCCGATGGGTGCAGTGTTTTCACTGCCAAGGTGGTAGCTATATCTCGTGCTCTTGAGCACGTCCTTTCATGCCCTGGGGAGTCGTTTCTTCTGTGTACTGACTCCTTGAGCAGCCTACAAGCCATCGACCAGTCATCGTCATCCTTTGGTAGCGACCATCCAGAAGTCCATCTATGCCCTGGAACGGTGCGATCGTTCAGTAGTATTTGTCTGGACCCCAGGTCACGTGGGGATCCCAGGCAACGAACTTGCCGGCAGCCTGGCCAAACAGGCTACTGAAACCGCATATGGAGATCGGCTTCTCTGCAACTGACCTGCATTCAGTACTACGCCGCTAGGTTTTGCGGCTTTGGGAGACGAAGTGGCATAACCTCAACACGCACAACAAACTGCGTGCCATTAAGGAGACTACGAACGTGTGGCAGTCCTCCATGCGGGCCTCTCTGTCGGCTCTGCATTCGCCACGCTTGGGTGACACACGGCTGCCTCCTGCGCCGTGATGACCCACCTCAATGTCAGTTTGGCGCCCGGCTGCCAGTAGCCCATATCTTGGTGAGCTATCCTTCTCTGGCTGCCCTGCGACGGACTCTTCAGTTACCGGACTCGTTGCCATTAATTTTATCTGACAACGCCTCATCGGCTAATTTAGTTTTACGTTTTATACGTGACGGTTGGTTTTATCATTCTATATAAGTTTCAGCGCATGCCCTTTGTGTTCTCCACTCTAACGCTTTTAGGGTGGATGTTTTAATGTGTCGCAGAGTGGCTGGCTTTTCCTTTTTATTCTCCTGGTCGACCTCATGTTTTATCCGTTCTACCTGTCTCTTGCTTCTCTCTGTGGTTTTCTTTTCCTGTTTTGTCCACAGTAGTGTTGGATGTCCTTCTGTCGTTCTCTGGTTCTTCCATTCTCCTGTTATTGTGCTGTAGGTCTCCTTTCTTTTCTTCTTTCCCTTGTGTAATTATTTTGCCGGGAACAAGGGACGATGATCTGGCAGTTTGATCTCTTCCCCCCCCCCCCCTCCTCCTCCTCCTTTAAACCAACCAATCTCCCGGCCTTTTCCAAGTATACCTCCTCTCTTGTGATTCTTGAGAAGAGTATTCGCTATTACTAACTGAAATGTATTGCAGAACTCAATTAGTTTTTCTCGTCTCTCATTCCTAGTACCGTAAACTTTTCCTGTAATCCTTACCCTAGAACTATATTCCAATCCCCCATATGTATTAGGTTTTCATCTCCCTTTACGTACTGAACTACCCGTTCAATATCCTCATGTATTTTCTCCTTATCTTCATCTTCGGTTTGCGACGTCGGCGTGTGTACTTGAACTATTGTTGTCGGTGTTGGTTTGCTGTCGATTGTGATGAGAAAAACCGTATCACTAAGCTGTTCAGTTTCTGTCCAACCTTCCTATTTATAACGAATTGTACTCCAGTTATACTATTTTCTGCTGCTGTTGATATTGTCCTCATCTCATCAGAAATACTTGTCTTCTTTCAGTTTCACTTGACTGACGTCCGTAGGCACAATGAGGGTGACTTCTTATGCCGGAAGTCTTCGGCCGCCATTGGTGATGATTTTTATTCAAAATTTAACCTAGATTTCGAACCCAGCAAAAAAAAAAAAATGGCTCAAATGGCTGTGAGCACTATGCGACTTAACTTCTTAGGTCATCAGTCGCCTAGAACTTAGAACTAATTAAACCTAACTAACCTAAGGACATCACACACATCCATGCCCGAGGCAGGATTAGAACCTGCGACCGTAGCGGTCGCTCGGCTCCAGACCGCATCGCCTAGAACTGCACGGCCACTCGGGCCGGCCTAGAACCCAGCACCGAGGACGTTTTGATTACTAATGAAAGACACTACCTCTGTACCGCGGGGGCTACGTGATCTACACAAACTGTACTCCCGAAATTTCTTTACTCTACATTAATTATTTTTTGGTGTTTAGATTTTTTCCCGTCAGTGCATGTAAGTGGGTACCTATGTCTATATATTGCATGTGGACGGGGCCTGTGCCTGCAAACTGCCTCTTATTTACTAAACATATTTTGGTTTAGTTTTGGCCGGCCGTTGGTGGCCGAGCGGTTATAGGCGCTTCAGTCTGGAACCGCGCGACCGCTACGGTCGCAGGTTCGAATCCTGCCTTGGGCATGGATGTGTGTGATGTCCTTAGGTTAGTAAGGTTTAAGTAGTTCTAAGTTCTAGGGGACTGGTGACCTCAGATGTTAAGTCCCATAGTGTTCAGAGCCATTTGAATTTTTTTTAGCCTTGTTTGGGGTTTGATTAAAAATGGTTTGGTCCTCGGGGCCTCCAAATATTGAGGCTCGTCAGGAGCAGAGACCTGGGGTTGGCCGCCGCCTCCCGCCCTCCCACTCCCTTCGTCCGCCACTGAGTAGCCTATTGGTGCAGACGAACAATAAAAGATTCCCCCTTCAGAACTTCTAACCCGGCAGTGGTCACACTACTCACCCCTCTGCTCTCAAGGTAAGCTGCCAACTTTACGTAGCTCAAAGCCGAATTCACCAACGGCAGTTTAAATGAAGAAAATTTAAAACAGTACCGGCTCTAAATATTTTTGTTTGGTACTAAGCAGGAAAACTACACTTTTAAGAAGGTCTTAATGTTAGTTGACATTTCTAGAGCAAACTATTATTTTATAGGGCTGAGAACCGCGAGTGGTCACACTACTCACCCCTCTGCTCTCAAGGTAAGCTGCCAACTTTACGTAGCTCAAAGCCGAATTCACCAACGGCAGTTTAAATGAAGAAAATTTAAAACAGTACCGGCTCTAAATATTTTTGTTTGGTACTAAGCAGGAAAACTACACTTTTAAGAAGGTCTTAATGTTAGTTGACATTTCTAGAGCAAACTATTATTTTATAGGGCTGAGAACCGCGAGACGCACGAACCGTCAATTCGGGTCGCATGCGCTCCGCGCGCCGCAGTTTACGACCATTGCATTATCAAGTTGCATGAAAGGAAGTCACCCTCTCTCTCCGTCCGCACAGGCCTCGGAGGGCCCAACGGTAACGACCGGCCGCCGTGTCATCCTCAGCCGATGGGCGTCACTGGATGCGGTTATTTCACGTGGTTAGCACACCGCTCTCCCGGCCGTCGTCACCAGAGCCGCTATTTCTATCAGGAAGATGCATAAATATGGGTATACGCGCTGTTTACGACGTCGTATCTCCTATCGTACTTTTTTTTGCGGTGGGGGCGGGGATGGGGGTACGAACCTTAGCGGACGTACAGAGAAGAACTCACCAAAATTTCATCACAACGGATGAATGGTTTAGTAACGCATAGAGGACAAACATACCAAGAAACACTCATATTTATTTATATAGATAATAATTTTCACGGTATGGTAGCGCGCTATCTTACTGACATTACTATTGCTATTGTTTAACGATAAACATATGCCACTTTTATTAATAAACCTAAAAGGGGGCTACGTCGAAAAATAAGTATTTTTGACCTTCGAGACTCAAGTTTTCGCTGCGATGCCGATAAATGTCCTCCTAACCCTCGTGAGTTGTGGTGCAGAGAATGACCATCCGTCCCTGCTCATCAGAGGCAAATTTAGAAAACACGCGCCAAAACAGACGGTCTGGAGTAACTGTATGAGTGGAGTTGCAGCACCCAACATCGCTAGTATATGTCAGACGACGTGGAGATAGCCGGTTTGAATAATGATGCTGGTACAATATGTTGTGACGTAGCAAAACAGCCACGCCACTCTGAGGTAGCCGAAAGGCACGCGTACACACACGCCGGCTGGCGTGCATTCTTGAACAGGATACCTAATTAATGCTATAAGAAAAGTATGCAGCTCCTTGAATACTTAACTTTAATTCATCCTTGTGGTACATCGCTATTGACGATACAAATGAGTCTATCTCCAGATACGGTTAATTACAATCACTGTAAGGCTAATGGCGCCTTGCTAGGTCGTAGCCATGGGCTTAGCTGAAGGCTATTCTAACTATCTCTCGGCAAATGAGAGAAAGGCTTCGTCAGTGTAGTCGCTAGCAAAGTCGTCGTACAACTGGGGCGAGTGCTAGTCCGTCTTTCTAGACCTGCCATGTGGTGGCGCTAGGTCTGCAAGTACTGACAGTGGCGACACGCGGGTCCGACATGTACTAATGGACCGCGGCCGATTTAAGCTACCACCTAGCGAGTGTGGTGTCTGGCGGTGACACCACACAATATACCGGGACAAGTACTTATCCGTAAGTCGAGGAGCAGATGAGCCCTAATCGACAGACGGACGATGCGTCAGTGTCGCCATAGCGTCTCACGTGAGATTGGTGATGGTGACTCGTCTCTCGGATGGAAGCGTTAAGAACCGCCGCTCGTTGCCGGCTAGAGAGGAGTTGCTACACTATATGATCAAAAGTATCCGGGCCCCTGGCTGAAAATGACTTTCTAGTTCGTGGCGCCCTCCATCGGTAATGATGGAATTCAATATGGTGTTGGCCCAC
This sequence comes from Schistocerca cancellata, assembly GCF_023864275.1. Classification (NCBI taxonomy): domain Eukaryota; kingdom Metazoa; phylum Arthropoda; class Insecta; order Orthoptera; family Acrididae; genus Schistocerca; species Schistocerca cancellata. The sequence goes on from NC_064629.1 coordinate 18,893,597, forward strand.
CATTAGCCTTGGTGATCGCTTCCACTCTCGCAGGTTCAAATGGCTCTGAGCACTATGGGACTCAACTTCTGAGGTCATTAGTCCCCTAGAACTTAGAACTAGTTAAACCTAACTAACCTAAGGACATCACAAACATCCATGCCCGAGGCAGGATTCGAACCTGCGACCGTAGCGGTCTTGCGGTTCCAGACTGCAGCGCCTTTAACCGCACGGCCACTTCGGCCGGCCACTCTCGCAGGCATACGTTCAATCAGGTGCTGGAAGGTTTCTTCGGGAATGGCAGCCCTAACTGTCATAGTACTTGCAGTGGATTCTGATGCAGAGTCAAAATTCCTGTGTGATGGTCTGGATAGATGTATGCCTATTACGACCCTCTTCAACTTTCGGCGGTCTCGGTCAGTCAACAGACGAGGTCGGCCTGTACGCTTTTGTGCTGTACGTGTCCCTTCACGTTTCCACTTTACTATCACATCGGAAACAGTGGACTTAGGGACGTTTAGGAGTGTCGAAATCTCGCGTACAGTCGTATGACAAAAGTGACACCCAATCACCTGACCACGTCCGAAGTCCGTGAGTTCCGCGGAGCGCGCCATTCTGCTCTCTCACGATGTCTGATGACTACTGATGTCGCTGATATGGAGTACCTGGCAATAGGTGGCAGCAGATTGCACCTAATATGAAAAACGTATGTTTCTGTGGGTGTCCGGATACTTTTGATCACATGGTGTATGTGCTGGCACTAGGCACCACCCTTCTTTCTTCTACCATCAGTATCAGCAATACAAACATTCGGCCATATATTCATAATAATCATCCACACAAAACAGTTACACAAAGACAGAAGATTCGTTCTTTTGAAGGAAACGTGCCGTTATGAACGAATAAAGAAAATTATGCAAACGTAAATTACGTATTTCCTTCTGAAATAGTCTGCACTTGCACTTCGCAAACCACTGTACGGTGTATATAGTGTAATAGTGTCGTGGTACCCGTTCCTATACGATTCACGGACGTTGCGCGGCATGAACCTCCCCATACAATCCCAACTTTCGAAACATTTTACTTTCTGTCTCATAATAATCATACCGGTAAAATGAACGAGAGTCGTCTTGGAACGAACGCTCTCGGAATTTTAAGAGCGAGTCTTCACAAGACACAATACGTCATTCCCGTTGCAGATTGCTGAATATTTGTGAAACTTTCCAGCTGACGAAACAAATCGTTGCCAAACTGCGGAGCCCTTTCTTCACCTTTTTCCATTTCTTCTGTTTACGCAATTTCTTGAGAGTTCTACGTTGAATAACAATACTTGAAAGGCGGTCGGACGATTGTTATGTACAGCCAAGGTCCTTCGTGGATGAATTACGCTTCTTTAGTAATATATGACAATGTTGTACGTCTCTCATATATCAAGCCTTTCTGAAAGTGTGGGTATTACATGACGTGTATGCTTTTCCGCGAGGAGCCGACTCCTCACACACTGGCTGTAGTTGAGTCAAATTTCAGATAACTATAAATAGCGTGACAGCATCGGGGTTTGTAGCGCGGCCCTGCTTAACACGTTTCCGATAAATAATACGAAACATTTATGTCAGCTCGCAGCTAATTTCAGCAATGAGTAGCTGATAATTGGATTTACTAATTAAGTACCTAATCTCATCGAGCAACGACCGGCAAACTGATTCATCAACAGAGCCGAATAGCAGTGCAACAACTGAAATTTCTTTCGAGTCCCAGATTTTATAAACTTATGTACGTACACGGTTATTAATTTAATGAGGATATTCCTGAGCTGGTCTTTGCTGAAAACGCTCCGAGTCTGATTAAGGTACTTTCTCCGAGGTCGACCTCTTCCAACTTTCCCATCCACACTCGTCTTGTGTACTTGTTTTGTCTATCTCCTCTCGTCCATCCTCACCGTGTTCGCACCATCTCAGAGAACGTTTTTCTCAGTACTCGACACTATCTTCATTCAGTCCACACCACGCCCTAAAATTAACTAAATAAACTGTACTTAAGCCTTCAAGTCCTCGTTTAATTAAACTAAAACTTGAGGTAATACTTAATAACGATGTTATTTAGTGAAAAAAATAAATTGTAAGGTATCCATAAAATGAAATCGTGACAATACTGACAAACGTTAATGTGAACAATAGCCTTGTATCGCCTTGGAAAGTGTAGCTAAGTCAAGTTTGTATTTTTAATTTTAGGCACGACTCCAGGTTCTTATCAATAAGACGACTTTATCAGTTATCTCTTGGTAAGGTTTATCCTAGAAAAGGATTGTTACATAAATATGTAGACCAGAATAAGGAAAGAACAGCAAACGCCAGTTTTTTCAGTTTATTATAAGAGTCACAAATAGTGTTTCAGATGTTAAAAATCAACGTATCATCTTTGTACATATTCCGCAAACCACCTTAAGATGCAGAGCACCACTACTATCGTTACTCACTTCCCTTTTCCACTCGCGAGAGGAGCGGTTGTCTGTATGCCTCCATATGAGCCCAAATTTCTCTTATGTTACCTTCGTGGTCCTTACTCGAAATGTACCTGGGCGGCAGTGGAATCGTTCTACAATCAGCCAAAAATGCTTGTTCTCTAAATTTTCTTTATACTCCTTCACGAAAAGAACGTAATCTTCCCTGCTGAGATACACATTTGAATTCACAAACTGACTACGTAATACTCGTGTGCTGATTAAACCTGCCGGTAACAAATCTAGCAGCTTGCTTATGTACGCGGTCACCTTTATAGATGAGAAAAACTTTCTAGAATTCTCCCAATAAACCCAAGTCGACCATTCGCCTTCCCGACTACCGACCTCCAGGTTTTTCAAAGCCGACCACTTGTGGTGTGAACCAAGTTCACCTTTGTTTTCCCCCACTATTTATGAGACGTTCAGATTTCGAGCTTCTTTTTTTAAATCCAACAAATGCTTTTCAAAGTTGCTATGTCGATATTTAAAGGGAAAAACTTTAATTGTTACACTAGCACTGAGAACTTTTTTTTTAACAAAGTCCAATATCGTCTCGCTGAAAGCTGTTGAGAAAACCTTCTTTCATATTTAAGTAATGTTTTGAAATAGCAAATGTCAATATTAGAATCATTTTCTTGGAAAATGTCTCAGCAGGCTTGGAATGTTAATCAAGCCTCCTCTTTCAAAATGTTGAGCAGAAAGATACAATTTATTATGAATGAAATAAGTACCGTACTAACATCTACAAAATAGTGTTTCCTTTCCCCTGTAATGTACTATTAAGCTAGGGTAGATGAGATGCAACGTTTACCATGAAATAAAGAGACTCACCCGGGCCGAAAAGTGACTTCCGTGCACGGGCCACGAAGTTTCAGTCGTACTGTGCGTGCGTGCCACGCGTAGTATTTTGTGGGAGAACCGCACTGAGCCGGATGTGGCTCGCCAGCCACAGGTTGCTGACCACTGCCGTACGTGAAGTTGCTAATGTTCGCTGCATCGGTGCTCACAGTGTCGTAGTCCAGCCAACGAAAAATTCATATACACGCAAATATTTGTACATTGTTTGGAGGGAGTGCCATGAACAACATACTAAAATCCTGGCCGGTTGTGTCTGAGCGTGAGGCTGTTGAAAGGTTATGATGTTTCTCTTTTAACGAAAATGTTTCCAAATGCATAATGAAACTACATTAAATTTCCTACACAAAAGTCCGATTCATTTTTCTCTAGGATTAATAGTGTCCGTGTTGTAGAGGACGGAAAAATTGCGGATTTTTAAATATAATGTTTTTATTGTTGTGAAATTAATGTTTATTGTTCATTAAAGTAGGTTAAGAACAAGTATTAAATGTATCTACCACATCGAAGTGCAGTAGAATCGTGTTAAGGTATAAATTGGGGGTTAGGTTAGAAACGTGAGGGAAGGTGTGTCGCCAGATTGTGGTCATGCGGTTCTCTCCTTCACAGGCCTGCAAACGGAAGACCGTGCCGGCGATTCCCCACTCACTTTACAACACTACATCACTAGAAGCAACTACAGAACGTTTCATAAAGTTATACCAACCTTTCCGCAGTGCGCCTTGTGAATCACCGGCGATGCAGTATGCAGACATACCTAGGAGATATTTATTTACCACAAAAAGTACGTTAACACTATATGGTATACAGATATGAGTGACTATTAATACTAATACAGAAAACGCATATGGAGAGAATGTACTTACATCTCTCCAGTCCGTTCTTCACTGCTAGAGGGGAAATTGATTCTTATTCATCCTGTACGGCAGCTTTTACTTTCGGTAAGCGCAAAATGGCTAATCAGGGATGGCTACAGGACAAATGTAAGGATGTAGAGGCATGTATCGCTAGGGGTAATATAGATACTGTCTACAGGAAAATTCAGGAGACTTTGGAGGAAAGAGAACCACTTTCGTGAATATCAAGAGCTCAGATGGAAAACCAGTTCTAAGCAAAGAAGGGAAAGCATAAAGCTGGAAGGAGGGCAATATTATGGAAATGGAAGAGGACGTAGATGAAGATGAAATGCGTGATATGATAGTGCTTGAAGAATTTGACAGAGCACTGAAAGACATAAGTCGAAACAAGGTCGCGGGAGTAGACAACATTCCATTAGAACCACTGATAGCCTTGGGAGAGACAGCCCTGGCAAAACTCTACCATTTCGTGAGCAAGATGTATGACATAGGTGAAATACCCTCAGACTTCAACAAGAATGTATTAATTACAATCCCAAAGAAAGCAAGTGTTGACGGGTGTGGAGATTACCGAACTATCAGTTTAATAAGTCACGGCTGCAAAATACTAACATGATTTCTGTACAGACGAATGGAAAAACTGGTAGAAGCCGATCCCGGGCAAGATCAGTTTGGATTCCGTAGAAATGTTGGAACATGTGAGGCAATACTGGCCCTACGAATTATCTAAGAAGATAGATTGAGGAAAGGCAAACCTACGTTTCTAGCATTTGTAGACTTAGAGAAAGCTTTTGACAATGTTGACTGGAATACTCTCTTTCAAATTCTAAAGGTGGCAGGGGTAAAATACAGGGAGCGAAAGGCTATTTACAATTTGTACAGAAACCAGATGGCAGTTACAAGAGTCGAGTGGCATGAAAGGGGGAACAGCGGTTGGGAAGGGAGTGAGACAGGGTTGTAGCCTCTCCCCGATGTTATTCAATCTGTATATTGAGCAAGCAGTAAATGAAACAAATGAAAAATTTGGAGTAGGTATTAAAATCCATGGAGAGGAAATAAAAACTTTGAGGTTCGCCGATGACGTTATTCTGTCGGAGACAGCAAAGGACCTGGAAGAGCAGTTGAACGGAATGGACAGGTTCTTGAAAGGAGGATATAAAAAGAATATCAACAAAAGCAAAACGAGGATAATGGAATGTAGTCAAATTAAATCAGGTGATCCTGAGGGAACTAGATTAAGAAATGAGACACTTAAAGTAGTAAAGCAGTTCTGCTATTTGGGAAGCAAAATAACTGATGGTGGTCGAAGTAGAGAGTATATAAAATGTAGACTGGTAATGGCAAGGAAAGCGTTTCTGAACACGAGAAATTTGTTAACATCGTGTATAAATTTATGTCAGGCAGTCTTTTCTGAAAGTATTTGTATGGAGTGTAGCCATCTATAGTAGAGAATGGTTCAAATGGCTCTGAGAACTATGCGACTTAACTTGTGAGGTCATCAGTCGCCTAGAACTTAGAACTAATTAAACCTAACTAACCTAAGGACATCACACACATCCATGCCCGAGGCAGGATTCGAACCTGCGACCGTAGCGGTCACGCGGTTCCAGATTGAAGCGCCTTTAACCGCACGGCCACACCGGCCGGCTTAGTAGAGAATCATGGAGGATAAATAGTTTAGACAAGAAGAGAATAGAAGCTTTCGAAATGTGGTGCTACAGAAGAATGCTGAAGATTAGATGGGTAGATCACGTAACTAATGAGGAGGTGCGGAACATAATTGGGAAGAAGATCAATTTGTGCTACAATTTGAGTAGAAGAAGGGATTGGTTTTTAGGACATGTCCTGAGGCATCAAGGGATCACCAATTTAGTATTGGAGGGCAGCTTGGAGGGTAAAAATCGTAGAGGGAAACCAAGAGATTAATAGACTAAGCAGATTCAGAAGGATGTATGCTGCAGTAGTTACTTGGAGATGAAGAAGCTTGCACATGATAGAGTAGCATGGAGAGCTGCATCAAACCAGTCTCTGGACTAAAGACCACGCGGACGACGACGACAACAACAACAGTATTAAGAGCTAATCTAGGTCACGAAAATAAAATGTATGCTATCAATGTTGCGCACAGAGCCCTTTTATCCTATGTGGCAGCACCGTTACCTGTTTGTGAACTGTATGTATCGATTTACACTGCATGCAAGTATTTTTATGATTTCATATACGTATGACTTGCAACTCGCGTGTGTACGGAGAGAATATCACAGCATTTAGAATTAAAAAAAAAGAAATACCGCGTACTCCCGCACTCAGAACTGCTTCATTATAACTTTTTTCTTTTGGTCTTCGTTTGTTACTTCTTCGTAGGAAGCACCTGTCTTCTGATACATCGAACGTACTTTCACGCTTTATGTGTGAACAAGACGCATATATAATGAACCCACTGTGGTGGTTGTTTTAACTGCCTTGTTCGCTGTGTAGCTCTTTAATGATTACAGGAGCCAGGAACAGATGTTGTTTATGTACAGAGAATTCAGATATTAATTTATTCTACATCTAATATCAAAATTGGTTGCTGTAGTGCAGTGTCAGTTGCTAACAGTAGCTTTGACTGTTGAAACATATACAGGTACTGCAGATTTACAAACCAGTCAGTTTTTAATACAATAACTATCCAAAAGATCACGAGCCCCGGCCGCTATGAAAGTCTGTAAATATTATTCAGCGGGCAAACACACAAAATAGCGTGAGTGGACGAATGTTTCAACTTAAGTACAGCCCCCGCTGGAGCTCCGGAGAGGGGCTGCTTGCGTCTCACTGGCAGCGGCGTAGTCGTTCGTGGCAGCGTCCTCGTGCCGCTGTGGTGGCTGTAGGAAACGCGGCGGCGGCTGATACCGTAGTGGTCGAGCTGTCAGCACGATCCAACTTGCTGCATATTTGTCATCGCTAATATCTGACACAGTTTTTTCGTACTACAGTCGATTTAATAAATTTCTGATGTATGGGAATACTCTACTACCATTAGTAGTATGTCATTACTGGTGATAATCTCGGTATTTAGAGAGATGTGTAATAAGAAAAAAATATTTAGAACGTTTTACGGCTGTCTGCGTTCTGTATGTTTGTCCGCTGACTGACACAGGTCTTTGGCAGGTGACACACTACCCGCCTTATGGAGCCTCGTGCCGCCAATGCGTGAGCAATAGTTAGCTCCTGTTTTCGTTGAATGGTCAGTGAGCGGTGGTGGTGAGCAGGGGGAAGGAATTCGACCGTTATCGCTAGCAACACACACAGCGCGAGGAACCTCTGATGCGTACGTGGATTTTCCGCGGTTACTTGGAGGCAGTGGGCACGGTGGTACTCCCTCCGGTTAGTGGCTGCACAAACTCGAGTGAGGAGTGGCGTTGGGCGGTCGGAGCGTCGCCAGTAATCCCAGGGCCGGCTGGCTGGTGGCTCGCAGCGACAGACGCGCCAGGCGCCGATTTTGGGCGCTGGAGGCTGAGACGCTCAGATCCTTGTCCGTAATTGTTCAGTTCCGTATTTTCGTGCGCACGCGTCTTTGGAATTACGCTGACTGACAATCGACAGACGGCGCGTGTGCGCTGTACGTCTCTATGGCCGCATTTTATGGTGTAGCAGCAGAGGTGTCGTGTCCTCTAGGAATCGATGACTTAGTAAGTAGAAATAGTTTACTTTTTGCTGCACTGTGACCAGTGACCAGTCTCATTTGGGTGGTGGTGACGTGTGTATAAACTTCGGTATATTTCCGTATCTGTATACGAGGCTTATAGCGAAATCGCACACTAGTATTGCAAAAGTTTATTTGGTGTTACGTGGATTTTTATTCTGCTCTGGCTGACCGACACTAACGTCACGCATGCATATGTGCTAGTTTTGAAAGTAGGGTGGTTGGGGAGCTCGATTCTGATTGGTCCAGAGAGAGAAAGGAGGGAGGGGATGACGCTTACTAGCAATGCAGCCCACATATTTACACCAATGCGGTGGGACCTGTTTGCCGTTATCACTGTGGGTGGGACGCCCCTCGCTGAATGCTTGATAAACCAGCAGTGTCAGTTACGCCAGCAACTTGGCCTGTCGCCTCGAAGACGATTACTCTTACAATAATGCAAATTTCTCAGCTATTGCTGAGTTGGAGCAGTGAGTTCACGGCCATACTCCAAGAATCGGTGTTCGAAGTGTGCTTTACCCTGCAGGCAACTTCCTTTTCGCCGGGGTGGTTGGAGATGCTGATTAGCTCTCTAGGTGCGTATTTTGTAATGCTGTGCTCATTGTTTTGCACAAAAAGTATCTTCGGTTGGAAATCTGCAAAACTGAGAATTCTGATATGACTTCGTAAATTTACTGTGACGACATTATTTCCAACAACGGACTCGTTTCAGCGCATAAAGTACACTCGTACTCATAAATTAAGGATAATTGCAGAATGTGGTGCCACACAACGTGACACTACACAAAACTGGCGCTAATAGCATAGGAACATACGGAACACACAAGACACAGATCGGAAGTCCACGGTATTGGTGATAAGTTGAGAAAACCGTCCCGAAATAGATGTGCTACAAAACGCCACTGTTTCCTGCGCATGTACCCCGACGTCAGTATGGGATACGATCACCATGTACAGGTACACAGGCCGCACAACGGGTTGGCATACTCTGCATCAGGTGGTCGAGCAGCTTCTGGGGTATAGCCTCCCATTCTTGCACCAGCGCCTGTCGGAGTTCCTGAAGTGTCCTAGGTGTTTGAAGACGTGCAGCAATACGTCGACCGAGAGCATCCCAGTCGTGCTCGATGGGGCTTAGGTCTGGAGAACAGGCACGCCACTCAGTTCGCCTGATATCTTCTGTTCCAAGGTACTCCTCCACGATGGCAGCTCGGTGGGGCCGTGCTTTACTATCCATTAGGAGGAAGGTGGGACCCACTGCACCCCGGAAAAGGCGGACATACTGGTGCAAAATGACGTCCCGATACACGTGACCTGTTACAGCTCCTTTTTCACCGACATGCAGGGGTGTACGAGCACCAATCACAATCCTACCCCACACCATCAACCCACGACCTCCATTCAAGTCCCTTTCAAGAACATTAAGAGGTTGGTACCTGGTTCCTGGTTCACGCCAGATGAAAACCCGACGAGAATCACTGTTCAGACTATACCTGGACTCGTCCGTGAACATAACCTGGGACCACTGTTCCAATTACCATGTTCTGTGTTATTGACACCAGGCTTTATGGGCTCTACTGTGACCAGGGGTCAGTGAAATGCACCTTGCAGGTCTCCGGGCCAATAAACCATGTCTGTTCAGTCGTCTGTAGACTGCGTGTCTGGAGAAAACTGTTGCAGTGGCTGCGGTAAGGTCCTGAGCAAGGGTACCTGCAGTTCTCCGTGGCCGTCTGCGGGCACTGATGGTGAGATAATAGTCTTCTTGTGGTGTCGTACACTGTGGACGTCCCGTACTGTAGCGCCTGGACACGTTTCCTGTCTGCTGGAATCGTTGCCATAAACTTGAGATCACACTTTGTGGCACACGGAGGGCCCGTGCTACGACCTGCTGTGTTTCATCAGCCTCCAGTCGCCCTAGTATTCTACCCCTCATAATGTCATCAATATGGGTTCTTTGAGCCATTTTCAACACAGTCACCATTAGCACGTCTGAAAACGTCTGCACACTTACTCGCTGCACCGTACTCTGACATGCACCAACAAACCTCTGCGTTTGTGGACTGCTACCAGCGCCACTGTGCCTCGACCGCATGTCAAATGCACCGCATGATCATACCCCGAGGTGATTTAAACCCGCAAACCGCCCACCAGAGCGTTGTTTCACCATGTATCCTTAATTTATGAGCATGAGTGTATATCACATAATCTAGTAATGTGGTGATGACTTAGCTAGTCTGTCTATCGCAGTGTGGCATTTCTTATGCATACAGTATCTTTGGCTGGAAATCGGTGAAACTGCAGTGCTTACAGAGTTTGCTATGACATAAATAATTTTGCAAAATACGTCGTGATTTCATTATTTCTACCAATAGAGGAACGTGTTCGATTCTAACACATATACTATGATGTCACACACACGCTAGCAATGTAGTGGCTTAGCAATGATAAATAAATAGGATACTTTTGGGCACATGCTGCTGCGTTGTGATTGGCTGAGGGCATCGTGATGTCGACATAACGCGACGTTGACGTTGACGTTGACGTTGACGCGACGTTGATGTGAAGTTGCAGTGCGACGGGAGGTGGTGCGATGATGAGAGTAGGGGGACGAAATTCACGTAGTTGGATAAAATATGTAAAAACGTGGGAAAATACGTAAATTTATGGAATATATGGGGAAAATTATAAAGATATTGAAAAATACGTAAATTTGAGGAAAATATGGAAAAATGAGAATACTTACGTATCTTCCTGGATGTTGTCTCTGCTGATGCCCCGAATGACGAAAATCGCGTAATATTAAATTTAATGTGTTTTTAACAAATACCCAACACCCTAGACCTCAAGTGACATGCCTTAATGTAATTAAGTTTACTCACGTAACACAACTGGACAGCAGAGGCTGGGGTGGCGCTTGTGGTGGGAGAAGTTGCGTTTCCCGGAAGAACGCTACAGCTGTCCTACGTTATGGCTAAAAATTAATTTCCCCTCTAGTGGTGTAGAACAGTGTGCGGAGATTTACATAGACTCTGTCCATATGCGTTTGTTGCTTTAGTATTAATAGTAACTCCTTTTTCCTATTCCATGTACTGTTGAAGCACTTGGTGAAAAATAAGCACCCCTGGGCGTGCCTGGACACTGTGTTTCAAGCGATTCGTAAGATGAGCTGAAGTACGATGGGGGAACACCCTCTAGTTACTTCTTGTAATACGAAAGGGGGGGGGGGGGATAGCGGGAATGGGAACCCACCTGCTCGCTCTTCAGTTTTCAGACCTACACAGAAGGGAGTGCATGATGGCTACAATCTGGCATCCTACGTTCCCTCGTGTTTCTACACAAGACCACCACCCTGTTACACCCACAGAACACATCTTATCACTTAATAGGGTTTTACTGTACTTGGATCAGGTACAAGCATTTAATATCTGTTCTTAACTGTTGTTCCCCGCACCCCACCATTCTTCCTCTCAGCCGCAACAACACAACACAATACTACACTGCACAAATACTTGTCAACCAAAATTATTGAGATACAGAACTAACACTTCACTTCGCAACAGGTCAGACGAAGACTATGGCAAAACATCTCCGGGGATTTTCCTGACGAAAGTACTACTGAAATCCTGCATCTGCTTCCAACCCCAATTTCCTTAATCATTTAATGTGAGACACGCTTTGACTTCCATTTTCATTATATAAAGGAGATAACCTTTTTAAAAGCTATTTCACTGTATAATTAATTTTCTTCAGCAATTTCCGATATCATAGAGGTCTCTTAAAGTCGTTTGTTTCCACATGATCCACAGCATTTATATTCTACAACAAGCAGAGAGTTTGACTTTGTGATCAGATGTAAATAAGAAGCACGCGGGGATTTATTTCGTACTCATGGATTTGCTGTTCATAATTTCTTAATTGTTTTGTCCATATCATGTTCATGCGAATTCTGTTATGGTATGATCAAGATTTTTTTTCTTTTACCATTAACAACTGATTGTTCGTTTTGTGATGAGGATCACAGCAAACGTAATTATCCTTTTTCAGTGGATACGCAGTTGCGAAAACGCCGAATAAGATTGGGATGTTAATGGCCCTTAGTCATTTACACATGACATTCATAAATCTCAGTTTTTTTTGTAATCGTCAAGTGACGTAAACTAAATATACTGAAAACAAGTTTCTTCAGTTGTTTGTTAGGTATTATTGGAAATAGGCGAATGAGCACCGAATATTTCGAAAAATTAAACGCAGAACAACTTTGTGCTGATTATATTGCATGTTTCTTTCTTTTTTTTATTCTTTTCGTGCTTCGAGTCTAACGTACCGCCCACCTTTATGTATATTGGATATTAATTCATCCGTTTAACATTATTAGAAGTAGTTGTTATTTCCCCGTGTTTCCGCGAATCGTTCTCGCTCGTATTATATTTGTTGAAAGCTGTGCACGGAGAGACTATACGAGGCTAACGCAACAAATTAACGATAGTTAGGCATATTACAGGAAATTTTGTTTCTATTCTCCTCATTAGAAAAACTTGCTGTCCAAAATCTTAGTAGCGGACCATGAAACTTTGAATGTGACAAAGTTTATTACAACGCATAGCTCTTTTGCAATGTCTTGTCTCAAACATCGTAGTCGTGTTTCGTATTGACCACAGTTCCAAAATTGTTACAGTTTTTACAGACATATCAGAATGAAATTTTCACTCTGCAGTGGAGTTTACGCTGTTTTGAAACTCCCGACATTTGCTAGAATTGTGACGTAACCTCTTCGCATGACCTATATGAAAGCCACATTCGCTGTTGTTGTTGCTGTTTTCATGTCGTCCTCGTGTACGATGACAATACATGAAACTTCCTCTAGCAAAGATTTGCAGCGTGGTAAACAGTGGCACTGTGTTTTAAGAAAGATTTCTTTGAAAAGCAGGTACCTCCGAGGATAAATTCCAAGCGTCTCATCTCTCCTCGTTTTATTATCTGTCGTCGCAAATGTCTTATCTTCTTTGGAACTCATTAAAGTTATCGTTGTTCATTTATGAGGGATCTAAGAGAGGTCTTCATTCTACTACCCCCTTCTCCGCTTAGGAAATAGCTCTGCAAACAAGAAGTTTTAAATAGGTTTACTTTCTACGTGCCATATAATTCTGAGTTTTATGTGTCAGCCATCCAGAAAAAAATTTTTCGTTTCTCTCTTGCTTGTGCGATATGACTTTTCGCGTCTTACGATTTAATTTTCAATGGAGATGAAATGTAATATTTCACGAGCAACGCAATAGTTCGTGACTGAACGTGATGTTCGGAATCATACTGTAATTCAACACGAGTGTGGAAGATTCCTAACGCATTTTCCATTACGTCGTATGGAAAAAAGAGAACTATGAGAAACACAATTTGTATTCGACTTACCTCTTTTCGTTCATTAACCGATACTGTAAGGGACGATCAAAGAGTTTCGGTTTGATGTTGCTGCAACGTAGCGCGATTCCGATGCGGATTTATAAGCACCAACGTGTAGGTAAGGGATTAGAGTGGCATTCGCGTCTTTCCGACGTGCGGAAACGTGAGCTATGGCGACGTTATTGACTGAATGCGTCCAAACAGGACCATTGTGCAGTTATTCTTTTCTTGCCTGTGGAACGACAAACACCGGTGGACATCCGTAGGAGAATGAAGCATGTGTATGGGGCAGCATGACTGTCTAAAGCCAGCTGCCACAAGGGCTGTTGCTGCTTCACGATAACGTACGTCCCATTACTGTAAATGTCGTAACGCAGAAGTTACGCCAACTCAAGTGGGAGACATTTTAGCACCCGCCCTATAGTCGTGATCTCTTCCCATGAGATTATCTCGCTTTCGATCCCATAGAAAACGCCTTGAAGAGTCGACGATTCCTGTCGGACGATGATATGCAGCAGGCAGTTAAGAGCAGCAGGACACTGTGTCTTACCAAACCGGCATCTTCAACCCGTTGCGACGGTGGAAAGAGTACCTCGATTATCACGGCGAGTTTGCCTGATTGACATACCGATTCTGGACTGTACGGCCTTCGAACGAAAACTTTTTGATCGCATTAATGTGTTTTGTTTTCCTGCGTTGTATAATCCTTTCATTGCTTTTAAACGGTCTATACATTTTAAGACTTAGAATTTTAGAATGAATGAAGTCTGTAAATCTGACAAGGAAAAGAAACACTGAGGTAACAACTTCTAAATGAATCGCGGTTTGTATTCACAGTTGTCTCTATGAAATTGGGTTTGGAAGACACTGACAGGCTATTCCAGTGTCTCAGTAAACTACGAGTAGGCTCTTCAGAGTCCCAGATGTAACATTTCCGTGTCTACGTTTGTATCAACAAACATATGCAACCTAATTCAATTGTTATCTACAGAAATGTTAACTCATCAGGCTGAAGAAACACTGTGTGCACTGACCCGTGCCCCAACCGAATTCCTTCGTCGTTGTTTTCTCGAAATTTCAAGTATTGCCCACACTGATGCTGTAGGGTAACAGGCCGCAGAAAATGGCCCACATCAAAGAGAAATTTGTTTCCAGTTACGGCGAACAGGTGTTATTGCAGCTAGGGAATAAGAAATCGCGCAGGTTTGTTTTGTTTCCGTGAGAATTCTATTTTTACAAAACAGAAGTAATAATTTGTTGCGTGAACCGTTGGTTTTCTCGAAATCGTGGGAATCGCAAAGGTTGTGTGGCGTGAGAGTAATATGTCTTACAACACCCCGTCTTCCATTAATTTTTGTCAAAAGTCTTAATATTGAGACCGAAATGGGAACTAACATAGCACAACGCAATTCTACATGTTCCAACATGATGCATCAGCAATATTGCTAAATATCCATCAGTTTCTGGATGTGGATTTTCGAACTGACGATCAGGTATGAGAATAGCATGCAATAATTTATTGTTTCAACAATTAAATATGCAGAATAATTATAGTAAGCTACAGAAGCATATTCTAAGTGCATCGTTCAAGACTATCGGCAGATAGAGGGTAACATGTCATAAGAAACCTGAGCCTGATGGGCAAAAACTAATTTCATTTTCGAAAGCAGGTCCCACACGTTACGATGGAAACCATTCACATTCTTTGTGACAAAATTGCTGTTGGCAAATGTAATAGAAGTTCATCGTCTTTATCAGATAGCGCCAGAATAACGACTGATTGTAGAGAATATTTCGTAAAGATGTGCACTACTCCTCAATCACTGCAGCCACTGTAGTGCGGGCATCTGGCGATCTGGTACCGTGTCAGTGCGAGGAATGCCTAAGGCTGTCACTCTCCTACAGTTCCAAAGTTGGAAAACCTCGACTGAGATGTGGCGCAGGAAAGGTGAAGGCTTAGAAGTTGTAGCTGTGGTGTGCTCTGCTAATTATTTGCTACAGCAAGGGTTCCCAGGTGGTGGTACGTGTGCCACTAGTGGTGCGCAAGAACAGATGTTGCAAATAAACAAAACACATACTAATATAAATAAAATTATTCTCTTACGTTACTTTATTTTTAAAAGTAAAATGATAGTGAGAAAACTGATTGATACAAGTAGCATCTGTATAATGTTAAGGAAAATGGATTTACTGCAGAATGTTTTGGTATGTGCGCAGGACACAGGAAGATAGTGTCGTGGTTGCTGCCTTCGCCGTGAATGATTCACTTTGTTTTAACGTTGGCGATATTTTGATCGGTTCTTGTCGGTGGTCATTCTAAAGCTTTCGTGCTGGTTTGGAATTGCTGCCAACTTATGCGGTATACTAGTGTGTGGCGCTGCAGCAGTCGTTACGCAGTGTAGCGTTTATTGTTGTTATTGTTGCTTTATTGGATGTTATGTTAAATGTCATCGCGATACGAAGGGCACTTGCGTCTCGATCTGCAGTGAGCGTATTACAACGAGCTGTTTCTTGACTACTGTAATTGTGATGTGAAGATATACTTGATTGTGTGACACATGCGTGATAGGGTTGTAAGAAAAGTTAATAAATATTATAAGTATCATTCCTCTCTTATTAATCTCTTATTAATTGAATATTTGTATCACAACCGACTTAATTTACTTTCGACCGGCCGGAGTGGCCGAGCGGTTCTAGGCGCTACAGTCTGGAACCGCGCGACCGCTACGGTCTCAGGTTCGAATCCTGGCTCAGGCATGGATGTGTGTGGTGTCCTTAGGTTAGTTATGTTTAAGTAGTTCTAAGTTCTAGGGGACTCATGACCTCAGCAGTTAAGTCCGATAGTGCTCAGAGCCATTTGAACCATTTAATTTACTTTCATATTACTTCCTACAAATAAGTACCATATTATGACGCTCTAAAAAGTGTTGTCACGAAATCTTATTACTTCCGTCACATTTCTACCATTTACAGTTGTTGATCGGCACGACGCAAAAACCTTATTGTTTGTTATCAGCACCCAGCAAGATGGTGAAAATTATTCCCCCCGTAACAATCCTCACCCCTGCGGCAGTCGTCATTCTATACCCCCTCCTCCCGCCCCTGCCACCCACCACACCGCAGAAGGTTCGTTACAGAGTGAAAAAGCGGAAGCTGCGGTGGTACGTCCAAATTTTTAAAAATGTAAAATGGTATGCAGTGTCAGAAAGGGCGCTAACTCATGTGCTAGAGCTATACTGTCGAAGGACGTGGACTTTGATTTGAGCCAATTTTACTCTGTCACAAAGTGTTATTTGTCTCAATACTCCCAGTGCGAGCGAACATTTATTTCAGTTACCCACGAGCCAAAACATTATGACCACTTACTTAGTAACGTGTTGGTCGGTCTTTGCAACACAATGCAGCAGTGATTTTGCCTGACTTGCATCCGTGAAGTGTTTGGTAGGCTCCCTGAGGTATGTAGCACCAGGTGTCTACGAAAGGTCTCGTTAATTCCCGTAAATTACGGGCAGGTGGTTTGCGGATCTAGAGATGACGCCCGATAGCGTCCCAGATGTGTCCTATCGGGGTCAGGTCAGGCGAATTTGGTGGGCAAGACAACGTGAGTTCACCTAGCACGATTCTGACCTTGTGACACGGACGGGCATCTTGCTGGAAGACGGCAAGCATGAAGTGATACAGGTGGTCCGCAATAATATTCACGTAGCCCACAGCTGTCACGGTGCCTTCGATTGCAACCACAGAACCCATAGAAGGCCAGGTGAATGTCTTTCAGACCGTAATACTGCCTTCACTGGCTTGCGTCCGTGGCGCGCGCATGTTGCGAGCAGCCGTTCGCGTTAGTGATAGCGTAGCTCGTATGACAAGAAACGTGATTCATCTGACCAGGCCACACGTTTCCATTGATCTACGGTCTGATCTCCAATCGTAACTAACGGTGTAGTTGGGACAACATGCAAATGTGTAGGGATCGACAATGTCCACTGGACGGCCTGCTTGCCCCTGCGCTAGCACTCCACTCTGTCATCAGACCCGCCGCACATAACCGCCTATGGTGCTCCACAAAACGGGCAAACCTCCAAACTGCACGTTCGGTGATGAGGTTTATATGTGCAACACCTTGTCGCCTACTCCTGGTTTCACCGCCCTACAACCACTCGGCATAGATGTTCACGACTATCTCCAAATGCTAGAATGATACTTCGTTTGTTTGTGCTCCACTCGTACAGTCTCGTGTCCGCATCGCCGCCACACGGCATTCATTTTCACGCTGGGCAGAGGTTGTAATGTTTTGGCACGTCATTGCATATTTTACTGAAAACCTGGGTTCACCGTAATATAATCACCTTGCTGTTGTACTGGTAAAGTGGTCGAACAGGGGTACTTAGAAAAATCAGCAATGAGTGCGCCAACTCAGTATTTCTTTTGTACTAATTGTGCCATTTTAGCCATCCCTTGTTGCAGCTTCATTCATTTATAACTGACCTGCTCGGGGGAACAAAATGGTAAGCGCCAAAATGTGAGTTTGGACATAGAGATGATTAAAGTTTGTAACTGATCCACAAATCTGAATACTTTCATTCTAACATCCATCTTTTTCTGGATGGCTTTTAACATCTATATTCTTCCGACATAAAAAGAACAAGAAACAGACTATACCACATGAAATACGCAAAAATAAACACATTACTGCAGTAAAGATACCATTACGTTCCGCAAATCACATACTTCGACAACAAAACACAATGATAGATAATCATATGAGAACATTTACACACAGCTACAAGAAGACTGAACTGTACAGCCCGTTGCTTCAAAGTACTTAATGATTCATCCCTGTCATCATAGATGTGTTCAGACGTGTTGGTTTTAGCGCTAAGAAAAGTCCATGACGAACAGGAGAGAAGTAATATTAGAATGACAGAACGTCACAAACTTTCGCCTTTTTAGTAACCTAGGTCCGTCGTCTTTGAATCGAAGGGTAAGAACTGCGCCAGATGTCATGACACAATGTCTCGCTGCTGAATATACACGATGAGTATTCAGAAGTCACCTTGCACCTACATACATTCCTTAGATCGACAACCAGATGCATGGAGAACATCAAAGTCACAAACTTCTCAGAATGTTTTGAGCGTTTGCCTGAAGTTGCTTTCACCTGCTTTCTCAAAACATTTAAGAGGACAGTGGCAGTTAGGTCCTACATCGTTCTTACCCACAGTTTTTCCAAAAAGAGAAGCGTATTCTTTACCTGTATTACCTGTGAGGTACATCTCAATCTTTTCCAGGAAGACCTCTTTGTCTGTCCTTCTGCTGCTTCATGACAGTAACAGACTGTTAGGCATTAAATCCAGTTCGTCAGCCTAAAAAATTACTTGAATACCAATAAATACTATTATTCTTGTAGTTATTATTTGTACAAATATAAATGAAGAAATGTACATATACACACTATAAAACTTTCAACAACAGCCATTCATTAATAACCTCATATTTCATGCATTTCTGGAACATATTGGTACGTACAAGCACTTACTATTATGTTCGTGATACGTACTAAGTACAGTGGATTTGCAAATTTACGTACCTATGAGTCATCTGAGTCATTGGAAATGTACTTAAGACCTTTGTTTTCTTGTAACTCATCAAATGTGGCTGTAATCTCGGAAAACGTGCCCCGGTCCTTGTTGGCGCCAGCCGTTTTAGCTGTCGCTTGCCATTACGTTCCCGCGGCAGGCAGCTACTTGCGTTTACCGTGAAGTGTCGCTCTGACTTATGTTGAGTGAAATTAAGAAATTTTTCCTAGTGTATAATATTCTGTTGCTCACAGGTGCCGCTAATTGCCCTTTAACTCAAAATACACTGCAGTGACGCTTACCATTGCTTCCCCGAGCCACTCAATTGTCGACGCTGCTCTTCTTTAGGAATCGCGTACTAAGCCTACACAATCGCGGAGCCACGAAAAAGCCTGTCGAATGGTTAAGGAGCCAGCTATTTCTTAGCTTGCTCCTTGACCCTTCGACAGGTGTGTGATAAATCCGCGCTGAGGAGGAATCGTAGTAGACCAGTTCAATTTTGTTCTCGGTATTGAAGAGCTTCTTTGATAATGCCAAACTGTAGGCCCATACGGTGGAAGTACGACTTATTTTCAAGTACCGCAGGAAGGCTGATAGAGGCTTGTCCTTGAGAATCTCCTGTTCTTCACAGATGAGTTGATGGCGTCGGTACAATGAGTGGTAATATTTTTACACGATCTGCTTTACATTCGAAGTATCATTGAGTATGTAGCTACTAATAAATTGATGCCGGTGCACGAATAAGTGACGAGGGAGTGATAGCAGCCACATTCAGCTCCAAAGGATAAACGCCCTTGTGATCTCGTGGCCAACAGGAAAATAGCAACGAACTCAAAACTTAATGCTATCTACGTAGCTGATTCGGCTATCAGTGCTTCACGTAACTTCATTGACCGTGAAGAACATAGTTTTGTATGCAAAAACTGAACGGAAATGTGGAAAATTAATCATATAGAAGTCTCTAACTGTCAGGAGAGCAACCCTCAACACGACAACACCGGCAGTGTTTTTGAACCTGGAGGGAGTTCTCTGTCCAAATGCGAAGATAAAAGGAAGCGTACGTTATATCTTAACAGAACACACCAAAAACAAGGGTCGGCCGAGGTGGCCGAGCGGTTCTAGGCGCTACAGTCTGGAACCGCGCGACCGCTACGGTCGCAGGTTCGAATCCTGCCGCGGGCATGGATATGTGTGATGTCCTTAGGTTAGTTAGGTTTAAGTAGTTGTAAGTTCTAGGAGACTGATGACCTCAGCAGTTAAGCCCCATAGTGCTCAGAGCCATTTGAACCATTTTGAACCAAAAACAAGGAAGAATTCCGACTGAAAATTAAGATAAATCGCCACCATTTTATAATGACAAAAATTACAAGGAAACATTTTTCTTTTCAAACGCTATTAGATGAACGAGTGAAAACTGAAATAAATTTAGCAGAAATATGAGGATTTTAGTTTTACTATTTCCTTTCTGTTATATTTTCTGTTTTAATTTCATCTCTAAAAAGAAAAATTAGTTTTTTGTATTCACAACACGCGAACTACTTCGTTCTCAGTTTTCTTCTGTCGCGACAAATTTGAGTAAAACATCAAGCTTTCGACGATTACCCCTGTCGTCTTCGTCAAGAGCAATTGACACGTAGGGAGCTACATGAAATTTATGTATTTCTTTGTTGCAAAAGATGGGCATTAAAAAGGTAATGTGTTTGTGCTGCGGTATTCCACTTGTTTGGTCGTGGAGTGAAGGAGGCGGGAGCGCGCGCCTGGCACACTGGCCGCCCAACTTTCTACCGCGCAACCTTTCTATACCGTTACCGCAACGCGATAACCAGTGGAGCCCTGAGCCAAACAGTCAATCCTCTGACTCCCTGGTCTCCGCGCCGCTTCATCTTCACAACTGTTACATTAGCAATCTGACACGTTATTTCGTATTATACTTATTGGTGCAGATACCCTGGTTATTCAGCCAGATCACTTCTTAAGCTCTTGGCAAATCCAGTAAAATCTTACTCTATTTCGCTCCTGATAACATAAATTACGGTCGACATAAAACACGGAAATCGCAACATTCTAACATTATCGCGAAAGTTTGAAAGTATGAATTAGTTCTGAATTTTTTTCGGTAACTCATCTCTCCGCTGTTCCTTCGAGAAATATCACAAGGCTAAATGGAACTGAATGACTTGTGTTCTCGTATGTAGGACGTACTTGTCGTTTCGTGTGATCTTGTATGTCTCGTGCATGTTTCAAAACATCATCTTGCAGTTAGACTGAACGGTAGGAGTAAACCTTAAAAACGTACTCATTTCTCGGAAGACTCCGCACGATATTCCCTGTGGTTACGGTAGTAAGAAGTAATCATTGAAAAACGTTAACTGAAGCGCTACATGTGGAGTATTTCAGAACATGTCTATCCCGTACAAGCTAGGATGAAGTCAGTGTTGTAGCTCACGGTAACGCAGTCCAGCCTTCACGTAACGAGGTAAGTAGTAGCTCAGATCTAATCGTCAGGAGCTGTTGTACAGCTCATCGTGATTGCCGCAGTTACGCTATTTCACGCTTTAATGAGAAAAAAAAACAGGGGACAGTGGATATATTCCTCGATTATAGGCATAATTAATAGATTGACGGCTGTCCGCACAGTGGAAAATGATGAATATCCGCGCTTTCCATCTGTGGACGCTGTCCCAGCTAAGGTTTTGATCTCATTAGCGCTGAGAGTGATTCAGATGCCTGTTCAGCCATCATGAATCAGGTTTCCTTTAGTTTCACTAAATAACTGAGGAACCATCCCAGCATTCGTCTTTAAACAGACCACGGTCGCTTCACTTTCCAGTTCTGTCCAACTGAACAAATGGTATGTGTCTGATGTGCTCGATAAGACGTAATACTAGAAAATTCCTGTCTTTCGTCCACGAATCAAACGAAATGACATTTAATAAACAGGGAGTGAAACTGAAACGTCCCCTTTGAAAATTATACAACACTGTGCTTAAACTGACACAATATTTTTAGCGCAACGCAATCTGACTTTCAAAAATCCCTACAAAAGAATGGCCCTGACTAACATTAACCTATACCTTTCACAAATCACTTACCTCACAAAAATCTTCATTACTCGAACTACTGCAATACAGCGAGCGCCACTACTGCCAGCTAAATAAAAGATTCAAACTACGGAAGGCACTAACTACTGATAGGCATAGTTAGCAAATGAAAGATTTTATTAGAGAACAAACAATGTCTTTACCTTAATAGTCATAATATATATAGCAGTTCATGACATCCAGTCTAACAAATTTCAAAACTCCGCCATCTCTCTCCCCACATCCACCACTGCTGGCGGCTCACCTCCAACTGCGCAACGCTACGCGCTGTTCATGTCCAGCTGCGCCCAACACTACAATGGCAGACAACAATGCAAACTAGCCACAGACTGCACACAGCACAGCCAGTGATTTTCATACAGAGCGCTACGTAACGTTGCCAATAAGAAAACATAAACAGCCTACTTACAAAATAAAGCCTCTATAGATCCCATTAATATAAGAAGAATAGGTGCTGTTTGTTGTGGTCTTCAGTCCGAAGAACGGTTTTATGCAGCTGTCCATGCTACTTTATCGTGTGCAAGCTTCTTCATCTCCGAATAGCTGCTACAGCCTATATCCTTCTGAGTCTGCTTACTATATTCATCTCTGGGTCACCGTCTACGATTTCTACCGCCCACACTTCCCACCAGCCCTAGATTAGTGAGCCCTTGATGTCTCAGAATGTGTCCTATCAACCAAACCCTTCTTTGGCACCAAATTTTATGCCTCCCCAGTTCCGTTCACTATCTCCTTATTAGTTACGTGATGTACCCATCTGATTTTCAGCATTCTTCTGTAGCACTACATTTCAAAAGCTTCAATTCTCTTATTGTCTAAACTGTTCATCGTCCAAGTTTCACTTCCATACATTGATACACTCTAGACAAACACCCTCAGAAAGGAATAGACACAGATGTAAATGTTATTAACAACACCTATGAGATACTGTCGTTTGATTTTTATGTGAATTTTGGAAAATGAAATTGAGAAACGCAACGAGTAGTTTGGAGATTAGCAGTCTGCAGGGGTAATAGTGACTAGAAGATATTCATATCTCTCTAACTGGCAACTAGGATTTAGATTATCATCTTCTGAAAGCAAATAGTCAGCCTCACGTTAGGTCATTATCGTGCCCAGTGTCAACTGTTCTAAGTCCTGACTATGAGTCACAACGCCCGTGCTATTTTTGTGGAGAATTTCCTTGTTTGCTTACTTGTTGGCAGAAGTTCAGCAAAAGACAGTGTTCTGAAGGAAGCCGCCGCAAATAATGCAGCCTACAGGGAGGAAAAAACTTAAAAAAGAAATAAACAGACTTGCGTGGCACTGTTAGCTGGAAGAACCCGTGTTACTCCTTCCTGAAGCTTACGTGCTGGTACATCGTGGCGCTTAATTTTTTTCACCGTACTCTACAACGGAACCACTGCATTTGTTGACAACTGAACAGGACACTCGATAACATTATAATTAACATCATGTGTTGCTAGGCTGGTTAGCCTCGAGAGTACGTAAGTTTCTTTAATTCTGCAACACGGTGACTCAAAATTTAAGACACTGCGCACGTATTCGGGAGAAGCGAGATTAAAATACTTCTCTGGTAATCCTGATGTAAGCTTTTCTCGGTTTGCTCAACTCTTTCCAGTCTGGGAGGGTTCCACAAACCGGACAATGGCCGATTGACCCCTTCATCATGATCTTTCTGCGTCTATAGTGATCTCGATGTTGACAGAACGTTAAGGTCTAACCTGCCATCCTTTCACAGTTTTCCTTTTACCGTAATATTGGCGCTACTCTGAGCCAGACGACTCGAGTGCACACGCTGAAAATTAGCCCAGCAGCTAATCAGAGTTGGCGAGATCTAAGGAGTACGATCCGTTTCGTTGTTACGCCTCGTAAGCGAGGAGCATGTGGAGTACGTACTCCCACGCCAGCCGGCCAGCTGTGCTGCTTAGCTGTTGGGCAATTAACAGCGAGGCTTGCGCTCAGCGGGATGCGCCACCTGCGAGAACATGACATCACCTCAAGGCCAGCGACCAGCCTTCTAGCGGTGAACGCGCCACAACACCAACTGCTTCCGCTGCCAAACTCCTCACAGCGTACAGGAAGTGGACGCGTCCGCTGCCTAATGAAGGATTGCGTTGCCCTTCTACCTGACTGGGATTCTGACTGACTTCGGACACTTGCTACGTGCGTATGGAAGCAGTACAACACTCAACCGTAGAACCAGTGGAAATGACTGACTGCTGGTTCCCGTGTTGAGCTTTAAAATTTTTGGCGACGGGAAATCTTCTTCCTTCGGGTTTTAAGTGAGGAAACCGGTTGAAAAAATGGCTCTGAGCACTATGGGACTTAACTTCTGAGATCATCAGTCCCCTAGAACTTAGAACTACTTAAACCTAACTAACCTAAGGGCATCACACACATCCATGCCCGAGGCAACATTCGAACCTGCGACCGTAGCGGTCGCGCGGTTCCAGACTGTAGCGCCTAGAGCCGCTCGGCCACTCGGCCGGCCTGAGGAAACCGGAAGTCATTAGATGTGGAAGAGGAGCCCTTGAAGATTTCACGAATCCATTCAACATGAGCAAAGAAAGGAAGTCTAAGGTTTAACACCCATAGACGATGAGGTCGTTAGACAATGAGCCCAAGTGCAGGTTGGGGAAAGAAATCAATCGTATTATTTGCAAAGGAACCATTGCGGCATTTACCCTGACTGAGTTAGAGAAACCACGGAGAACCTGAGGCAGTAGTCCTCATTGAAAATTTCAAAAATTAGACTTTTTTTTTGCTTAAAATGTTGTCTGAGACGTCTACTACATTGTAGTGTTCATCCCATCTTCGCCAGAAACTCAATTATCGAGATACAAGGCGGTTTGCCAAATAGAAGACATCGCGTCCAGTGTGGCACCGTGTAATTTCAACGTCGACCTGACAGGCGTTATGGAAATTATGGAAGTGCTCCAACTTGAGATCGGACCGGCCTGTTACAACTTCTGCACAAAAGCGGACCAAAAGCGTATCGAGCGAGTAGAGCAGCGGATGACACAAGCTACCAAAGAGGCCCACGGGACCCTCCTTTTAGATTTGCAAGGCTTGCTGAATGCACCATGGAGCGTTAACTAGAGGTATGTTCAACGTAACTACAAAAAATGTTACCCAAAACTTTAAACGCCTTTTTCTCGAAACAGCATTTTTCAAATTGGCGTGAAAGATTTAACTTTAGAGGGATACATACAATTCTGAATGGAATTTGATGCCAGCATTCTATGTCTATCTCCTGTGCTCGCTTTTGTCTCGAGTTTTTAAGCGAAATAAATTATATTATCAACACGTCATCACATTGTAGGAACTTAATATTTTTCAATATCGTATGTATGCCGATAGAAAATACTTTGAAAATGACTTATGCAAAATTATCAAAATTATTTTGTTACGGGACCAACAGGAAGGCTTCGGAAGTTGTGGCCGGTGACCAGGGGCCCCTCCACCTGGTGCAGCGGTTACAGGGAGCGTCCGATGTGAACACAAAAATGACTTCTTAAAGACAAAAGTGTAAGGAATGAAACTATATCGTCAGATTGAGCATTTATTTTTATTTTACTTGCAAATCAAATCGCCTATTTTTCATGCAACGTCTCAAAGCTAAACGTGCTTATCACAAGCCTCCACTTGCTTTTTTCCTGCAGTTTCTGCGAAGCATAGCAAAACTTTTTTCAGCACAGCCTTGTCAAATTGAAGGTGCCCGTTACAGAAAGTGCTCCAGTTTTATTGTGCCACGGTGATATTTAAATATACAAACCCCTATTTTATTTTGAACAACATACTAACGTCTGTATTGGAACCCTCTAATCTCTAGGCTGATGCTCTCCAATCTCCGTTCAGTTTCTTTGTGCCCTGTAAATCGTTGTTCAAGCTATTTAGATTGTGATTTTTCTGTATATATAACTTCACATTTCTACCAAGCTGTGGTAGCATGTTCCAATAAATAAAAGAAACACCTTCTTCAAGGTTTAGTTACTGAGTGCAGTGGATCATTGAATATTGTACAGCGATCGCACAAGGGAGGAGCAAAGTCTAGATTCTCGCCCCGTCACTCAAATTTAGGCATTCAGGTGTGGTTTCCTCAAATCTCTTCAGGAAAATGTCGGTTTGGTTCGTCCAATTAAACCACGGCTAATTACCTGCTGTATCCTTCTCTAACCGAGCTATTTCTTTGTGTCTAATGACCTTAACACGACAGGGTGTTAAAATTTAACGTAGCTCTCTTTTACAAGTGTTACCGATCAGTGTGACGCGGTCTTAAAGCACTGGACTCGCACTTGAGAGAGAGAGACGAATATCGGAATTGTTTCTGTGAAGGAGTTTACGGTTGCTTATTTCTCCCATAGTTTTCTACCTGAACTGGAACTCCGCTTCGAATGACCTGACCGTTAACGTGACGTTAAAGCATAACAGCCCTTTCCTGGTATGGGAAGCCGTTCTTATCTCGCGATCGAGCTCTTCGGTTGTTCGTCGCCACTATTCATATTTACGGCTGCACCACGTGGAGATGTTACTAAGATACGTGTGGGGGTTTTCCCACGCACGTCCAACATTTCCTTACGAATTTCATTTGGGGTTTATCCATTCATCTACGAAAGAACTACTGTTCTTTACTCTTCGCCAGCAGACCATTGTAAAATGTACGCCAACTTAGTCGTGTACAACTTTCATGTGAAGAACCTACGCTTTCACATTTTATAATATTGCCGTGGTAAGCCGGCCGGTGTGGCCGTGCGGTTCTAAGCGCTTCAGTCTGGAACCGCGTGACCGCTACTGTCGCAGGTTCGAATCCTGCCTCGGGCATGGATGTGTGTGATGTCCTTAGGTTAGTTAGGTTTAAGTACTTCTAAGTTGTAGGGGACTGATGATCTAGGGGATATATGTTAAGTCCCATAGTGCTCAGAACCATTTGAATCATTTTTCCGTAGTAAGAATAGTGGTAAATGAACCTGATAATCGTAGGTTGTATTGTAATAGGTGCGTACGTGACGTAGACACCTCTACGTCAAAGATTCTTACAGATATTGAAGCAAGGTTTCCGATAAACATTATAAAGAGGAATACAATCAATCATTCGCTTAACACTCGTAACTTTGCCACTAGCAAGTCAAGAAGCAACTACATTAAAATCTTTAGTGACGAACGTCTTTAGTGATGTTGTGACGTTTAGGAATAATATAGCGATATAAAACTTGTTACGGTTAATAGTTACACTTTTCTAAAAGAGGTAACCGGGAAATGACGTGACAGAGAAGGCGTAGGCTGTCGGGCAACGCAGTTTTATTCCAGTTACGTGACGTTTGCGTATCAAAGGAGATAAATCTATGAAGTTTCGGCAAACTTCGTCTCCAAATTTATCTTTATTCGTGGCTATTGCAATGAAAAGTGTCTTTACGACACTGACATGCGTTGTATAACTGTTTTTCTTTACGCGTGGATCCACAGCTATCATAAAATTATTAAATGAAATCATTTTTACTGCCATACTGTATTTCGCTGATCAATAATTTATACTCCACGATTGACTAATTCTGACGCCATTGTTATTTTCAAGTGCACCCTAACCTCGTACGTAGTGTCAGTAAGACGTTTTTATACGTATGTCGATGTCCCAGGAGGCACCAAAAACTTAGCCACGACATAATAACATCAAATGGATGGTGAGTATGCCATGCTGGTGTTAACATTGTGTAATGCACCACATTTTATTTATGAGGAACAACTTGATCCGCGTCGACAAGGCTACCCAGAAAATTAAAATCTTAACTGACATCGCCAGCTGTGTGATCGTGTTGTCAATCTCGTGCTCATTCTTTGTGGATCCTGTAGGAACTGTGACTCACAGCCGTATGGGCTTCCGTGTAGTACACTGATCAGCCAGATCATTTTGACTACCTACCTAAAGTCGGGATGCCCACCTATGGCACGGATAATAGTCAGTGCGTCGTTGCGTGGAAGCAATGAGGCCTCGGTAGGTAGCTGGAGGGAGAGGGCACCACATCTGGACACATAAGTCATCTAATTCCCATAAATTTCGGGGTGGGGGGCGATGAGCTCTGACAGCACGTTCAGTCACTTCTCAGATCTGTTCGAACGGGTTCAGATCTGGCGAGTTGAGAGGCCAGCACATCAACTGGAACTCACCACTGTGACCCTCGAACCACTCCATCACACGCCTGGCCTTGCGACATGGCGCGTTATCTTGTTGACAAGCGCCACTGCCGTCGGGAAACATGATCGTTATGAAGGGGTGTACGTGGTCTGCAAACCAGCGAACGATACTCCTTGGCCGTCATGCTGCGTTGCACGAGCTTCGCTGGACCGACGGATGCCTACGTGAATGTTTCCAAGAACATAATGGAACCACCGCCTACATGTCTCCGTACCGCAGTACAGGTGTCAAGGAGCTGTTCCCATGGAAGACGACAGATTCGCGCCCTCCCATCGGCATAATGAAGAAGGTGTCGGGATTCATCAGACCGTGCAACGCTCTGCCACTGTGCCAATGTCCAGTACCGATGGGCACGTGCCCATTTCAGTCGTAGTTGCCGATGTTATGGTGTTCCCATTGGCACACGCATGGGTCGGCGGCTACGGAGGCCCATCGTTAGGGGTGTTCGGAGCACTGTGTGTTCAGACACACTTGTACTCTGCCCAGTAGTAAAATCTGATGTCAGTTACGCCACAGTTCGCCGCCTGTCTATCCAACCTACGACGTCCGACATTTGTAATGGGGGTGATCGCCCAACGTCACGACTTCTGGACGTGGTTTCATCTTGGTTTCGCCACATGCTGAAGACACTCACCACAGCATTCCTCGAACACCCGACAAGTCGTGCAGTTTCTGAAATGTTCGTGCCGAACTTCCTGGACATCACAATCTGCCCTCGTTCAAACTCAAATAGATCTCACGCCTTCCCCATTCTACACACGGACAGCTGCCCCCGTCGGAGATTAGAATCCTCCCTGGGGCATGGGTGTGTGTGTGTGTGTGTGTGTGTGTTTTGTCCTTAGCGTAAGTTTGTTTAAGTTAGATTAAGTAGCACGTAATCTTAAGGACCGATGACCTTAGCAGTTTGGTCCCATAATACTTTACGACAAATTTCCAAATTTTTACACACGGACAGCGCGCTCACTGATACTGCATGCAACGTGCATGTCTTTGACTAGCAGTCATTCCTCGCCAGGTGACGCTGCTATCGCCTGGACGGGTATATATCGATAGTTGGTCGTTGATCATAATGTTGCGGCTGATCAGTGTATGTTGTGTGATGTACTGCTTGATACGTTAATCTATTCTCATTCATGTTCTCTACTAACCCATCGTCGTTTTGCAGTGCGTAGACAATGCCAGTTATTAAATGGAAGCTGTTCATCTTACTTTTAGTAGTAAACAGTGAATGAAAGCAGATATTGCTGGGCACTCTATGGATGGTAGTTCAAAGAACTCAATCTATCAAATAAAGGTTAAACGTTAATCTTAGGTAAGCGCATCAGTTGAGAACGGCTGGACCGATTTGGCTAATTTAAAAACATGTTCCTAACAGTCCGATAAAGTTTTTAGGGAAAAACAATTGCAAAAGTTTCCCAAAAATCTGGAAAACTCGGAGAAACTTGAAAGTGCTTTTGCTGTGGGATTGTTGTATAGACTCAAGACCATAACTCACGATTCGAACGATGGATGTGCGTAATTCTTTTTTGTTTTGTTTTATTCTTTGTTTTATTAGTTATGGCCCTGGAAAAGTTTTCAGGAAAGAAAGATTTGGGTCAGATACGAAGGAGTCGAAAATTCGGACAGATTGCAAAAATCATAATCAATCAATCGGTCGATTTCAACAAAACTTGGTATACATATTACTTACTATATCGAAAGAAATACTGTGGGGAGAATTACCATCAACCTCCTACTGGGGTGAAGGTGACAACGTTGGGAGAGAACGGTAGAGGGGGGAAAGGGGGGAGAAGAAGAGAAGGACAGACAGAAATGGAGGAGGAAGAGATGGATACAGATACGGAGAAGGCATAGATGGACAGAGGGGGGAGGAGGAGACGCGCAGGGAGAGGGGAGCGGAGGAGATGAACAGAGGGAGAGCAAGTAGGAGACGAACTGCAATAAATACATACCCGGCAACGCCGGGTTCTCAGTATACATCAATAGAACATGCAGCGACGTGGTGAGCGCTGCGGACACAAAGTCTGGTGATAAACTGATACATGTTATTCACTAGCATTAGATATTCCGACTGATGGGAAAAGCTCAAATCAGAAATGTAAATATCGCTGCAATAGACAACTAACTGATGGAGTACAACGTAAGCAAGGAAATCTATAGAAATCTGTGCCACCTCAGCTGAGCTGGTATAACATCGTAAATGTGTTTTATTTTACTGACAACGTCTTAACTAGAATTTGAGTAGAATTTAACGAAAGAAAGCAGTTTGTATGTAATAACGCCTAAATTGCGTAAATCAGTTCGGGTTTTTTGTTTATCTCCGTCAGTTACGGTAGACGCTATCGAATGAAATCTCAGTTCATGCATGTATGGTTGCATTAGTATAATCTGGCATCTTGCTTGTTGCGCGTTTATTATTGAATGCATGCAATTCGTGGTGATCAAAATCGCTGCTAACAAAATTTTTATTTAAATATTTAAATACTGCACCAGATACATTGTTTCATGCATAGCACGAAGCGTTTCAGGAATTTGTTCCCACTTTCAGTTGCTGTGGTAGTTTACGTAGGTGTTGGATTTGATGTCTGCTTGCGTGTTTTTTCTGCCGCTCTTCTTCTGCAGCTGTCTTTTTATGTTCCCACTGCGATCGGAAATCTGGAAATAATAATGAACGCTGTGTTGCGTGTGAGTGAATTTCCGATTTTGCAATTGCAGTAAAAAATAAAATAAAATAAAAAGACGATCGCGGGGAAAGAGAGGAGAAAAAAACACACGCAGAAACATTACATCCAGTACCTATATATTTTAGCACAGCATTTGAAACTGGGAACAGATTCCTGAAACGCGTCATGCTACGCATGGGAAAACGTAATTGGTGCATACTTTGTTATTTAAATCATTATTGACACAGTTGCAGGCTTTCAAAAAATGTAGATTATGCTTAATGATTACAATTCATGTTTTACTGATCAGTTAAATCAGTTCGATGATCTGGGATTCAAATCCAGATTTGACAAAACACGCTTATCTGTTTTACTGCTACAGCAATCCAGAATGAGTGTCACTGAGGTGCTTATTGCACCTTGTATTAAAACTCTTCTTTAATTTTGGCAATGTATGGAATCCACGATATTATACTGAGTCATGTAACATAAAATGCATTTTGTGTTCTTTTGAGATTTATTCGTATACTGTGATGTGGATACGGATCTAACTTAGTCATCCTGTTCTTAACGATGAAAAAGAAACAGAATGTAATGTCTGCTGCACTTATTTTGTTGTAACAGGCTCTCGCCGTTCAAGTTAAGACATTGATACACTGTAAGCCGTAAACCGCATAGCATCAGAAATAAGTACATTAGTACGTTCAAATAATTCAAATGGTTCTAAGCACTATGGGACTTAACATCTGAGGTCATCAGTCCCCTAGACTTAGAACTACTTAAACCTAACTAAGCTAAGGACATCACACACATCCATGCCCGAGGCAGGAGTCGAACCTGCGACCTCAGCAGCAGCTCAGTTCCGGACTGAAGCGCCTAGGACGTCTCGGCCACAGCGGCCGGCACATTAGTACGTAAACTGTAGTTCTGGTGTATTGAATTTCCTAATACAGTTTTGTAACGATGAGCGACTAACTGATAAATTAATGATTGTCAGTACCACAATGATAATCTTGTTTCGTCAGGATTTGTAATTGACTTCTGTACGGGCGACTTCCTCATACGTGGCTGTTGCTAATAAGATATGAGCTTGCGGTGAGACGAGCTTAAGATTGACTGAGGGACAGCTCCGGGAGCTCGCTTTGTATACGGAAGAGGCAGTACCTAGCGCCAGCGAGCAGGTGCCGCTGCTTATCTGACGGTGGCGTTTAACGAGGCATATGGCCCCGCCAGATACCGCATTACGAAACGTTGCAGGCTTCGTCGCCTCTATACAGAGTGCGATAATAAATATCTCTGTTACACTCCAACTCTGCTAACACAGGGAACCTGAGGTATTTCCGTGATGAGGGGTCGGACTTCCAGAACTAGCAAAGGAAGACACGTAAAATGCAAAGTCGAGTGGCTCGATTGGCTCGGAGACGGGAAAAACCTTTCTAATTAGGTGGCTGAACCTATCATTCACGCATACTGCACCTTTCCTTCGCGAAGGGTGGGACTTGTGTATTTAAGTGTATCTGGAAAATATGGGCGATCGTAATTGGAGTGTCTATAGTGTGATGTTTTGTTTATTCGGATGATGATGGTGAGAGAAGGGAGAGAGTAAAACCCGGTGCGGCACATAGCCTCCTACTCTCGAACAGCGCCAAGGGGCCGCCCAGCTTAACATCATTCGACGAGCAATCACCATCGACAGTGTCCCACGCCCGCACTTCAGGGGACACTGCGGTGAGGTTCGGAATTTAATCCAGGATATTGGCGCGAAGTCCAGTGATCGTGAACCTTCTGCATCTCTCTCCTTCCCTTTGCCGTAAAAACAAATAGAAAGCCGCCAACAGGAGCATGTGAGCGTACTCAGCAGTAAGCCGTCCAAGTCCTGGCCACTCCCGACGTTGCTTAAATTCGATACTGCAGTGCCTGTGTTATTCGGAAGTACGATGCAATAATTCTTCGGAATTTTGCAGGACCGGCACTCGAACCCGGATTTCCCGCTTATCGCGAGCGGTCGCTTTACCAATTAGGCCATGCGAATAGGTCTCACGGCCAGACCCAAAGTGTCTGACGACATTTGAAAGTTTTGGTCTGGCCGTGAGCCGTAGGATAGCGATATGCACACATACAGATGGCGGTAATATCGCGTACACAACATATGAAAGAGCAGTGCATTCACGTAACTGTCGTTTGTACTGAGTTGATTCGTGCGAAAATGTGTTGTTAGTTAGAGCTAGATGCATGCGACATCCCATTCCGGAAATCGTTAGGGAATTCAATAGACCGAGATCCACAGTGTCAAGAGCGTGTCCAGAATTCCAAATTTCAGGCATTACCTCACAGCACGAACAATGCAGTGGTCGGTCGTGACCATATCGGTTGTACCCAGGCCTACTGGAAAACCGTGGCCTTGTCAGATGAGTTCCGATTGCAATTGGTATGAGCTGAGGGTAGTGTTAGAGTATGGCGCAGATCCCGCTAAGCCATGGACTAAGTTGTCAACAATGCACTGTGCAAGCTAGTGGTTGCTCCATAATGGTGTGGGCTGTGTTGACGTGGCATGAACTGTATTCTCTGGTCCATCTGAACCGTTCATTGACTGTAAATGGGTTTGTTCGGCTACTTGAAAGCCATTCGTGTACGTCACGTTCCCAAACAACGATGGAATTTTTATGGATGACAATGTGCCATTTCACCGGGCTGCAATTGTTAGCGTTTGGTTTGAAGAACGTTCTGGACAATTCGAACGAATGATTTGGCCATCCATCGAACATTTGTGGTACATAATCGAGAGGTCATCTCGTGCACAAAATCCTGCACCGGCAACACTTTCGCAATTATGGACGGCTATAGAAGCAATATGGCTCAATATTTCTGCAAGGGACTTCAACGGCTTGTGGAGTCCATGCCACGTAGAGTTGCTGCATTACATTGGGCTAAAGGAGGTCCGAAACGATATTTTGAAGTATGCCATAACTGTTGTCACCTCAGTGTATTTATGACTTGTAATTGGGACCTTGTCGTAGTAGGTTGCTTATTTGGCGAGGATGATTCAAATGAAAATCAAAACATTTATCGAAAAGTGGTTCGGCTTTGTAGTTTTAACACCACTCAATATCGCTCCATCGGTTTTTTAAATGTGTTATTTTTGCAGTATGGAGAATAGGGCAAGACTTGGTGTGACTGTTGCAAAGTGTGTTTCTTATAAGTAATGGTGTCTGCGGATGTTGGTTGGCGCGCATGTTCTAGGTGTTGACTGGCAGCTCGTGTTCTGGTAAGGGATGTATCTTACTAATATGAGATTTCTGGTCAGAATGTCCGGCCAATGTCCAGAACAGGTACCACGGAATTCTTAAAGACAACTGATTCAGATATGAAGGCCACCTGTTCTGTCCATGTGGCACACAGAAATCGGATTACGGTTATCACTCCGCAGTATCCGGGAGTAAATAAAATTCTCAAAGATTCAGTTACCAGAAAATTATTAATTAACACGTTGTCATTTTGGGCGTTACATGACTGTTTATTTTACGTTGAACTATCGTACACTGGTATACACTGTTACAGAATGGCTGCGTACAGACATGAATCCATGCAAATATGAATGTTGCTGATGTTCGAGGAGTGCTGCGTAGCCAGGCACCTTCCAGTTACGCCACTATCCTTAGACGTCCACCCCGCGCAGATCTGCGTAACATCTTAACACATAACACAGATTAACATACACTCCTGGAAATGAAAAAAAGAACACATTGACACCGGTGTGTCAGACCCACCATACTTGCTCCGGACACTGCGAGAGGGCTGTACAAGCAATGATCACACGCACGGCACAGCGGACACACCAGGAACCGCGGTGTTGGCCGTCGAATGGCGCTAGCTGCGCAGCATTTGTGCACCGCCGCCGTCAGTGTCAGCGTTTGCCGTGGCATACGGAGCTCCATCGCAGTCTTTAACACTGGTAGCATGCCGCGACAGCGTGGACGTGAACCGTATGTGCAGTTGACGGACTTTGAGCGAGGGCGTATAGTGGGCATGCGGGAGGCCGGGTGGACGTACCGCCGAATTGCTCAACACGTGGGGCGTGAGGTCTCCACAGTACATCGATGTTGTCGCCAGTGGTCGGCGGAAGGTGCACGTGCCCGTCGACCTGGGACCGGACCGCAGCGACGCACGGATGCACGCCAAGACCGTAGGATCCTACGCAGTGCCGTAGGGGACCGCACCGCCACTTCCCAGCAAATTAGGGACACTGTTGCTCCTGGGGTATCGGCGAGGACCATTCGCAACCGTCTCCATGAAGCTGGGCTACGGTCCCGCACACCGTTAGGCCGTCTTCCGCTCACGCCCCAACATCGTGCAGCCCGCCTCCAGTGGTGTCGCGACAGGCGTGAATGGAGGGACGAATGGAGACGTGTCGTCTTCAGCGATGAGAGTCGCTTCTGCCTTGGTGCCAATGATGGTCGTATGCGTGTTTGGCGCCGTGCAGGTGAGCGCCACAATCAGGACTGCATACGACCGAGGCACACAGGGCCAACACCCGGCATCATGGTGTGGGGAGCGATCTCCTACACTGGCCGTACACCACTGGTGATCGTTGAGGGGACACTGAATAGTGCACGGTACATCCAAACCGTCATCGAACCCATCGTTCTACCGTTCGTAGACCGGCAAGGGAACTTGCTGTTCCAACAGGACAATGCACGTCCGCATGTATCCCGTGCCACCCAACGTGCTCTAGAAGGTGTAAGTCAACTACCCTGGCCAGCAAGATCTCCGGATCTGTCCCCCATTGAGCATGTTTGGGACTGGATGAAGCGTCGTCTCACGCGGTCTGCACGTCCAGCACGAACGCTGGTCCAACTGAGGCGCCAGGTGGAAATGGCATGGCAAGCCGTTCCACAGGACTACATCCAGCATCTCTACGATCGTCTCCATGGGAGAATAGCAGCCAGCATTGCTGCGAAAGGTGGATATACACTGTACAAGTGCCGACATTGTGCATGCTCTGTTGCCTGTGTCTATGTGCCTGTGGTTCTGTCAGTGTGATCATGTGATGTATCTGACCCCAGGAATGTGTCAATAAAGTTTCCCCTTCCTGGGACAATGAATTCACGGTGTTCTTATTTCAATTTCCAGGAGTGTATTTTCTATTAATATATATTCTTTCACAAAAATGTCTGTAGGATATTCCGGTAAATTACAGTTTTATAATTTCAGTCTCTATAGAATAAGCACTCCGTCTTAGACCACAGGTGACCCATAGGGACCATCCGACCGCCGTGCCATCTTCAGGTGAGGATGCGGATAGGAGGGGCGTGTGGTCAGCACACCGCTCTCCCGGTCGTTGAGATGGTTTTCTTTGACCAGAGCCGCTACTATTCGGTCGAGTAGCTCCTCAATTGGCACTACGAGGCTGAGTGCACCCCGAAAAATGGCAATAGCGCTTGGCGACCTGGATGGTCACTCATCCAAGTGCCGGCCACGACCGAAAGCGCTTAATTTCGGTGATCTCACGGAAACCGGCGTATCCACTGCGGCAAGGCCGTTGCCCCTCTATAGATTAGGCGGCTAATAAACGATTTTGATGTTACTACAACGGTCAGATAAAAGATAATTTCTCTGTGTGCAGTGTGGGTCCGCGCCATAGAATTTTCGCAAAAAAAGTCGAGATCAGATCACAACAAGTTGTTCCTGTTAGTACGTAATTTAATTATGAGTCTTTTTAATACAGTGATTACGCAGAGGATTATGATGATTACAGAACAGATAAATCACAAGTCTGGACTATCTCTGGCAGCTGTATGCCCGCTGGGCCAGCTACGTAATCACTTTGCACCGTTTATTCATTTCCATTTCGGCGCTGCCATAGTTCTCACATTCGCTCGGCACGGGACATTTTTGGCTTTTCGTCTTCCTTTCGACACGAGCTTTCCTCTGACTTGCATTTTTTTTATAATTTTATAAAATATTTACGACTGATATGACATGACATTTTTCAATGTTTTGTTACTTTCAGTTTAATACAGACTTCACTTACATTCCGGCGAATATATTTATTGCCTCACTTTGGGTCCGAGTAGTGCTCCGCAAGCTCTTCACAGTGACACCCGAACCAATGTCCTCGCTAAACGCGTTTCCGCGCTACACCAGTTTATAGCTTTACATAAAGCTAATCACAATGGCGCGCCTACACTGGTTCATTGACGTTACAGGCAAAACAAATACTGCTAGACAGTACAGCCATAATACGAGGGTTGGAACTTTATTAGTGGCAACTATTTATTTACAGCTCGTACAAAGTAGATACGTGTTTCAAAGTTTTACTGACCTTCAGAGTAGTCACCAGCATTGTGTATAACCCGCTGCCAGCGATGTGGAAGTCGTAGGATACTCTTCGCAGTGCCAATTGTGTTGACAGTTCGAACGGCGCGGTCTGTTGCCCGACGAAGTTGTAGCAGTTCTGAAGCGAATGCCGTGAAGTGTGTCCTTCAGTTTAGAAATCGAGTTGAACTCACGAGGGCTTAAGTCAGGGGAGAGCAGTAGGTGGTATAGCAGCCAGCAGCCCCATCGACAAACAACTCAGTAACAGCTTGCACTGTACGTGCTTGAGCATTGTCCTGCAAAATGATGGTCGGGTGCTGCAGAAAGTGTCTCTGTGCTGTTCCTTTTTGGAAAACAACCTAGGACCAGCTTAGAGACAGAAGTGATGACACTTTCTGCAGGATGGTCCCGGCGGAGGGTCGAGTCCTCCCTCGGGCATGAATGCGTGTGTTTGCCCTTACAAGGGAAACTCCCCATCGCACCCCCCTCAGATTTAGTTAGAAGTTGGCACAGTGGATAGGCCTTGAAAAACTGAACTTCTTCCTGTTTTCTCGATTGGTCTGTGTTGTGTGGAGCTATGAAAAAATAAGCAAAATATACGAACTGAGTAGTCCATGTGCAAGATACGCAACATCAAGGATAGCGTGAGCTCAGGAGCGCCATGGTCCCGTGGTTAGCGTGAGCAGCTGCGGAACGAGAGGCCCTTGGTTCAAGTCTTCCCTCGAGTGAAAAGTTTACTTTCTTTATCTTCGCAAAGTTATGATCTGTCCGTTCGTTCATTGACGTCTCTGTTCACTGTAATAAGTTTAGTGTCTGTGTTTTGCGACCGCACCGAAAGACCGTGCGATTAGTAGATTAAAGGACGTGCCTCTCCAATGGGAACCGAAAACATTTGATCGCAAGGTCATAGGTCAACCGATTCCTCCACAGGAAAACACATCTGATGGATTCTATACGACACTGGTGACGGCATGTACGTCACATGATAGAAATATGTTGTCGACCCACCTAACTTGTACACTTGGCAAATGTGTAAAAAGATCCTTCTACCTTGCCCGATTTAGGTTTTCTTGTGGATGTGATAATCACTCCCAAAAAAGTGATGAAAACATAAGAGTTTGTCACATAAACTGAAAATAAAAAAATTAAAGTTTTCACTCGAGGGAAGACTTGGACCCAGGACCTCTCGTTCCGCAGCTGCTCACGCTAACCACAGGACCACGGAGCTCCTGCGTTCACACCCTCCTTGATGTTACCTATCTTGCACATGGACTACTCAGTTCGTATATTTTGCTTATTTTTTTCATAGTTCCACACAACTTCTTCCTGTTTTCTCGATTGATCTGTGTTCAGTTTTTCAAGGCCTATCCACTGTGCCAACTTATAACTAAATCTGAGAGGGGTGCGATGCGGAGGTTCCCTTGTTAGGATAATTTAGGTTAAGTAGTGTGTAAGCTTAGGGACTGATGACATTAGCAGTTAAGTCCCATAAGACTTCAAACTCATTTGAACATTTTTTTGATATCCTTTTGACCTATGGCAGCGCCATCTAGCTGGCCAACCATAGCGTCATCTGGTTTCCCCCTTCAAGCTAGACGTATTTCGTTCTTTGTAGTTTTTTCGTTTGATGCGTATTTCGTGAGATATTTGGCCCGATCACTATCAATGGGCCACCCTGTACAATTCAGACGTAGTTAGAAAATCCCTAAGGACACTTTTAACTTAGGGAAACATGGAAATTTCATTTTATCGACGTAACATGTCGGTAGACCACAATTCCACTAGCTGCTTTCCAGAGTCAGACAGAAAAGATCCACGAATCCAACCAGGTAGGCAGTGAAATTTGTGAACACAGAAGTGATTAATACGTAATGCATGTGCCCGCTAGTCTGCAAAGCCGCCAAGGGCCAGGAGGGAGAAGTGCTGACCTCACGCGCGTGCTGATTACTCCACCGGTAGAGGACGGCGCGGCTGTCGTTCGTCCGCGACTGGCCCGTCTGTGGCTAGACCCCCGGAGCTCTTTCTCCACACTAGTTTGCTGTGGGCAAAGATCGGTATTTGAATCCAGGATGTTTTGGGAAATTTAATCACAATATGCATCCGTACCAAGTGCGAGTTTGGAGGGAAAATTAAGAAAACATAGTTTCCACGACGAAGCTACTCCACCATCGGGATGCTGCAGTGATTAACGCAGCAGGATCATATTCTGAGCATTCTGATTTAGTTTCCCTGGTTTTCCCGAATCACTTCCTCATTGTGGTTTTCTCCGTGAGATAAAAAAATGGTTCAAATGGCTCTGAGCACTATGGGACTTAACATCCGAGGTCATCAGTCCCCTAGAACTTAGAACAACTTAAACCTAACTAACCTAAGGACATCACACACATCCATGCCCGAGGCAGGATTCGAACCTGCGACCGTAGCAGTCGCGCGGTTTTAGACTGAAGCGCCTAGAACCGCTCGGCCACACCGGCCGGCTCTCCGTGAGATAACAGACGAGTATTACATTGTGGAGGTGAGGTAACGTTCCGTTTGCAACACTTGTGTTATGTTGTCAGATATTGCACAATATTTTAAGTAAAGTATCAGACTGCAGGAAATTTCCGCCGATACTGCTGTTTAAAGTAATCTTGTTGTACGTGTTTCGCACTCACGGAAACATTGGAACACCTCGTATTAAATAGTTTTTTGTTTAGGTTTTGGAGAATTCATTGCAACACGTGATTTACCTAATGATGGGGGAAGTCGTTTGTTCTTTCATTTTCAGTTGTGAAAAATGTTGACTGAATTCATAACAACAATATTTCTCTCGATGATGGTACGTCTCAAACCTGCAATCATAGATAGAAATTTTACAATATGGTATTGAAAATCTGCTACTAAAAGTTATTAAATAAAACACATCCGATTAGTATAGGATAAATTTTACATTAATAATACGATGCAATATTTTGCTGATTATTTTGCAATGAATTAAACAGTACCTGTTGAATAATACGAAAGTCTCCTTGAAGAAATGGATGAAGAAATATCCGAAAAGACGACTAGATTATAAAATAAAACCTATACATGAGCCAAACAAACTGCCACGTCTGCCTACTATCGTGTAGGGCTTCCACGAGCACGCAGAAGTGCCGCAACACGACGTGGCATGCCCTCGGCTAATGTCTGAAGTAGTGCTGGACGGAACTGATACCATGAATCCAGCAAGGCTGTCCACAAATCCGTAATAGTACGAGGAGGTGGAGATCTCTTCTGAGCAGTACGTTGCAAGGCATTCCAGATAAGCTCAATAATGTTCATCTCTGGGGAGTTTGGTGGCTAGTGTAAATGTTTAAACTCAGAAGAGTGTTCCTGGAGCCACTCTGTAGACATTCAGGACATGTGGTGTGTCGCATTGTCCTGCTCGAATTGTTCAAGTCCGTCG
Source organism: Schistocerca cancellata (assembly GCF_023864275.1). Taxonomy (NCBI): domain Eukaryota; kingdom Metazoa; phylum Arthropoda; class Insecta; order Orthoptera; family Acrididae; genus Schistocerca; species Schistocerca cancellata. The sequence goes on from NC_064629.1 coordinate 18,934,142, forward strand.
GAATGCACAATGGACATGAATGGAAGCAGGTGATCAGACAGGATGCTTACCTAGGTTCACCTGTCAGTCATCTTAGACATATCAGGGGTCCCACATCACTCCAGCTGGACACGCCCCACACCGTTACAGTGCCTCCACCATCTTGAACAGTCCCATGCTGACATGCGGGGTCCTTGGATTCATGAGGTTGTCTCCATACCCGTACACGTCGTTCCGCTCGATAAATTCGAAACGAGACTCGTTCGACCAGGCAACATGTTTCCAGTCATCAACAGTCCAATGTCGGTGTCGATCGTCCCAGGCGAGTCGTAAAGCTTTATGTCGTGCAGTCATCAAGGGTACACGAGTGGGAAAGCCCATATGGGTGATGTTCCGTTGAATGGCTCGCACGCTGACACTGCTTGATGGCCCAGCATTGAAGTCTGCAGCAATTTGCGGAAGGGTTGCACTTCTGTCACGTTGAACGATTCTGTTCTGTCGTCGTTGGTCCTGATCTTGCAGGATCTTTTTCCGGCCGTAGCGATGTTGGAGATTTGATGTTTTCCCGGATTCCTGATATTCACAGTACACTCATGAAATGGTCGTACGGGAAAATCCTCCCTTCGTCGCTGCTTCGGAGATGCTGTGTCCCATCGCTCGTGCGCCGACTATAACAGCACACCCAAACTCATTTAAATCTTGATAACGTACCACTGTAGCAGCAGCAACCGCTCTTACAATTGCGCTAGACACTCGTTGTCTTATACAGGCGTTTCCGACCGCAGCGTCGCGATCTGCCTGTTTACATATCTCTGTATTTGAACATACATACCATTACCAGTTTCTTTGGTGCTTCAGTGTAATTTGACAATGCGACAGCTGAGGGATATGAAATACGGACTGTTGGTACAGTCGCTCAATTCACGACATTTGGCCGATGTCACTTTCACGTTTTATCACATCGAAGAAATTTATGGCACAACAACATTTTGAGACTTTTTAAGGCAGGCGCATATGAGAGTGTTGCTGCAGATCTAGAATGGAATCTAATCAATGGCAAATGTTGAGCATAGCGCATTTACCTAAACTGTAAGTGCATCGAGCAGTAGTTGCATTTTAACGTAAAAAAATAAAACTACAGCTTCCATTACCTGACCAGTAACTTTTCTCATTACTTTCGTACTTCTAACCTGCTGTCGCTATTTGTCTTGTGTGGCGTCGACTCGATGTTTCCAAGTATGACGCGCCAACATATAAAGCAGCTTGGCCGTGTTTTGTGCTCGAGCCATTTGGCTGTACACGCTGTGCGGAGTGGAGCCAAGCATGTCTTACGCGCCCGCCCCTTGCGTCTGCCAACAGCCTGCAGTGCGCTGCCGATATGACGTCTTATTTGCAGACGCGCGGCGTCTTTGCCAACTACGCTAATCGAAGTCTGTTCTGTAAATTGAAATGACACGGTCTGATTCTACTTTAGATTTTACGATTGCCAGTATGTTATGTTTCAGCGCCCCCAATGGAGGTTTACTTTATTATGTTTCTAACGATGTACGAACGCATGTCTCTCACTCTAGCCACTGGAACTACATGTAAATGAAACCATTCGATTCAAAGATTTTACAGCTATAGCTGTGGTCCACTGAAAAGTCAGTCACTCAAATTGATGATTAAATCCTTAACGGCATTCAGTTTCAAATATCTAAATTCCCTCTTAACTTTAACGTACCTAGTTGGTAAAAGAAACGGTCCGTAGTTAATATTGCCTTTTCTGTACCATATGAAGAGCAGTGTACATTCTGATACATAAGTTTCCACTAGACGATGGCATTTTCGTTAAAACAAACTGTTTTAATGGAATTCGTTGGAATTTGACTTACGCTCCTCGTACAGATAAAAATTTGTATTTATATTCACGGCAGCTACATTGAACTTTTTATTTGTACGCCAATGGCTTAAAATTTCGTCACCGCTGTAAATAGTTTTTCTGAACTCGTTTTTACGTACTGAGTTGCGTATATTCGTTAACTTTTTTACATCTGAAACAAGAGTGTTTGGTCAATAAAACTTGAGAATGGTTGGCTGTGTGCTTACTGTTCTTTTTTTTAATCATTGCACTGGCGTTTCAGTTCCACAGGTGATCACAACTGAAATCCAACAAAACTGTTAAAAACGCAATAAGGTACTAGACAAGACATCAATACACGGAAATGTTAGGAACGTCACTGTGTTATAGGAATAATGCGCGAAGCGAGAGATCGAGATTGGATGGAGGCTGTGTAAGGGTATCCCAGCGAAACTTCCTGCAGCGTAGTCGAAACAAGAGGCACGCCAGCTCAGGGAAAAGCCGTGATGACCTTTTCCATTGACTGCAAGGTCTTTCTGCTGATTGACGTTCTGGAACACGGCACGACATTAACGTACAGCGGTACGTGGACGCTTTGCAAAAACTTAAGCGCTCTTGTGGCCAAGACTGTTTCGGCTAAGCTGCAGAAGTTTCGCTAGGAACCACTTACACATTCTCCATATAGTCTCGACCTCACCCAATGCGATTTCCATATTTTTCGAGCCCTGAAGAAATACATTGTGGCCGGCTATTTGCTTCGAACGAAGAGAGGTGCATGCCTGGGTACAATCAGGGTTCCAAAGGCAACCGCAAACATTTTTCCAGGAAAGCATTGACCGTCTTGTCTCACAGTGAAATAAATGTATTGGTAGTGACGGTGATTACTTTTGAACTAATAAACAGTTTACTTACTTTTTCCATCTGTCTCGTTTTCATTAGACTGCTCCTTGTAATACGGCAAAGCAGCGGGTGAAATGTTGGTAACGCTTCGAAGTGTGCATGTACCGCACAGTACGTGATTGTAACTATCTGAAAAGAGACGTAGGAGCCGTGAATCATCAGTAGCTTAAGTAGAGAAGGGAATTTTGTAAAACAGTGACTGACGGCGCTTCATTTTATTAGTAAGTCTCTTTCTCGCTTAGGAATCGTCACGATGTACGTCTGATGTTTTTAATTGCAACTGGAAGTTAATGTAAATGCACTGAGTGGTAGCAACAGTAATGTTTCAACGGCGGCACTACGATAAGCACGTAATTAGCCCCACAGTGGCGCTGAGCGCATTGCACCGCAAACGGCCTGATGTAAGCTACCCCACCCGTGCCGCCCACGCGTCCTAGCTGCCGTGCCGCCGTCTGCTATTCCACAAGGGAGAAACGAGATATTACTGTAGAAGTATCTCTCTCAGAAGTAAATTAAGTTTGTCAGCAGCGCATCTCCGTTTGGAGGAGGGTCGAGTCGCCAGGCGGCGTCTCTTTTTCGCAGTTAATCGGAAAGTGTAATAAAACTGCTGGGAGGCCAGGAGAGATCAAAGAAAACAGTGCGCCATGTTTGCTGTGAGGCACGGACGACGCAGCTTCAGTCAGCTGCGCTGTGACAAAAATTTAAAATGAAAGCACAGGCCAGAGTTTAAATCTCGTCGACTGTGAAATTCAGGGGCAGAGAAACGGCCGTGACCTTGTAGAATTGCCCCCTCCCCCCGGCATGGGCATGACGTGACCATATAAGACTTAAATGAAAGTGGCCGTACGGGGATTTCCTATGAGTAGTCACGATTTGCTGCATCAACTGCCCCATCTCGGTCGCTGCGCAGACATGTTTCCTACTCGAGGCTGCAGTCGGTGTCCCCGAGTGACCACTACAGACACTATGATTTTAGTTTCCTGTGCTCAGCCTAGATCACTGCTTGAGAAAGAAAGAGCAGGAGTTATTGCGTTGTTCGAAGTCGTGATCATTATTTTTGGTCCATTTTTGGCATATATGAACCTACGACTCCTATTTATAAGATTTTTTATGACGATTCATCCAACAGTTTTATAAGCTACGTAACTCTTTTTCTTGACACTTTGGATCTCGGAATACTGAATTCCCTAACGTTTTCCGACATGGAATGTCCCATGCGTCTAGCTGCAACGACCATTCCGCACTGAAAGTACATTAATTCTCGTCGTGTGGCCATAACCACGTCGGAAACATTTTCACATGAATCATCTGAATGCAAATTACAGCTCCGTCAATGTACTAACTTTTTATACCTTTTGTACGCGATACTATGGCCATGTGTATATGTGCATATGGATATCACATAACATTTGTCACCTCAGTTTAGTTGATTTAAATATCGGCTGTTCACATACATTCATATCTTTTTATCTGCCAGTAATAATAGTGTTTCTAATGTCATGTATTCTGATAAAACTGAAGCCCGGGAAGGTCGATGGACCTCATCTTTGAAAGGCCGAATAAGAAGAAAAGAATAAAAATAAAGATCTCTCGTTTATTATTGATTTTGTAAACCCTCGTCGCCAGTTTCGTAAAAGACCTCGTGGTTACTACTACAACTGTAGGCCGAGTACAACGTGAAACGGCTTCTGGTGCAGTACACCGCTAAGACAATTTCTACCTACCACTGTTACACAGCTATGCCTCAGAGTCAGGTAACTGGATAGGAGAACGAAGGTTCTACAACACTCGAACAAACTAGTAACAAAGTCACACAGATGAGTTAAAAGATTTCCTTATCTTTGCAACTAGTTGAATCGTGAAGTCTGCAACACTGCTTGTAATATAACACAAAGAAGGCCTTCAATGGCCAAGTGCAAATAATAGTAGATAAACTTCACAGTACATAGCAAATGCAGTTTACAACAACTTTCTGCTCACTTCTAAAAGTTCACTAAACGTCGTTCTCTGTCTAAGTCGCCTCTGGAGGATGATCTATAACAAAGTGAGCGACAGCTGGTCTTCTATCTTTCGAGTATGCTTCTGTCCGTTGTCGTCCGGTCATTGGCGCATTGGCCGAGGTGAGTTCGACATCTTCATCCTGAGCGCCGCCCGTGGCGCTGCTGGAACTCGCGCAAGTGGCGAGTCACTATGGTACTGGCACCAGCTCGCATCTTGGCGCCTGTGGTGCTTTTGCCTTGGCTGTGTCTTGTTCGGACGACACAGCAATTGAAATGTACGAGAACTCACGTAAAGTCACTAGTGTTAATACTACACCTCCAGCAGGTACTGGTTGTGAATCTGAGTCGCGATAAGCACGTCATTAGCTACATGCCGGAGAGCCACGCATTACATTACAGGCGAGGCAGGCGCGAACTATGCTGTGCTGGCGTGTGGGATGGGAAGGCTAGTATTCGCTCTGGTTCTGATACTGCGTCTGCCACCGAGCGAGGTGGCGCAGTGGCTAGCACACTGGACTCGCACTTGAGAGGACGACGGTGCAAACCGCGTCCGGCCATCCTCATTTAGGTTTTCCGTGATTTCCCTAAATCGCTGGTTCCTTTGAAAGGGCACGACCGATTTCCTTCCGCATCCGTCCCTAATCCAATGGGGCCGATGACGACGTTGTTTGGTCCCTTACCCCAAATCAACCAACTGCATCTGCCGCAATTGGTAAACAGTGTGTTACAGCGAAAGTGATTCTCCCAGAAGTAATTTCAGTTTGTCAGCAGTTCTTCTCCGACTAGAGGAACAGTGAGTCATCAGTAGCGGCGTACTCTTCCTCGCAGTTAATCGAAACGTGCAATAAAACTGAGATCACAATATACGCGATCAGCGTAGTGCGGAGACACAGTTCCATCCTCTGTGAGGCACTAAATTTCGGGATACAGTGTTCTTAGGTGGTTTTTCTGTGCATACACCGATGAAGGCTGCGGTTTACGACCAACATAATTTTCGTTTTCGAGGCCCCCTAAATCACTGAGAGCAGACTGTCGGATGCTTTACAACCGCAAACGTACCGATCACTGTCCGGAGATCATACACAGTCTGTTAATCTCAACAGGAGGTCCAATGCTGTTCCTGCTCTTCACAAATTACCTGTATCAGCTGTTCTGTTATCATGTAGAGACATGGTTTAATATAATTTGAACGACTTTGGAAAAAGAAGGAAAGACAGAAAGAAAGGGAGGAAGGAAAGTTCGTAGGTTACTCAAACAGTCCGTTGACCAGACATGAAGTGCCAGGCGTGAAGTGACGCGGCATTCTCTTTCGAGTGGCGGTGGCAGTGGTTTTATTTAATTATTTTTTTTACCCTCATAGCCATCCACAAAATAAATCGGTTGGTCGGCCGCTGTGACCGAGCAGTTCTAGGCGCTTCAGTCCGGAACCGCGATGCTGCTACAGTCGCAGGTTCGAATCCTGCCTCGGGCTTGGATGTGTGTGATGTCCTTAGGTTAGTTACGTTTAAGTAATTCTAAGTCTAGGGGACTGATTACCTCAGATGTTAATTCCCATAGTGCTTAGAGCCATTTGATTTGAACGCTTTGAAAATAATGACACACAAGTGAAGTAGAATAAAAATAATGACACACAGAGTGAAGTAGGAAGAAACACTCTTGCACTACTCTTGATAATCTTGAGCTCCACAGCTGATTCTTGTTAACATAGCCATATTGACGCACATTTATAATGTCACGATTGGTTTCGTTCAAAAGAAAAGAACTTCATTTGTTTACGGTACCAACAGTAGTCATAACAAATCTCCATTTAGATGTGCACAATATCGTGACTTAAGAAGCCTAGTTATTCGTTATAACGTTAAATCTAAATTTTGGAACATAACGATCATATAACCTCTCTTCCATTCCATCGTTGCGGCTGATACAGCAGCCTCTGTAAGATCTGAGATAAAAATAAAAATTTGGTTTAGGAGGATTTTACTTTCAAATTTCGCCTGTGGTAACCGGCTGCTGTGGCCGAGCGGTTCCGGGCGCTTCAGTCCGGAACCACGCTGCTGCTACGGTCGCAAGTTCCAATCCTGCCTCGGGCATGGATGTGTGTGATGTCCTTAGGCTAGTTTGGTTTAAGTAGTTCTAAGTCTAGGGGACTGATGACCTCAGTGTTAAGTCCCATAGTGCTTAGAGCAATCTGTGGTAAACATCTCCAGATTATCTGCAATGCAAAAAATTACAAAAATAGGTGGCAAGAAATGTCCTGATCTCGTCTTTTGCTAGAACGTACACTACGGGAAAAGTCTTTATGCAAATTTACAGAAACTGGTCAATGGGACGCCGTCCATAAAAATGAAGGATTTTTCCATATTTATTCTCACATTCTACTTAGCCGCTCTTTTCAGATATAATTAATTCCAGTTTATCAACCCTTAAAATTTTGTTCACTGCAGTCTTTCATTGTTTCGGTTTTTTTCAGGAAACCAAGTGGTGGGCATTCGGGATTTTCAACTTTTCGATATTATAAACGCATTTTTCCGATGTATTCGCGTCGTGGAGGGCGAGCGCCGCGATCAGTGTCTATAAGTTTGCGTAAAAACTTTTTCCGTCGTGTACATTCCAGCAGAAGATGTCAGGACATTTCCTTATATCCATTTTCGTAATTTTTTGCATTCTAGATAATCTGAAGCCGTCTACCACAGGCGAAATGCGTCAGTGGAATTTGAAAATGAAAGCCTCTGCAACCAAGACAGTATTTGTACTTCATATAAACACTCCGTCGACCGCCTGCACTCTGTGCTTGCCGTATTTCTCCCTGCCTAGTGCCACATCTCCGTATCTTGCCATGCTGGAGTTCCTGTTCTCAAAAACTAGTCAAACAGAGGCCAGAAAAGTCAACACTTACCTTATAAGGGCATGTTCTGGACAGCCAGCCGGAGACGAGTCGTTTCACTAGGTCGATAACGGTCGGTTCTTCGATTGATTCGGGGGGAGGGGAACAAACAGCGAGGTTATCAGTCCCATCGGAGTAACGAAGGATGGGGAAGGAAGTCAGCCGTGCCCTTTCAAAGGAACCATGCCGGCATTTGCCTGAAGCGATTTAGGGAAATCACGGAAAACCTAAATCAGGATGGCCGGAGGCAGGTTTGAACCGTCGTCCTCCCGAATGTGTGTCCAGTGTGCTCACCACTGCGCCACCTCGCTCGGTGGTCGATAACGCACGCAGCATGTAATCACGACGCAACATGCGCCACCAAGTTCATCCCATATTGCGCAGCATTACAGTTTCCATATATCAAATTATTTGGATGGAATAACTGTCTCCCAATAAAACAATACCATGTTTCAGCTCTGGCATGTATCTCGAGTTCCTTGCAGAAATACTGAGCCAAGGCCGCTACTATAGCCCTTCATAACTGCGAAAGTGTTGCCGGTGCAAGATGTTGTGCACGAACAGACCTCTCGATTATGTTCCATGGGCCTCCCCCCATGAACCATGGACCTTGCCGTTGGTGGGGAGGCCTGCGTTCCTCAACGATAAACATAGCCGTACCGTAGGTGCAACCATAACGGACGGGTATCTGTTCAGAGGCCAGCATTTTCAGTAGTTGCAGTCTGGATGATTGACTGATGTGGCCTTGTAACACTAACCAAAACGGCCTTTCTGTGCTGATAGTGCGAACGGCTGAAAACAAGGGGAAACTATAGCCGTAATTTTTCCCGAGGGCATGCAGCTTTACTGTATGGTTAAATGATGATGGCGTCCTCTTGGGTAAAATATTCCGGAGGTAAAGTAGTGCCACATTCGGATCTCTGGGAGGGGACTACTCAGGAGGACGTCGTTATCAGGAGGAACAAAACTGGCGTTCTATGGATCGGAGCGTCGAATGTCAGATCCCTTAATCGGGCAGGTAGGTTAGCAAATATAAAAAGGGAAATAGACACGAAGCCCACGCCTACTACAGTAGTACAAGTCTATGTGCCAACTAGCTCCGCAGATGACGAAGAGATTGATGAAATGTATGACGAAATAAAAGAAATTATTCAGATAGTGAATGGAGACGAAAATTTAATAGTCATGGGTGACTGGAATTCGATAGTAGGAAAAGAAGGAAACGTAGTAGGTGAATATAGATGGGGGTAAAAAATGAAACAGGAAGCCACCAGGTAGAATTTTGCACAGAGCATATCTTAATAATAGCTAACACTTGGTTCAAGAATCATTAAAGAAGGTTACATACATGGAAGAGGCCTGGAGATACTGACAGGTTTCAGATAGATTATATAACTGTAAGACAAAGATTTAGAAACCAGGTTTTAAATTGTAAGACATTTCCAGGGGCAGATGTGGAATCTGACCACAATCTATCGGTTATGAACTGTAGATTAAAACTGAAGAAACTGCAAAAAGGTGGAAATTTAAGAAGATGGGACCTAGATAAGCAGACAGAACCAGAGGTTGTAGAGAATTTCAAGGGGAGCATTAGGGAACGATTGAAAGGAATGGGGGAAAGAAATACAGTAGAAGAAGAACGGGTAGCTTTGAGGGATAAAATAGTGAAGGTAGCAGAGGATCAAGTAGGTAAAAAGACGAGGGCTAGTAGAAATTCTTGGGTAACAAAAGATATACTGAATTTAATTGATGAAAGGAGAAAATATAAAAATGCAGTAAATGAAGCAGACAAAAAGGAATACAAACGTCTCAAAAATAAGATCGACAGGAGGTGCAAAATGGCTAAGCAGGGATGGCTAGAGGACAAATGTAAGGATGTAGAGGCATATCTCAATAGCGGTAAGACAGATACTGCCTACAGGAAAATTAAAGAGACCTTTGGAGAAAAGAGAACCACTTGTATGAATATCAAGAGCTCAGATGGAAACCCAGTTCTAATCAAAGAAAAGAAAGAGAGCATATAGAGGGTCTATACAAGGGCGATGTACTTGAGGACAATATTATGGAAATGGAAGATAATGTAGATGGAGATGAAATGAGAGATATGATACTGCGTGAAGAGTCTGACAGAGCACTGAAAGATCTAAGTCGAAATAAGGCCCCGGGAGTAGACAAAATCCCATTAGAACTAATGACAGTCTTGGGAGAGCCAGGCCTAACAAAACTCTACCATTTAGTGAGCAAGATGTATGAGACAGGCGAAATACCCTCAGACTTCAAGAAGAATATAATAATTCCAATCCCAAAGAAAGCAGGTGTTGACAGATGTGAAAATTGCCGAACTATCAATTTAATAAGTCACGGCTGCAAAATACTAACCCGAATTATTTACAGACGAATGGAAAATCCGGTAGAAGCCGACCGCGCGGAAGATCAGTTTGAATTCCGTAGAAATGTTATAACACGTGAGGCAATACTAACCCATCGAATTATCTTAGGAGATAGATTAAGGAAAGGCAAACCTGCGTTTCTAGCATTTGTAGACTTAGAGGAAGGCTTTGATAATGTTGGCTGGAATACTCTCTTTCAAATTATGAAGGTGGCAAGGGTAAAATACAAGGAGCGAAAGGCTATTTACAATTTGTACCGAGCGGTTCTAAGCGCTTCAGTCCGGAACCGCGCGACTGCTACGGTCGCAGGTTCGAATCCTGCCTCGGGCATGGATGTGTGTGATGTCCTTAGGTTAGTTAGGTTTAAGTAGTTCTAAGTTCTAGGCGACTGATGACCTTAGAAGTTAAGTCCCATAGTGCTCAGAGCCATTTGAACCATTTGCACAATTTGTACAGAAACCAGATGGCAGTTATAAAAGTCAAGGAGCATGAAAGGGAAGCAGTGGTTGGGAAAGGAGTGAGACAGGGTTGTAGCCAATCCGCGATGTTGTTCAATCTGTATATTGAGCAAGCAGTAAAGGAAACAAAAGAAAAATTTGGAGTAGGTATTAAAATCCATGGAGAAGAAATAAAAACTTTGAGGTTCGCCGATGACACTGTAATTCTATCAGAGACAGCAAAGGACCTGGAAAAGCAGTTGAACGGAATGGACAGTGTCTTGAAAGGATACTGTAAGATGAACATCAACAAAAGCAAAACGAGGATAATGGAATGTGGTCGAATTAAGTCGGGTGATGCTGAAGGAATTAGATTAGGAAATGAGCACTTAAAGTAGTAAAGGAGTTCTGCTGTTTGGGAAGCAAAATAATTGATGATGGTCGAAGTAAATAGGGTGTAAAATGTAGACTGGGAATGGCAAGGAAAGCGTTTCTGAAGAAGAGAAATTTGTTAACTTCGACTATGGATTTAAGTGTCAGGAAGCCGTTTCTGAAAGTATTTGTATAGAGTGTAGCCTTGCATGGAAGAGAAACATGGACGATAAATAGTTTAGACAAGAAGAGAATAGAAACTTTCGACATGTGGTGCTACAGAGGAATGCTGAAGATTAGATGGGTAGATCACATAACTAAAGAGGATTTATTGAGTAGAATTAGGGAGAAGAGAAATTTGTGGCACAACGTGGCCAGAAGAAGGGATGGGTTGGTAGGACATGTTCTGAGGCATCAAGGGATCACCAATTTAGTATTGGAGGGCAGCGTGGAGGGTAAAAATCGTTGAGAGAGACCAAGAGATGAATACACTAAATAGATTCAGAAGGATGTTGGTTGCAATTGTTACTGGGAGATGAAGAAGCTTGCACAGGATAGAGTAGCATGAAGAGCTGCATCAACCCAGTCTCTGGACTGAAGACCACAACAAGAAAAACAACAACAACAACAACAACATGTTCGGTGGGATTCATGTCGGGTGACTTGGGTGGCCAAATCATTCTCTCGAACTCTCCAGAATGTTCCTCAAATCAATCGGGAGCAATTTTGTCACTGTGATATGGCATCATTATTTGGGAACATGGAGTCCTACAATTGCTTTAAATGGTCTCCAAACAGCCGAACATAACCATATCCAGTCAATGATCGCTTCAGTTGCACCAGAGGACCCAGTCCATTCCATGTAAACTCAGCCCACACCATTTGCAGCCACGACCAGGCTGTACAGTGCCTTGTTGACAAGTTGGGTCCATGTCTTCGTGGAGTCTGCACCACACTCAAACCATACCATCAGCTCTTACCAACTGAAATAGGGAGTCATCTTAACAGACCACGGTTCTTCAGTCGTCTAAGGTCAAACTGATATGGCCACGAGCCCAGGGAGACACTGCAGGCGATGTCGTGCTTTTAGCAGAGGCATAAGATGATGAAGGTTTGTGGATATAACATCACCTGCAGCTGCACCATTACACTCAAACATAGAGGCTTTGACTGTTACGCGGTTGGCAACTGAAGTGCAGAGTGTAAGTTTTGCATTTAAAGAAAACATCCCCATTTGTAGTTCATGTCATCAACTTGACATTTATGAAACAGTTGTAGACTAATGGAAAGGGACATGCCATAGCCCATTAACGCCAAATTTCGCCGCAATGTCCTAACGGACACGTTCGTCGTACGTCCCACATTGATTCCGGCGGATATTTCAGCAATGTTACTTGTGAGTTAGCACTGACAACTCTACGCGAACGCCGCTGCTCTCGGTCGTGAAGTGAAGGCCATCGCCTATGCTCTGACCTTTCTCGGCGCGCTCTTGACACTGGATCTCGGAATATTGAATTCAGTAACGATTTTCGAAATGGAATGTCCCACGCGTCTAACTCCGACTACCATTCTGCGTTAAAAATCTGTTAATTCCCGTCGTGTGGCCGTAACCAGGTTGGAAATTTTTTTCAAACGGCTCACCTGAGTGTGGATGACAGCTCAGGAAATGTACTACCCTTTTATATGTTGTGCACGGGATAGTACCCCACTTGTATATCGCTTGCCCATGACTTTTGTCACCTCAGTGTACGATGGGAAGTTAAAACAGTGGCTTACCGAATGACCAGTGTGAAGTGAGTGAGGAAGAGCGTAGCCCGAGCACGGTGCGTGAGCGGCGCCTGCCTTTGGCGCGTGGCAGAGAGGAGGCTGCAGCGCGCGCCGGGACCTGCATCGAGCGGAGCTGCATAAATGAGCAGCCGCCAGCCAGCACATGCTGGCTCCGCACCGCCCAGCTTCGTCCATTCACCTCGTACTCTACAGTTCGGGCTCCACAACATGTCTTCTTCTTCGCGTAGCGCTATTGTTAACCTGAAGAATGTCATAAGCCCACACTCTCTGGAATTACAACGTAAAATACTTGTATTCAGATTACGTTTTTGTGCAGAGACAGGATCCTTTTATTCACAGAGGATGCGCTTTGTTGATAATACAGGGTGACCCCGAATTCCAGCTGCAAAATATCTCATTTTGCTGAGGTGTATTTTCTGTGTTTTGTTATTGGGGACCATTGGTCACTGGTGGCTCGTTTCAGAGTACATTAGAGAAGATAAACTTCTTTGCCAAGATCGCTAATAATAACCTTTTACTTTAGCTGGAGTCTAGCGGCGCCGTGGCTCTTGTGAATGACATAAGACAGATGTTTGTGGTAAATAACTGTGTATACAGGGTGGTCCATTGATAGTGACCGGGCCAAATATCTCACGAAATAAGCGTCAAACGAAAAAGACTCCAAAGAACGAAACTTGTCTAGTTTGAAGAGGGAAACCAGATGGCGCTATGGTTGACCCGCTAGATGGCGCTGCCATAGGTGAAACTGATAACAACTGCGTTTTTTTAAATAGAAACCCCCATTTTTATTACATATTCGTGTAGTACGTAAAGAAATATGAATGTTTTAGTTGGACCACTTTTTTCGCCTTGTGATAGATGGCGCTGTAATAATCACAAACGTATAAGTACGTGGTATCACGTAACATGTCGCCAGTGCGGGCGGTATTTGCTTCGTGATACATTACCCGTGTTGAAACGGACCGTTTACCAATTGCGGAAGAGGTCGATATCGTGTTGATGTATGGCTATTGTGATTAAAATGCCCAACGGGCGTGTGCTAAGTATTCCGCTCGGTGTCCTGGACGACATCATCCAAGTGTTCGGGCCGTTCGCCGAATAGTTACGTTATTTAAGGAAACAGGAAGTGCTCAGCCACATGTGAATCGTCAACCACGACCTGCAACAAGTGATGATGCCCAAGTAGGTGTTATAGCTGCTGTCGCCGCTAATCCGCACATCAGTGGCAGACAAATTGCGCGAGAATCAGGAATCTCAAAAACGTCTGTGTTGAGAATGCTATATCAACATCGATTGCACCCGTACCATATTTCTATGCACCAGGAATTGCATGGCGACGACTTTGAACGTCGTGTACAGTTCTGCCACTGGGCACAAGAGAAATTACGGGACGATGACAGATTTTTTGCACGCGTTCTATTTAGCGACGAAGTGTCATTCACCGACAGCGGTAACGTAAACCGGCGTAATACACACTATTGGACAACAGAAAGTCCACGATGGCTGCGACAAGTGGAACATCAGCGACCTTGGCGGGTTAATGTATGGTGCGGCATTATGGGAGGAAGGATAATTGGCCCCCATTTTATCGATGGCAGTCTAAATGGTGCAATGTATGGGGATTTCCTAAGTAATGTTCTACAGATGTTACTGCAAGATGTTTCACTGCATGACAGAATGGCTATCTACTTGCAACATGATGGATGTCCGGCACATAGCTCGCGTGCGTTTGAAGCGGTATTGAATAGCATATTTCATGACAGGTGGATTGGTCGTCGAAGCACCATACCATGGCCCGCACGTTCACCGGATCTGACGTCCCCGGATTTCTTTCTGTGGGGAAAGTTGAAGGATATTTGCTATCGTGATCCACCGACAACACCTGACAACATGCGTCAGTGCATTGTCAATGCATGTGTGAACATTACGGAAGGCGAACTACTCGTTGTTGAGAGGAATGTCGTTACACGTATTGCCAAATGCATTGAGGTTGACGGACATCGTTTTGAGAATTTATTGCAGTAATGTGGTATTTACAGGTAATCACGCTGTAACAGCATGCGTTCTCAGAAATGATAAGTTCACAAAGGTACATGTATCACTTTGGAACAACCGAAACAGAATGTTCAAACGTACCTACGTTCTTTATTTTAATTTAAAAAACCTACCTGTTACCAACTGTTCGTCTAAAATTGTGAGCCATATGTTTGTGACTATTACAGCGCCATCTATCACAAAGCGAAAAAAGTGGTCCAACTAAAATATTCATATTTCTTTACGTACTACACGAATATGTAATAAAATGGGGGTTCCTATTAAAAAATAATGCAGTTGATATCCGTTTAACCTATGGGAGCGCCATTTAGTGGGCCAACCATAGCGCCATCTGGTTTCCCCCTTCAAGCTGGACAAGTTTCGTTCTTCGTAGTTTTTTCGTTTGACGCTTATTTCGTGAGATACGATCAATGGACCATCCTGTATAGTTGTTTTAATTAGGACATGCCGATGCATCGCTCCTTGCAAAGTATTTTATCTTCTCTAACTATTTTCACGGATCGCCCCTTGCGGCTCAGAATGAATACACTAAAGAAAATCGTTACAGAGTAATAATGGAATCCATGATTTATTCGGTTTCTTGCCTAAGTATCTTCGTTTCTGTGATAAAGACTATTACAAACCCTCACCGAAGGGTGATGTCAACATCTTCAGACGAGTCGCGTACGTTACATGGTTGCCATCGTTTCGGGAACAGCTCAGCACAACGTGGCTGTGCAGTTCTTACATTGCATTTAGTGAGCCAACACACGAGATACATTTGGACGAACTGCATTTCACTACGCCTGTACATACCACTGTTAAAGTACGACTAACAATACTGCAAAATAGCAGACCTGACGCAGAATGAGGAGTACTGAATACAGGCTTGATGGCGAAGATTAATGTGGGATTTGCTGTTGTCAACAGAAGTATTTCAAATGAGTCAATGGAACAAGTTTATTTAAAAGAAGATATACTGACGGAAAAAAATCGCAGCATCAAAAAATAATTAACGTAGAATAGTAACATTTCGGGAACACATTTGTCCAGGTGACATATGTAAGTGATTAACATTGCAAGATCACAGGCTAATGTAATCGCGTGATAAGCCATTGCAAATGTGAAATGTTGGTACATTAATTACCGGTGTAACCGCCACGATGATGTCGCACATGTGCTCGACTAGAGACAGATCTGGTGATCCGAGAAAAGCAAGGCAGTATGTCGGGTAACAACAAATGGTTCAAATGGCTCTGAGCAATATGGGAATTAACATCTGAGGTCATCAGTCCCCTAGAACTTAGAACTACTTAAACCTAACTAACCTAAGTACATCACACACAGCTATGCCCGAGTCAGGATTCGAACCTGCGTCCGTAGCGGTCTCGCGGTTCAAGGCTGTAGCGCCTAGAACTGCTCGGCCACACCGGCCGGCCGGGTAACAACAGCGGTATCTGGGTGAACGTTATCCTGTTGAGAAACCCCTTCTCGATGCAGTTCATAAATGTCAGCACAACAGGTCGAATCAGCAGATTGAAGTGATGATGTGTGGGACAACGACGAGAGTGCTTCTGCTATCATTCGAAGTGGCGCCCCAAATTATAATATCAGGTGCAGGTCCAGAGTGTCTGGCACGCTGACAGGTTGGTTGCAGACCAAAAACTGTCCTCCTCCTAACCAACACACGCCCATCTCTGGCGCCGAGGAAGTACCAGCATTCATTAGGAAAGACAGCAGGCTCCTAACCTGCCCCCCAATGAGCTCTCACTGAGACCACTGAAGTCGCAATTTGCGGCGGTTTGGGGTCAAGAGAATGCATGCTACAGGGTGTCACGACCGTTAGAGCGTGTGTATAAAGTAAACCTGATTTGCATCCCCAGTCTTATGCGACTGGCGCGAAATTTGAATAGACATCATCACGCCTACTAACTTTTGTTTATGTCGCCAACTCCTGCTTCTCGTTGCGATTTTTTTTTCTATCAGTGTACAGAGCGCATGCCACCTGCATCTGCACTGTTGTGTACACAGGGACTCCCAGGAGAAATGGCCAGTATTCAGGGACATGAAGGAAAGATAATTTGAACCAAAGCAGGCTAGTAAACGTGAACTCTAAAACGCATATCAGTCGAACGCAGTTTTATTGCACTTGGGAGTGAGGATGCTTCGATCGGCTTATCGTGAGTTTCTACCGTCATATTTCATGAGGACACGCTGAACCACATGGTAGTATGTGCGCAACTATGTTGAAATCATTCGTAGCCGCGCGACGTACGCGCGTGGTCTAGGGCGCCTTCCCACAGTTCGCGCGGTTCTCCCCATCGGAGGTTAGAGTCCTCCCTCGAGCATGAGTGTGTGTGTGTGTGTGTGTGTGTGTGTGTGTGTGTGTGTGTGTGTTGTCCTTAGCGTAAGTTAGTTTCAGTTAGATTAAGTAGTGTGTAAGCCTAGGAACCGATGACTTCAGCAGTTTGGTCCCATAGGAACTTACCACAAAATTAAATTTAAATCATTCGTAATGCGTTGCGTACTGTTCTTTGTTGCTTCCTACTGTTATCGTCTCCAGAGACTTTCGGAAGGTTTTTCTTGTCTTTTTTCTTCGTGTATTACATTTCACCTACTTTGAAAATCAAACGTATAATGTCAGAGCTACACAAATACTAGAGAATCCAAAATTGAGTACTTTGAGCACGGGATGAAAAAAAATGGTTCAAATGGCTCTGAGCACTATGGGACTCAACTGCTGAGGTCATTAGTCCCCTAGAACTTAGAACTAGTTAAACCTAACTAACCTAAGGACATCACAAACATCCATGCCCGAGGCAGGATTCGAACCTGCGACCGTAGCGGTCTTGCGGTTCCAGACTGCAGCGCCTTTAACCGCACGGCCACTTCGGCCGGCGAGCACGGGATGATAGAGATTGGATCGTGGACAATGGAAATATGTCACCTGATGTCACCTGGTCGGATGAATCACGGTTCTTGTCGTACCAGGTCGACTTTCGCGCCCTAATACGCCGTTATCGAGGTGAATGGCTACTCGAGATATGTACCACACTACGGGTGGAGGCCGGTGGGGGCGGTGTTGTGCTATAGGGATCGGTCATTTGCACTACCGTGGCACTTGTGGTAGTAATCGAAGGTACGACAGCTGTGAATTACGTGACCATTATTGCGGATCAGCTGTATGTCTTCATGCGTGATCTCTCCCCTGATGGTGATGGCATCTTCCAGCAGGATAACTGTCCGAGTCACAAGGCCTGAATCTTGCTGCTGTGGTTTGAGGAACGTGATATGGAACTCATGTTGATGTCTTGCCCATCACATTCGCCTGATCTGAGCTCGCTGGAAACTGTCTCGGCGCCACCTCCGCGCCCGTCATTTGCGAGAATTGTGTGATCTGTGCGCACACATCTCGTACCATATTCCTCCAAAAACGTACTAAGCACTCGTAGAATCTGTGTCACGCAGAATCGATATTATACGGCATTACAAAGATGAACCAACACGCTATTAAGCGGGTGGACGTAATGTTTTGGCTGAATGTATGCTGACAGCATTTGTTCAAGTCTCAATACATGCATACAAAGAGGCACAACATTCTGACACACACTCTCAAAATATCTTTATTTTGTGTTATACAATGAAATACGCAGCTAGGACACTACCAAACAGTTCCTCTTCAGTTTCTTCTGGGTTTTTACACGCCATCGCTTCATCGTGTGTACATCTCAGATGAGTACGTATTATTCAACATTGCATCGTAGTCGATGCAGAACCATAATCAATTTTCAAACATAAGCCGCGTATGCTCTGCACGTTCATATACCTTTCAGTTTAGGATCCGCTACCTTATGAATAATTTTGACGTGAAAGTTTTAAGACAACATGCATTTTGACTAGTAAATACGCGTGTAATAAATATTACTATTTATGTTATACTAACAATACAAAATACCATTGGCACTGTATCCTATTATCCGACTACTGATAGTACTGTTTCTGATACTGGCACCGTAGCCATTACTACATTTCTTCTCTTTTACTTCGCTCATTGCTGTAATTGCTTCCTTACAGAAGTGATATATTTAAACTAGTCGGGGCCATTTTTCTTCTCATGGCCCCGTCCTAAGACTACCTTGTCCAACAGCCATTGTTTGCTGACTTCCTTGAGCAGAAGATAGCGTGTGGAATGTTAACCGTGTTTTCACTGTAACATGAGGAGAGAGAGAGAGAGAGAGAGAGAGAGAGAGAGAGAGAGAGAGAGAGAGAGAGAGAGAATAAATATGTCAAAAATCCGCTTCAGTTGCGAAATGTTACTGGTCTTTACCCAGGTTTCAGCTAGAGTAATCCAGCATAAAATAAACTAATACATGGTAGAATAAGGCACGGTCAAACATAAAAAGCTAAAGTAGCAGCCGGCCGCTGTGGCCGAGCGGTTCTAGGCGCTTCAGTCTGGAACCGCGCTACCGCTACGGTCGCAGGCTTGAATCCTGCCTCGGGCATGGATGTGTGTGATGTCCTTAGGCTAGTTAGGTTTCAGTAGTTCTAAGTTCTAGGGGACTGATGCCCTCAGATGTTAAGTCCCATAGTGCTCAGAGCCATTTGAACCATTTGAAGCTAAAGTACGTTGGTACCATGTCAAGCTACGTTACTGAGCTGAGGAACAGCCCCGGCCACGTTGCGGCTAACCGACCGCTTTCCACGAAGGGGGGCCGGGGCTGTTCCTCAGCTAACAGTAAGTAACGTAGCTTGACATGGTACCAACGTACTTTAGCTTTTTATGTTTGACCCTGCCTTATTCTGGCATGTATTTGTTCATTTTATGCTTGTCAAGAAGGCTAGATTACTCTAGCTGAAACCTGGGTAAAGACCAGTAAAATTTCGCAACTGAGGCGGATTTTTTACATATTAACTTATCACAGTTGCTGACAGGGTTGCAACATGTTAAAAATTCTTAGAGAGAGAATCGTCTTATCGTCTTCTTCGTTATCGTCATCACCTTCATAATTATTTTAAC
The DNA here is from genome assembly GCF_023864275.1 of Schistocerca cancellata. Lineage (NCBI taxonomy): Eukaryota > Metazoa > Arthropoda > Insecta > Orthoptera > Acrididae > Schistocerca > Schistocerca cancellata. Next base: position 18,953,783 of record NC_064629.1, read on the forward strand.
CGAATGTTTTAGAAAGTTTGTACAACAACAGAAAGTGAGTGTACTTCTGTAGGATTTCAGACTCTCATATGCTCGTGAAATTACGCAACTTCTCGTGTTGAACGCTCAAATTCTCTCATATTCACAAGAAAACGTGGTAAATACAATGCCGTTAAAGGAGATGAGAAGGCAAACTGTTTACCGTTGTGAATGTTTCACTTGTGCAATTCCTTTACACTGTCACTTCGTACACCCGTTTCTACTTTGTAGTTCAATACACCCGCGGCTACGGTAAATCCACTCCGATTTCACGGAGTTTCATTAGCAGAACCGCAGGCAACTCCAGCTGTGGGTTTGCGGCAGCCTTCTTTAATAACGCTGGTTTTCAGCCACTAATTACTCGTGGCGTCGCTTACCGACTGTGTTACGCGTCGGCGTAACTGTGCGGAAGCTGTTTGAGTCTTACTTTGCAGGATATTTTGGCAGCTACAGCAGCTGACAGATTTAAACAATACAGACCTCTGTAGGCAATTTAACGAAAGATATATATTTTAAAAAAGTACTCTGAATTTGTCGATACAATCTGCCTCGCTTCGTATCTGCGGAAATCAGAGGTTCCTCACCTCTTTGCAGCGCGCTTCAAAGGGTATTACTGTGAAGGATCGGAATTTTCATATCCGACGAATGAAGCCTTTGTAGCAGGCCTTCTCGTAAATGTATGATGGGGAACTCGCCGGCTCAGGGGACTTCCTCCAGTTTGGTTTGATAGAAAATGCTTTGACATCAATCAAAATTTTCCGTTTACGTAAATGGTGATACACAGTTTCCAGTTGTTTTCGTTTCGACGCCATTTTCGTGTTGAAATCATTACGTTTGCCTTCTTCTAAATTCTTCTCACCAGGTAGCACTAGTAAAGTGTCTTCAGAATATTAAAGATGGGGATATTGTTATTTATATTATTTAACGAAGTATGGCATACTACAAATGTAATGTCGAACACCGATTTTTAGTAAAATCCGATTACTTAATTTCGTGTTTCTGTCTCTAGGTGCTTCAGTTTCGGTAGAAATACTTACAATATAGTGAATATGATACTCTTGAACTATGAAATAGTTTCAGAGCCGTAGCAATCTATCAGCGATTCATTGCCGATAACAAGACGAAAAGACATCTCTTACCAGGTTCGCCTTTTATAGATAATCTCTAAACTAACACGTATTAATATTTATGGAACTATTAAATATATATTATTGCGAAACATCAATATTGTGTATTCAAATTCTAATAATACGTATTATTTGCGGATACCTTATCCCGACGTTATCAGTTTTACTCCGAAAAGATAGTAAATGCAGTTACTCTTTATTTTTGAGATCTGGCTCGTTGAGAGAGGAAAATTGTCTTTTCTGTTATTGTGGACATTGAAACTTATTATAGGTAAACGAGACGTTACTAGAGTGGATAATTAAGCAATCAAAATAGGAAGTTATGTAGAATAACCATCTTGTTAGAAGATACGCAGTCAATTTCCTTGAGTCACGTATAACAGTGTGATATAATTCATTGGTGAGTTAGTTCCCACTAGAAGATTAATGGAGTCGGACGTTGGTGTGATAAAGAGAGAAAAAGATGTTTTACTTGGCTTATCTTCGGCCGGAGTACCTGCTCGTCTAATCTAATTTAGTTCTGCAGTTAAATAGATGATCTAGAATTTTGGCGTAGGCTTCTGTAGTTGAAAACGCTGAACTGTAGGTCACAGTCAGAGTCAGAAGAAAAGTCTTATGACAAATCCCAGTACTCGACCCCGAATTCCTACATTTTTAATTCGACATTTGTCCGCTGGCTCAATAAGTCACTATAACCTACAGAGTATTTACAAATGGGTTTAGATCACTAGTACAGAGTGAAACGAGAAAATTTCTTATGTAATGATCAGTTTTCCGTTAGAGCGTTTAAGAATGTGAATTTTGAATGAACATGAGGATCTCCGACTGTGAAAGGGAATGACAAGCCAAAGTAATGTGTATTGTGAACTATTGGCTCCTCTGTCGAAAGATAGTTGAATCGTAATGACAAAAACGTTTTGTGGAAGGCTAGGAGGCATGTCGTCGTCGTTGAACATCACCACAATCAACATTGTGGAACTGATAAAGAATTAATAGACGAAAAGTCAATTTTCAGTGTGTGTCGATGCGCTGTTGAAGAAGAGTTTTAGTGAACTGACTCCACTGGCAACACTCGTTGTAGACCAATGGACGACGGGAGAGAGTACATGAACTAACAAAGTAGGAATATGTGCTGTAACACAGTTACAGTAAAGAAAATATACTTATCTGCAGCTATGTTTTATAGTAATCATATTAAATAATTGCTGTGTAGTGAAAGTGAAATGATGGCAATAATATTTCTTCTAGTATACAGTCTATGTGCGAATGCTAGTTTCCCCTGCTTTTATGCAGGTGAATTTAGTATACAGTTTACAACACGTTGTTGGAGCCTCGTAATGTCGGTTACTTGTTTATTTGACCTTATCAGATAACGGCAACAAAGCAGGGTTTCTTACATGTACGAAACTTCTGCATTGCAGTTACAATTAAATAATTATAATGCCTAAGAAATTGTAAATAATTATTATAATAGAGGGAAAATGAATTTACCCAGTTTTAGATACAAAACAGTAACTGGGGAGTGATACGAATACCTGAGACCACTTTTCATATCCCACACTATTGTAGATCACCTCATAACATGATGAGTGAGTTGTAACACAGGTTAGATGATACATTTCTTTTTTTAAGTGTTTTATTTTTTATTTTGAACCAGCTTCACCTAGATTCTCTAGTCATCAGCTCGTAACTACACGAACATAAACTCACGCAGCTGTAGTCCTATTCAGGATAAGTCTTCTCGGTGATTCACAGCGGACTGACGCATAGTGAAACTCGATCTTTAGGCTACTATGACGGAATTATTCGTCTAATTGCTCCTGTACATCACATACACCAAGGTGCTGTTACATATGGAAAGCATTTTATTTATTAGGATGAAAATGAGAAATACTTTCGGTTTCATGACTAAGATGTTCTGTCCGTTACCATATTCTGGAAATATATGATAAACCGCGGAACAAATCGTACATCTTTTTACACTAGTGTGGAAAACTCTGGTATCAAAATAATTTCTGCTTTTTAATGCACATGCCGTTGATCTACAAATAACTAAACATAAAAAAGAGTGGCAGAAACAGTAATTCGTTCTCAGAAAGCTTGTCTGTTAAAAACCGTTAAAGCAATCAAAACACACCGTTGCCAGTCATAAAAATTTATATTTATTGGCCACAACGAGGCTCGGTGACTTAGCTCTGTCTTTGGGTGACAGCTAACGGTATTAAATTTGTATAAATAATAAATTGAAGTTCATCCACAAATATACCGGCAGTTTTTCCCATATTTGCACTATTTATTATCCTGGTGAGGTGTTTACATACGAAATATTCTCTTTCCCACTTCTAGTTGTTAGTCACAAAGAAGATAACATGTTCTGGGGCAACATGTAGCGTCCAAAGATTTTAACAGGATTTTTAAGTGAAATGAAAAAAGACATTCCAAGGAAATTACAACACAATCTTGTTGAGAAATTATAATGGCTAACAATGTTTTATTTTAACAGAATGAGCAAAACGGTTACTTTCCGTTGAATTCAAATTACTAGGGTACTTCCCGTTGGCCTAGAATCATAAAATGTGGCAAAAAGGAAAGATTAAAAATACAACCAAAGGTAAAAAAATCCGAAAACTGTAAATTAGTAACTTTATCAAACGAATTTGTTTTTCACTTCTCATCTGACTCTGATCGTCCGTCTGTTAAGACCAGGAACGGGTAGACGTATCACGTTGATATTTATGTTACATACTAAGGTCTGTCAGTGCAATGAAAAGGTACGGCCATTTATGGCACATATTTTCATACTTGCACCCACTCATAAAAACCTATAAGGTACTTCCCGTTGATGTAAAATGATGAAATTTGGCAAGAAGTAAGGTTTCACAGAACGAGTGAAGGAAAAAATCTGAAAATGATTATTTGTAATTATGTCATTTGTCACCCGACGTCAAACTTGAAATTATAACAGTAATCAGTTCTGCATTCAGGCGGATTTGGTCACAATGATAAAAGTCAACCATCGAACAAGGAATGACTGTATTGCTTACATGACGCGTCCCGGAACGCGTCATACGAGCAATAAAGTCATCCCTTGTCTGATGTTTGACTTTTACCATTGCGACCCGGTCAGCGCGAAAGGAGAACTACTGATTATTATAAAAATGGTCGCCTGCCTCCTACACGATTTTATGTCACATTTATATTATTGAAATTAAAACATTCTAGAAAATCGTGGAATCCTTGGGACCAATATCTTGCCAGTGTTAAAGACAGGCAAAACTGGTCGAGATTCTCGATTCCCGGAGTGAAGGGACTATCTGCACACATATTAATTTGGCACAGACTCCGAGTGCGAGAGTACTACTCTACCCTGGCCACACATTCGCACTGGAAGGAGAATTATCTCCGTCCGCCTATCCAGACTTAGCTCTTCCGTGATTTCACTACGTCGCTTGAGGTGAATGCCGGTATGGTTCCTTTGAAAGGGCACGGTCGATTTCCTTCCCTAATACGAGATGTTGCTCCGTGTTCAAGGATCCTGTTTTCAGTGGGGAGCTGAAATTTTTTTCTCTTAATTCTGTTGGGTTCCGCAGATGGATTCACTTTGTGGGTGAGGAAAGTTTATGAAAAATTTCTTCTCGAAGAACGTGGTCAAAGTGTACTAATTGTTCCCGATGACGACTAGCTTCGTTCATTTAAGGTTCGGAATTAGCAACTCCAAAATGAGGTTGTGTGAAAAAAACTTAAATATTAAGGAGATGTGTGCAGGCGTAATTAGATGGGCAGACGTGGTGGAGCGCGTGGGTAGGAGTGCGTTAGAAGTGAAAGGAAGGCTCGGGGGCGGCAGAGGCGGCTGCGGCGGGGTGTGCAGTTGCCATGGTGACCCTCCTGCAACAATCAATATACGCACACTTCTCCCGCCGCTCCTCACGCAGCTGTAATTAACGCCGCTCCGCAACCTCGGCACTAGCAGCTGGCCTCCGCCGCTCTGTTCATTGGCGCGCTATTCAGGATACCCATTTATTAGCGTAGTCAGCACCGCTCTGCTTCCTTTTTTCCCCACCTGCTCCATTAACATTTGGCAGTTCGGTCCAGTACCCTCTGTGAGTTACTAAAAATTTTTTTGGAACCGGCATTCTGTACAAGAATGCTGACAAGATGAATCACACTGTACCTGAAGAAAGTGGTGTCTGTAATATGTTTTCCTTTTTAGGTCGAAGTGAGATTGTGCTTTTGAAATATTACAAAATATTGGAATTTGGCTCGACCGTATAAAAACTGTGATAAGAACACTAGTCTCACGACGCATTTCGGGAGCAGGCCCTCGTCTTCGGGTATAATATGCAAGAATATTTAAAAAAGATTAATACTTTAACCCCCCCCCCCCATGAACCATGGACCTTGCCGTTGGTGGGGAGGCTTGCGTGCCTCAGCGATACAGATGGCCGTACCGTAGGTGCAACCACAACGGAGGGGTATCTGTTGAGAGGCCAGACAAACATGTGGTTCCTGAAGAGGGGCAGCAGCCTTTTCAGTAGTTGCAGGGGCAACAGTCTGGATGATTGACTGATCTGGCCTTGTAACATTAACCAAAACGGCCTTGCTGTGCTGGTACTGCGAACGGCTGAAAGCAAGGGGAAACTACAGCCGTAATTTTTCCCGAGGACATGCAGCTCTACTGTATGATTAAATGATGATGGCGTCCTCTTGGGTAAAATATTCCGGAGGTAAAATAGTCCCCCATTCGGATCTCCTGGCGGGGACTACTCAAGAGGACGTCGTTATCAGGAGAAAGAAAACTGGCGTTCTACGGATCGGAGCGTGGAATGTCAGATCACTTAATCGGGCAGGTAGGTTAGAAAATTTAAAAAGGGAGATGGATAGGTTAAAGTTAGATATAGTGGGAATTAGTGAAGTTCGGTGGCAGGAGGAACAAGACTTTTGGTCAGGTGATTACAGGGATATAAATACAAAATCAAATAGCGGTAATGCAGGAGTAGGTTTAATAATGAATAAAAAAGTAGGAGTGCGGGTTAGCTACTACAAACAGCATAGTGAACGCACTATTGTGGCCAAGATAGACACAAAGCCCATGCCTACTACAGTAGTACAAGTTTATATGCCAACTAGCTCTGCAGATGATGAAGAAATAGATGAAATGTATGACGAGATAAAAGAAATTATTCAGGTAGTGAAGGGAGACGAAAATTTAATAGTGATGGGTGACTGGAATTCGTCAGTAGGAAAAGGGAGAGAAGGAAACATAGTAGGTGAATATGGATTGGGGGGAAGGAATGAAAGAGGAAGCCGCCTTGTAGAATTTTGCACAGAGCATAACTTAATCATAGCTAACACTTGGTTCAAGAATCATGAAAGGAGGCTGTATACATGGAAGAAGCCTGGAGATACTGACAGGTTTCAGATAGATTATATAATGGTAAGACAGAGATTTAGGAACCAAGTATTAAATTGTAAGACATTTCCTGGGGCAGATGTAGATTCTGACCACAATCTATTGGTTATGAACTGCAGATTGAAACTGAAGAAACTGCAAAAAGGTGGGAATTTAAGGAGATGGGACCTGGATAAACTGAAAGAACCAGAGGTTGTACAGAGTTTCAGGGAGAGCATTAGGGAACAATTGACAGGAATGGGGGAAAGAAATACAGTAGAAGAAGAATGGGTAGCTCTGAGGGATGTAGTGGTGAAGGCAGCAGACGATCAAGTAGGTAAAAAGACGCGGGCTAATAGAAATCCTTGAGTAACAGAAGAAATATTGAATTTAATTGATGAAAGGAGAAAATATAAAAATGCAGTAAATGAAGCAGGCAAAAAGGAATATAAACGTCTCAAAAATGAAATCGACAGGAAGTGCAAAATGGCTAAGCAGGGATGGCTAGAGGACAAATGTAAGGATGTAGAGGCTTGTCTCACTAGGGGTAAGATAGATACTGCCTACAGGAAAATTAAAGAGACCTTTGGAGAGAAGAGAACCACTTGTATGAATATCAAGAGCTCAGATGGCAACCCAGTTCTAAGCAAAGAAGGGAAAGCAGAAAGGTGGAAGGAGTATATAGAGGGTTTATACAAGGGCGATGTACTTGAGGACAATATTATGGAAATGGAAGAGGATGTAGATGAAGATGAAATGGGAGATAAGATACTGCGTGAAGAGTTTGACAGAGCACTAAAAGACCTGAGTCAAAACAAGGCCCCGGGAGTAGACAACATTCCATTAGAACTACTGATGGCCTCAGGAGAGCCAGTCATGACAAAACTCTACCATCTGGTGAGCAAGATGTATGAGACAGGCGAAATACCCTCAGACTTTAAGAAGAATATAATAATTCCAATCCCAAAGAAAGCAGGTGTTGACAGATGTGAAAGTTACCGAACTATCAGTTTAGTAAGTCCCAGCTGCAAAATACTAACGCGAATTCTTTACAGACGAATGGAAAAACTGGTAGAAGCCGACCTCGGGGAGGATCAGTTTGGATTCCGTAGAAATGTTGGAACACGTGAGGCAATACTGACCTTACGACTTATCTTGGAAGAAAGATTAAGAAAAGGCAAACCTACGTTTCTAGCATTTGTAGACTTAGAGAAAGCTTTTGACAATGTTGACTGGAATACTCTCTTTCAAATTCTGAAGGTGTCAGGGGTAAAATACAGGGAGCGAAAGGCTATTTACAATTTGTACAGAAACCAGATGGCAGTTATAAGAGTCGAGGGGCATGAAAGGGAAGCAGTGGTTGGGAAAGGAGTGAGACAGGGTTGTAGCCTCTCCCCGATGTTATTCAATCTGTATATTGAGCAAGCAGTAAAGGAAACAAAAGAAAAATTCGGAGTAGGTATTAAAATTCATGGAGAAGAAGTAAAAACTTTGAGGTTCGCCGATGACATTGTAATTCTGTCAGAGAAAGCAAAGGACTTGGAAGAGCAGTTGAACGGAATGGACAGTGTCTTGAAAGGAGGATATAAGATGAACATCAACCAAAGCAAAACGAGGATAATGGAATGTAGTCAAATTAAGTCGTGTGATGCTGAGGGAATTAGATTAGGAAATGAGACACTTAAAGTAGTAAAGGAGTTTTGCTATTTAGGGAGTAAAATAACCGATGATGGTCGAAGTAGAGAGGATATAAAATGTAGACTGGCAATGGCAAGGAAAGCGTTTCTCAAGAAGAGAAATTTGTTAACATCGAATATAGATTTAGGTGTCAGGAAGTCGTTTCTGAAAGTATTTGTATGGAGTGTAGCCATGTATGGAAGTGAGACATGGACGATAACTAGTTTGGACAAGAAGAGAATAGAAGCTTTCGAAATGTGGTGCTACAGAAGAATGCTGAAGATAAGGTGGGTAGATCACGTAACTAATGAGGAGGTATTGAATAGGATTGGGGAGAAGAGAAGTTTGTGGCACAACTTGACTAGAAGAAGGGATCGGTTGGTAGGACATGTTCTGAGGCATCGAGGGATCACAAATTTAGCATTGGAGGGCAGCGTGGAGGGTAAAAATCGTAGAGGGAGACCAAGAGATCAATACACTAAGCAGGTTCAGAAGGATGTAGGTTGCAGTAGGTACTGGGAGATGAAGAAGCTTGCACAGGATAGAGTGGCATGGAGAGCTGCATCAGACCAGTCTCAGGACTGACGACCACAACAACAACACAACAACAAATACTTTAACAACGTAAAATACAATAAAACGTATTTATATCACCGTACGCGTTTCGTTTTAATGATATAAAACATTATCAATGATGGTATATCCACGACTTCTGCTTACATCGGGAGCTGCTGGCAAATTTTTTAGATATTTTGTCGTGTGGCACGGATGTTTTTGCCTAGTGTCACGTTGGTTTGTAGCACTACACATTTTATAACGTGAAGTATAACATAGTACAGCACCACTAGTGTTTGTTTGTATACTAAAACTAAACGGCTAAAGGTGCTGCAAACCAATGTAAGACTAGGCAAAAAAAGTCAATGCCAAACGATGGAATGACTCAGAACAGTGCCAGCAGATGACAGTTCCCGATGTAAGCAAAAGCCGGACATAAAATTCCACCAATGACTGTTTTACATCAGTAAATCGAAACGCATATGCTGATACAAGTACGCATTGTCTTGCAATTGCACTGACAGATTAAAATATCTTTAGTAATAGTAAAGCAACTACACCCACATCTAAACGCATACTCCGCAAGCCCCCGTACGGTTCGTGGTGGAGAGTACTCTGTATCACCACTACTCATTTCCTTTCCTGTTCCACTCGCAAACAGACCGAGGGAACAACGACGATCTGTATGCCTCCGTATGAGCTCTAATTTCTGGTCCTTACGCGAAATGTACGTTGGCTGCAGCAGAATCGTTTTGCATTCAGTTTCAAATACAGGTTTTCCAAATTTTCTCAATAGTGTTCCTCGAAACGAACGTCGTCTTCCCGCCAGGGATTCCCATCTGTGTTCCCCAAGCATCTCCGTGCCCGCCTCTGGATTTTTTTCGATGTCTTCCTTTATTCCGACCTGGTACGAATGCCGAACTCTCGAGTAGTATTCAAGAACAGGCTGCACTAGCGTCCAGTATGCGGTCTGCTTTACAGGTGAACCACACTTCCACTAAACCGAAGTCACCTTCACTACCACAATCCTTACACGCTCGTTCCATTTCCCGTCGCTATGCAACGTTACTTCCAGAGAATTAAGCGGCGTGACTGTGCCAAGCAGGACCCTGCTAATGCTGTATCCGAACAGTACCGGCTTGTTTTTCGAACTGATCCACATTGACTTACATTTTTCTACATTTAGAGCTAGCTGCCATTCATCGTCTGAAACATCTTGTATCCTCATACAGTCACTCAACGATGACACGTTACCGCACACGACAGCATCATCAGCAAACATCCGCAGACTGCTGCCCAACTTGTCCGCCAGATCATTTATGACTATAGAAGTCCCTGAGCCATTCCTAACGATACTCTTGTCTCTGACGAAGACTACGGCCATACAGAGGAAGAATTTACAATAAAACCGTCGAATTAAACGTTCTCCGTCTTACTTTACATTCACTCTTGTCCACATACTTGTTGCCTTCACGTCGTATTCTTGCAATGGCGCCCGCATCTCGTGGTCGTGCGGTAGCGTTCTCGCTTCCCACGCCCGGGTTCCCGGGTTCGATTCCCGGCAGGGTCAGGGATTTTCTCTGCCTCGTGATGGCTGGGTGTTGTATGCTGTCCTTAGGTTAGTTAGGTTTAAGTAGTTCTAAGTTCTAGGGGACTTATGACCACAGCAGTTGAGTCCCATAGTGCTCAGAGCCATTTGAACCAATTTGAATCTTGCAAAGGCTGACACAGTGCCGGCCGGAGTGGCCGAGCGGTTAAAGGCGCTACAGTCTGGAACCGCACGATCGCTGCGATCGCAGGTTCGAATCCTGCCTCGGGCGTGGATGTGTGTGATGTCCTTAGGTTAGTTAGGTTTAAATAGTTCTAAGTTCTAGGGGACTTATGACCACAGCAGTTGAGTCCCATAGTGCTGAGCCATTTGAACCATTTTATACCTTAACGCTCATGCAGGAAGCAAGAGTTTCACGTGACAGTTACTGATTTATGGGGTTTGTTTTTAAGAATCTGTCTCACTTGGGAGATAAAAGTAATGTTCATAAACATAAAATTACCTCTACTATTTAAAACAATTTTAAAAACAAATTGAAATGATTTTTGCTTGACGTGTCCATTTACTCCGTACTCCGCCGACGACTTTCGGAATAGAAACTCTCTCTCTCTCTCTCTCTCTCTCTCTCTCTCTCTCTCTCTCTCTGTTTGTGTGTGTGTGTGTGTGTGTGTGGCGCGAACGCTGGTTTTTGTTACTAATGTTAGTAAATTTAATTATTTATTACATTAATGTGAAAGTCACTCACGTAACTACTCACCGTGCACCCTCTTTAACAATGAGAGAATATGTCATATTTGAAAATCGACACGTTGTACATCGCAGCGAGGTATCGCCATTGTAGTCCATGGAACCTACAAATTAAGAGACTCCATCTCGGAATATTATTCGGAAGATATCCTATCCCTGGAAAAATTTTAATCCTCCAAACATGGAACGATAAAGTTAACAACTGCTTACATTTCGGTATTCCGTCTAGTTTAAATTCCTGCGGCAGATGTAATCAGTACTGGTACAGCTGAAGTTTCGCGAATACGCTGTGTGGGCGACCGTACTAGGGATTCGCGGTGCTTGCGGGAATCTCGGAACGAACGTCTCCTCCGGCCGCTGGAAGGCCACTTGTACGAATTCTGTTTTTATCACTTGTTCCCAGCCGGGCGGCACGACGTTTCTTGTCTCCAGGAAGCAGTTGTACCATTCGCGATTGAGGGCGGTTGTTTGGTGTATTATGGTCTGAAGTTTATTTGTGCCGTTGTGTTTGATTAGACTGCAGTGTCTCACTTGGCACAACGCGTACTTTTTTGCCGTAGCACAATTTTTTTAGAATATAGTTTTCATTATGCAACATTGAATGTTTGGAAACATTAAATGTTGCCACAGACATTTGGCCACCCATCTACTTTCCATAAATTGTTACAATAAATACTGATATATGAACGTGAATAACCCGTAAAACAAGAAATATCTAATTACATTCATTCAAAAGAAAAATCTGTCTTGGAAATCTGGCTTGATCCATCGCATGGAATATTTCAGTTGTGCAATGGAAAAGCGTGTTGATGGTTCAAATGGCTCTGAGCACTATGCGACTTAACTTCTGAGGTCATCAGTCGCCTAGAACTTAGAACTAATTAAACCTAACTAACCTAAGGACACCACACACATCCATGCCCGAGGCAGGATTCGAACCTGCGACCGTAGCGGTCGCCCGGCTCCAGAATGTAACGCCTAGAACCGCACGGCCACTCCGGCCGGCAAAGCGTGTTGACTTTATACGATTCCAATAATAGTCTTTCGGAAGGTGAGAGTAACATATGGCAGAAATGTCAATTGGGAGAATCGTGAAACTAAGAGGAAGACCGCTGAATGGAAAACGTTCAAACCTTGACTAGTGACTGGCCTCACAAAATGGAACGCGATAAACCTGAAGATAAATGGCGGTTTTGCAGTCTTCTGACAGCCTTTAAAGTTTCAAAGACTTCTCTGTATTCATTGGTAGAGCAGGGAACTAACTTTTCCCAATAACAGCTGACGCGGGCGAAGTGGTGTACTGAGCTCTGCACATGACAGAGAAAACTTTAGCGTCCGTCGCGATAACTTTTCTTCCACCTTCCTCAATACTGGAACAGTTCTTTAAAAACACCGACATAGTTTTCTCTTCCAATCGGGCCACACATGAGTAAATATTTGTTTGCAATGGCACCAGACTGAAAGGAGTGTTAAACATGAGAAAATATTACTCACAGGGAAGTAGAAAGTTGTGGCTCTATTTTCTGAGATACTCGGTAACCGTATTTCATGGTGCTTGTTTTCTAAGGAAATGAAGTGAAGCTAGTTCATTAGGCTACAGAATGAGAAGTCCTACATTCGTTACCTATTATTAGTGACACGAAAAAATGGTTTTATTTTGTGGCCAAATTCGGTGCTATTTTTTACTAAATTCCCTGCTGTTCTCTGTCGGATTCGTCGTTATTTCTGTCAGATTTGTTGTTTTTTCCGCATTCGTTCTTGTTTGCGAAATTTGTCATGTCATTTTTTGCCACTTCGATCTCATTTTTTGCCACATGCTGCGTCATTTTTTTGCCAAATTCGGTGTAAGCTTTTTTAGCCAAATTCGATGTTATTTTTTCCATATTCGGTGTTATGTTATTGCAAAATATAGTTGTATTTTCGGTCTTGTTTTTTGCAAAATTCTGTCTTGTTTTGATCAAATTCGGTCTTGTTTTGATTAAAATTCGGTGTTGCTTTCTCCAAATTGATCTTTTCCATATTTCATGTTTTTTGACCAACTCTTTTTTGGCGAAATATGGTGCTATTCTCATTTTAATATTATATCCAACCTCAGCCTTGCGAAAATTTGAAGTCAAAATGCAGTTTTAATATTCAATAATGGTTTGTTACGAATATTAGTCGTCAAATTTGTAAGAGTTTTACATGGAGAAATTACAAATTTCACAATATCTCTTTAAAATCGCTGAGTTTTCGTTATTTCGCTGAAATCTTCTAATTTTTCTTAATTTTCTCATTATCCTTTTCGCAAAATTTTTCTGTCCCTACCTATTATACAGGATGTTCATAAGGGCTCGCTATCGTTTCAAAACATCGTAATCTGGAAACCATTAAAGATAAAGAATCATGGTGTATTGTAAAACTTTTAGCAGCTTTCAAAGTTATCTTCCATTGCCCTTGTTGGTAGATTTGGCTTGGAGTGCATCAAAATGCACAGAGACCAGGAGAAGCCACGGTGTGTCATCTGGCTCCGAAAACCCGCGCAATACACGTGAATACATCCGTGATATCCAGAAGCTTACTGCCTGGCGTGGCCTAATGCACGGCATGGGCTTTTTCTTCGCAGAGCAGACCGTAACGGGAAATGCTTGTGCACTCACACAGTGGATTTTGAACGAACGTAGAATGTGCCGAAAGGGAGGTGGCTGGCTCGTGGCCACCACGCCCGTCCGATGCCACACCATTAAGCCGTCGACACACGAATCGTGCATTCGAACTCTGAGCGTTGAGCGCGCCGAGTTCCTGACGTCATAGCGTGGGAAAAGTACGTCGGGGATTCTTTTCGGAAGTGTAGAGCAGTATCTGGCCTGTCAGATATTCTGAACGTGCGTTTCTCAAGGAAAGGACAGGTACTTTATTTCAGTTTATATAATAACGCGTGACATCACCAACAACTTTAATCTTTGCACAATTCAGTGCACCTTTAACCCATACGGACACAGACTCTGATTCATTCACTTTACGACGATTCCTTGTCCTAAGACAAGTACAGATTCGCGAGACGCTCTGTTGCCTTCCAGTTGTAGAGCGTGTGTATATATGCCATTACTAAACACCAGCGAATTTAGGATCTCTCGAAAACCCGCCGTTAATTATACGATTTGTTGTAATAAAAAGACGGGAATCGTAATTTAGTAGTTAGAGAATTACGGTAACTTGCGTTGAAAGTGTGTCGTTTCAAGGCAACTGCGCAGTGAGGCTACATCAAAAACAGTGTTCTTGGTACGATTTATTAGGATCAGATTTCAATTAATAACATATCTATGATTAAAGCTTTCAGAAGATGGTAAGATGGAAAGCATGGTCACACCTCTCTGAGGGTCGCTGTAGCATAATGAAGAGAGACGCAGAATTGTAGAGTAACAGGTGATGCGTTGCTGGTTCGCGTCGCACTCTGTCCAAATTTTTTTTTTTTTTACAAACCTCTGCTATCTAATATTTTCTGATACTTTCTTATTTGTTTAATAGAAGTATATTATATAATATTCGATGTTATGTAAATGTAAGTGCGCTCTTTCTGAGGAGTTAATTAATTCGATTGGCTTTGTCTACTTGCAGTTTGCCTACTTGCAGTAAGATATACATGGCGAGTCACTAACTCACCACCAAAAATAACTCCGAAAGTATGATAAGAGCTGAAAAGTTTGTGGGACAAAAGTTGCATGGGACAACGGGGACGTTGTTTTTTGTTGCTAGTTGGGGTCGCTTCAGTGATATGAAGGTCAGTGCTGCAATCTTCTTATCATGGATTGAGTGGTATTCCTTATCACATCGGCACTTATTGAAGCACATACTCTGAGAATTCTCACTCGCATATCCTAAGGTGTAGTTGGAACGTCTTTATAAACAATGTCTTATACGAATCCCCACAAGAAAAAATTCAGAGGCGTCAAGTCTGGCGAACGAGCCGGCGACGACACATCTCCGCGTCCAGTCCAACGATTTGGGAATTGTCTCTGTAAATCATTTCTAGCCATCAGCGAAAAATGTGCCGGACACCCATCATGTTGATACCACATTCTGTTCCTTCTTCGTAAAGGAATTTCTTCCATTAACAAACCTAATGTGGTATACTTCCTACCATTAAGATTTATTTCGATGAAATAGGGGGCCTATAATTCTGTCATACAGAATCCCACACCATACATTCACCGACCACGGTTTTTAGTGTACAACTTGCCGCAGCCAACATGGATTTTCAGTTGGCCAATAATGCATGTTATGCAAATTAATATTTCCATGGTTTGTGAATGTAGCCTCATCAGTAAATAAAATCAAAATGTGTCATCCCTCTGAATCTGAAGTTCAGCTTATCGGCAGAATTCAATGCGACGCATGCAATCCGTACCAGTTAATTCTTGGCGGAGACTGATATGGTAAGGATAATATTTATGGCGATGCAGGCTCAAATGGCTCCGAGCACTATGCGACTTAACTTCTGAGGTCATCAGTCGCCTAGACCTTAGAACTAATTAAACCTAACTAACCTAAGGACATCACACACATCCATGCCCGAGGCAGGATTCGAACCTGCGACCATAGCGGCGCTCGGCTCCAGACTGTAGCGCCTAGAACCGCACGGCCACTCCGGTCGGCTATGGCGATGCAGAACACGATCAGCACCACTCTGGCTCATGCCAGATTCCCTTGCGATTTGTCGCGAACTAACACATGGATCTCGAACCACAGTGGCAAGAGTTCCTCGGTAGTAACTTTCCTTTGCCGGATATGTTTCCGATGCGTTAGAGATCCAGTTGTTCTCAATTTATCATACACATATTTAAATGTACGACGTGTAGGGTGAGTACCTTGAGGACGTCTTTCAGCGTATAAATCTGTAGCTATCACTGAATTTTGTTGGTATTCTCCGTAAATGAGAAGCATATCGACTTGTTCTTCGAAGGAATACATCATTCACAGTCACTTGAGTCGACGATACTAGTCTTACCGTTCCTATTAGTGTTGTATTGCGAAACCGTTGAATGGTGTTTACATCTCAATGGAACGTTATGTGGATACGCCGTATTCGGCGAATATTTACTATTTGCACGATATACGAGAGAGAATTGTCGGACCATGTGCTTCGATAAGTGCCGAAGTGATAAAGAATACCTCTCAATCCATGATGAGAAGAATGCAGCACTGCATTCATACCTATGGTCATCACTTCGAACACCTTCTGTAAATAGACGTTCATGCCATCTTTGTGACTTTCGTTGACCTTCAAAGACCTTACTGTACATATCATTGGATTCGTGTCGATAGCCGCTATCAGAAAATAAGAACCAAAGTATAGCATGCCATTTAAGAAACAAAGCTGGCCTTCATATCTCTGTAGCGACCCCACCCAGCAAAAAAAAATCAACGTCCCCGTTGTCCCATGCAACTTCTGTCCCACAAACTTTTCAGCTCCTATCATACTTTCGG
The DNA here is from genome assembly GCF_023864275.1 of Schistocerca cancellata. Lineage (NCBI taxonomy): Eukaryota > Metazoa > Arthropoda > Insecta > Orthoptera > Acrididae > Schistocerca > Schistocerca cancellata. The sequence continues at coordinate 18,970,311 of NC_064629.1, forward strand.
AGTTACTCTTGGTGGCAATACTTAGTGACTCACCCGGTATAGCAATTTATTGCTTCAAGTCTTGTATTTCACATATTGGATAGACTCATACTGAAAAGGATCAATGATCCAGTAAGAAAGACCTAAGTTTTACTGAAAAGTGAGAACGATTTAATGCCGCGCGGGGTAGCCGTGCGGTCTTGGGGGTGTTGCCACGGTTCGCGCGGCTTCCGCCGTTAGAGATTCGAGTCCTCCCTTGGGCATGCGTGTGTGAGTTGCCCTTAGCGTAAGTTAGTTTAAGTTAGATTAAGTAGCCTATAAGCCTAGGGACCGATGACCTCAGCAGTTTGGTCCCATAGAACTTACCACAAATTTCCAATTTCCAGAAGATGAAAGAATTTTCTTGTGTGGGGAACTGTTATAAATTATTATCGCACTATTTCTAATGGAACTTTCATAAGCCGAGGTCCTTATTAACTGTATATCGTACTTACCGTTTTGAATTATAACATCTTCATAGATATTGAAGATTTTATTTATGTCTACTACAAACAGAAGAACATGACTAGCATATTGACAAGGGAGGATATGTGCGTTTTAATAGAGCAAACGTAAGAATTTTATGCGCGCCCATTCCGTAAACAATCAGTGTGATTTGCGAGCCAAATAGAGCCGACAACTGCCGCTCGAGCGTGCTGCGATTGCGTATACCACGTCGAGGCACACGTATCGTACGCACAAGTCGCATCGTTTCTGAACGTTCAGCAGCATGTGGAACTCCTCACGCTCAGCGTCGACGTTCGAAAGCACGCCTTTAGACTTCATTTTGTAGAGTTAGACAAGGAACGCGGGTATACTTCGTGCACAAATCAGTGAAGCAATGAGAAATGTTGAGTCTGCAATGATGACCCACAGATGTACAGAACTCGAATATTGTCACGTGGAAGAAGGTGTAATTAGACGAATGACGAATACTAACTTCACTTAACGAAGGTTTATTCAGCACTTGGGCATAGAACAGCGCGGAGCGAATTGCCTCCGGCCAGAACACATATAGTATATATACAGCTACAGAGCATTCCAGTACAATGATTCTTGATACTGGTGGATTCTTCTAGAATGTATTCGAACGAAATATAGAAATTAAAATTGTACAGTCTAGGTGAGTTTTCAACTCGTGCCTCTCCATGCAACAGTCTATATCATAACCACCAAACCACGCTGCTATTCAGCTTCTTCCGCGGCAATATTGCGTCGATGTTCCGAACTGCTAAGCGTTTTAGAATAAACCACGATGCTGGAGCTCCAATAGTTTACAACTTACGATTTTTTGAAGTGATAGCGGGACTTTATGAAAACCTTCGAGGTTTCTCATTCTGAGCAGACACTTTTCTTCGACAATTGTGCTGTCAAAAAACATATTTTGCAGCTTCACACGAGAATCCATCGGTGAATTCGGCTTCCAGGTCGTTGGCTCAAGCAATGAAACTGGTTGTAAATCCCATCGAACGATTTCTGGCAGTCGCGTGGAAGCAGCTCGAATGAGGAGGATGACACTCAGCGACGAGTGTGTACTGGAACACGCTGAGTCACGTCAACATGGGAGGACCACCGGCTTGTGCGCGCGGCCGCAACAGACTGCTGAACTGGTGCGACTTCTCAGCAAGGAGATACGCGACGTTTATGAAAGGCTTCCAAGAACGGCGTGATGATGATGATGATTATTATTATTATTATGTTTGGTTTGTGGGGCGCTCAACTGCACCGTCAGCAGTCCCCCTGCGGGTCCGGGGATTAGAATAGGCCCGAGGTATTCCTGCCTGTCGTAAGAGGCGACTAAAAGGAGTCCATCCCCCTCACGGGGGTAGTTAGCGCCTGCGTCCGGAGACGGACGGTTTCACGACCTATAATCGTGGTCTTTTTGGTTTTTTCACTTCTCGTTTCTTCCTTCCTTTTGTTGGTTCCTTTCTTTGCTCTTCTCCACCTCACTGTCTTCCTTACTCTTTCCCTTGACTTCTCCTTGCCTTCTCATTGCCTCTTTCTCCTTGCCTTCTCATTGCCTTTTTCTCCTTGCCTTCTCATTGCCTTTTTCTCCTTGCCTTCTCATTGCCTTTTTCTCCTTGCCTTCTCATTGCCTTTTTCTCCTTGCCTTCTCATTGCCTTCTTCTCCTTGCTTCCTCATTGCCTTCTTCTCCTTGCCTTCTCTGGTCTCCGCCTCGGCGTTTGAGACAGTCTGTCCTCTTTCTCCCTCTCTCTCTTCTTTTTCCTCTTCTTCCTTCCTCCCTGTGCGTGTCTGAAGGCCGACCCACGCGTTCGCACGCGTAGCCGGTGACGGGGTAACGCGTAAGTCCCCGCCCTGGGTAGACATGTAAGGCACGCGCGTACCCCCTGGTAAAGGCCAGGCCCGGGGAGGGGTGATTGCCTGAGCTGATACCTTCTGACCATGCCGATTGGTCCCTCCGTCTGTTTCTCGGGAGGTGTGACCTGAGGTGTAAACATTCACCTAAGGCGGGAGTGCCCTCTGAGAGGGTCCCCACAAGGAAGGAGCGCGCCATCGGAGACGCTGGCAATCATGGGTGATTCCTCCGCAATGGATTCTACTCCACCGCTTTCGACTTCGACCCAAAACGGAAACGTGACCAGCCAACAGTGACAAAAGTACTACCGCCTGCCCCACAGTTCCTCATAGTTTCTCGATCTGAGGACGGAAAGGATTTTTCCTCTGTCAACCCTTTCGTTATTCAGAAGGGCGTAGATGCCATAGCCGGATCTGTCAAATCTTGTACCAGGTTGCGTAACGGTACCTTATTACTAGAAACTGAGAATGCCTTTCAGGCACAAAAACTGCTTCGGGCCACACTCTTGTACACGTTCCCTGTCCGGGTGGAGGCCCACCGAACTTTGAATTCGTCTCGTGGTGTAGTCTATAGTAGCTCCCTCGACGGGTTGACTGACGAGGAGCTTCAATCTTTCCTCGCTGAGCAGGGCGTGACGGCTGTCCATAGGGTCATGAAAAAGGTCAACAATAACCTTGTACCGACCCGGACACTTTTCTTGACCTTCGATAGTGTTAAGCTGCCATCGCGCATCAAGGCGGGCTACGAGGTTATTTCTGTTCGCCCCTATGTCCCGACACCTACGCGCTGCTACCAGTGTCAGCGTTTCAATCACACTCGACAGTCTTGCTCCAATGCGGCTAAATGTGTCACTTGTGGCAGGGATGCCCATGAGGGTGACTGTCCACCTCCGTCTCCTCGTTGTGTGAACTGTCAGGGTGACCATGCCGCATCCTCCCGCGACTGTCCTGTCTATAAGGAAGAACGCTGTATCCAAGAAATTCGGGTCAAAGAGAAAGTGTCCACCTCGGCTGCTCGCAAGCTATTGGCTAGTAGGAAGCCCACGCTGCTCCCAGCGGGGAAATACAGCACTGTCCTCGCCTCTCCTCGGACTACCCGGGAGGTAGCAACCCAGACATGCGATCTGACCTTCAGCACCACGGTCGTCCGTTCGGCCAGTGCTAAGATCGCGCGGTCGACGTCTCCTCTTCCTCCCATCACCCCACAGACACCAGCCACTTCCTCAGCTTCTGCTAAGTCGCAGACCCCGAAGTCAGATGCACGGGCCTTCAAGAAGGAACCATCCCGTGCAGACTTCCTCCGTCCCTCGACCTCCCAGCCTTCGACCGGTACTTCCACCAAACGTCCTTCTAAAAAGGCGCATAGGAAGCACAGTTCTCCTTCTCCGCCACGGCGCCTTTCTTCTCCTGCGCCGCCCAGCGGTTGCCGCCCCAGGCCGTCATCCGTTTCGCCTGGCCGCACCGCTGGTAGCCGAACATCTGGCCGTTCACCGGCGGAGGAAGCTCCCCCTCCCGGCCATCCTCCCGAGATGGCCGATGACCCTATAGACCCCATGGACGATGACTGTCCGCCTACTGATAGCGGCGGCAGTGCTCGCTCGAAGCCAGGCCCTAAGCGGCCTTCGAGGTGACCCCTTCTCTCATCTTCCTTTTCTTACGATGGCACTTATTAACTGGAATATTCGCAGCATTCGCTCCAACCGAGAGGACTTGAAGTTGCTGCTCCGCTTGCATCGTCCGCTCGTCGTAGCCCTCCAGGAAACGAAGCTACGCCCATGCGATCAAATTGCCTTGGCACACTACACCTCTGTGCGTTTTGACCTACCCCATGTGGTAGGTATCCCAGCTCATGGAGGGGTTATGTTGCTGGTCCGGGATGATATTTACTACGATCCCATCACGTTGCACACCGGCCTGCAGGCAGTTGCCATCCGCATTACTCTCCCCACCTTTACGTTTTCCTTTTGTACCGTTTACACTCCATCGTCATCTGCCGTTACCAGGGCAGACATGATGCAACTTATTGCTCAGCTACCTGCACCATTTTTGTTAACTGGAGACTTCAATGCCCACCATCCCCTTTGGGGCTCTCCAGCATCCTGCCCGAGGGGCTCCTTGTTAGCAGACCTTTTCAACCAGCTCAATCTTGTCTGCCTCAATACTGGCGCCCCTACTTTTCTTTCAGACACATCTCATACCTATTCCCATTTAGACCTCTCTATCTGTACTCCCCAACTTGCACGCCGGTTTGAGTGGTATGCACTTGCTGATACATATTCGAGCGACCACTTCCCGTGTGTTATCCATCTCCTGCAGCATACTCCCTCTCCGTGCTCCTCTAGTTGGACCATCTCCAAGGCAGACTGGGGGCTCTTCTCTTCCAGGGCGACCTTTCAGGATCAAACCTTCACAAGCTGCGATCGTCAGGTCGCACACCTCACGGAAGTCATTCTCGCTGCTGCTGAATATTCCATCCCTCACCCTACTTCTTCTCCACGTCGCGTACCGGTCCCCTGGTGGACCGCAGCATGTAGAGACGCTTTACGTGCTCGTCGACGTGCTTTACGCACCTTTAAACGCCACCCTACAGTGGCGAATTGTATTAATTATAAACGATTACGTGCTCAGTGTCGTCGTATTATCAAAGAAAGCAAGAAAGCCAGCTGGACTGCTTTCACAAGCACCTTCAACAGTTTTACTCCTTCTTCTGTTGTCTGGGGTAGCCTGCGCCGGCTATCTGGCACTAAGGTCCACTCCCCAGTTTCTGGCTTGAAGGTCGCGAATGAAGTCCTTGTGGCCCCTGAGGCTGTCTCCAATGCCTTCGGCCGCTTTTTCGCCGAGGTTTCGAGCTCCGCTCATTACCACCCTGCCTTCCTCCCCCGCAAACAGGCAGAGGAGGCTAGGCCACCTGACTTCCGCTCCTCGAATTGTGAAAGTTACAATGCACCATTCACCATGCGGGAACTCGAAACCGCACTTGGCCGATCACGGTCCTCCGCTCCAGGGCCTGATTCTATTCATATTCAGATGTTGAAGAACCTTTCTCCTGCGGGTAAAGGTTTTCTTCTTCGTACATACAATCGCATCTGGATTGAGGGACATGTTCCCGCATGCTGGCGCGAGTCTATTGTTGTCCCGATTCCTAAGCCGGGGAAGGACAAGCACTTGCCTTCCAGTTATCGACCTATCTCGCTTACCAGCTGTGTCTGTAAAGTGATGGAGCGAATGGTTAACTCTCGATTGGTTTGGCTGCTCGAGTCTCGACGCCTACTTACCAATGTACAATGTGGATTTCGAAGGCGCCGCTCTGCTGTTGACCATCTGGTTACCTTGTCGACCTTCATTATGAATAACTTCTTGCGGAAGCGCCCGACCGCGGCTGTGTTCTTTGATTTGGAGAAGGCTTACGACACCTGTTGGAGGGCGGGCATTCTCCGCACCATGCATACATGGGGCTTTCGCGGTCGCCTCCCTCTTTTTATTTGTTCCTTTTTATTGGATCGACAGTTCAGGGTACGTGTGGGTTCTGTCCTGTCCGACACCTTTCGCCAGGAGAATGGGGTGCCACAGGGCTCAGTTTTGAGCGTCGCTCTCTTCGCCATCGCGATCAATCCAATAATGGATTGCCTCCCAGCTGATGTATCAGGCTCCCTTTTCGTGGACGATTTTACCATCTATTGCAGCGCGCAGTGTACACGTGTCCTGGAGCGCTGTCTTCAGCGTTCTCTTGACCGTCTTTATTCCTGGAGTGTCGCCAATGGCTTCCGTTTTTCTGCCGAGAAGACGGTCTGTATTAACTTCTGGCGCTACAAAGAGTTTCTCCCACCGTCCTTACGACTCGGTCCCGTTGCTCTCCCAATCGCGGAGACAACCAAATTTTTAGGCCTTACCTTTGACAGGAAACTTAGCTGGTCTCCACATGTGTCACATTTGGCCGCCCGTTGTACCCGTTCTTTAAATGTCCTCCGTGTTCTCAGTGGTATGTCGTGGGGAGCGGATCGAACCGTCCTACTTCGTCTATATCGGTCGATCGTCCGCTCCAAGCTGGATTATGGGAGCTTCGTATACTCCTCTGCACGGCCATCCATCTTACGCCGCCTCAACTCCATACAACATCGGGGTTTACGACTTGCGATCGGAGCATTTTATACCAGTCCCGTAGAGAGTCTTCATGCTGACGCTGGCGAATTGCCACTCACCTACCGGCGCGATATACTGCTTTGTCGGTTTGCCTGTCGGCTACTGTCAATGCCCGACCATCCGTCTTATCGTTCCTTTTTTGACGACTCTCTTGACCTTCAATACGGGTTGTATGTCTCTGCCTTGCTACCCCCTGGAGTTCGCTTTCGTCGCCTCCTTCAACACCTTAATTTTTCACTCCCTGCAACCTTTCGAGTGGGCGAGAGCCGCACGCCACCTTGGCTCCAGGCTCAGGTCCGCGTTCACCTCGACCTCAGCTCGCTCCCAAAAGAGGTCACCCCCGGTTCGGTCTACCACTCCCGTTTTTTGGAACTTCGTTCGAAGTTCATCAACATGACTTTCATTTATACAGATGGCTCTAAGACCAATGACGGGGTCGGGTGTTCCTTTATTGTCGGGGCACAAAGTTTCCAATACCGGCTCCATGGCCTTTGTTCGGTCTTCACAGCTGAGCTCTTTGCCCTCTACCAGGCTGTTCTTTACATCTGCCGCCACCGACATTCTGCTTATGTCATATGCTCAGATTCCCTGAGCGCCATCCAGAGCCTCAGTGATCCGTACCCGGTTCACCCTTTCGTACACCGGATCCAACGCTCTCTCCAGCAGCTGGTGGACGTCGGTACGCCGGTTAGCTTTATGTGGGTTCCTGGCCATGTCGGTATCCCTGGGAACGAAGCTGCAGATGCCGCGGCCAAGGCTGCGGTCCTCCAGCCTCGGACAGCTTCTTGTTGTGTCCCTTCGTCCGATTTTAGCAGGGTCATTTGTCGGCGCGTCGTGTCGCTGTGGCATGCCGATTGGGCTGCACTTACCGACAACAAGCTTCGGGCCTTAAAACCTCTTCCCGTGGCTTGGACGTCCTCCTCACGCCCTTCTCGGCGGGAGGAGGTCGTTTTAGCAAGGTTAAGAATTGGACACTGCCGGTTCAGCCATCACCATCTGCTGACGGCTGCGCCGGCGCCGTTCTGCCCATGTGGGCACTTGCTGACGGTTAGGCACATTTTAATGTCCTGTCCAGATCTTACCACACTGCGCCTCGATCTTAACCTGCCTAATACTTTCGATGCCATTTTAGCGGATGACCCACGAGCAGCTGCTCGTGTTCTTTGTTTTATCAATTTGACAAACCTCGCTAAGGACATTTGATGTTTTTTAATCCTCTGCCTGTCCGTCTGTCTTTTATTGTGTTTTCCCTTTTAGTTGTTGTTGTCAACTTGTGCCTCGCGGTGCATTTTTAGAGTAGTCAGGGCGCTAATGACCATTGAAGTTGTGCGCCCTAAAACCACAAAAAAAAAAAAAAAAAAAAAAAAAAACCGTCAGCAGCGCCCGTAAGAAGTCCCATTTTTTTTTCGCAGTCCAATTTCTTTACACAGTCCAATCTAGCCACTGTCACGAACGATGATGATGATGATGATGATGATGATGAAATGATGAGGACGACACAAACAGCCAGTCCCCGGGCGGAGAAAATCCCTAACCCGGTCGGGAATCGAAACCGGGACCCCGTGATCCAGAGGCAGCAACGCTAGTCGCTAGAGAGAACGGCGTGTACCTCTGCTTCCGTGGCTGCACATTCGCCTCACATCTCACCCATTCAAAGTCGCTGGGGAATGTTGGTCGGGTACTTGTTCACCACAGATCCTGTGATACCGTGGAACGTCGTTCAGCGGTTCTGACTGAAGCTCCTGTACATAATTTTCAGAGCTGGAAATCGCATACCGTTCTGTAATGCAAATCGCTCGTTTAGTTTCATGTACCATAAGTGTGATGAGGTTCACTTCAGTTACGTCTATATTTCTTGGTGTTGTAATTTTCTCACTCGCGAGCAATTGGTTACATTGGCCTTGCGTTACGATCGTGGTTTAAAACCTGTATATGATTGTTTAGGATTACTTCCGAATTCAGCTTGTAATTTTTCCTTCTATATATGTAATTATACAGTTATGTAGTTCTCAATTCGTTCGAGCAGTCAATCATTCATAATAGGAAACTCAATCTAACTCAGTCACTCAAAATGATGCAGAAATTTTACTTGTTAGAATGAAATCAGGCGATGATTCTTCTTCTCTGCAGGCTCGTGCATTGCGGCAGTCTGCTAATCTGTACAAATAAAATGCCTCGTAATTTTGGGAGCGTTGTATAATCAGTTGGGAAACCTCAGATCAAACGGATATTTGGCTTTGATGAAGTTTAACCTTCCGAAGAAGTAATGAAGCTCTTGGATTATTGTATGCAGGTTCGTATCTAGTCTTTCGGAAGTTCCGTTCTGATTAACAACTACGCAATATATCGATGAATGTCATTAATTCTCAAATGTCAAATAATGAAAATTGTTACCGACCTTTTGTATGAAGGAGCAATATACAGGGTGAGTCACCTAACATTACCGCTGGATATATTTCGTAAACCACATCAAATACTGACGAATCGATTCCACAGACCGAACGTGAGGAGAGGGGCTAGTGTAATTGGTTAATACAAACCATAAAAAAATACACGGAAGTATGTTTTTTAACACAAACCTACCGTTTTTTAAATGTAACCCCGTTACTTTTGTTAGCACATCTGAACATATAAACAAATACGTAATCAGTGCCGTTTGCTGCATTGTAAAATGTTAATTACATCCGGAGATATTGTAAGCTAAAGTTGACGCTTGAGTACCACTCCTCCGCTGTTCGATCATGTGTATCGGAAAGCACCGAATTACGTAGGGATTCAAAGGGAACGGTGATGGACCTTAGGTACAGAAGAGACTGGAACAGCACATTACGTCCACATGCTAACACCTTTTTATTGGTCTTTTTCACTGACGCACATGTACATTACCATGAGGGGTGAGGTACACGTACACACGTGGTTTCCGTATTCAATTAGGGAGTGGAATAGAGTGTGTCCCGACATGTCAGGCCTATAGATGTTTAATGTGGTGGCCATCATTTGCTGCACACAATTGCAATCTCTGGCGTAATGAACGTCGTACACGCCGCAGTACATCTGGTGTAATGTCGCCGGAGCCTGCCACAATACGTTGTTTCATATCCTCTGGGGTTGTAGGCACACCGCGGTACACATTCTCCTTTAACGTACCCCACAGAAAGAAGTCCAGAGGTGTAAGATCAGGAGAACGAGCTGGTCAATTTATGCGTCCTCCACGTCCTATGAAACGCCCGTCGAACATCCTGTCAAGGGTCAGTCTAGTGTTAATTGCGGAATGTGCAGGTGCACCATCATGCTGATACCACATACGTCGACGCGTTTCCAGTGGGACACACTCTATTCCACTTCGTAATTGGAAACGGAAAACACGTGTGTACGTTTACCTCACCCCTCATGGTAATGTACATGTGCGTCAGTGAAAAAGACCAATAAAAAGGTGTTAGTATGTGGACGTAATGTGCTGTTCCAGTCTCTTCTGTACCTAAGGTCCATCACCGTTCCCTTTGGATCCCGATGTAATTCGGTGCTCTCCGTTACACACGATAGAACAGCGGAGGAGTGGTACTCAAGCGTCAACTTTAGGTTACAATATCTCCGGATGTAATTAACATTTTACAATGCAACAAACGGCACTGATTACGTATTTGTTTATATGTTCAGATGTGCTAACAAAACTAAAGGGGTTCCATTTAAAAAAAACGTAGGTTTGTGTTAAAAAACATACTTCCGTGCATTTTTTTATGGTTTGTATTAACCAATTACACTAGCCCCTCTTCTCACGTTCGGTCTGTGGAATCGATTCGTCAGTATTTGATGTGGTTTACGAAATATATCCAGCGGTAACGTTAGGTGACTCACCCTGTATATATATATTTCCCTTTGAATCGTACAATTTCGTATCAGTTATCTTTTGTCATAAATCTCAATATTCAGATTACAATTCTTCAAACAAAGCTCAGGCTAATCGGCATGAAGACAATCTCGGAAGCTTTTTTCTAACAACCACCAGAGAGAGTACTACAAAGAATAATTATGCGCTCATGGCATAGCTATTGTATGAAACTACTTTGCGCATGGATTCTGCGAATATGAAGATAGAAAATTTGTATTCGTCATTGAAGGGTAGAATTATATCAGAATAATTCATCGAATATAAAGAGATATTACAATTGCCCCTCGCAGCGAGCAAAGTTAATGATAATACACTTTGCGAGCTAACAGAAAAAATTTGTTGGGTTATTTATTCAAAAGAGGAATATTTTGAATTAATAGAATTTTACTATAAAGAGTATGGGTAACATGTTAAGACAGTAAGTTACGAGAATACCTAAGCTGTAGCTTTTACATGTACCGGGGTATACCCGCATCCCGAGTACGTAACCAGGGGAGATGTAGATTGGTGTAATTACGAAAAAGGTCTACCCATTTGGGAACTGGCCTTCACAGGGAAACCCTGGAAAACCCGGAAGAATAGACCCCATCTCAGGTATTAAAGAAGATAGGAAAGCCTAAATCCAGTAATTTTGAAATATATAGAAGCTTGATAGATTAGATCGAAGGAAAAGTGCCTCATAGCCAAAAAAATTTTACAATATTGCTCAAAAAAATTTTCCAAATTCTTCTTTCGACGATGTAGCCGGCGATCTCGTTGTGAAGTCGATGGAACAGGAACACTGGGTACGGACAGCGGGTAGGCGACGTACAGCGTTTGGTGGAGGCGGCACGGAGGACAGGCGATGGCTTATGGTACAGGACAGAAGCTGGTAATGTGCCGCAGAAACAGCAAGATGATCTCAGGAACAGATGGTCAGGGACGTGAACATGGAACAGGTTTAAAGTGGAATAAGAAAAGGTTCTGACTGAATAAATCCCTGGAAGAGAGTGGATTAAGGCAACGAAGTCCATATTTCATCGTCGAACTCAAAATCGGAGTGGATTCTTATATTCTTCCATCTGTAATAGACTGGAACATCCATCAGTCCTGACAATCGCGAATTTTTTTGTAGTCCTCACTACCAAAGTTGTTTTCCATTACAACTGCTGATTGTCCAAAACCTTGCCAAATAGACTGTGGGCATTTAAATTTTGTTGTAGCTCATATCGAATGTATTCCTCTCAAAAAAAAAATTTTTTTCTAATCTTCGTTTTGTTATAGTGCAGGTGGAAGTAGAGCATTGAATCTGTCCGAGGTTTGCTTTCAATTACGAAATTATGGATAAAATTTAAGTTTACACCTGATGAAAAATTTTTAAACATAGGCATATGACACTGACTCCACAAAAGGAATAATTTCTAGAAAAAAATATCTGAAAAATTTTCATTATTCTTATAATTAATTGATTTATAGATCCACCTGCAAATAAATATCATTAATGATGACGTATGTTCGTTTAACAAATCGGCCACTCGCAGAATCTTCTTCATTCTCTGATGAACATTTATGGAAATATATTTCAACAATTATGTCCATAATATGAAACACACAAACTGCTATTCTTAAAATGTTAATTAAAATTCTTAAATTAATTCTTCTGGTAAAGAAGGCATAATGAAAAATCTAAAAATTATAATAATTTTCTCTCGCGCAACCAGAGAGTTTCTTCAATTGTTTGCAGCAGTGACATTATCGACTGTTGCTCCATTTCACAGTTCTTTTGTTTTCTCGCGCAAACAGCGCACATCATACACACAGCGTATTTACCTACATATCCCGCACTGTTCAAGTTTCACATGCAATTCTCACATAAGTGCCGTGTCTTGAGGAAATGTAGATGCTCTTTCATTGTATATCACTGTGGCTTCTGCTCATAGTCCACACTTACAAACACTAGTAATTAACAAATTCTTCTACCTATCTTAAAATTTTGTGCTAAACTATCACAGGAGTAATCTCATTGTCTCTTAACCTATCACAGGAGTAATCTCACTGTCTCTTAACCTATCACAGGAGTAATCTCACTGTCTCTTACCCTCTAAACAACATAAACATCTTGATATTTATATACAAATTCGACTCATAGTCAAATTCCACTCTAAATTCTTCTCCATATTTGGTATCACAGATCTACGATCCTTCAAAAAATTTCTTAATATCATTATGCGGGAATAATCCCTTTATTCTTTTCGATTCGGGATATGCCAACAAGTAGGATCCAGGATTTGGTATATTTACAATAACATAAGGTCTGGTATAAATAAGATTCCATTTCTTTATGTTCTTCATCAGTTTCGAGGAATGGATGTGTCGCCTCAATAAATCCTTTTCTCCAAGATGAAACGTCTGAATCCGGTGAATTCGTTTATCATATGTCAATTTCCGTTGTATTGTCTTTTTAGTTAAATTGACAAGTGCGAGTCGAATCTTTTCCTCCCATTTTAAATTCTGGTCTAAGAACATAATACAACGCTGAAATAAATATTCCGGCACTAATATTAAGTCCTAACGGGACAACTCTAAATCGGTAACTTCTCCCGGCATAGATAAATGCGGTATATTTCCTAGATTCTTCATCCATTTGGACCTGCCAGTACGAACTTCTCAAATCAACACTAGTTAAGTACGAAACATCCTGGAAATTTTGAATTAATTCATCTATATTTTTCGGATGAGTTCTTACAGGTACTATTATTTTATTAATCTCTCTCGCATCCAGAACTAATCTTGCGTTGGCTCCAGGTTTTGGAACGACTAAGAGCGGAGAACAATATGAACTAGTTGATGGCTCAATCAAGTTCCATTCTAACATTCTATTTATCTCCCTTTGAACAGATTGTTTTAAGCGCCAGGGGATCGAATAGTGTGTGTAACAGTAAGTCTGATGTGGCTTCACTTGTAGGTGACAAATATACCCTTTAATAACTCCTGGTTTCTCATCAAAAATCTCTTCATATGCCTCTAACAAATAATGAAGCTGCTGCCTTTGTTCTCCGGTAAGCTGATTTGATTCACTAGCTTTTATCATTGTTGTTTGGTTAAAGTCCTCCTGTTGTATCAAATCCTTTGAAAGCTCCTTCCAACGATCGTTTGTAGTGTCAGTTAATTGAATTATGGCACCGCGACAATATTTATCATGCACCGTTTCCTTTCTATTTAAATCCAGTGTTATCTCTTCTCCATTTAATCTAAATTTAACTATTCCTTCCAAAAACTCAATCTGACAATCGTACTCCTGCATACTCCCGATACCAAGAATACAGTCCACTAATAACTTCTCCACTACAAGGAACGTGCATTTTATTGCTACATTTCCCATTTTCATCTCTAATTGTGTTTGTATTTTGACATTGGGAGAGCGTGCTCCAACAGCTCCGATGATTTTGCAGTTCTGTACCTGCAAAATTGGTACCTTCTTCTTCCTAATAATTCTCCTAAAAAGAGCGCCTGAGATGACATTGGCGGAAGCGGCGGTGTCTAATATCACATTCGTTGGAACTTCCTCTATTTCAACAAAAACTTCCGATACCGGGACACTCGATCTGTCATTATGACACGTTATTAAATCTTTTGTTAACTCTTCAGTCAACAGCTCACCATCATTATATCTTAACAATTGTAATTTTACTGTTTCGCCCCCAACAGATCCCCTGACCGCTCCTCCGGGGCACGATGCGGTCATGTTTAGTTTGACTGAGTGTTGGTCCGATTGGTATTTGTCTCTTCAGCTACTTCAGTGATTATCGGTTGTTGTGGTGAATTCGGTCTATATTGTCTTGCTTGATTCGTGTAATTATTGTTGTTGTTCTGCTGGTGTTGGTAAAACTGTCATGTGTTGCCATACATTGGATTATATCGATTAAAATTCCTATTGTTCCTAAAATAGCCCCTCGCTGCACCATTACTAAAGTTTCCATTATGTTAATAATTATTGTTTGCATTTTGTCCATTTCTAAGTCTCCTCGGAGAGTGTAGTTGGTTATGATTATTGTTACTGCTACCATGACTGCCATTCCCATTCGAGTTGCAGCTCGGATTCGCTTCTATTGCTCTTCTTTGATATGACATTTCTCTTGACCTTTTATTGTCCTCCTCAATTATATCAATATGATCAAGCGTAGTCATAAATGAGTCTATATCCTTATCATTTATATATAACAACTGATTCCTTATACTGGTGCGTAGTCTGGACTTGAGTATCCTAAGCATATCCGGCAAAGGAATCAGTACATCCCAATACAAAGATTTATTAATGTATTTCCCAAAATATCTCTTTAGAGATCCTCTAGAAAATGAGAAAGGCTCAGGATATAATACTTCCTGCCTAAGTCTTCCTTGTATTCCAGCAGACCAATATTTTGCTAGAAAAGCCTGCTCAAATTCTTTATAACATTTACAAGAAGATGTTTGTCCGGATGCCCACAATGCTCCTGATCCTTGTATATATCCAGATAAAAAACTAATCTTTGGCCATTCTGTCCAAGATCGTGGAAATAGACCTCTGAAACTTCGAATAAAGACTACAGGATGAACATTCCTTTTGTCAGGGTTAAAGATTTGAAATTGTCTCTGTTTAATCATCTTTTCCTCAACGGTACTACGATTCCAAAAATAATCCTGTTCGTACTCTTCCCTGTGGCTATCCGTTATATCGAATCTAACTTGTGACGTTCCAGTTATGTCTATATCGGATCTTGACGTGGACGGAATGTCACGCGCAGATTGAGAATTTTGTTTCCTACTGCTCGCTGTTTCTAAATCCTCCTGCGAGAGATTTAGTAATCTTTCGATATTTTCTTTCCAACACGAGAATTCTTCACCAAGTTGTTCACGAACTTCCTTTAACCCTTTGTTGAAAAAATTCTCTTCAGAACTCTCCGAAATTGACTGTAAAGCTACTTTCACAGTTTCTTCTATCGTTTCCGAAGGAAAATTTTGCCGCTGTAATGTCATTTCTGAAAACTTTCCCGCAAGTACATTCATTCTATGTTCCACTGTCGTCTGTTTTTCCTTCACTTCGTCAAATTGCTTCTTTAGATTATCTTGGGATTCTATAATTTCTGGTATCATAGCTACGGAACACTGTATGTCCTCTTGAGCTTGTATTACTTGAGGAAACAGTTCTACTTGTTTTTGTATCGTGTCAATTTTGATGGATACATATTCGGTTAGTTCCGCTTTGAATTTACTATTGTTTTCTTGGCATTGTTGGCGGACCTGCTCAATTTGAGCAATAAGATTCTGTTCGGTCCTTACTGCCTGTTCTTTTATTTCCTGTGTCTGGGTATTTAATCTCTGATCTAATTCGGTAAAGGTTGCTCTTAATTGATTTTGTAATTCTGTTTGATTTTCGGCTAATTGATTTTGGAGTTCATTTTGTATGGCTGATAAGTCTCGTGTTACTTCAGATTGTATAACGGATAAGTCTCGTTTTACCTCCGCTTGGCCTTCGGCTAATAGAGACAACTGTTGCATAATAACAACTAATGTGTCAACAACACTCTGATCAGCTGTTGTATGAATGTTTTCTGAACCAGCCGGATTATTTATATTGCTAGCCACAACAGTCTCAGAATTGCCATCCGTGGCCTCTGCTTCTGCGCAAACAGCTGAAAGCTGTAGCACGTCTCGTTGCTGATTCAATGACATTTTAAATGCCGCTCTAGTCAATACCATTAAATAACTGTCAATATCAGGTTCTAGTCACTTAATACAGTTTCAAATTTACTGTCGTACACACACTTAACTTTCAAATTACTTCACAGATGGTATAAAGTTCAATGTCCAGATACGAAAATCACACAATAAACAGTTCTACAATCTAACTACTATCTGGAAAAAAGTTCTTTCTGAATTAATTTCAAACTATTTTAACTACAAAATGTAAAAATTGGAATTATCTGGCCTTGTTCTGCAGTATAGGTCTTGTCCAATAGTTGAAATCTTTCCTTGGTATCAGCAATATTTTACTATGGGCACCGAATCTTTCTTCAGATTAGTTACCTCTGGTTCTCGTTGGTTTTCGTGAAACAAAAAATACATATACACTCCTGGAAATTGAAATAAGAACACCGTGAATTCATTGTCCCAGGAAGGGGAAACTTTATTGACACATTCCTGGGGTCAGATACATCACATGATCACACTGACAGAACCACAGGCACATAGACACAGGCAACAGAGCATGCACAATGTCGGCACTAGTACAGTGTATATCCACCTTTCGCAGCAATGCAGGCTTCTATTCTCCCATGGAGACGATCGTAGAGATGCTGGATGTAGTCCTGTGGAACGGCTTGCCGTGCCATTTCCACCTGGCGCCTCAGTTGGACCAGCGTTCGTGCTGGACGTGCAGACCGCGTGAGACGACGCTTCATCCAGTCCCAAACATGCTCAATGGGGGACAGATCCGGAGATCTTGCTGGCCAGGGTAGTTGACTTACACCTTCTAGAGCACGTTGGGTGGCACGGGATACATGCGGACGTGCATTGTCCTGTTGGAACAGCAAGTTCCCTTGCCGGTCTAGAAATGGTAGAACGATGGGTTCGATGACGGTTTGGATGTACCGTGCACTATTCAGTGTCCCCTCGACGATCACCAGTGGTGTACGGCCAGTGTAGGAGATCGCTCCCCACACCATGATGCCGGGTGTTCGCCCTGTGTGCCTCTGTCGTATGCAGTCCTGATTGTGGCGCTCACCTGCACGGCGCCAAACACGCATACGACCATCATTGGCACCAAGGCAGAAGCGACTCTCATCGCTGAAGACGACACGTCTCCATTCGTCCCTCCATTCACGCCTGTCGCGACGCCACTGGAGGCGGGCTGCACGATGTTGGGGCGTGAGCGGAAGACGGCCTAACGGTGTGCGGGACCGTAGCCCAGCTTCATGGAGACGGTTGCGAATGGTCCTCGCCGATACCCCAGGAGCAACAGTGTCCCTAATTTGCTGGGAAGTGGCGGTGCGGTCCCCTACGGCACTGCGTAGGATCCTACGGTCTTGGCGTGCATCCGTTCGTCGCTGCGGTCCGGTCCCAGGTCGACGGGCACGTGCACCTTCCGCCGACCACTGGCGACAACATCGATGTACTGTGGAGACCTCACGCCCCACGTGTTGAGCAATTCGGCGGTACGTCCACCCGGCCTCCCGCATGCCCACTATACGCCCTCGCTCAAAGTCCGTCAACTGCACATACGGTTCACGTCCACGCTGTCGCGGCATGCTACCAGTGTTAAAGACTGCGATGGAGCTCCGTATGCCACGGCAAAGTGGCTGACACTGACGGCGGCGGTGCACAAATGCTGCGCAGCTAGCGCCATTCGACGGCCAACACCGCGGTTCCTGGTGTGTCCGCTGTGCCGTGCGTGTGATCATTGCTTGTACAGCCCTCTCGCAGTGTCCGGAGCAAGTATGGTGGGTCTGACACACCGGTGTCAATGTGTTCTTTTTTCCATTTCCACTAGTGTATTATACAACATTCCAAGAGACTTCTGTCACACTGGCGCCACTGTAATTTTTCCTCCTATCTATGTAATTATGTAGTTATGTAGTTCTCAATTCGTTCGAGCAATCAATCATTCATAATAGGAAACACAATCATAACTCAGTCACTCAAAATGATTCAGAAATTTACTTGTTAGAATGAAATCAGGCCATTTCGTATCAGTTATCTTTTGTCATAAATCTCAATATTCAGATTACAGTTCTTCAAACAAAGCTCAGGCTAATCGGCACGAAGACAATCTCGGAAGCTTTTTTCTAACAACCACCAGAGAGAGTACTACAAAGAATAATTATGCGCTCATGGCATAGCTATTGTATGAACTACTTTGCGCATGGATTCTGCGAGTATGAAGATAGAAATTTAGTAAACGTCATTGAAGGGTAGAATTGTATCAGAATAATTCATCGAATATAAAGAGATATTACAAGCTGAAGATTCCTTTCGAAAATTACGTTTCCAAAATATCGATATATTTACTTTTTTCCTAATGTTTTGGGAATTAATAGAAAAAGAACCACCGGACAAACGCTCCTATCGGAGCACAGAAAAGCGAATATTCAGCAATTTAAAAGACTGTCTCATTCTGCCTTCGTCACCACCGTTAAAAAGTTTCCCAAATGTTTTGGCGCAGAGGAAATATTCGCGCTCTTTTTAACATGCAATTCACCTCTCATTCCCTCAAGCTCCCTAACTGTGCCGGCCACTGTGGCCGAGTGGTTCTAGGCGCTTCAGTCCGGAACCGTGCTGCTGGTACGGTCGCAGGTTCGAATCCTGCCTCGGGCATAGATGTGTGTGATGTCCTTAGGTTAGTTAGGTTTATGTAGTTCTAAGTCTAGGGGGGTGATGACCGCAGACGTTAAGTGCCATAGTGCTTAGAGCCATTTGAACCATTTCCCCTAGCTGTAACTCGCTCACATGCACTAGTCCATCACTGTATGTCAATCATATCCATCCAATCCCACTTGCCCTTGTCACCAGCTCATTTAGCCAAGTTCATTGTCATTATCTCTTTTGTGTCTCTCTGTCACTGTCTCCTTCGTCCTGCCCTACTGCTACTGTCTCCTTTCACTGGCCCTGTCTCCCTCTTGCTCGCTGATACTGCTGCTGTCTCTTCTCACTGTCAATATCTCTCTCTTCCTCCTTCTCAGTGTCCTCCATTCTCTCTCATTATCACTGGCCCTCACCCACTTCCACTGTCTCCTTCTCTTTACTCCTCTCGCGTTGGCACTGTCGCCTTCACTCTTTTCCTAGCACATTTCTGTCACTGTCAGTTATGTTTCACTGTCAGTGTGTTCCCCTCTTTCGTTCACACTGCCATTGTCACCTTCGCTCTTTATTTACCATAAGCAATGTCTGCTATCTTCTAGCATTTATTGCTATTCCGTCTCTTTCCTACTGCCTTTGTGTCCTTCTCTCTCACTACAGAGAAGTGCGAATATGTTTGCATGCCAAAATATTTGGGAAATTTTTTTAAAGGTGCTGAGGAAGGCAGAATGAGGCATCTGCTACCCCACTTTTCAGTTAGTCTTGTAATAAACAGAAGCATATTCGCCTTTTTATGCTCCGATAGGTGCAGTTTTCTGCTATTTCCTTTCTTTTTTCTGCTACAGCAGTGCATGTCACTCATATGAAAATAACTTAATGGGTCAGTAAAATTTTGATAGCTTTCTTAGTGAAATTGAAATAACACAAAAATAGTTTCACAACTCAGACTGGATTTTGCGTGCACAGGAATTTTTCATGTGCTTCAGTATTACAACATGGGGTTCCCAGAACCTTCTAATGATAACAGAGACACTTAACGTCTTATTTCCCCGTGCTATATCACTTTATAAACTAAATTTATGCCTCACATGGGGTTTTACGTGCAAATCTTTCGTGTGCAAATAGGGTAGCTTTGAACTTCTGTATGTCGGTAATGGATAAAGTAACAAGAAAATTTTCAAGGTTGTTACAGATCGGGATGTTAGGAACACATCGTAAAAATAGTAGCAATTGGTTGTGTATAGCCGTCTTGAAATCCGGGGCTCGGTTTTCGTACCCAGACATCACATTCTTTGGGTGTTTCTCGCTAACGGAAATTTTTTTTTGAAAACGTGAAGATGGCACTTCTAGAGAATATACCGTTAAATTTTGAGCAATTTGCTGCGGTTAGGTATTTAGATATCCGCCGCTAACGGAGAAAAAATGGCGAAAAACGCATTTTTCGGGTTTCCACAGGAAATCCCCATGAACTAAATGGTACCTCTATCAGCTCTTTAAGGTGCATCATTGATAACATGTAGTGCAGAAAGAACCCACCGATTTGCTCCATTTACCTAAGATGTTTTGGTAAGGTCTTACGGGACAAAACTACTGAGGTCATCGGTCCCTAAGCTTACATACTACTTAATCTAACTTATGCTAGGGACAACACACACACACACATGCCCGAGGGAAGACTCGAACCTCCGACAGGGGTAGCCGCACAGACCGTGGTAAGGCGCCCAGACCGCGCGGCCACCTCGCGCGGCTCCATTTACCTAAGCTGGAGGAAGTGTGTAATATTCAAGTTTTGATTCTGTGCTGTGGGATGGCTACAGTAAGATGATCCTTCTGTTAGGTATACAAATGGTCGTTAGCGTAAAGGTTATCCGAAACATTTGACCCTGCCTTTCTATCACCAATAGCACCCGAGGTACGAGCACCGGAAAAATGCCGTTTTTTATGCCGCGTGTTTTGGAACATATTGGCAGCTGTCGCATGCGTACCGACAACAGAAATTATCTCAATTGGTCTCAGCTGTTTTGTTGACCACTTTTGTGAGTGCCATAGATTTTACGAGGCGTAGATACGCCAGAATACACTGGAAAACTCCCTAAAAACTTTTTTTTGATTTATTTTGTTATATTGCGGTATCCGCTTATTTGCATGTTACCGACACCTTTCTGACAGTCATGTCTGAATGATTATCAGTAAACTCTAACCTAGCCTGTAAAGGGAATTTAGTTACTCCCTGTACACTTCGAGCTGTTCGCTTTTCTAGCAAACACATTTACTGTGGTGATGCCGCATATCTTGCAGGCAATTGTTAGCGGTATCACGTATTATGTAGCGTGTTCGTTATTGCTGTTGTTGTTTCTTTTCTTTTTCTTCTTCTTGATAGTAGTAATATTAGTTGATTATTTTATCATATTTCTATGAGAACGATAGAGGTCAAATGAATATGATTTTTAAAATGATTTTAAAGTCTGATAAAATAATTAGAAACATCAAATTAGGCAAATGGACCACTGTTCCTATACGAAAGGAATGGAAGGAAGGTTACTGTGTGGCGGTATCCTTTGGCTATAAAATAAACATGCCGATCAGTCTCATTACAGAGTTTTTCTAATCGCTGAGTGTTAATTAACAAGTTAATGTTGCAACAACGTCAGACTTTCTTATGGGTGACATCGCTTCCACCTTCTTACGGATGAGCTGGTTGTGCGAGGTAAATGACATCTGCTGGCGGAGTGTGCGTGAACACTACGTCTGCCTGTGTGATGGGCAACATGTGTTGACTATGCAGCCGGGATTTCCCTGCGGACGGTGCTGTTCCGCATACGGAAGAATCAGCACTTGGTAGGAGAGTTGTCACGTGTAACGTTCACTCATGACTAGATTAATGTGCATAAGAGAAGCACGTTTCGAATCTTGGTCTGCTCGATACGACTGTGGTCATTTGTACTGTTAATAATAATTACGAGGAATGGTTAAGTTTTCTATAGGAGATACTGCGTGTACGTTGTCATAAAACTTAATCAATGTCAGTCAGTGAGAGGTGACCGCAAATTACTAAGCACGTCCAGATACAGAGTGAACTATTGTTTTTATCTTAAACACAGTTTAGTTTGGTACTCTTTTAGAACTACTATTCATCCTACTGATTCGTTCTTGATTGGGTTGTGAAGACTTTCTGGGTATAACTGCCTTCACACTAGTCTGTACTATCTGTACTGCGGATTTACAGACTGCTCGAAATCGCCGTCATGAGATTTACGATGTTGTAATTGCAGCTGTCAAGGCCTCTCGACACTCATCCTTAACCATGTGGAATTTTCAGCTTGAGACAGAGTACTGCCATTCAAGTGTACTGTTAATGAGAAGCCAGACTGACGAATACTGCTTTGTTGTACCATCGAAACTTAGCTATAAATTTGTTTGCAGTGACGAGATGCTACACGTATCTCGAACAGAATGGCCTCCCTCATGACAACCATAATGGATTCCAAAAACATCGCCCATGCGAAACCCAACTAGTGCTATTCTAGCATGGCACATTGAAAGCCGTGGATCGAGGCAATCTGGTGGATACAGTATTTCTTGACTTCCGAAACATATTTGACTCAATAACACATCAGAGCTATTAACCGAATTACGATCTCATAGGGAATCAAATGATATTTGTGTCCGGATGTAGGATTTCTTGGTAGAGCGGACGCAGCACATTTCTTGGACTGAGAGTCATCGACAAACGTAGAAGTAACTTCAGGCGTGTCCCAGGGAAGTGTGTTTGGACCCTCGCAGTCCAAGTTCTCCATTAATGACCTGGCAAACAATGTTAATAATAACCACAGGCCTTTTGCAGATGATGCAGTTATGTGTAATAGATTCTTGATAATATTTCCATGTGTCGGAAAGATTGGCAGTTGGGTTTGAAAGTTTCAAGAACAGGTATTAAGTGAGAAATCTAGGTACATACGACAGACTCCTATGTATCAGACCACGAATATAAGATTACAATAATTGCAGCGCGTACAGAATGATCGAAGCAATCATTGTTCCTGAACTCCATACGCGAATGGAACGGAAATAAACAGTCATACGTGGTACAATGAGAAGTATGATTTGCCGTCCGCTTCAGATGGTTTACGGAATGTGGATGTGGATCATTCTCAGTACTTCATCATGCAGGAGACATTTAACTCGGAATATTGGCAAAAGGTCTGCTGGTCAGATACTTTATGCCACCGCCTATCTCCCTTTTGCGGCGAAAAATGTAATTTCTTGCACCGATGGAATTGAAAAAGACTACCGTCAGGGCAAGCGCAACCACTCTGGCGCGTGGTCAACACACCGTTTATGTAGACGTGAAGCCTTTTCATCTGATATTTATTTGGGGGCTGAGGATTACTCATCCTGTAGTTGCGGTATGACCATTTATCGGAATGAGCTAGAAGTTATCAGTTCAAGCCGAATATGGGAACACTGAGGCATTATCAAAAATGTCTGAAGCTGATGCAGACTGCGTAGAAGACAGACGTTCTTGAGCTTCTGGGGTTTCTCTTACAACTGATATGAAGTTTTATGGAGTGATTTGACGACTTTTCAAGTTCTGCGCTATATAGATTGATAGACGCGTGTGTTTCAATATTCCGGTTAAGACTGAATATCTTGAGAGTAGGAAGTGAATCTCTCTGCTTCGCGAATGTAAGAAAGGAAGTTGCATCCAAAATGTCTTCAGTATTTACGAACTTCCTGAGTCTCAAAAAGCCGCAGCAACAATAAAAAAAGTTTTTACGCGCAGTATTCGAGCAAGCAAACTCAATAACTTCAGTTCTTCAGATTAAACTACAAATAAAAATAATTCCTTCGTGTATCCTGAAACGCTTATTATACGTATTACTAATTGAGTTTTCTACACCATTGTGTTGGTGCCATATTTAATACTATACACATCAATAAATTAATCCAAGTGCTACAAATGTAATGACTTAACAACCATAAGCAATCACTGTGAGTAAAGTATTGAGGTACTGCGTAAAACAGAGACCGAGGAAAATGAAAAATCATTATAGATTAGAACAGCGTAGACGACGTGTTGATTAAAGCTTTAGAGAAAATAATTGCGACCATGTTGGCTAAATATAGTACTACAAAATTTCACACATCATAACTTAAAGAAAAATGCATTGCCCTCGTTCTACTTAGAATAGAAAGTTAAATTCAGTGCGAGTTTAATTTTCAAAATTCAATATCTACTCTAGCGCCGTGTTCGTAAAAGTCCAGTTAAGTGGAAAACTCAATTCACTCGCTAATTATGACCAGCGAGGCGGGACGCGGGAGAGTGATTACTGCCCAGGTAAACGGAAACAAGCAGCTCTCTCTTGCATCATTCCGGAATAAAACTGACTCAAACTGAAGCGGATATACTTGGGGTTGTCATAAAGTTTTAACTGTCGCTTCAATAATAATAATAATAATAATAATGATATGTATTTAATTTTTAGTTTCCAGAAAGAAGTGTGAATTTTTTGTTGTTTGCAAGTACGTGTTTGCAGGCGAAGTAGACACTGAAGTCCCCGCGGCACAGCACCGTAGGACGCCGCTACAGGAGACAAACCAAAATGACGCAGCTCATCAATAAAGTGAAATATCATGCGGTATTTAGTTTTTGGCAGCAGCTGATACTACAATGAAGAGCCAGAGAAACTGGTACACCTGCCTAATATCGTGTAGGGCCTCCGCGAGCACGCAGAAGTGCCGCAACACTACGTGGCATGGACTCGACTAATGTCTGAAGGGAATTTACATCATGACTCCTCCAGGGCTGTCCATAAATCTGTAAGAGTACGAGGGGTGGAGATCTCTTCTGCACAGCAAGTTGCAAGGCATCCTAGATATACTCAATAATGTTCATCTCTGGGGAGTCGGATGGCCAGCGGATGTGTTTAAACTCAGAAGAGTGTTCCTGGTGCCACTCTGTAGCAATTCTGGACGTGTTGAATGTCGCATTGTGCTTCTGGAATTGCCAAGTCCGTTGGAATGCACAGTGTACATTAAAAGATGCAGGTGATCAGACAGGATGCTTACGTACGTGTCAACTGTCAGAGTCGTATTTCGACGTATCAGGGGTCCCATATCACTCCAACTGCACACGCCAAACAGCATAACAATCTCCTGCTGGCATGCAGGGTCCATGGATTCTTGAGGTTGTCTCCATACCCGTACACGTTCATCCGTGCGATACAATTTGAAACGAGACTCGTCCGACCAGTCGACATGTTTCCAGTAATCAACATTCCAATGTCGGTATTGACGGGCCCAGGCGAGGATTCAAAAATGGTTCAAATGGCTCTGAGCACTATGGGACTTAACATCTGTGGTCATCAGTCCCCTAGAACTTAGAACTACTTGAACCTAACTAACCTAAGGACATCTCACACATCCATGCCCTAGACAGGATTCGAACCTGCGACCGTAGCGGTCGCGTGGTTCCAGACAGAAGCGCCTAGAACCGCACAGCCATACCGGCCGGCTCCCAGGCGAGGAGTAGAGTTTGGTGTCGTGCAGTCATCAAGGGTACACGAGTGGGCCTTCGGCTCCGAAAGCCCATATCGACGACGTTTCGTTGAATGGTTCGCACGCTGACATTTGTTGATTGCCCAGCACTGAAATCTGTAACAACGTAAGGAAGGGTTGCACTTCGGTCAGGCTGAACGATTCTCTTCAGTCGTCGTTGGTCCCGTTCTTGCAGGATCTTTTTCCGGCCGCACCGATGTCGGCTATTTGATGTTTTATCGTATTCCTGATATTCACGTTACCCTCGTGAAACGGTGATAAGGGAAAATCCCCACTTCATCGCTCCCTCGGAGATGATGTGTCCCGCGACGACTGTAACACCGCGTTCAAACTCACTTAAATCTTGATAACCTGCCATTGTAGCAGCAGCAACCAATCTAGCAACTGTGCCAGACACGTGTCTTGTATAGGCGTTGCCGACCGTAACGCCGTATTTTGCCTGTTAACATACCTCTGTATTTGAATACGCATGCCTATACCAGTTTCTTTTGTGCTTCAGTGTAGCATGTTGCAGTTGCGTCAGGCTCTCCAGATAAGTTTGTGAAGTATTCTTGAGGGTACGTAAAGTATAATTCCCAAAAGATGCAAATTCGCTACAGTGGGTTCCTCGAATATAATACTTCACACGAAAAAGGTGTGCCAGGATTAACAAGGACGGTGGATTTCACTAAATAATGTCCGCACTGACTATCGGTAGCATAACTGGAGGCAACGTGCTTACCTCTCGTTTTGTACAGATGTAGCTGGCCGCAGGCTCTGGCGTGCATGCTGTAAACAGTGCGTAACACAGTGCCAAATGGGGAAGAATGCAGTGCTATTAAAACTGAAATTATGTAGTATTAGGATGCCACTGGATTTTATTTCTATTTATGAAATCCGAAAAATAGAGAAAAAGATCCTGGGAGCCTATCATTATTCGCGGCAAAGTTACTGCATAATACTCATTTGTAGAGTGTCACAAAAAACAAAAATCTCCACACGACGTTAGAAGTCAGATGAAATTAACATAAGCTGGCACAAGAACGTCATCCGAGGCAGTTTTTCAACAAACTATTCCGTCTTTGCAAGAGATCAGATTTTATACACGGTATCCTTTATTACCTCCACGGGGACCGACTGCAGACTAGTCGTGAGCTATCTCAGCAGTTTGGCGCATGCCCTCTCAGTGCGCACTTGTGATTGATCCACCCTTTCCATCAATAAGTACTTAAAGTAATTAGAGTACGTAATTATCATTTCCTGCTGAATTTCGTGATATTGAAATTATTATTAACAAGTCCTCAGTGCAAGTAACATCATCAGCATGGTTGTAGAAGTATATTAATACACTCCTGGAAATGGAAAAAAGTACACATTCACACCGGTGTGTCAGACCCACCATACTTGCTCCGGACACTGCGAGAGGGCTGTACAAGCAATGATCACACGCACGGCACAGCGGACACACCAGGAACCGCGGTGTTGGCCGTCGAATGGCGCTAGCTGCGCAGCATTTGTGCACCGCCGCCGTCAGTGTCAGCCAGTTTGCCGTGGCATACGGAGCTCCATCGCAGTCTTTAACACTGGTAGCATGCCGCGACAGCGTGGACGTGAACCGTATGTGCAGTTGACGGACTTTGAGCGAGGGCGTATAGTGGGCATGCGGGAGGCCGGGTGGACGTACCGCCGAATTGCTCAACACGTGGGGCGTGAGGTCTCCACAGTACATCGATGTTGTCGCCAGTGGTCGGCGGAAGGTGCACGTGCCCGTCGACCTGGGACCGGACCGCAGCGACGCACGGATGCACGCCAAGACCGTAGGATCCTACGCAGTGCCGTAGGGGACCGCACCGCCACTTCCCAGCAAATTAGGGACACTGCTGCTCCTGGGGTATCGGCGAGGACCATTCGCAACCGTCTCCATGAAGCTGGGCTACGGTCCCGCACACCGTTAGGCCGTCTTCCGCTCACGCCCCAACATCGTGCAGCCCGCCTCCAGTGGTGTCGCGACAGGCGTGAATGGAGGGACGAATGGAGACGTGTCGTCTTCAGCGATGAGAGTCGCTTCTGCCTTGGTGCCAATGATGGTCGTATGTGTGTTTGGCGCCGTGCAGGTGAGCGCCACAATCAGGACTGCATACGACCGAGCACACAGGGCCAACACCTGGCATCATGGTGTGGGGAGCGATCTCCTACACTGGCCGTACACCACTGGTGATCGTCGAGGGGACACTGAATAGTGCACGGTACATCCAAACCGTCATCGAACCCATCGTTCTACCATTCCTAGACCGGCAAGGTAACTTGCTGTTCCAACAGGACAATGCACGTCCGCATGTATCCCGTGCCACCCAACGTGCTCTAGAAGGTGTAAGTCAACTACCCTGGCCAGCAAGATCTCCGGATCTGTCCCCCATTGAGCATGTTTGGGATTGGATGAAGCGTCGTCTCACGCGGTCTGCACGTCCAGCACGAACGCTGGTCCAATTGAGGCGCCAGGTGGAAATGGCATGGCAAGCCGTTCCACAGGACTACATCCAGCATCTCTACGATCGTCTCCATGGGAGAATAGCAGCCTGCATTGCTGCGAAAGGTGGATATACACTGTACTAGTGCCGACATTGTGCATGCTCTGTTGCCTGTGTCTATGTGCCTGTGGTTCTGTCAGTGTGATCATGTGATGTATCTGACCCCAGGAATGTGTCAATAAAGTTTCCCCTTCCTGGGACAATGAATTCACGGTGTTCTTATTTCAATTTCCAGGAGTGTATTTATACACTAAATGTAAATAATAAAAGATTCGCTTCTTGGCGTCCAGCTTGGTAAGTGAATCCCCACTGTGTCTCACCGCACCAGTACGAGGCGGTCCGCCCCCGGTATCTGAGTGGTCAGCACGACAGAATGTCAATCCTAAGGGTTGTAACGGAACATATTAAAGGCTTTACTGTACCGAAGTATGCGATACCCTCCAAATTCAACTAGTTTAACGAGTTTTTATGATTATAGAAAAGTTATTGTGTACGTTAACAATGATTGCATAACATGTCTCCATAAACAGTCAACCCATTAAATTATACTGAATAACTGACCCACACAAAAGTTTATATCACTTGATCACTGATACAGTAAATGTCATCATGTAAGAACACTAAGTTCATCTTAAATAATTAATATGAAGTACGAAAAATAGTGGCCAACTTAGGTATTTTGGATCTCCTTAAATAAAAATCACCCAGTGAAACCTATTTGTTCACTAGGAGCGTTTTCACTCAGTATTCATGTAATCAATCCTATTTTAGACGAAAACCAATGTAATTCTTAATAATTCATGTTACTTACTTATTTATGCAAATTAGAGAAGTCAATTGACAAACTTCTAAAAAACGGCCTTTTTATAACAAAGAATTATTCTGTCAAGTCAACAAATCTGTTTGTCATTTTAATAACATGTTAAATTATGTCACTCGATGCAAATTAATAACTTTTCTGCACAAATTATGATAACAGATGTACATGTGACTTGTAAACTATATCTCTTTTTAGTAGTTCTTTGACAATGTTATAAATACAAGCAGCAAGAATGGTCGGGGGGCAGTCGGAATGTCACTTTGGTAAAGTGTGTTTGTGTGTTATTGTTTGAGGTGGATAAACAATGCAAAGAACATGTAAAGAATGTACTACTTTGTGTTGTGTCATGGTCTTTGGTGGACAGTGGAATTAAGATGGCCACCAGAGTAATAAATATTTGAAGTTTACATATTTGTTGGTTTCGCTCGTTCTTTATCATCAAAACCATATAGAAAACACGGGACCTCATGTTTTTAACCCTAGACAACCAGATTTAGAGCCAGCATCAGCATCGAGACACAGCAGCGATCCAGCAAGTAGCAGCGATTACCACAACACAATGCATTTTAATGGTGCCAACCTAACATCAAGTGCTAACAAGCTCCGTAAATGGGAATGAAATAGTGCGATTATAGCAAGTAGCAATATCTACGACCAGGCGACCATTACAAAAGTGGGGGCTCAGCCGGGATCTTTAAGTGCATCGATGATAATAGTGCAGCGATAAAATTCGTAAGTGCTTAGTATTCCAAAAAAGTTTATTTGTGCAGTGTGGCAACAGTGAAAATATGTCAAAAATAAATAAATTGTGTTTGTGCGACTACCAAAAACCATCATCACACCGCTCGGAAGATTAACGTCTGGATTATGTCAATGGAATTCATCAATCAAGACTTCAGCTTCGATAAAACCGAATATAAGTGAAGAAAGCCAGCAAGAACACCGATCACGACATCATAGCATAGCTACATAATGCAAGGTATTTTGTTGTTGTCATTTAAAATAATTAATAGTTAACATGTCTCTACCTGAGAGTGATGAGATCGTAGGAAATGTAAAAATTGAACCAGCGGATGGTGAACAATTAAACTTAACAGAGTGGCTAGCAGGGTTTGCAACTCAAATAAGCTCGCAACTTAAACAATCAAGTGAACAAGTACGTTTGGATTTTAAACAATCAAGTGAACAAGTAAATTTGAAACTTAAAGAAAACACAGATAGACGGGATAAGTTAAGTTTGGATTTTGATCTATTAAGTACTCATCTCAATGAGAAGTGTGAGGAAATTAAAACTACCCTCAGTAAGGACACTAGAGAACAGTTGATACACTTCAGAAAAGAATTTCAAGTTAAAGTTGAAAGTTTAAATGAAAACATACAAGCTAACACAGACAGCATTGCTGTCATCTACACCGGAGTAGATACTGAAGTTGAAAGATTAGATCAGAGAATAGACAAAACTTCAGAAAACCTTAAACAAGAATACAACCTGTATACCACTAATGTAGATACAAAAGTAGAAAATATACACACTAAATATACACAATTGGAGGACCCATTGATGTCCAAACAAACGATTTACAATCAAAATACAATGTATGGGCACACCCAAGTGAAATGCTTTCCTGGTGAAAATCTGCACCCTATTGACTTTATTCACCAATGTAAGGATATGTTTGTTGTAGGAATGTCAGATAACATAAAAATTAAGTTAGTAAAACGGTTTCTGGAAGGGGAGGCCCTATCCTGGGCAAATGAGAATAATGATTCTTGGAATACTTTTGAAGAGTTTGAAACTAAGTTTATTTGCTATTTTGGTCACAATCCATACAAGCCAGATTAAAGTCAGAATTTCTAAATGGACCAGTGTATAGAGGGAAAGTAGGGGGAATGCAAAAATTTTGCAGAGATCAATTGAAAAAACTTGCTCACTTGAATAACTCTTTTGATATTATGACACAAATTGATGTTTTAAAAAGAAGGTTACCAGAGAGACTGCAGTGGGAATTGGTCCATGGACCAGACGATTCAATGGAAGAGTTCCTGAAATTTGTGGATAGATTAGATAGGGCCTTGGAAAGAGAAAATAACCAAAGTTTTGGCTCTGGCAACAACCAGTATGGGGGGGTTGAACAGGAATGTAAATAGAGATTATTATGGGAGGA
This sequence comes from Schistocerca cancellata, assembly GCF_023864275.1. NCBI lineage: Eukaryota > Metazoa > Arthropoda > Insecta > Orthoptera > Acrididae > Schistocerca > Schistocerca cancellata. Next base: position 19,001,038 of record NC_064629.1, read on the forward strand.
GAGACTTTGAAAATTCTGGAAATAATGCTCCAAATAGGGGAGATAGGAGATATGAAAATGATTTCAGAAACAATACACAGGAGGGAGGATGGAGGAGAGATAACAGGAATGATAGAAATAGGTATTGGGGAAGAGAACAAGATAGAAGGGGGTTTGTTGAAACTAGTGAACAAAACGACAACTACAAATGGACAGACCGAGGGAACCAGCCGGGAAACGGTGGCCAGTCCCACTAGATGTCCGTAGTTTTGGGGCTAGACAATATTATGACAGGACAACACATAACCGAAACTGGAAAAGGAGAAGATACAATGTAAAGAGTAAGTACCATGAAAATACTGATGTTGTTAGAATGAATAAATTAGAATTTAATAAAAGGTTTTGGGATACTATGAGTAAAAGTGATACAGTTAATAAAACAGTGTTCAAGCACAGGTGATTAGTGAAAGTGCAGAAGTTGAAGGTATTGCAGAGTTCCATAGTTGGGCTGAAAAAGATACTGGTGTTAATAACAAGTCAGACACACCACAAATAGAATCTATTTTGGGGGGTTTATTTGATAAGAAGGGGGATGACGAAGTGTTTAATGGAGCCAAAGACTCAATTGCTGAGATTCAGATACATAGGGGGGAAACTGAAGATGGGGTTGTTGTGGTGGAGGAGGAAGAAGTAATAGAGGGACATTTAAATAATGATCCTAAATCAAGTTATGTTATTGATGAGAGTGTGGAGGAAGAAATAAAAGTATTTGTAGAATTGAAAAGTGATTATGTGGTAAAGGTAAGTGATGTGACAAACATGGGTGATAATGAGGTTAATTTAAGTGAAATGCAGACTAGGGAATGTGTATCTGAGGACAAGCTATTGCCTATTGGGAACTATGAAACACTAATCTATGAGAATGGTAATAATAATAATATTAAAGAAAATATAAAGGGATGGAATGTAAATGTGTGTTTTCAAGAGAAAGGGGAAAAGTTTTTAGAAGTTTTGTGGAACAACTATGGAAACTGTATAAACAAAGATGCCTTTTGGAAAGAATTAGCAAAGGTAAGTGCAACCTTGTATCCTACATGGTGGACAAGAATCCGTAGCGGACTTTATAAAAAAGGGGGTGAAAACAGTTGTTTGTTAAGTGACAACACAGTGTTAAAAGGAACTGATGAAAACAAAGGTTTATGTTTAAATGTCAATGCTTTGCAAACAGAGAGGGGTGTGTCTAAGTGTAGGAAAGAGACATTAGACTTAGGAACTAAAGAAATTGAAAGTGATCTATTGTTTGAAAATACTGAAATAGACAAAGATGTTAAGCTAGATTGTCCATATGTTAAAGTAAACATTGACATTTGTCCATTTGAAATAAAAGAAAGCCCACATCCTAATGCGTATAGACTTATCTTTCCCAGATCAAGAAGGTTATTTGGATTAAGAAACATCACTGAATTGAAACCATATAAACATGATTAAGCACATTTCCCTGTTTGAATACAGTTACTTACCCATTTTCCATAAAGCATGTTATCAGCAAAGATTTTTACTGGGTGTGTCAAATAGCAACTACCACTCATCCTACAGACCCTGTAAAAGTTCCAGATCTCTGACAGAATGTTTTTATATTTTTATTGTCACTATTGAATATTAAATTTTGAGACATCATCTTTACTTGCAACGGGCAAGAAGGTGACAAACATTTATTACTTTCTTTTTGTATTGTTGAATATGGGACATACTTGCACCAAATAAAAGACAATGTAAAAATTGTTGTGCAAGACTCATCATTATGTGTTCTTAGGCATAAGATTGGTGTACAATTTTCTACAGCTAATCAGATGTTCACCAAGTTTGATGTTTGTGTTATGTTGTGACCAATTTAATCGTCCAATTTTGGTTTTCATATGTTCTTGTACTATCTTGACTGTGTCGCAATGGGAGACAATATTTAAAAAACTCTTCCTTTTTTTGCAAATGCATATTATATTCATACATGTGACTTCTCTAGTGTTTGTGTTTATATATCATGTCCATACTTATAATTATGTTCTTTGTTTTCATTTCTTTTATGTGGCTCAAAAAGAGCAGACAGTTGCAATATTTTCCTATGGACATATGTCCTGTCCATCTATGTAATGTATTTATGTTCCTTCTATTATCTTGATTAATCTGTGACTCAATGAGAACTGACTTTGAAATAATTTACATATATTTTTGATATATCTTAAAATCGCATGTGATATATTTGTGTCTGTTTTTGATCATTTTCCATATGGCTCACTGGGAGCAAAGATTAACATTTTTTTTTACTTTCAGATATTACTAAATATTTTTATTGTGCTGTCATACTGAGAGCCATAACACAAAGTGCATTTGAAACAACACAACTAAAATATTTGCAAGAAAAAGTCATTTTGAAACGTTGTAACGGTCATTGTATACATACACATTATGCACAGTAAAACAAAACAAAATTATTAAAGTAGTACTTTCCCAAATTTTAGCCATTTGACACATTTGTCCTAGTCGGCTAATATCATTAACATTCTGCAAATGATATTACCCGAGGGGGGTATTGTAATGGAACATATTAAAGGCTTTACTGTACCGAAGTATGCGATACCCTCCAAATTCAACTAGTTTAACGAGTTTTTATGATTATAGAAAAGTTATTGTGTACGTTAACAATGATTGCATAACATGTCTCCATAAACAGTCAACCCATTAAATTATACTGAATAACTGACCCACACAAAAGTTTATATCACTTGATCACTGATACAGCAAATGTCATCATGCAAGAACACTAAGTTCATCTTAAATAATTAATATGAAGTACGAAAAATAGTGGCCAACTTAGGTATTTTGGATCTCCTTAAATAAAAATCACCCAGTGAAACCTATTTGTTCACTAGGAGCGTTTTCACTCAGTATTCATGTAATCAATCCTATTTTAGACGAAAACCAATGTAATTCTTAATAATTCATGTTACTTACTTATTTATGCAAATTAGAGAAGTCAATTGACAAACTTCTAAAAAACGGCCTTTTTGTAACAAAGAATTATTCTGTCAAGTCAACAAATCTGTTTGTCATTTTAATAACATGTTAAATTATGTCACTCGATGCAAATTAATAACTTTTCTGCACAAATTATGATAACAGATGTACATGTGACTTGTAAACTATATCTCTTTTTAGTAGTTCTTTGACAATGTTATAAATACAAGCAGCAAGAACGGTCGGGGGGCAGTCGGAATGTCACTTTAGTAAAGTGTGTTTGTGTGTTATTGTTTGAGGTGGATAAACAATGCAAAGAACATGTAAAGAATGTACTACTTTGTGTTGTGTCATGGTCTTTGGTGGACAGTGGAATTAAGATGGCCACCAGAGTAATATATATTTGAAGTTTACATATTTGTTGGTTTCGCTCGTTCTTTATCATCAAAAGCATATAGAAAACACGGGACCTCATGTTTTTAACCCTAGACAACCAGATTTAGAGCCAGCATCAGCATCGAGACACAGCAGCGATCCAGCAAGTAGCAGCGATTACCACAACACAATGCATTTTAATGGCGCCAACCTAACATCAAGTGCTAACAAGCTCCGTAAATGGGAGTGAAATAGTGCGATTATAGCAATTAGCAATATCTACGACCAGGCGACCATTACAGGGTCCGGGTTCGATTCCCGGCTGGGTCGGAGATTTTCTCCGCTCAGGGACTGGCTGTTGTGTTGTCCTAATCGTCATAATCATTTCATCCCCATCGACGCGCTAGTCGTCGAAGTGGCGTCAAATCGAAAGACTTGCACCCGTCGAACGGTGTACCCGACGGGAGGCATTAGTCACACGACATTTTTAGTACGATGCGGCTCTCGCTGGCCCGGCCGTTCTCACGCTAAGTGACCATTTGCCGCGGCGTTCGATGAATCTGCTTTGTGATGCTACCTACTCGCTAGCCTCCCGCAACAGTCTTCCTGTGCTGTGCATTAAAACATAGCAACAAAAATGTAATAAACGTGGCCAGTGATGTGGCATAAACGCCACAAGCTCTCCGCAGCAACGGTACTATGGCTTGCGGCTTTCAGTACGTTCCGAGACATCAGACAATGTCTGCAAATAACTAAGTAACTTAATTTTTTCGAGGAGATAATTATAAGTTTGACTTACATAGTTCCCATCCACAAAACATGTCAAACTTTCTAAATGGTTCAAATGGCTCTGAGCACTATTGGACTTAACATCTATGGTCATCAGTCCCCTAGAACTTAGAACTAATTAAACCTAACTAACGTAAGGACAGCACACAACACCCAGTCATCACGAGGCAGAGAAAATCCCTGACCCCGCCGGGAATCGAACCCGGGCCTGGGAAACGAGAACGCTACCGCACGACCACGAGCTGCGGACGTCAAACATTCTCCCAAGGCTGCGGAGCTGTTGTAGATTATAAAATGTGGCGTAGTAGTAAATGCGAGCGCACGCACAGGATCGTACGGGTTACCGAAACACATTTCAGATACAAAATAAACGAAAAAAAGCTGTTTTGCGAGATGGTGGACAAGTAACAGTTTAGAGCTACAGACATCTATACCCAGTATATGACATTTACGTAAATTAATTTTTAACTGTTAAGCTACTCTTTCGATAGTAGCCGGCTCCAGGGTGTCGTTTTCCTATATATTTATTTTGCGTTTACTTATTTGATGCTTTTATTATCAGTCTTGACCACACCGACTGAACTGTCACTGAATGCGTTTAGCTGTGTACATGTTGAGGCAGAGAGGACAGAGCTTTAATGCGGCGCGGCTCATCTCCCTTTAACCGACGCGTCCTCAAGATGGACGCGAGGCGGGGCACCGGCCGTAGACTGCGGCTAATCCACGCGTCCCGCCGGGCCGCCCATCACCGACCAATTTCATTATTGTGCAGTATGCTGCGAAACATTCTCACGACTCAAGATTGTCTGTTTACAGAGTTAACTTCATCAAGCCGGCCGGAGTGGCCGAGCGGTTAAAGGCGCTACCGTCTGGAACCACACGACCGCTACGGTCGCAGGTTCGAATCCTGCCTCGGGCGTGGATGTGTGTTATGTCCTTAGGTTAGTTAGGTTTAAGTAGTTCTAAGTTCTAGGGGACTTATGACCACAGCAGTTGAGTCCCATAGTGCTCAGAGCCATTTAGTTAACTTCATTCTTCTCATTTCTGTGTTTGGTTGCCTTTACTTGCGCACGCGCAGGTGTGTCTGTGTCTGTGTGTGTGTGTGTGTGTATCTGCATCTGCAGTTAGTCATTGCGCAACCCAACGTCGACTGTTTAAACAAGTGTGCCATCACAAGCGGAATGTTGAGCTATAAACACATGGGAAACTGAGGATATATCCATGGGGAAATAGGAAAGGTAGAGTTTAATGACTTTTTAAGTATAATTTACTACAGGCAATGCATTCATCTGCGACACTAAATTATTCATTATTCTGTAGCTCTTTCACAAGATTTCAATCTAATGAAACGATTTATTCATGGATGGAAAGGGAAACAAAACTGACGCTTGCGGCCGGAATGGCCGAGCGGTTCTAGGCGCTACAGTCTGGAACCGCGCGACCGCTACGGTCGCAGGTTCGAATCCTGCCTTGGGCATGGATGTGTGTGATGTCTTTCGGTTAGTTAGGTTTAAGTAATTCTAAGTTCTAGGGGACTGATGACCTTAGAAGTTAAGTCCCATAGTGCTCAGAGCCATTTGAACCATTTTGAAAACTGAGGCTGTGCGATTTACTAAACGTAAGAAGACAAAGCTCCACTTAAATATTAACAGCAACTGGAGTCTATTAAAATACATAAATACCAAGCATTAAAAATTTGTGGTAGTTAAAATTTTTATGATCACGTATGTTCAGTTATAGGGCTCGGTTTCATTGACAGGGTTAAGGAGAGTGCAGTTAAACCGGGAGCGTTGTTGCATTGATCGACGGTGTGGGATCGGTTTCTGTTACAAAAGTGTGTCATAAAAAAACACAGCAGGTTTCTATCGGAAAAAGGAAACGCTTACGAAAATCTACTTGGACAAATCCAAGAAATTAATTTTGAGTGAGAAATTTGAGAATATTCCGAAACATTGACGTAGCTGTCACATAGGGGTCTTGAACTGGTTATTAGATTAATTTTAATAGACGATAAGGCAAATAAGCAGCAAAACCAGACTTCCGTCCGTGACTGAAATGAGAATAACTCTTAGAGATTTGCAGAACGTAGATAAAGAGCCTAATACAAATGATGTACGGGGTATCCCGCGAATCGTGGTTACGTGTCCACAATACTCCAAACGCTTTACAAAAACAGATGAGAGATATGCTGAATGTTAGGGTCTAAGGCCCAGCGAAGGGTGACAGTTCAAGGAATATAAAGGAGATAGTTCACGGACTCCGCGAGGCATCTCTATTGTGGGTTACGTGGCGAGCAGATCGCCTTACAGAGCTGTAAAGTTACGGACCGCACAGCAAAGAAGATTACTTCTGCACCTCACATGAGTGTGTAGTATTCCCTAGACTCAGGCGTCCCTAGTGATGTTAGACAAACGAGCACTAAACCTTACAGTGAGAGAGAGCGAGAGCGAGTGCGAGAGAGAGTGAGAGAGTGGGGAAGGGGGGGGGGGGAGTATTGGCTCTAAAAGGATGAGAACGAAAATATGGAGAAGCTGTCGCACAGAAGGGTCACAGTGAAGAACAAAATAAAGGAGAGCATCGATAGAGTGAGGGAGCGCGCCAATACGAGACGTTCAAATTTTCTCCATTGTGGGACTGTTGATAGTGGGCTGCTCTAAACTACATACTCAGAAATGATGGCTATGGTTGTCCCATCTAAAGATGCTTGTGCCAGTAGATGCGGCGTATGACGCGAGGGTAGACGCCATATCTGAGCAGTCAGTGCAGCACGTCGCTAGTGAACTGACTCTGAACGTTGCATGGCACGCAGGTCATAGCACATGGGAGGTTACACCAGCCAACAGTGTTGAGGGTGATTCTTCATTATCACCGAGACAGTGTTCCCACACGCGTAAACCGCCGCGCAGTGTGACCCAAGGTGTCTGACAAGCGGACGTCGTCTCCGCTGTGAGCCAGATCGTCACCGATTTGAATATGGGCCCGGGACTGTAGGTTTTGATCATTCAGTGTATAAGAAAGTGGTAGAGGTGGAAAAATACGTAGGAGTGCGGCACACTGGTAAATATCGCCTCATTACTTCTCAACGAGACACCTCCTGAAGATTTTTCCAATAGACGCTGCCTACTTCAGCGAGGGTGGAGGATCAGATCCTTAGCTGACCTCACTGGCACATTCATAATTTCACTGATGAGTGAAAATATTATGACCACTGCCCACCGCGACGTTGAATGCCGCCTAGTGGTGTTGCGGGCACGTGATGCTGTAACTAAGTATGTAAGCGGAGAGGCATCACCCTAGCGAAGATATGAGCTGCAATTGGGGAAATGCATTGAGATAAACGACTTTGAAAAAGGGCAGATTATTATTACTCAGAGCCTGTGAACGATTATTTCGAAAACGGCGAAGCTGGTCGAATGTTCACGCGCTGCTGTCGTGAGAATTTACGGAAATATGTAGAAAGACAGTGAAACTACCACTAGGCGCTAAATGGTTGGACGTCGACGACTCTTCACAGAACGTGGGATTCGGAGGCTCGTCTGCTCTGTAAAGTAGGATAGATGGTGACTGTGACAGCACTGGGAAAGAGCACAGTGCCGGTGCACGCACAAGCGTTTCGGAGCACACTGTTCATCGTACATTTTGAACATGGAGCTCCGCAGCAGATCACCCCTACGTGTTCACATGTTGACCCACCGACATCATCAGTTACGATTGCAGTGGATGCGGGACCGTCGGGATTCGACCGCGGAACGATAGAAACTTGTCGGCTGGTCGGGTGAATCAGATTTTTGCTACACTAGACGCCTTCATCGCGGTGAACGGCGGCGCGAAACGTGCACCGCGCCACGGACGCAGGTTGGTGGGAGCCGTATTATGTTATGGCAGACATTCTCCTGCGCGTGCATGGGGACTGTGGTAGTAATCGAAGACACGCTGACGGCCGCGGACCACCTGCATCCCTTCACGCTTCACGCCCCCCCCCCCCCCCCCGCCCCCCTGACGGCGATGTCATATTTCAGCAGTATAATTGTTCGTGTCTCGGAGCTAGAACCGTGCAGAGCATTTTAGTGAATTCGCGTTGATGTCGCGTCGATCAAATTCGCCTGATGTAAATACTATGGTATCTACCTGGGTCGCTATCGGGTGCCATTATCTCGTACGCAAATCAGCGGCCCGGTATTTACGCGAATTACATTATCTGTGCGTAGATATCTAGTGCCACATACCTCCACAAAGCTACCAAGAAACTGTCGGATCCCTGATATGCAGAATCAGTGACGTATTTCGTTCCAAAGATGGACAAACAAGCTATTAAGCAGGTGGTCATAACGTTTCGGCTTGTCAGTGTATGTGATAATGTGTTATTAATGTAATATCCCAGTTTCTATATCCAATTGTGATCATTGAAGGCTAGCACTCACCGACCGATGTCGCAGATACGCAGTAGTAGGATTCACAGCAACTCGAGTTCAGCAACGAACTCAAGGAAATAATCGTTACGTAGTTGCTTCAGTAGCTCTGTAAATTAAAACAGTTATCAGTATCAGCCAGCCAGAAAAAAAACTGTATCCCTTATGTGATATGTACAGTGGACATAGAGGTATTAAGTATTATTTACTTACTCTTTTCGCACAATTCCTTTTTATTGCTTGTAACGCCCTGAAATACTATAATGCTAATACGTACGAAGTAGCATCTGTGACAGAGACGCTTGTTGTGATGAAGTAAATTAATTTAAGGTGCTGTTGAGTGTTACATACAGAAGTGATACCAGTGGATGACTTGGGTGTGTATCTTGCAAAAATGTAGCATTAGAGGAAACAGTATCGCCTTTTATAACAGTCTGTGTTCTGGGACGATGCAGTTCGGCTTTTGGATTCGAAATGTAAAGCAGAGTTATTCGCTAAATGATGAAATATGTGATGTATCAGTACCTTGCTCGGCTGGTGCACCCCAGATATCTCTGTAGTTTGGACTTAATACTGTCGCTTAGGGTGGGTACATTCAGCTCAGTGGCACTCTGGTGCGTTTCAAGAAGCATAGCTTACGTGCTGGCACGGGATTTCACCCCTCATTTCATTTTGATCCATATCCGTTCACAGTTATAAACCACCCACAAGTCGGCAGAAAGCAACAGTAATAGCCTGAGCGGGAGACTTTTTATTCAATACGGATTAAAGTCTTTTATTTGAAGGTGACGATGGGTTTCGCACTTTTAAAATGCGTCATGAGGTGATCTGTACATTTGAGGAATAACATATTTACTCTTTGGAATAATCTATTTTTAAAAGTAAATGATGATATAGTCAGAATGCCGCCAAGAACAGCCTACTTACAATACCTTGTAAATCATTGAAATACATAGGACAAACAGTTATAACTAAGTGTCTTGCTGTAAAGTTAAAATCATTGGGCCCAGAAAGCAAACGATAAAATAGGGCATATCTCAGTAACTATGAAAATCGGAAGAAATCTGAAAGACCATTGGTGCCGTAAGAATATCTTCCGTTTTTCATAGATACTGAGATCTGCCCTATTTCATAGGTTCCTTTTCGGGGTCAGTTATTTTGACTCGGACCACCACTTTACATCAAGTCACTTATTTTTGTGTTTTGTCGGAGGACAATGGGACTTGGCTATAACTGTTTTTCCTAAATCTACAGTGATTTAAAAGGTAAAGTAACTATACTATTGTGATCACTTATTTTTAAAATTGATTATTCCGAAGAGCACACATGTTCCCTTAATGTACAGATCATCTGATGATGCATTTTAAGAGTTTGAAACCGGTCGTGACCTTTCAATAATGGACTGTAATAACCTGAACAGAAGACTTTTTATTCAAGATGCAGAATTTCGGCCGTGGTTGTCCTCGTTTAAAGTTACGTGTTCAACAGTAATTCAGTTTCATTAAGATATACCCAAGAAAATACTTCGGGGTATCTACGTTGCCTCAGTGTAATTACTTTGCAAAGATGATGTGCTTGCATAGTGAAGAGATAGGCTGTCCTATAATGAGAAACACGTGGCGGACAAGGATGTCACTCTTTGTATTAATAAATAAAAAGTCAAATGTGTTAACTACTGTCCGACACCGCTATGTCGCAAATAGAACTTGTCTCATGACAAACTTGCAATTCTTCATATTAATTTTTCGGCGCATTTGTACATTGCTGTGTATTTTATCTGGTTTTTTTTTTCATGTTCTGTGCCGCTATATACAGTGTGTTTCAGATCTTTGCATCAAACGTGTATACGATGTCATCAGGAAAAACTTTTGTTAGAGACAAAATGTTCACTGACGCTTCCCGGCGACGCTAGGTGTGTCTTTACTGAATTCACTGGCTTTGCAAAGACGAGATTTCTCTAAGCTAGTAGAGTGTAAAACCAGGTGTGCTGCATCTGCGTATTACTGTACCTATCCCAGTAAATTGACAACAAGACGCACTTCAGAATTAGTGTCTCTAAGCAGACAAAAACATTTTAGAGACCAATCAGGAACTTTTTTTTGGTCGGCCTATCCACTTTCATGTGGAGCAGATGACTGTATAGGCAACACACACTGCGTACCCACATCACAGGGATATAACCAATAATTAAATATCCCTAACGTCGCTGACAGGTGTAAGCAAACATTTCGTCTCTCACAAAACGTGGTATATCAGTCGTAGACTTTTGATGCAAAGACTTTGAAACACTGTGTATGTATTGTAATGTGGTTGAATATAATAGTAAATTGTTCCTTTTCTTCTTTCTCTTTACAGGTGAGGACCTCTATTTCTCGTTAAACGGATTTGCAGGCAGCGCCGTCGTTGTTCGTGTCCAAAGTAATTTAATTTCATATTCATTTCTAATTACGTCAATACGAATATTTTTATTTTTAAATGATATTAATAGTCCTTGCTTCCACATTATGATCAAAGGCTATAACTGTATAATTTTTTGTTTATCCTTTATAAAGGAGTAAGTTGAAAAATTCTTTTCAGGTTTGTACCTCAACAGACAATTTATTTTTCTAACAAAAATATGCGTAATTCAGTTTTTTGTAACAAAAATATGCTATAAACATGTTATTGAACATGTTACTTACGCGACTGGTCACTGATTCTTGCATGATGGTCAAATAAAACAGAGATTTGCCCATATATCGTATCCATTTCTGTGCTTGTTTTCTATCGCAGTTAATTGTGACGGCACTTCCCGCATGTTGATCAGAAATATATTGAATTGCAATTTTTTAAACACCTTTGCGTAATTCACATAGTTGTCGCTTCTCAAATGATGTGTAAGAGAAATTGGCCGTTACGTCATCTAGTAAACTTAGATTGTTTCGAGAGTTCTGTTAACTATCTTATTCATGAAACAGCTTTTAATTTCCCATACCACAGAGCAGAAAGACCACGAATATATCAAAATTAGTTGCACCTGCTAAATTTCAATTATTTTCCCGATTGCATCTTCAGAAATCAGAGCTTAGGACAACTTGCCTGCACAGCCGTTTTCCAAAATAGACATAATCCATTTTGGATAACTATAACTTTGACAATTCAGTCTGTATACATGACAGGTTTATTTTGTGCTGATAGTGCACCACAACTCGTATATCAAAACTACCAACAGCTACTGATAAAATAATTCATTATCTCATCAACCGATCATATTTAGGTATCATAAAATGGTGTACAGCAGACTACGTGGCAACGTTCAACGTTCAAACTGTGTCGTCAACTAAGACATCCTGCGTCGATAATAAAACAATTTATACAGTTAACAGTAAAATATACTGACACTGTTGAAGCTGGTTATGACAGTATACAAAGACTGATCAACATTTTCGTGTGAAGTGCACTATGTATCCTCGTGTACTATATAATGTATTTTAATGCTGATGGTGGTGATGCACGACGGCTTTTTTAAATTTTATTTCACGCCACAGTAAGAAAGTTGCCATATAGGCTGTTATAATTAATTTCGTGGTACACGAAGATGGTCAAATGATGGAAACAAGCAGTAAATAAAGAAGTATTTTATCGGCAGTTCTTGGCCGTTTTGAAATAGGATTTTTTTGTGACAGGTCTACCTTCTCATTTGCATTTATCATATCATGACCGCTAGTGTCATTAACTCCCTGCGAAGAGATCTACATCGCTTGGTGCACTGGTGATTTGAACCACTTTCAAGTGAGACAAGTTCTATTTGCGTCAACACGGCGTCGCACAGTAGTTAACATATTTGAATTTTTATTTATTAATATTAAGAGTGAAATCCTTGTCCGGTCATTCACATTTCCTAAATTAATCTAGACAAATTCCAGTGATTCCTTCAACAAGGGAAAATGTAGAAATTTGTGGTAAGTTCTGTGGGACCAAACTGCTAAGGTCATCGGTCCCTAGGCTTACACACTACTTAATGTGACTTAAACTAACTTACGCTAAGGACGACACACACACACACACACCCATTCTCAAGGGAGGACTGGAACCTCCGACGGGGGGAGCCGCGCGAACCGTGGCAAGGCGCCTTAGACCGCACGGCTACCTCGCGCGGCTTCATTCTCCCTCTCTAATCTACATCTACATGACTTCTCTGGAATTCACACTAAAGTGTTTGGCGGAGGGTTCATACAACTACCTTCAGACTATTTCCACTACTGAACATCTCGTGAGGAAAATGAAGACCTAAATCTGTCCGTGTGAACTTTGATTTCTTTTATTTTCTCCTTATGTAGACGGGAGTCAAAAGTACGTTTTGGCATTCGCAGGAGAAAGTTTGTGATTGTAATTTTGTGAAAAGATCACGCCGCTACGAAGAACGCCGTTGTTTTAAAGATCGCCATCCCAACCTGCTTATCGTATTGGTGACACTCTTTCCCCTTCTTAGTGATAATACAAAACGAGCTGTCTTTTGAACTTTTTCGATTTTTCCGTCAATCCTATCCGGTAAGGATCCCACACCGTGCAACAATACTCCAGAAAAGGACAGGCAGCGTAGCGTAGGCAGCCTTTTTAGTCGATTTGTTGTATCTTCTAACTGTTCTGACAGTAAAGCGATGTCCTTTGTTCGCCTTCCCTACAACATTTTCTGTGTGATAGCTCCAATTTCAATTGTTCAGAATTGTAATTCCTAGGTATTTAGTTGAATCGACAGCTTTTAAGTCGGTGTGATTTAACGCGTAAGCGAAATTTAACTGACTCTTTTCTAGTACTACTGGAGGACCTCAGGCTTTTCATTGTTCTGGGTCAACTGCGACTCTTCTCCCTAAGCACAATCTGAATGTTTACGGGACGCTAAACCCCTTTCTCAATTCCTTAATTTCATTTATTATTACGAAATATATCTTCAGTCGTTCTAGCAGCGCTTTTTCTCTTTCTTTTTTTTAATATAAAACATTGAGTAGGTGGAGTCATGTGGAGTGACGTGAAATAGATAATATGCACTTGCTGACAGAAATTTGCAAACCTTGAGGGGTTGTAATTGAGAATCGTTACGCTGCGGAAGACAGCTGGGAGAATGGCGTTTGGTATAAACGAGCAGTCGATTGCATGTGACGCATGTTATTAGCGATGTCATCTGCAGAACAGCCACAGCTGGTCTCCTATCCCCAGCACAACAAGCACGTTTCCGTTTATGACTGTATTATGTAATAAACGATGCTTCTCTTGCCAAAGCAATAGAAGTATTTTATTTAATGTAGACTGCTAATACTGTACTGTCCTGGCTAAATGATCAAGAACGTAACTTGAACGATATGAGCTGTCAGATAGTTGATAGAAACTGTTAAAATTCTGTTGAATGAGCTGCCTCTACCCACTCTTCGGCATTACTTTACTGGAGAGCTGTGCGTATACCAACTGAGCGATTTCAGTCACAAATAGATGTGGATAGTATGTATTACCATTACTTCAAAACTTCTAATGCAACTTATTTTCTATAGACAGTATAATTAAAGAAATCTCTTCTTGAAACCTATTGCTTGTAAATGTGATAAATGGTTCAAATGGCTCTGAGCACTATGGCACTTAACTTCTGAGATCATCAGTCCCCTAGAACTTAGAACTACGTAAACCTAACCAACCGAAGGACATCACACACCCATGCTCGAGGCAGGATTCGAACCTGCGACCGTAGCGGTCGCGCGGTTCCAGACTGTAGCGCCTAGAACCGCTCGGCCACCCCGGACGGCTGTGATAAATGCACAGTAAAAAAAAAAATACTAGTTACGGGACGCAGTAGTAGTACGAATATTACTGGTGTATCTGTTATGACAGTCTGTATCCTCCATAAGCGAAACCTGCTCGCTGCTTCCTATTTATCTACACAGGGTGTCGCAGGTGTAGTGGTCACTATTCAGGGATATGGGAAGAAACTTCTTATGGACAGGACAGATGCCATATGCTGAATGGTTTCCGATATAGAACACATTTAATGTACATTTGGACTAATGGCTCACATACGTATCATACCCACCCTACCTCTTTGACGGTTTATTCTAGCCCACCCTACCGCGTTGCTTTTATCTTCTTTGCTCGGAATGTTTTTCTACCATAGCCCGCTGAGCTCGCGGTTGTCCACGGTGCATTTTGGGTGAAATCGGGCGGGGGATTGAGGGTGTATGAGAGGGAAACATCGATTAACTGTGTTTGTACACTCGCTGGCTACACTTTACAGCATCTCTATATGCAGATATGGTGCACGTTTACGGTTTCTGCGATGTTAGTGCTCCAGCTGCTGTCGAAGAATACCGTCTTCGCTTTTCGATCACGTCGGTTTCCTGATCGCATAGTGTTTATCAGAGAGTTTTCAGCACATTGCGTGAAACACGTATTCCTCCAAGTCCCCATTTCGCGATCTTTCTGTGGTAGCTTAGCTTGTCTTTATGAGTACACCGGTGGTGCATATTTTTTGTAATCTTTAACAGAACAATTTTAGTACGGGCTAACAAAAACTGTACCACCAAATTCACAAAATTAAACAAGTTTTATCCAACTTACTAGTTTGCCCTTTTGTTCGGGAACAGGAAAATTCCCTATCACTCTCAATTTCGAAAACAATCAGGTCCAAATTAAGTTGCCCAAGAGAAAGATTTGTCTTTGTGGTTCAAATGGTTCAAATGGCTCTGAGCACTATGGGACTTAACACCTGTGGTCAGCAGTCCCCTAGAACTTAGAACTACTTAAACCTAACTAATCTAAGGACATCACACACATCCATGCCCGAGGCAGGATTCGAACCTGCGACCGTAGCAGTCGCGCGGTTCCGGACTGAGCGCCTATAACCGCTAGACCACCGCGGCCGGCATTTGTCTTTGTGCATACAACTATTCACACAAATAGTAGACAGAACGGGAAAGCGGATGCAGCAGAGAATATCATTAAGATGATATTCAGTAAGAGAGAATAAATATTTAACGATGAGATCATAAATTTTTGTCTCGAAGTAAATCTGCAAATATGCTGGGAAAAATAAGTTAACCTTTTCAGCGTAATGGGTCTGAAGAAGACGTTTAAATTCTGTCAGACAATATTTATTGAGGTCCAGCTGGGCGTTTATAATGATCTGAAAGAGAAAGCAGGTACGAAATTGCACCACATATCAGTCGATAGGAAAAACTTAAAATATGGTTTTTCAACGTAAAGTACGGCTCGTTTCTCAGTCATTTACAAGGAAAACAGAGCTCAGTAACGTCAGTGGTCTGCGGATATGAAACTACAGACGCTGTATGCCGGAATTCACTACTCTGCCTTAATGCAATTAGAATTTAATTTGAGAAAAAGACTATTTAAATCCTAATCTGAAATTGTTTTCAACGTACCCAGAAGATACTATCATTACTGAAAATGATTTTGAATGTAGAGGAAAGGTGCCTGTTACGAGAGAGTTCGCTAATTTGAGAAAGATGGATTCTGACTAAAGTAACAGTTCACCTATGTTGGCAGGTATCACAATTTAGCTCTCACAGCGCCTGAGACACAAAGCAGTGGCAATAAGCTGGATATTCCAGAGAATCCTTGATTATGAATGTGTGAAGTTTTTTCAGAGTATGTGGTTGTAGGGCGTCAATATTTGTAGGTGAGTATCTGTTGCAACAATATTCATATGATTACATTCTCCACGAAGTACTCTTTCATTGGCTATAGTGACTTGTGCTTTAAACGGAGCAGCGTATCTAGGAGGCTAGGTTTCTAGCGTAAGATGGCTTATTGTTAATATGCGATACTATTTCTAAGCTAACACACGACAATATCGCATATTAGAGCACGATATCTCAAATCAGGGTAACTTCATCTTGCCACCCTAGTAGCTGGAGTCAGACTCTTATTTTTACTACGTGGTCTGAATATTTTGTAAACTTTGTGAACCCATTTGGTGATGATCCTGCTGTGCTAATAATTGATGGGCATCATATCACAATCGTGTGATGGATGAAGCAAGAGAAAAACGTGTCCACATCGTCTGTTTATCACACCATTTCACACATAAAATAAAGCCTCTTGTATGGAATTCATGCGACGATTTAAAACGCATTATCGTCGAGAAATAGAAACCTGGTGAGAAAATAATCCAGATCAAGTATAAACTTTAGTTTCTATTACAACGTTATTTAGAGCGACCTATTTGAGAGCAGTAACAACGGGAAATGCTATAAACGACCTCTGGAAAACTGCACTCCTCCCACGTAACAGGCATATACTTTGAGACAATAAATACACCAGGAGTTTGATATATAAGATGCAAACAACGGAGTAAATGTGAGTGCAACTGATTTCCGGCCAGCTTCCAAAATAAGCAAGTCACATCAAGAGTCACCTGATTTAGTAAAATCTACACATTCTGAATCTGTTAAGTAGCTAACATCGTCTCCATACAGAAAACGTGTGAAATAATTCAAAGAGATGAAAGCTATAGCGGAACCAAACTAGACAGTAGCGAATGTTTTGTTCTTGAAAAAGAAAGAGAAACACACGAAACAATTTCGTCATTCGCAGTCTGATACAAATTTAATTGAGGACATCTTTTTAGATGTGCAGTCTGAAAAACAAGAGACTGAATGCTAACATAGAGGAATCGGCACAGGAAATGGTATCCTTTGGCTCCAGATGAATGTTAACTTAAAAAGCACAATAGTATGCCCAGAGCGCACTTCTTTTGAGCAATACACGCAGTAAATGTTGAAGAGGCAGTAAGAAAGATTATTATGGTATGGTTTACCTGTTCTTATATTGGTCGATATTAATTGTTTGTCTGACTGGCTCATATTTCGGTTCAAACTGGGCTTGTTTGAGCTTTTTTCAAATTTCAGTATATTAAATGTTAGGTAATTAATAAAATGTGGAGCGGTTCTAGGCGCTTCAGTCTAGAACCGCGCGACCGTTACGGTCGCAGGTTCGAATCCTGCCTCGGGCATGGATGTGTGTGATGTCCTTAGGTTGGTTAGGTTTAAGTAGTTCTAAGTTCTAGGGGACTGATGACCTCAGATGTTAAGTCCCATAGTGCTCAGGGCCATTTGAACCATTTGTCGCTGCCGCCGTTGCCAGTAATGGCTCTGAGCACTATGGGACTTAACTAGAAGCAGACTAACTTAACTAGAACTTAGAACTACTTAAACCTAACTAACCTAACGACACCACACAACACCCAGTCATCACGAGGCAGAGAAAATCCCTGACCCCACCGGGAATCGAACCCGGGAACCCGCCGTTGCCAGTGCATGTTGCACTCACACTGTTGCTAGTTGTAAACAGTTGAAGTTACCCGAGCCTATCAATACATGCGAGCAGTTTTGTTTTGTCGACTGTACTTCAAACATGACGGTGCCCCACCATCTTTTACCAGACGCGTGTGGGATCATATGGACCGTATTTACCGCAATCGCTGTATTGCTTGTGGTGATATAATTAACTGGCCGCCAAGGTCGCCAGACCTTACGCCATTAGATTTTTGTTTGTGGGATTTGATAAAATCTGAAGTGTACATACGAAAGGTGAATACGTGAGATGAACTGTTGGGTCACATCCTTAGGGAACATGGAGACGCACTCATACAAGTAACGCAATATGTTCTTCCAAGAGTTCACAAGTGCACTGAAGTTGACGGTGGTATGTTGGAACATTTATTGTGAACTATACGCAGTTGTAATGTGAAGTGTACGATAATACTTATAGGTGACTGCGTTAAAAATACGTATTTTTTTCAGTAAATGTGACAGTGTATTGAATAATTAAGCATTCGGATTTGGACATATGACTATATGAAGTGTTTTGCTTCAAATGGTTCAAAAATGGTTCAAATGGCTCTGAGCACTATGGGACTCAACTTCTGAGGTCATTAGTCCCCTAGAACTTAGAACTAGTTAAACCTAACTAACCTAAGGACATCACACACATCCATGCCCGAGGCAGGATTCGAACCTGCGACCGTAGCAGTCTCGCGGTTCCAGACTGCAGCGCCTAGAACCGCACGGCCACTTCGGCCGGCTTTGCTTCAAATGATCGACCTATCATACCCATGAATATTGACCATTTCTACCTGCTGTAAGATGTCTTCTTACTGCAGACTGAAGACTTTCTCGATTTATAATGTGGTGATTGTCTTTTTTGTCGCCTCATTTTCGTTCTGTTAATGCTGTAACATATATTTCCGTAGCTGACTACAAGCTCGTGTCGCCCATAGACTGGTGCAAACCTTTTCTATCTGATGCCACTTCGTTGGTTCGCATGTCATGTGTCTTAAGTGTAACTGTTTCGTGTTGGTAACTGTAATAAGTATGCGTATTGTCGTGTTTGAGCTGGTGACCGTGAGAGAAAGGAGACGGTGAAAGCAGGTTCTGGTATATAGGCTAGTACTCTGGCTCCTGTATGTCGGACGGGGAGTGTTTCGCGTTCGAGAATCGAAGTGATGCGTGGCTCCGCCGTGAGTGGCGTACGTCACGCTTACGTTGGGAAGAGCCTTTGGAGGCGTAGCTTTCCTGGTGCGATATCGCAGACACCGAGGCCAGTTGTATGCTAGCACTAGCCCGGATTCCTTGTTTATCTCTGTCTGCGTTCGTTGGTTCACGCGTTGGTCATTCTTCACACTGCCGCTGGCTCTCGGAACCTCTGCTCCGTGTTTTTCGCGAGCGCTGCGCGCCGTGTTTCTTCCGCGCTAGTCCTGAGCGTTTCGCGGATGCTAGCGTGTCGCTGCGCGAGATATAACAAGCATCGAGGGAGTTTCCGAGCTTAATGTCTCCATCTGACGGACGGAGCACTCTACGAGACACTGCGGAGAGGTTTGGCATGCAGGAGATTTGTGCAAATTTGTGATAACAGGAGCTTCACGCCTCCATCTCTGCTGCCATTGCCCGCAACGCACTGGCGGAGAAAATTTGTTCCGAGTCGAGCGGCACCATGGCAATGAGTGTTAGCGATCTCGTCAACAGAGACAAGAGGTAGATACAGGGTGACAATTATTGAACTACATGAAATAAAACTGTTATAACTTCTAAACCGTTTGCGTTAGGACGTTCAAACTGCACGGTTGACCGCGGGGCATGATGGGAATTAATATGGTTTTGTTTAGCGTCGAAATCCATTTTTATTTGAATGGATTCGTCACTAAGCACAAGTGGCGCATTTGGGAACTGAGAATCCGCATTTCGCGATCGAGAAGTCTCTTCGTCCTCAACGGGTGACTGTGTGGTGTGCAATGTCCAGTCACGGAATAATCTGTGCGATATTCCTTGATGGTACGGTCACTACCGAACGGTAGGTGAAGGTTTTGGAAGATGATTTCATCTCCATTATCCAAAGTGACCCTGCTTTCGACAAGATGTGGTTCATGCAAGACGGAGCTCGACCCCATCGGAGCAGGAGAGTATTTGATGTCCGGAGGAGCCCTTTAGGCTCTGCATTCTGGCTCTGGGATTCCTCGAGGCCACTGGCATGGACCTCGGTTGGGCGCCATATTCTCCGGATCTGAACACACGCAATTCTTTTCTGTGGGCTACAGTACAGACAAGGTGTACAGAAATAACCCCAAACCATTGCTGAGCTGAAAACAGCCATTCAGGAGGTCATCGACAGCATCGATGTTCAGACACTTCAGCGGATCATACAGAATTTCGCTGTTCGTCTGCGTCACATCATCGCCAATGATGGCAGGCGTAACGAACATGTCACAACCTAAATCCGAATATCTGTAGTGACGTTTGCACGTTGAATAAAGTGTGTGCACGCCGTAGTTTGTAACTAATTTTCGTCTTTTTTCAAATAGTTCAATAATTGTCACCTTGTATAACCACAACTCTTTCTGTGATAGGATTCCTTAGCGCAACAAATTTGCTGAACTTATAACTGAAAAAAGCGTGGGATATGAAACGGACAGCAATCGTGCGTAACTCTGCCTTGACAAAACAGACGAACACATTTACAAAGATGTGACGAGTGCCAGCAAGGGGACGACAGCTGGTAACGTAAGGTTGCTGCACGCCCGACTCTGCACCACTGTCCTTCATTAAATTGCGCTAACGCACAGATAGACTGTCACTTTACGTTGAAGACGTTTGAGACCTAAATAAATTTTTTGTGGGCTTTCGATAAACACTTAATAAAGTTCATTTGTTATGTACAGCAGATTAAATATTAGACTTGAGAATGGGAAGATGGGAAGTTAAAGTTCTATCGACGTAGATTTCAGTTTAAAATATTGAGGATTCGCCTTAAAATTTCAGTTGATACAGCAAATAACTGCTGCAATTCCTATTTAAAAAAATTTTGTCAATAGTATTTATTAAGGCCACATCACGTAGGAAATAACACGCATAATTCTAATACTAATAACTAATAATGTAATAGCGTTTCGTGAAGTCCTAAGACCGGAAATTGGACTTTAGAACACGATGACGATTGTAATGGGGTAAGATACAGCATTTTCTGTAAGATGTTCTTGTAACATCAAAAAGGGAAAACATCGCGTAGATTAACGATAGTAATGAACACGTATGTTTTTGGCCATACAGGCGATGCGAAAAAATCCCTATTTATGAGTAATATACCAGGAACTGTTGCACAAAGAACTCTTCTTAAGAGCGAAATGCGCATTAATAAGCTACTATAAAGTAAGCCATTTCCTCGGGAAGAGCTGTTTGCGTTGTATCATTTCGCAAAGTGTTAGACGTGCTTCATTTCTAAAGACGACATTTAGCTAGTGTTTAATGTTAGCTCATGTGCCTAATGCTATGGCATTATTTTGCAATTGAGATGTAATTATTCTGAAATGATAATGAGACTAACAAATCAAGAAAACATATGTTGATCTAAATATCAACTGAAATGTGGTGTCACAGCCAGACACCACACTTGCTAGGTGGTAGCTTTAAATCGGCCGCGGTCCATTAGTACATGTCGGACCCGCGTGTCGCCACTGTCATTAATTGCAGACCGAGCGCCACCACACGGCAGGTCTAGAGAGACGTACTAGCACTCGCCCAGTTGTACGACGACTTTGCTAGCGACTACACTGACGAAGCCTTTCTCTCATTTGCCGAGAGACAGTTAGAATAGCCTTCAGCTAAGTCCATGGCTACGACCTAGCAAGGCGCCATTAACCATTTCTGGAGAGAGTCTCACTTGTATTATCAAGAGCGATGTACCACAAGGATGGATTAAAGTTAAGAAGTACCGCAGTTACGTACTTTTCTTTATAGCATTCATTAAGTATCCTGTTTCAGACCTCACGCAAGCCGGCGTGAGTTAACGCGTGCATTTCGGCTACTTCCGAGTGGCGTGGCTGTCTTGCAACGCCACAACATGAAATATGTTTGTTAAAAGGACAGAAGCTGAAGATAATTATTTACATTAAGATACAATTGTTGTAGTAGAGATACCTGTTTTGATTTACGAGGGAAAGGTGATAATTGTTGATTTGCTATGAAAGACTAATTTTTTTACGTCAAAATGCATTTGTTTTGCGACGTAGTTACCGTTCTCGTCAATCCGCTGTGTCTTTTCAATGAATTCCGGAAGGTCTGAAAAATACTGATGTGCGGCTTTCATGATGGCTTAGTTAGAACGTTTTGCCACCACAATTTCTCTCCTAATTTCGCTATAGGTAGCATTCAATGGCTGCCAAATCAAGTGTTCCAACAATTAGGACTATTAGTCTCAGAGTTTTCAAACTGCCGAGTTATTCGTGTTGGTAGGCGCACTGTCTTCGAGAAATATCATTTCTCATTTGAATTCAAGTTCGCGTCTGAAGTATGGTCTCACCTAGTCGATCCAGAAGACGTGCGTAGTAATTACAAGTAATTTTTGTAGTCTCTGTTAGGTAGATGGTAAGAATAATACGTTCTCCATCCACAACAGGGCGGTCTATAACTTTCCGGCAGGTGAAATGGATTGCGCCCACTTTGGTGCAAGACAGTGGTGTTTCTTTCCTGGCGTAAAGGGACTGACCGACATTTCATCTTCTGTGGCAAATATAAAGGAAGTGAAATTAAGTTGTAATGTTCCGTCAACGATCAGATCATTAGAGACAGCATAAGCTAGGGTAGGACAAGGAAATCGATCGTTCCTTTCTTAAATGAAGCCTCTCGCCCTTCGCGTCACTCGATTTATGGAAGTCAGATAAATCATAAATTTGAATGGCTGGGCGGGGATGTGAAGCCCGAATGCCAATCGATCACCTCAAACACTCCGCAAACTCGCTGATTCGATCAGCAGGAGCAATGCGAGGCTATTTGAGTACAGGCATCCACTCTTGGAAGTGAACGAATATCCTCCTAACAAACCCTCATCAACGTAGTACGAATTTCTGTTTTCGATAAGCGGTTTTCATTGGCGACAGGATATTTCGATGTTTCAGTTTATCGACTTAAACGAAATTTTCTCCTCGTAATATAACGTGCGTAGTTTAACTTGGTGGTACGCTCTACTAAACATTGTGAAATTTTTACGAGCTGTTAATTATGCCGGCCGTCTGCCCTCGATCGAATCCACTTTGCGGATTAACGACGAGGGCAGGTGAGCCGGCCAGCCTGGATGTGGTTTCTAGGCTGTTTCCCACATACAGGTAGGTAAGTAACGGGCTGACAACCATGCCCCGCCTCAGGCACGCGGTACCAAACATTTATAGAACTGTCTTTCACTTGAACATAGATTTAATCTAGACGCACACAGCTGGGGTGCACAGAGTGTGTGCCG